>NC_143563.1:61777500-62442500 GCF_054136105.1 Typopeltis vanoorti | reverse complement strand
TTCTAAGAAAATACAATATCAGAACCTTATTCACTCCACTTCCAAAGATCCGTTTCTTAATAAGCCACCCAAAACCTTGTCGTCATCAACTCAAATACCCTGGTGCATATAAAATATTGTGTTACCTAAATTAAGGGGATATTAAATCCCACATAGTTTTAAAAGCGAATAAGAAACTCAAAGATTGGAATCAGAGAGTTTCATGCCGAATATAGTAATTGAGTTTCATATTCGGTTTTAAAACTATGTGGGATTTAATATCCCCTTAATTTAAGTAATGTTTTCATTGCCGAAATGAAGCTTATTAGCTCTTTATACTTAAGTAAAATATTGTGTGATATTCCTTATTTTGGGCAGACAGACAAATCTGTCGAATTGCGTATGGAAGAACACATGAGGGACATTACTTACAAGAAACAACGAGCCAGTGCATTATCAAGTCATATCCTTTTCTCGGCTAATCCTAATGATGAAACCCAAAGTAAGAAAAAGAGAGAGAGACGAGAACGAGGAAAGAAACCGAAAAGACTGCTTACACAATGATACTGCACCAACTTCTAAGACAACCAACTTTTAAATCTTCCTAAAAGCAAATGATGCTTCTTATTATATGTAAATACCTTAATAGCTGTTGGAATAGAGGAAGAATATTTGCTATGGGTGTTGAGAAGCTGACAATACTACCTATTGAACGGATAATAAACATAACATGTTCTGTCGGGTTTTACAAACATCGAAAACAAAACTTACCTATAAAAAGTTATTTCTTATGATAAGATACAATAAGTTAATTTTATATTTATATTTACAGATATAAATGAATTTCATCACTCGGTGTGAGACCACCAAGTGTCGTCTCTGTTAATAAACAGACCATATTTCATAAAAAAGTTCTGTGTTTGGTCTCTCTAGAAGAGGACTCTTGGATTATGTAATCCTTAGTCTGACTAGAGTACTGATGCACTATAAGTCTGCAGATCTACTACAGATTTGCTACCTTTCGTGAGTGGAACCATCGTGAAAAATTCAATTGAATTTTTCACGATGAAGAATATTTTTCACAAGATTTCACATTTCAGACAATTGCAACTTTAGCAGAGTATAGACACAACTTACTTGGCTGTATATAGTTTTATTTATTCCAAGAAACACGTGTGAAATTCATTAAAATTTAAACGATAATGGTTCATAGGTTCAGCTGTGACGCAAAAACATCTTTTCCATAAAATTTTTCCGAGAGTTGGTGGTAATCAACCTAAGGTAGTTCACTTATTTGGATCTCATGAATTGAATATTGTTGATACGTCGAGTTACGAAAAATCAGCTTAAACATCACTGCCATAACTCAAGAAATTTTATTATTATATTTTAAAACTGTTCACATTTGAAACTTGCTCTCTGTCAAAAAATAACAACTCTTTTGGTATTAATCTTTATGTACTGATATATTGTATACTTACATTTGTTTTAAAATATTCACTCAAGAATCTGAAAGGGCAAATAACTACAGAGATGGAAGTTTGATTTGCTGGTTGATAAGTCGAACTTCTCTTATAAAACTACCGGGGATACAGATCCCATGATAAGACAACTTTGTTTCCACATTCCCAAAACCATAACGATGGTACAGTTAATTTGTATACGATGCGATCATAAGAGTATGCAAAATTCTCATAAAAAAAAATAATAATAATTATTTGATGATTCAGTTAAAGTGTTGATCTACTGAAATACGAGAACAATGGTAAGGAATTACCATTCGTTAACTAGTATGCAGGTTCCGTGTATTGGCAAAATTCATTAGAGACTAGTAAGAAATAAATACCACTGTTTTGTCGTTGTTTGTTTTGTTCCATCTCCGGTCCGGTGTCCTATTCAACAGATTATTTAGAATTAATTAATGTAGTTTTTTGTTTCTTCTCGTCTGACTGAATTCTAATGGAAGTATCTTACATAAACAGCTGTCATGCACCGTTATTCAGGCTTGATGTGATAATTTCACGCCTCGACGTCTCCATGCCGACTTTAATACGAACATAAAAGACTGCTGATTTTAATACTCTTACATACAGAAGCATAGTAATTAGTGATTCTTACAGTTGCAATCATTCTTACTTAACTAGCACCACCTTCAATCCAGGTGATTTCAAATGGGACATATACGTTGTCCCATTTGGCAGATGGTCCATCGTCTCGCAAACGTATGTGTATTCTAGAGTTCATAAATATCAATTATCCCCTTATAAACTAGCAATCGAATTGAAAAAAATGTTGAACCAAAATCGGAGGAATAAATGTAGCAAACAACAACAATAATAGATCAGTTGAATATCAAAGAACATTGTACCATGGATAAGTGCATTATAAACATTAAAAACTACTATTGAATGATAATGATGCAAAACATGTCTCAAAAAACATGTTTGTAAATAAAATATATTAATAATATATTTATTTTTCAACGAATTTCTCGTTTCCATGGAGTATTTATCCGATTCTGTAGAATCACACTCAGTAATGCAATTAACAAGTCTCAGTTTACTGAGACTTGTTTATTGCATTACACTTCTACCGATAAAAAGATATTTCTACTGATAAAAAAGACCTTTAGGTTCTGCGATGAAATTTGAAATTGCCATCAAGTGTCAAATAAAATGGCATATAAAGATATCCAGTGATATTAGAAAGTATCGGAACTAGCTATAATAATAATTAAAATTAACTGATAAAATAATAAAAGAATAACAAAATTAAAAAAGTATCGTGGAACTTGTTGCTGAATTTTAATTTGATAAATTGCCAAGTTGTTTCATTTGCGAATAATCTCGATATAATATAATAATAAATATAATAATAATAATATAATAATAAATAATCTCGATAGCAGATTAAAATCTGACCTCGTGTTGCAGTTTTGTAACAAGAGGTTACAAAAATTTATTTTTCTTCTCGTCTTATTAATAAGTATTTTGTTAAAGCAAATAAGAGTGCTATTTCAAGGGTATTGCTGTCATAAGTAAAATAATCTATATTTATACCGAGCGAAATGGAATCCGAATATATTAACAATCTGTTACGGACTGATTAGGTATGATTAAGTATCTAACAGTTATAAACGAAAATCAATTATTAATACTTTAATGCATTGAAGAACAATGAAATGACATATTATTTACTTCGACTATCCAACATTTATATAATTAAATTCAATTATAATTTAAAAGATTTGATCCTATCTGTGTATAATATAATATAATAATTTCATTTATTTCCCTGCCTCGCTAAGATAAATGTGACATTATACTTCCATGTTTCCATGACAACAATAGGTTCTTCTTATGTGTACCAGGTGGCAGAGTATATCATGTTTGTAGTAAATAATTGATATTACAAAACAGACGATATATTAGCCGGTTACGCATGGCAAATTATTCGGCTTATTATATATAATTCACTTTAGTGTAAACTAATTGAAGCAATTAACCGACCGTTAATTAAAGCTCTTCGGTTATTTTTGTTTTAATGAGTTATTTAGGATGAACAGTGAAATTCGTATAAATTGACGGAGTTTTTTAACTCATGATTCATTAAAAACATAAACAATGCTTGTAAAGGTGTAAGCCTCCATAGTTCAGTGAATAGCTAAGATGATTTTTGATTTGAAAAGGGTCGAAATCTAGGATGAAAAAATTAAGGTGAGTCAGATGGTTTCGTACGGAGATCGAACACTCTCCCTACACATACTCTCTCGCAAAAAAACGGCCAGATATTGATAGGCATACACAAGAAAGATTATGTAGGCAAAAAAAAAAAAAAAACAGTCATATCATCAACCAAATTACATTTAGAATAAACAAAATTACTTAGCAATAAGCAATATATCTAATACGTAAAGGAATGTGAATAATACTAAAAATCTGCTTCTTATTTAAAAGAAAAAGTGTCTAAAAAATGTTGTGTCTAAAATTATGCCAGAAGTGTGTAATTCTGATTTTGTCAAAAACATACCAACTGATTGCTCCGAATTTCTTGTATCTGGGAAACGTATAATAGATTTAATATTCGAGATTAAATCTAATGAACCTCAGTGTCTTTTATGACCCTATTCAACTTCGCTTTACAAACCGCTACAGTCAGACGGTTGCAACGAAGTCCTTTGGTAGGAAAGACCTGAGTTTGAATCCTGTCTAGGATGTGAAGAACCATTATCAGAGCTATCAACAAGAGGGTTTCCCTTACCGGAAACTTTGGCATTTCGTCTCGTAACTAGCAACATGGCTAGAAGAATGCACGCAATAAAACAAACCGCATTATTCTAAAATTGTGGTTACAAAAGCCAGTCGGGTTAGGTCGTGGAGCCTCAAGGGCCTGAAATACCATTATTGCAATCATTTGCATAAGTTTAAACTAGTCAGGCAAATTGGTTTGCGTAAAAAAAAAGCAACAAATTAATAATAATAATAAATTATTGTGTTTAGAACTCCTTGAATGCATTGTCACCAATCATTAATAAACTACTTTTGGTACAGCAAAGTGCTAAGTGGTGTACCAGCCTAGTGGTGTACCAACTTACCAGTTCTGGGTATGAACACCGCTAGCTCGGTTTTACAGTGAATTTTTACGTACCAGGTAATGACGTACCAGCACTGAAATCGAATTGTAGATGGTTAAATGTTTCCGGCTTGCCTTATTTCGGGGTTAGAGTTTTTATTATTGTTATTATTATTATTGTTTTAATGAAGTGTGGTTTGTTTGCCATAGCAACTAAGAGTACTGGGCCAATGTATTGAGTGTTAATTATATATGTAATAAGCCAGTTTGTATCTTTTGCGGGATAAAAAAAAAAAAAGTTTTCGGGTGGAAACCTCCCCCCCCCCCCGTACGAGATCGGCTAACATCTTAAGCTAAAAAAAAGAAGGAAAAAAAAAGAAAGAAAGAAAAAGTCCTTATAAAGATTCTTCGCATTTTTCAGAAGAGATTTGTAACCAATGGAATAAAAAAATGGTATACTGACTTCCAGAGAATTGTGTTTTATTTATAACATCATGTTTAAAAAATTCAAATAAACAATAGAAAATCATTAAATTTTAAATTTGTATTTAAAAATGTTTTGAAACAAAATGGGTAAAATATAAATTGTTTATTGCAATTGGTTTGTTTGCCATAGCAACTAAGAGTACTGGGCTAGTGTACTGAGTGTTAATTATATATGTAATAAGCCAGTAAGAATGCAGAAGTATTTTCCAACTACGGTTTTATAAAAATACATAAATAAATAACTCAAATGTACACCGCGCGATTACTATTACAGCTGCGCATGTCTTTAGATACAAAGACCAACACTGTGATGTATTTATGAGCATTATCTTGATAACTGGAGCACAGGGCAACATTCTTTTACTCGAGGAGGGAAAATTTGAAAATAGGGTATTGGTTGTTGTTGTTGTCATGTGGGGTTCCCCTCGATATTCCTCATCTGTCCCCTTTGAACTGATTGAGGTTGTGCCCTCCAATGAGGGATTTCTAAGTATGTATTTTTGACTGTAGATTTGTGCGTGTGTGTTCACAGGCCGGTTTGCCTGTTCTGAGTGACCAAAAACCCGAGTTTCCGTGAGAAAAAACCCTCTGCCTCCGTGTGACCGGCTAACTCACCTTTAGTCGAAAAAGACCGGATAAAGACCTTTTGTCGATTCCTCACGTCACGGACAGGGTTCGACAAAAGGGATTCGTCTATACAGGCTGAGCTACAGTCGGTATAGACGAAGAAGCAATTGCTCTATCCTTGTGGCTCCTTAAATATATTTTTAAAATATCACGCCCCCTCAAAACAACAGAAGGAAATTGAAGGTGTAGCATATTAAACAAAGTTAGAAACTCACGAATCAGAGAAAATTATTAAAAACAGACAATAAATGAATGGACACGAAAATGAAAAGAAAATCTTATAGAAAGAACGCAGATGGATAAAGAAAATAAAGAACTGGATACTAAAGAAAAAGAAAAAACAGAAGAAGACCAAGGAGTAGATGATCTTGAAAACAACAGCATTACAATCACTATACCATAATCTTCATATGACACCAAAGAAAATACTAGTTATTCCACAGTTAATATAGGGAACGATGTGAAAGGGGGGGGGGGGGTATAGACAGAAGAATCCCACAAGAGAGGTATTTGGGTGACTGATAAAGAATCAATTGATGAAGAACCTTTTGGCAACATATGAAAGAGCTCAAATTCTATTGTCGCGATCAGTATACCAGCAGGGGGCAGCACTGTCTTCCAAGCAAGGATATGCCGAACCAGTTAATAGTGTGCTAGAAGTAATTGGGAAAATGTGCGACAGTTATTCCTTGAGTAACGAGGTCAGCACGCGCAAGTGAACCCTCCTTGTTCACATTCCTACGTAGCTTGCAGACTGTAACAAGGCGAACGACGTGTGCGGTACAGGTCACCGGGTCATCGCAAACCGTCGGTGTGTTTCTGTAACAGGCCACGGCCACCCCCAAAGTCACCGTGGTCGCTATTAAACGGTGTGATATGTATTCCTGTCGTAGCGTCCCCTGTCGCCGCGCGACAGGGTCTTATCGTTTCCCCCTACCTTACCACGGACGGGCTACACACCAATGACACCACGTTCCGCAGGTATCAGCGCTGGCGTGTCGTACGGGGATAAGAGACGGCGTCAGGCCAGGAACGTGAGCTGTCGTGTGGCGTAATTTGAGATGAGCTATTGGAAAGTGTGGGTCCTTCCGGACTGTTGCGAGCTTTCATAGACAAGTACACGATTTACGACACTTTGGCTGTGGTTAGAGCAAGCTCGTTAGTGGATAAGCTAGATTGGTCGTTAAGCGCATGCGCGTGTGAGCATCTACGTGACTCTGGACTCCAATGTGGTAATTTTTATTAACCTATCAATAGATGAAATTTACAGGTGTGACGTCACACCTGGAGTTGCTTCATGCGTTACTCATAGCAACGGCTTGAGCCTTTGAATTGCTGCCAATGATTAAATATCATATTCCTTTTTTTAACTGTTTTTGTAAAGTAGTTTGTACCATAGATGTGCTATCAACAATAAAAATGTCCTTATAAGGACTGGCTTAAAGGGGCAAAGCAAGAATGCTTTTCATCTTCCCCGTTATCTGTAGAGGACAGTGTAGGGATAAGGTGTTATTGAGCTATTAAAGCTCTGATCATGGCAGGAGGGTACCAGCAATAGCCAAGCCTCAGTTAGAATTTCATTGGCTACAGCATTGCCATCCATTACCCTCCAAGGGTATTAATCACCGCATCTCACAGTCGATTCAATCCTCTTCCTCCTCAATAAAAATGTTCATAAAAGAACTGGGCGGTGGACTGAGTCCTTGACTCTTTAACCCGTCATTTGAATGAAAGAAAAGCTGTGTGGATGGGGTGTTATTGAGCTAAAAGTTCTAGTCATGGCTAGGTAACGGCAATAGTTAAAACTTCATTGGCTACAGCATTGCCATTTGTTACCCTGGAAGTCCCAAAAAGGACTTTTTCAATAATAGTTCTCTCTTCACCCGCAATACCTCAATAAAAACAAGGTTTAAGAATTAGACTGAATTAAAATCCAATTTATTGAGGAGAAAAAACGGTGCCAATTTAAATACTATAGTATAAAGCGAAAAATACTTAATTTGGCAGAAATGAGATACAAGACATAAATGATATTATAGATCCATTCATATTTCATAACAAATAAACGTTTCGACATTTACCAGCGGTCTTATATGTCACATTAATCTGTAAAGCATTTTTTTTTTTACTGATTACACGTGCGCCCACTACACATCGCCCTCTCGAGGGGGTTTCCAAGCCATCTCATTTCTTTAACAAGCTAGACAGTCCCTATTAAAATAAATAAACAGTTCCGATCATTATTTTCATTCTTGGATTTCTGACTTCAACCACACGAAAGCTGTCTTAAGGGGTGTGTTGACAAACGGGGGCTGTTAAGAAATAAATGCACTTCTTCCTGCACCACGTGGGAGGTCCGAAATCTTTGGGCGGTGGTGGCACGTAGCACCAACCAATACGACAATACATACAACAAACGTTCTTGTGTGAGGGTTGGTGACCACAAATCAGGTGAGAGGGACCCACCTCGCTTGTTAGCTTCGACAGGTCGCACGTACCTGAGGATAGGGTGGGGCCGAGTGGTAATCGGTGTCGTCTACCCCAAGGAGTGGATAGCTTTTTCAACATGTAAATCGGTCGCTATCATCATATTAGAACGATTTCTCCGTTAGTTGAGTTCCCTAAATGGTTTGTGTGAATAATGTTGTGTTTAGTGGGAGGCTAAAGTGGAAAATTTGTAACTCAAAAATTGGATACATCCGTAAATTTAAATTTATTTAAAATAGAAAGTTGCAAACTGTCTCAATAGAGAAATAAAAGATATAATATATTAACACTAATGGTAATTTAAACCATGTATTTTTCTAAGACTCGTGTGATATTACGAGAGTTCTGGTATAAACACCACATAATTAGGGATACATGGCTCATCGGACCCACTACTGTATATTACAATCGTTGACATGACTCCTGTTAACTTCTATTTAAAACAAACTCTCCCGAAGTATAAAAAAGTACTAGAAACTAGTACTTTTTTAAACTAGAGAAGTATACAGTGCTAATAATTTTTTTTTTCATCTCAAAAGTATGTGGTCTTAATACCGTAACACCTCCCAAGAATTTTTTTTTTCTAATTTAATTAATAAAATATTTTTTGTTGTTTGTATTGTACAAACAAGAGATGATCTTCTTAGCACAAAAAACGACTTGCGATGGAGTTTATAAACTCTGAGAGAAACGAATCATGTTCAAAAGATTATCTAAGAATTGCCAATAAAACCGATGAATCTGTTAATTTCAGGGGGAAAAAAAAAAAAACTATCCATCTCCATCTAAAATCTTTCTAACTAGGAAGCATGTGTCATTTAGAATATGTCGTAGAAGTGTGACGTTACTCATGAGATCCACGTGCCGGTTAAAACAAGGTGCGAAATTTTGTTTAGTAGCTATGTAATAATCATCTATGAGTCATTATTCTACAGAAATGATAGTGTTTTGTCAGTTCAGCATTATTTCGCAATAGTAAGTTAGCTGTCATTCTTTTTAATAGACGATCAGTGTAGCATGGGAAATTCTCTTTCGATGCTTAAAAATAACAATGGAAAAAATTAATCGGTCTTATGAATTAAATAGAATGCAGTAAATGTATTTTTTAAGCTGGATTGGGTGGTAAAAGCAGAATCCTTTTTTTTTTTTCGGAATTTTTTTTTTTTTCCATTTAACTAAATATACGGATTTGCCTACTCAAGATTAAGGAATGATCAAGTTGGTTTCAATAACTGCAGTGCTAAGACTTATTTTATTTGCGTCTATGATTGGACACGACACATGCGTATATACGCCCTCTGTCCAAAAAGAAACCGAACTTTTCGAAGAATAGAAGAAACTAGTGGCGCCACCTGTTGTGTCTTTTTGTTGTCGAAAGCGGCAACTTTCATTAGTGCTGTGTCAACTGTTTATGACATTTGTTTCATTAGAAGCCGAGTTACCGTGCCAAGAGTGACAGTGTGTTTTGATGAACGGTTGGTCGTCACGATATTCATGCCGTACACGACGAATTCTCGCTATCAATCGCTTCAAAACTTCGAGATAAAACTCATCATTCACCGTTTGGCCAGGCGGAACGAATTCTTTATGGATAATGCCCTTGGAATCGTAGAAACAAATCAGCATTGTGTTTACTTTTCACTTCTCCAAGCGACTTTTTCTCGGATGGCCCTCTTTGGTGGTCTCCACTCAGCACTCTGTTTCGAGCTCATACTCATACACCACGTTTCGTCACCAGTAACGATCGTTTCAAGGAAATTTGAGTCCTTAGGAGTGGTTTTATTGAGGTCCTTTCAGTGTTCAATTCGATACATTTTTGGGTCGTCGGTCGAAGGCCCAAACTTTCGGTCAAAATGTTGTGCACAGTTGATTTTGGAATCCCCAATTCATCTTCAATCAATCTCACGAACGATTTCGAGTTTTCTTTAATGAAATCACGCATTTTTTGGATGTTAATTTCGCTCAGTCCAGTTTTTGGACGGCCCGGCTTTTCGTCGTCCTCAAGTGTCACACGACCACTTTGAAATCGCTTAAACCACTCGTAAATATGAGTACGGGATAAGCATTCATCACCGTATGCTTTTTGAAGCATTCGATGCGTTTCGGTAAAACGTTTACCAAGTTTAACACAAAAGTCAATCGCAGCTCTCTGTTTGAAAGTCATTATCCGACCGTTCGTCAAAACACAAGTCACTCTTGGCACTATAACTCGGCTTCTAATGAAACAAATGTCATAAACAGTTGACACAACACTAATGAAGGTTGCCGCTTTCGATAACAAAAAGATACAACAGGAGGCGCCACTAGTTTCTTCTATTTTCGAAAAGTTCGGTTTATTTTTGGACAGAGGGCGTAGAAAACACAAATGACAGGTAAAAAAAAAAAAAAATTGTTAATTTCTTTCATCATATCTCAGCGGAAATATCAAAATGTCTGAAATATTTCATGGGAGGGTTAATTTGTGCTGAATATATCCTGCAGTTACAAAAGAAATACCTCTCACTGCTCCTTCTGTCAAAGAGGTGTTCGAACACCGCATGTAGTCTAAATCTCAGAGGGTTGGTAAAGCATAAACACGTTAAGAATAAACCAGTATGAGTCGCATTCGTTGTGATGATCTGAAGAAGTCAAAGAAGCGTACAATCTTTTGCTCTACTGACATCCTAGGGGAAAAGAGGCAAGTTTAAGAAAATGGTTGAGTTTGATTCTAATCATGACGAGAGGAATTTTTATATGGAAATTGTTCAATTGAAGGTGAGGAGTTAACTGATCTCATGCAAGGGTAGCGTTTTCTTTCTTCTTCTTCTTCTTCTTCCAGGAAACACGGGTTTTTCATCATCCCGCATGCAAACAAATCGGCCTCATAATAATGAAACACATACCGGGGAAACGGTAGAGGATGCAACTTTGTGATATCACGTCGAGTCCATTATATTAACCCTAAATAAAAATATTTATTTTTAGCGGAACCCCTATGGTAAATTTCATACAAAATTATCTGAACTGAAATACCGACACTGGACAAATTCGTGAAAATTATTTTAACAATAATAAAAAAAAAACATTTGATATATCTTACAAATAATAATACCATAAATGATCTAGAAATAAGTCAATCAAAACTATTCCCTTAACTAAATCGTAATGAACATATAAGCTTGCCATCGAACGACATCAACTGTCTGGTGCACTGTTTGTTAGACACAGTCTTAAAGAAGTTGTCATATTCACGTTCTTATGAGTATATGAACGTGTCTTCAGACCCCTAAAGTATCTTCAGACCCCTAAAGGGAGCCCGAAAAATTTTTTTTTTATTATCTTTAGAAAGGTCTGTTACTCATATTCGTTTCTGTTTTTGGCCTCCTTCATCCGGTCCATTATAAAGGGGAACATATTAAAGCATTTATTTTCAATTCCTTGGATCCAAAGTTTCATCTTTCTGTTTGTTATAACTGTCGGAATTTTCTGTGTTTGCTTTTCTGTTTCCTGAATAGATAAACAGGTATTGTTTTTATTTTCTAAGCAAATGCATCTCCTAACGTTGTACAGCATCTACCCCAGCATGCAGCGCATAATCAAGTCTATTCCAGTGGTTATTTATCCATTTATTTTATTTTTATTTAATTAAAACGACCTTTCTTACCCCCATACGGAATAGAGGTGTTATTTGATGTATTTATTTTATATTTTATTTTTATTTTTTAATTATATTTTTATAATATAATTTCTTTCTTTATTTTTATATTTATTTTATATTTATATTTTCTTTCTTTATTTTTATATTTATTTTATTTTTATATTTATATTTTCTTTCTTTATTTTTATGCTTTTCTGTGTTTCCTGAATAGATAAAGAGGTATTGTTTATTTTTTATTCTTTATTTTTTAAAAAGCAATCAATATTAAGTGAAGCTATAACAGACATAATCGAGCATTCATATATCCATGGTGAAACTGTAATTAAATCGACTAGTGCTAAACCACACGCATCTGACAACCCCTAAATTTGTTCGTTAATTTAATTAACTATACGATTGCTTCGATGTCATACATTTCCGAGAAAAACGTTTTTTTTCCTTATAAAAAGTGTACAAATCTAAAAAAAAATGTCAGCAAAAAAGCTGTTTATGAGAATTTAATAATATTTATTACTATGTATTTGTGTATTGTCCGAATAATGTACGTCATAGCATAAATCGTCTGCCAAGAAGAGTTTTGACATCAGACATTTGAGGAGAATTTGACTTTCTCCTCAAAATCATTATTTTGATAATCTTTTACTGATATATCTTATATATTAAGATATATATATTTGATCAACTTCCTTAGTTATTAGTTAAATTAAATATTTAATTAGTGATCAAAGAATTAATCAAAAAAAAAAATTCATCGCAAGGAGTAAACTTCAAAAGTATTCACTATATGTCTTTTCGCAAACTTGTGTATTATTATATTAAAGTAACTAATTTTGTATATATGAAAAATAAAAATATATTAATTATAAAATAATATTGCAACTTAAATTATTCTTTTCTAATTTTTAATATTATTATTATAAATTAAACAGATAAGAAGATATTTGGAATATTGTTCAAACACCATTTTATTTTGTATATCTGTTTATTTATATATCTTTACGGGCTATTGCTTGTTCACTTCTTTCGTTGATACTTCTTACGTTGATGGTAAATAATTTATCGTCGACGGTTCGGTTACGCTGAACCGTTAGTAATTAAAAGAACTAAAAATAGAGAATATTTGAAGCGATTGGGTGTAGTAAGCGTTTCCTAAAGCTTTCAAGTTTGTGCTAGTTATTTCCTCTCCGTGAGTGTTGTGCGGTTACGGAACATCTCCCTACCAGTGTATTGCGCATGCGCGCCATGTATGTGACGCGACATGGCAATTCCAATTTTTTCGAATGTTTGTGAAATTAGATTAGAACTAGAAAAATAGTGAAATATAAATTAAATAGAAGTATCGGATATGTTTGGATTTATTTAATTAATTTCTTTTTGACAACTTTAAGCCTTCGATTATAGTATTACATTAACAATCTAATGCAAAGGTCAACACTTGTCACAAGTTAATAATTATATATAATTTTTTTTTTTTTTTTTTTTTTGTGGATTCCACCAAGAAGAGGCTGCCAATTTTTGTTTTCCTAACTTCGCACTGCCAACAGTGTTATATACTATTGTCGCACATGCAGTGGGACAATATGTATATTTAGTGGTGAGCTATGGAAATTTTAACAAAGGTCTCGCATCATCGAGCAAAAAAAAAAAAAAAAAGGCCTAACTTACCCCTTATAATATTTACATTGCGACTTTGTAGAGCTTCTGCCAGATATGATAATTCCTGTAGGATATCAATCATTAATGCTAAATCTTTTCAAAATTCCAAATTGAGAAGTCAGTTTAAAAAGCCCTTATATTTATCGTTCGATGCAAAATGCTTACAATAAAGCTGGGTAATTTCTCCAGACAGCCAGAGCCGTTCGTAAACTACAAGCTGCCCATCGTGGTCCAAACACGGCCGATCTTTAAAATTTCGATACCAAGGTCTTTGCAATCGTATTTAATTCTCGTTGATTTTTTGGTGATTGATGATAAAAAGCATACAATTTATCCATAAATATTTCAAAATGATTTATTTCTTTAATGTTTTTTATCGAATCGTCTAATGCTAAGTGTAAGCGATGAGAGCAATGCTAAATCATAATGTTGGGAAATTTTTGTAGAAGTTTGATTGCAACACCTGATTTGTTTCCTAACATTGCACTAACTCCATCAGAACAAAATGCAATGAGATGATTTTTTAAATAGCTATCAGAAAATCCATATGAATTTAAAGTAGCAATTATAGTAGCATGTATACATTCCACGGTGGTATTTTCTAGTTCAAGACGAACAAGGGGCTCGCAAATTTGAGAAAAATTTAACAAAGGGCTCGCGCGAGCCCCTTATAGCTCACCACTGCCCAAATGTAAGACCATAAGAGACCTTAGCCTGCCGCAATATCTTGCGCTATCCAACTTTAGACGTAGGGATTCTATAAGTCATTCTCTTGGTAAGTCTTGCATACCGCCAATGTGTCCTACAAAGTACCGTACTCAAAAAGAGTATCATAAATCAGCCCTGGAGAGAGTTCAAAGCTTAGTAAGGCTATTTAAAGGTTGCTGACACTATGCACCATTAAAAAATGCCGTTTTGGTACGATGTGATTGTTCTTCTTGAAGTACATATCACATTGCCACCATGCACACACACACACACACACACACACCTTACTACACACTAATCTTCAGCCAAAAGGCTCTAAACACTTCGCCACCTTTATCTTTATGGGATAGCATCAGGTATTAAGCTGAAATATCTGATACAAAAAAGCAGATAAGCCCGTTCTTATCAGCTTAAAATCATATGAACCCCAAGGTATTAAACTGATTTTTGAAAATAGGCGAAGTGTTTGGAGCTTGACCTATAATATATATATATATATATATATATATACACTAAACAAACAACGTACATGTAATGAAATAAAAACAAAGCCGTAATAGCAAAGTTAATATTAATCATGAATTAATATTTAAATACTAATAAAATAAACTCAAAATACTCGTACACAATAAATAAAATAAAAAAAGATAAAATGCTTTATTTTAATGCCACGGGTGTGTGTGCTTGCCATGAAATTAGGATTAATTTTTATTCATAGGAATAAATCGAGTTTTGTTCGCTACGTCTATCCTTTAGAGGAAGACAGACGAAATTGTCCCTGTATAGCAATAAATATTCCAACGACACCATATTGCAAACGCAAGAAAAACAAGTAGCTTTATTGTACCGCCAAAAACAGATGAACACAGTTGCTGTACTATATACTGCAGGGAAAGGCCAACCTTTTACGTGCCATGCGCCAATGTTTACACATACCAGTTCATTTGCGCCATAACAACTCTTGTACCCTTAAAAACTACCTGTGAAAATGTTAATATAGACATGATGCATATTTTAATCCATTTCATGGCTCAAAATGCTTGTTCACGTCTGTCCTTCGTTCCGAAATGACAGATATAACTCTGGGCACATTTTCTTAATTCTGGAAAATGATCTCCAGAAATTAATCCTATCGGAAGCATTTGGGACCGAGGGAAGCTCATCAAAGGTTATGTTCAGTAATGAATTTGTTTTCAAGAAAATAAGTTCCATTTGTATGTTACTCGGCACCTTCATAATTTTCTGTTCACTAAGTGAAAATGGATTTATAAATGCAAGTATGCAGTCCTCTTCTTTAGCAAAATCACGAAAACGACTTTCAACTGACTCTTGTAATAACCCGTATATATATCATAATAATATATCCAAAATTTTTCAATATAATTTATAAAATTACGATTATCATCAGCACATTCCCTCTGCTCTTTTAAATGCGGAAACTGGTTCAAATCCTCATTTTCTAACTGCGAGGTAAACTGTTTTAACTTCACTTTGAAAGCCTGGATATCATTTACTAAGCTAGGAAACAATTCTTGCCCTGCGGTTTCAAGTTTAGATCATTCAGATGGCAGGTAACATCAACTAAAATGCTAAACCAAACAGCCAATGCCATAAAAGGGTCTTTCCTTAGGCAGTTCATTTTTCTCTTGTAGAAAATTACGAACAGTATTTTTCAGTATCCAAAATATGAAGAATGAATTTTCTTCTGTTTATCTACTTTCATTCACACATTTCAAACAACCGGCAACATAAATATGCTGCAAATTTAATTTTTCCACACCGAGACTCTTCGTTTATAATTCAGTGCTATTTTAGTAAAGGACGACAGAAAAGTTTTCAAGCCAAAGTTGCTTGAAAACTTTTCTGTCCCAGCGGTTTTACCTTCTATTCAACTCATCAGTGACAAACATTGATGAGTTGAATAGAATTTACCTGTAGATTTTCGGCATGATTTCACTTTCTCAAATATCTCTGATCCTCGTGTTTTTTTCACGAAGAGATTCAAGACAGATAAGTTTCTTCATCTTAATCACATATTTCTCACTGTGATGGGTAATTGAATGTAAACGCTTAATAATTACTAAGGTGTGGACGTGTTAAAGCTACTAAATTGATGTGTATGGATCAAGGATTAGGATAAGTTGGAAACACTGCTCTGGAGAACAAGCATTAAACTTTTTTCCGAGGCCACTTCATGCCTCCAGTAAGCAGGGTAGTGGCCTCACACAGGGCGATAAAAATCGTCTATAATCTAAAGATATTCGTAACCATTCATACCCGATGATAGGATTTGAACAATCGACCAATCAGACAAGACAAAATTTCTATACGCTTGACATGCGATGTAAGAACCCAAGACCTCCAGGATCTTATGGTTCTGTGCTCTACAAACTAGGAACAATAAATACAATACGGACTACTGAAGATTGATTTCTTTAATATAATCGTGGCGTGGGCTATGTTATATTACATGGCCAGGACACGTGTCAATGCGTTTCTTGAACACCGGTTAATTCGACTTTACTTGTAAAAGCTTTTATGAAATTCCTCGTATCGTTGATTAAGTCCGAACACTGGTTTTTCTGACCAAAGGCTGAATTATAATAAGTAGCTTTTGTCTTGTGAAGGGGGAAAAAACCTTTGAAGCTAATTAAAAGACCTTTTTTATAGGTGAAGCGGGCTCTAAAAAATAGGTAGGCGATTCCGAAAAGATCGCATCGCCCATCTCAGCATTGTTCCACTCAATTGAATTCTTATAGTCCTTATAAGGACTGGCTTAAAAGGGCGAAGCAAGAATGCTTTTCATATTCCCCGTTATCTGTAGAGGACAGTGTAGGGATAAGTGTTATTGAGCAATTAAAGCTCTGATCATGGCAGGAGGGTAACAGCAATAGCCGAGCCTCAGTTAGAACTTCATTGGCTACAGCATTGCCATCCATTACATTACCCTCCAAGGGTATTGGATTGAATGAATCAATCACCGTATGTGTAAGTAAAGGTGATATCTCAAAAATATCGGACGATCTCTAGGCCACTCATTCGTGGGCGAAAGACCGTCCAAATCTCAGCGTTGGTTCTACTCAGTGAAACTCGAGTACCGAGCAGAACCGCTCACATTCCGAGGAAAATAATTCACCGGCAAGTACCCCTCAGCGGGCCGTGCCGGAGAACACTTTCCCCGGAGACTCAAAGTGCTCCCTTAGGGCAAAACCTAAGAGAGCGAACTCATTTACCCAGGATAACAGCAACAGCCGAACCTCAGTTAAACTTCATTGGTTCAGCATTGCCATCCGTTACCCTATATGGGCATCTCATAATAAAATCAATCACCGTAATGTGTAAGTAAAGGTGATATCTCAAAAATATCGGACGATCTCTAGGCCACTCATTCGTGGGCGAAAGACCGTCCAAATCTCAGCGTTGGTTCTACTCAGTGACACTCGAGTACCGAGCAGAACCGCTCATTCCGAAGAAAATAATTCACCGGCAAGTACTCCTCAGCGGGCCGTGCCGGAGAACACTTTCCCCGGTAACTCAATTGCTCCCTTAGGGCAAAACCTAAGAGAACGAACTCATTAACCCAGGATAACAGCAACAGCCGAACCTCAGTTAAACTTCATTGGTTCAGCATTGCCGTCCGTTACCCTATATCGGCATCTCATATAAAATCAATCTACCGTATGTGTAAGTAAAGATGATATCTCAAAAATATTGGACGATCTCTAGGCCACTCATTCGTGGGCGAAAGACCGTCCAAATCTCAGCGTTGGTTCTACTCAGTGAAACTCGAGTACCGAGCAGAACTCCTCATTCCGAAGAAAATAATTCACCGGCACGTACCCCTCAGCGGGCCGCGCCGGAGAACACTTTCCCCGTTAACTCAAAGTTCTCCCTTAGGTCAAAACCTAAGAGAGCGAACTCATTTACCCAGGATAACAGCAACAGCCGAACCTCAGTTAAACTTCATTGGTTCAGCATTGCCATCCGTTACCCTATATTACCCTATATATGGGCATCTCATATAAAATCAATCTACCGCATCTCACGGTCGATTGTTCCTTGCCAACCCTGAATTCTTATAATACAAAAAATAATTCCTATAATAAAATCTTATTAAAAATTAAAATAGGTGTTTTTATTTTAATTGATTTAGTCATGTGGAAATAATATTATTTATTTATTATTTATTTTATTTTATGTTTATTAATCCTAAAATAGTTTTAAAATGTTTTCAGTTAATAAGAAACTTAATCATGATTTTTGGGATTAAGCAATCATGGATTAAAAATGCAACCAAAAGTTTTCTAACACTACCTAATTTTACAAAACCTAGGAAACTATTCTGTGAGTATTCCAGAGAAACAGAACGCAAGAAGAGAACAACTGCCTCGGTGGGATTATAGTTTAAAAATTGCAATACAAATGAATCTTTTCACTTACACGTTATTAAATAAATAAATAAAAAAAAAAGCAGCTAACGCCTTTTTATTCCCGTATACGGGGAGTAGGCGAGGCCATTTAGCCCTATCTTTTGGAGACTGAGTGGGCAGTTCAATCTCCACTGGTACCAATCAGAGATAGTTGGCCCAAGGCTATCACTTAAGCGGTACACAGTGAAGAGAGACGGCTCAAAATGTGCCGCCATCTCGTGGTCCCTAACCCTAACACAATATATTTAATGTCTGAAATAATGTGGGTTCTACGGTCGATTTTCTTGAGTTTACGGGACGAAAAACCCGCGTTTCAGGGAGAAAAAACCCGCTTGCCCGTGCCAGAGATCGACTAACTCTGGAACCGGTCGAAAAAAAGGCTTAGAAAAATTTCCTCTAGTCGCCGACTAGACTCGAAACCAAGACTTCCTTCGTGCGGCCAAGCGCCGTGGTATGCAAACGCCACATCCACTGAGCTACACAGGCTCTACGTTATTAAATTTGGAATATTAAAAATCGATGATTAAAAAAACCTATAGAAATAATATAAAAAAATCGCAGAGATTTGCAATTGTATTTATTCGATCCATAAAGATCAGACCTTAAAAGAGAAAGAAAGAAATAGCTGTGCATAGTAGGTACATGTGACGATAAAGTCGGTAGACTTCGATTGAAACGCAATCAAAAAGCAACATGGTACCTTCAATTGTTGCTAATGCAACAATTCTGCTAAATGTATAATAATAATAACTGCTGTATATTGTTGCCATATTCGTCTGCTATTACGTCATTGTTATGATATATGTTAGTGGTTAAAAATCATGTAGCTTGCAGGTCAGGCATGTCTATCGAAGCCCATATATATCGCTAACTACATGCATGGACTAGTATTTAATTAAGACTTGTTTACGATAGGTCAGGACATCAACGGTAACGGGATCGTTGATCAGCCACTTCCAGAGAAAGTGTGAAGGCACTTACTAATGTAATCACTCCATTCTTCCCATTCATCGCAATAAAAATGTGACGCGTCGTATTCATAAATATTCCAATCGCTTCCTTTAACACTACAACATCCTGCTAAATCAGAACAGGGAAAAAAAGGAGAATCCGAATACCGCCCTCTGACCCCTTCCGGTAACATACGGAGAATTAGGTATGTGCGACTCTTCGATCGCCTTTAAAGTCACGAAGTCGGTTTATATCGGGGGAGGGGGGGGGAAGGGTGGTGATGAATCATTTGCGGAATAAACGCACGATGAATATACATGCGTAGTTTGAATCACTTGAAAAAACAAAGTAGCCCATATGTCATTCTGTTCCACCGGTATATCGCAGCATGAAGGCCATTCAAGCCTTCTCTACAGGCATGTTGGGTGTCCTCAAGTCTCGAGCATAACTGTCAGTGCACAGTAATGAGGCACCTTGGTGTGAAGAGCCGTTGCTTGCAAGTGGCCATATTATTGCCTATTAATAGGATTACGAGTTTTATGTTGGAGGTCCTATTAATTAGGCATACAGGAACCATAGTGAGGTGCTCGGTTATGTACAGGGAACTGAGGGAAAGTGACCTTCTTTCTATCCACCCCCATTTGACCACCTGCCTGGATTCCCTTTTATTATCTGTAGTCCATGTAGTTGGACCCAATTAAAAACGATCGCTTTTATGCTTCCGTTTTGCCCAACTTACTACCAATTACGAGGTTTAAATTTTATTTGCATCCTGGGAACGAGGATAGTTAACTACAGATATCTGTCAGTTATCTGTGACCCCCCTTTTTTATATATATATAATTTTTTTCAGTGATTCCCAGTAGCTAACTGTGGTAGGTGTATTATTTTTTCGGTTTCATACAGTTCCTTAGCACTTATTAAATTGATTTTTGTCCATCCGTACGCACGCATATAACAATCGCTTTTCTGGCTAGAAAAAAATCTTTGGTATTTGGAGCTTTTATTATAATTTGTCCAGTCATGCCTATTTTGGTCTCAATCGAACTATTTGAATGGCTAAATTAGGCTTAAACCATGTATTGTATGTCAGTAATATAACAACGGGGGTAAGGGATAATTTCTTCTGGGTATTGTTCCAGGGTAAAGATATGCGCAATACATCTCTAATACAGAGACTTAGCCTCTTCTTTACCAAGACCGCACTGCGTGGCGAAGGCGAAGAGTCACATCCTTCCAGTGGTGCCTCCGTTTACACAGAACAGTGCGGATCTAGACTGGAAAGACGAAAAAAATTCCAGAGGATGGCAATGGCAAACCCCCTCTCTACTTTGCCAAGAACATTCTATGAACATGCCAAAAATGAGAAAGTACGATATGGTGCTGGATGGTAAGACCCCCGGGCCTGAAGGCATCAAACATGTAACTGGGGAAGAACAGAGGGCTTCCACAAGTAGAACTAGTTTTTATGATGTGTCCAGTTCAAACCTGGAAGGAAACTTGGTCGCGGATGTTGCTGGTTGGAAAAGGGAGGATCCCTGTTTCACAAGAAACCACACTTGGAATGTTAGAATTATGAACCAAGGTAAGCTGGAAATAATAAAGATGGAAATGTAGTGTAAGAACCTGGATATATTGGGAATAAGCGAACTTATATGGACAGGAATAGGCCATTTTCAGTCAGAGGACTATATGGTGTATTACTCAGGACATGAGACAAGTCATAAAATGGAGTATCTTTCTTACTCAGGAAAAAGATGGCTAGATATGTATTGGGTTATAATCCAGTGAGTGACTGAATCATTTCTCTCAAAGTGCGTGGACATCCAATGAATATGACCATCATTCAGGTTTATGCACCCACTACAGAGACACCAGAAGAAGACATTGAAGAATTTTATGGCAAGTTACAAGAAGTGATAGATCCAAAGCGAGATTTATGGCTACTTATTGGAGATTGGAATGCAAAAGTGGAGAGACTCAGGAACAAGAAATAACAGGTTGTTTTGGTTTAGGTATTCGTAACACTGCAGGGAAGTGACTAGTTGAGTTTTGTGCAGAGAATTCTTTGTTTTGTGCTGTTTAAAGCTAACGCCTGCTTTAAACAACACAAAAGGAGATTGTACAGATGGATATCACCTGATGGACAATACACAAATCAAATTGACTATATACTTGGACAAAGAAGATGGAGAAGTGCAATTAAGTCTGTCAAGACTTTTCCAGGTGCAAACTGTGGAACAGACCATGAGTTATTAGTGGCTACGATTCATGTGAAATTATGGAAACTGAAAACAACAAAAATGCCAGTCAGATATAATCTTGGAAACATACTGGTTGAATACAATATTAGTACACAGAACAGATTCAACACAAAATTAAAACAGAAACAAAGAAGAATATTCCAACAATTTTTAAGAAGTCCAAATGACTGTCAGAAGATGCCATCAAAACTGCTCAGGAAAGGAGGAAAATGAAGGCCACAGGAAATTTGCAGGAAGTACGGCATTTGAATGCAGAGTTTCAACGACAAGCCAGAAGAGACAAGGAAAAATACTTTAACCAGGAATGCCAACAAATAGAAGACCAAAATAAGAAAGGATAAACAAGAGATATGTTCAAAAAGATCAGGGAACTGACATGGAACTTCAGCGCCTGGGTGACAATATTGAAAAGTAAACACGAACTTTGATGCAGGCATCAAAGTAAGATGGAAAGAGTACACAGAAGTCCTTTACAGAAAGGACTCCAAAATTACTGAGAAATTTGAAGAGCAGGATTATACGCAGGAACCAGTACAAGTGGAGAGTGAAGTGAGGTGAGCACCGCAACAGTTATCCAGTAAGAAAGCACCAGGAGGAGATGGAATACCTACTAAGATGCTCAAAGCACTGGGAGAAAAGGCAGTTAAAATTTTAACTGCTCTATGTCAGCTAATTTGGATCAAAACTACATGGCCTAGGGAATGGAAAAAATCAGTTTATATACCTTTATTGAAGAAAGGTGTTGCAAGAGAGTACAAAAATTACAGAACTATAGCACTGATTCCTCATGCAAGTAAAGTCTTACTTAAGATCATTCAAAAAAGACTGGAACCATTCATGAAAAGAGAAATGCCAGATGAACAGGCAAGATTTCGAAAAGGCAGAGGAACAAGAGATCAGATCGCCAATGTGAGACGGATAATAGAAAAACACAGGAATATCAAAAGAATGTCTACCTTTGTTTCCTTGACTACAGCAAGGCTTTTGACTCTGTAGATCATGTGAGACTGTGGAATGTGTTAAGAACAATGGGAGTACCAGAGTATTTCATTATCCTTCTAAGGAATCTTTATCATGAACAAGAAGCTACTGTCCGAACAGATCTTGGAGAAGCTGTGTATTTCGCTATAGGGAAAGGGGTGCGACAAGGATGTATTTTATCTCCGTACCTGTTTAACTTGTACAGCGAATACATTTTAAGAATGGCAGGGCTGGAGGAGTCTTTAGTTGGAATTAAAATTGGTGGAAGAAATATTAATAATTTGAGGTATGTAGATGATACCACCTTGCTAGCAGAATGCAAAGAAGATTTGGAGGAACTTATTATGAAAGTTAAAGAAGAAAGTGCTAAATATTTTCTTAAACTTAACCTCAAAAAGACAAAAGTTATGGCAACATGTGAACTTAATGATTTTGAGGTAGATGGGAAGAAAATGGAAGCAGTTCACAATTTTTTGTTCCTAGGATCCCGAATTGATAAAGATGGGTATGGTACTGAAGAGGTTAGAAGAAGATTATTACTTGGAAAGAAAGCAATGACAAATTTAAGCAAGGTCTTTAAAGATAAAGAAGATTTGCTCGCAAAAAAAAAATCAGAATCGTGAAAGCAATGGTATTCCCTGTAGTACTGTATGGATGTGAAAGTTGGACTCTGAGAAAGAGTGAAAGAAGGAAGATAGATGCATTTGAATTATGGGTTTGGAGACGCTTACTAAGAATACCACGGACTGCAAAGCAAACCAATAAATCAGTGATAGACAGAATAAAGTCAGATTGTTCCCTCGAAGCTATGATCATCAAGCAAAAATTGTCATACTTCGGACATATTATGCGAGCAAATGACAGGCCGGAGAAGATGATGATGCTTGCTAAAGTTGATGGAAGCAGGAGAAGAGGAAGACCAAGAATTAGATGGGTGGATGGAGTTAAAGAAGCAACTGGAATGCGCTTGGAAATTCTGAAAGATATCGCTCGGGACAGATCTGAATGGAGAGCGTATGTTCATAGAATCAGCAGGAATCGAAAACGACTCCCTGGAACATAATAACAACATTGGAATTATGAAATACATTTTTTTCTTATCGTATAATAATTGACTGTTATTTCCTTACTCATCCCTCTTCTAAGTTGGGGTCTTTATACCACCTAAGATAGCAGAGTTTCTTCAATCGGACAGCAGATGATTATACAATTTTGAGATGCGGAGGTTTCGTTTTAAATATTGATGACATTCAAAATACTCGAAAGAAATAATAAATAAATGTTTTAACAGCTAAACATTTTTAGTAATTCTGCCCAAGTAGGATTTTTTCGATAAAACTTTAGGATAATCCTAATTCTCGATACTTTATTACATATTTTTGAAAAATAGATTAATAATATTTGAAAGACTCAAGAGAGGGTCGCCAACATTCAGAGAAAAAAATTGAGTAATTATGATATATTTTTAACACATATCAGCATTCTTTCAATCTTGGATGTTCGGTTTCAGCACATTTGATTCGTTTAGGCCTAGACTAGTGTAGATAAGCGAGGATTCTGGTACGTACATAATGGAAAAGACAGAAAAATAGAATAAGAAACAGAAGAGATAAAGAGAGATATCAATAAAACGTCATTATTATTATTATTATCAACCTTCTACCAGGAGATTTCTTCGCCAATTGTCTGAATTCATAACTTATATGCTCATAATTACTATCAAATGTATTCAAGGTTGGTTTTATATTTGAGAGAAAAAAACCGGAGTACCCAGAGGAGCAAAAACTAACCCACAGCTAACTTAATTTTGGAAAGAAAAAAAAATCAATCGAATCGGAGGAGGCCCGTATTATAATTGAGTAATTGTTACGGTGTGCCAAACAGATACACGTATCACGTGATTTCAGCATCTCAAGTGTTGCGCCAAACCCACTCGTTTTTCTACTGTTTAAAGATGACTCGGAGATTGAAATTGTGTTGCGTTTCCCACCATATTTCTTCGGCTGTGTATTATTTATTTAAATAGCTTCAATATTTCTCACTTTTAACCGCAATTAAAATACAGAAAGCAAATAAAAGACAGAACGAATACGTGTCACACGAAAAAAGAAATATGCAAAGAACAAAGCGATAGACAGAAAGAGAGATGGAAGAAAGATGTTAAAGTGATGAACGATGGGGTAAGCATATCAAAATCGTTCTCTTCTCTCTTTCTTGGATTTACACTTCTGCAAACTATCTTAATTTCTTTCAGTTCGAACGTGGTCAGCTTACCATCCCACCCTAATCCAAGCGCGTGCTTTGCCGTTGTGGCTCCAATGACAGACCTTGAGATAAGAGGGAGAATAAGGTGAGATGGTGGAGGTCTTTAAGAATTTGGTACCCCCCCATACCATACTGCCCACTCGTCGTCTCCTTCCCCCCCCCCCAATATCTCTCTCCCTTCTGTCATCCCTCTCATCCTCTGCCCCTACTACTTATATACCCGGAACTGGCCGGCGGATAGTAAGGCACGCCCGTCATCTCCGAGTGCAATGAAAATAGCCTCACATATCAAGAGTCGTTGTATAGCAGAAAAATATTTGCTATTTGGACATCTTTCTGTCAAAATATAAACGCATTTAATACGTTACTGCGAACCGAAACGAGCGTATTACGGCGATGCAAAAAAAAAAAAAGTAAAACTGACAAGTAGCGCCCTCTGTCGTCCAACTAACTAACTACCACCGATGAACGTATTTTAATAGCGGTGCCCGAATTCGGCTTAATACAATAACTTAAAACAAGCCCATTAAATCGGGGTTTAATTATCCAGGTCACCAACAGGTGGCATTACAAGATCACCACTACAAAACAGCAGGTGGTAGTAAGGTATTTTTCAGCACTCTCCGCTAAACCGGATATTCCTGACATATAGGTATAATCAGTGCCTCGCCCCTATTTCTTTCCCTCCCCCCCTTCGCAATGTATGTATAGGGCAGTTGCACACACCCACCCACAATGGCACCTGCCTCTGTCCAACCTCTACTGGTTCACCTCACTCGAACATATTATAATTTATTGATAGCACACACTTGAATGAATAATTACTTGGTTTATGACGTTCCTGTTAGGTCCATATTAAGGGGAGGAACTTGCAGGCAGGAAAACATCCAGGAAGTCGGGGCAGATAAGTGGGTGGATGGTTAAAACAAAAAAAAAAAGAGGGTTAAAAGGCATCCGTATAAATATGTGTAAATAATGAACTTAGTCCTTACTAAACATGACATTTAACTCTTAAATTAAAGGTTTTTCTTGATAATTTTCGACAATCACATTTATTTAAGAAGATGGGATTTAAGAAGACTGAAAAAAAGACATTGGTACGCGTACGATGCATCCGCGACTTATCTGAGCAGTAAACCTCGATTTTCAAATACGCCTCTATAGTTTAAACATCAACTGATAGTTACGTGTGTTCCTGAGATGAATTTTGATAGTTTTATTTCACTTACCGGTTGCGTAAATACTTTTCGAATGGATCTAAATAACCATCTACATAGTTCTGATTCGGTTACCAAGGAGACCAGATAAGCCCCGCCTACCAAGTTCGTTTGCTGTCTAGTCACTGTATAGTTTCTATTTAAATACATTTTTTTTTTCAATTAAAAATTGAAAATTAATTTTTATTTTATATATTTTATTTATATATTTATTTTGTATTATTTTCTGTAGTTAATCCTCAAATACTTTAAAACTATCATCAGTCTGAAATTAAACCAAATATTTATTAGAATAACTTTAATATAAGTATATGTTAAAAGAATTAAACAAAATATAGAAAAAAAGGAAGAATAAATCGACCGTGAGATGCGGTGCTTAATACCCTTGGAGGGTAATGGATGGCAATGCTGTAGCCAATGAAGTTCTAACTGAGGCTCGGCTATTGCTGTTACCCTCCTGCCATGATCAGAGCTTTAATTTAATAGCTCAATAACACCTTATCTCTACACTGTCCTCTACAGATAACGGGGAAGATAAAAAGCATTCTTGCTTCGCCCCTTTAAGCCAATCCTTATAAGGATAAGGAACCGAAATATATTTTTTAATACCTTACAAACTCTTTTTCTTTGTCTGCTGTTGGTTACCAAATATATATAACATAATATTACATGTTGAACGTGACTTAAGTTTGAAGCCTCTCCATTCCAATCCACGATAAACTCCTTATGCCATGGAAAATAAAACTACATATTATATTATTTATCATATACAATATCATTATCAATTGTTTGTGGTCCACTAGCACGGATGTGAAGTCGCCTTTCAGGTTTCCATGGCAACAATAGACTCTACTTGTGCTCAGTAATTAGTACATACTGCATTTTCATTGTCGTTGGATATCAAGAAGTGTTCCTTTATATTTAATTCATCGCTAATTACGAATAAAAGAACTAATTAATTGACTTTTAATAGTAAGCTTTCACGAATACAACTTCAACTCCGTCAAAATGACGTAGGTGATAAAAAAGACGATTTTTTTTTTTTTTTTTGCACGTCATCTGTTTCCTTGACAACCTTATTGCTATACAATCGCATCGCGAAAATCTAGTTTTAGCAAATAAATTTGTGTTACACTGAATATTTTTTATAAGGGGGTATACTTCCGTCGTATTCAAAAAGGTACACAGCAATAATACATGAATAAATAAAATAAAAGAAATAATTCCTCTAGTACCAGACAGAGTAGAACATTTCCAACTATAACCGAAATAGATAGAATAGAATCTGTCTTCTATAATGAAATTAATAGAAAATTTAAAAAATAAATAAGTAAATAAAAACGTCCGCTATTAGATTGGGGTAAGGAGTCCGCTATGCGTAGACTTTGTTCCATCTTTAAATGGAAAAACAATCAAATTATAAGCCATTTATCTAAAGCTAAAGCTGCCAAGAATAATGGAGCAAGGTTGGTTTTTTTTTGGGGGGGGGGATCGATTTTTTTCGCTATTATGTATTCAACTATTAAAACTCATGAAGAATCGTAATGTCCTTCATGCTACGATCCATAGATAACAAACAGTTTACCTGATAAGTGCAGGTGACCCCCTCAAACGACGGCACACCATTAAGATCTAAACCATACGGACAACGCAAGCGAGCAGGTGCCATCACAAGGTATTAAGTTTCATAGAAGCAACTCATACAGCAGATGACCATTTTTGATAACACGTTTTTTTTTTTTCTTTCTTATTTTTTAATCAGTCTGTTGTTCTCAACAGTGCATCTAACGCCTTCTGTTGCAACCGAATGTGTTTCGTAGATGTTCCTGTCTCCCGTAGAGAAGATTGCACGTCCTCCCATCAGATTGTTATGGTTCCGGATGGCAGAAAGAGATAAATATACGAAGAGAATAAAAGAACACAACATAGGAAAAGACCCGACAGAAGCTACCGTTAACGGATGTGGTGCGCCCAATCCTGTATGCATGTATCGTAACCCTATACGCGACAATAGGAATAATATCGTCAGTCGTAAAATAATTCAGGCGTTACGATTGAGGTGCAATACTGGAAATAGAAGTTGCGCCACAGGCCAGTAGTGGTTGGTGGTGAATAAGTCTCTCCAAACGTGGATAAAATAACCGATAAATAAAAGGCGTGTATACATTAAAGATATTTTACGAAATCCAACTCT
Source organism: Typopeltis vanoorti (assembly GCF_054136105.1). NCBI lineage: Eukaryota > Metazoa > Arthropoda > Arachnida > Uropygi > Thelyphonidae > Typopeltis > Typopeltis vanoorti. The sequence continues at coordinate 62,414,046 of NC_143563.1, read as the reverse complement.
TGTTTTCATTGAAATTGAACATTTTTGATGTCTAATTTCAATGAAAACAGTTTTGTAATCGAAAGAGCGCCACCTGGATACTTTTACTTTATTCAGCATTCGATAAACGGTTGCGAATGTGTCGTGTTAGCAAGAGACAGCGTTGATTTACACCACGTATTTATGCGGTGTTTTGTTGCTCGATATAAACTGCATGGGTTTCAGGTACAGAATGAGAACTCCAGGTACGATTTATGACCATTTTTTCCTCTCCTATTTCAACCGATTATTATTATTAATTTGATATTACAATATTATGAATATGTATAAATCATTCTCTCGTGAGAGTTTACAATGATTTCAGTTTTCGTTAAATTCACCTTTAAAAAAATGATAAAACATTTTACAGTTTAAGTTTTTAGATAGTTTTATTTATTTTCCGTATTTTAAACTTATTTTAAGTTTACTTCTCCCATCATCATAAACTTTACGATCCATCTCTTATGAATTTACCCTAGGACTGAAATTTAATGCAAGTATAATGATACATGCGTTATTGCTGATTTCCATTAATAGCATTGTTAACAATCGTAAACCTAAATGCAGTTCGTGCACATTTAATTGTTGAAATATACTTTTTTTTTTTAATTGGAAATACGCGTCAGTACGCACGTGCTTTATTGTTGATTTCTAATAAATATATAAAGTTTTATATATTTATAGAATTAAACGAAAAATGTCTGAGTTTTTAAGCTAATTTTCATGTCTCATAAATAGTCTTGTAAAGATATACAACGGGTTCATTACTTGCTGATTGGATATTAGACAGGAGCAAAAACAAATGTATTTCATTTCTACTTACCTTGAGTATCAGTTATTTGCCAGGTGGATTTGTAATGAAGACCTTGATCCGTCCTACTTTCGACGTCATTATTCATTTAAGAAATATGGCGAATACACTGATTAAAGTACCAATAAAACAGTGGTAGAAGGAAGATCAAGTTTCGAATAAAGTAGCTGTATCCTCTTCATTATAATTTGATTTTTATACGGTATTTTTTTAACAAAAACAAAAAACTAAAGCAGCAGAAGTCATAAACATTAACAATGCTTTCATTTTTAAATTGTTCTACTCACGCATATGTTCATTTCATCAGCAGGGACACGTGTTCATGCAGATGTTCATTTCACAAATGGACAAACTCGCATACTTTTGTTAGATTCTCGTGACTACGAAATCAACACCATTGTTGCCTTCTGTTTGAATATGAACTAAGTGTAGGCCATTCTTAAAAGCTAATAACGCGAGATTTTACGATATTTTGATGCTAACTGTAAACGTTAAGGGCTAAATCGTCATTGGTTGACTATTAATTATAATGATATACTAGAAATGACCTCAAGAGTTCGACTGCAACACCTTTTTTTGACTTTTTTTTTTTTTTTTTCCTTTTTCATACTGCCGTACGACTGTTCGGTCAAGTTCCCACAATCGCTCTTTCTTTGAGTGCATCTCGCCTCCATCTTCCGGCAGGTCAAAAACTAACTAGCAGACGGGTCACGCGCACACACAAGTTCGGCACCGAATTACTATTCTCAACCCTATAGTTCCGACACTTCTTCCTTCGTACTGGTTGGGTAAGACGTACCGTGGGAATTTATGCTTTTTCGTAACGGAATACTGACGGACAGTAAGAGACCCGGACAGGTAGCGTTCAGGGATGCGGAAGATGCCGCTGGCTGATTTCGGTTGCCGTCAACCATGTTTTGGCCCTTTGAATAAAAGTTCGTGGGAAGATGTCCGTCGACACTTTAGGGTTTGTTATACTATACAACTTCGGGTTTAAAAAAAAAAAGCTTCTGTAAAAATTGAAAGGATGAAGATATTTGATGCGAAAACGAAAGTAAAAACAGCCAGACTGACAGAAAATAGACTTTTAACAATTAAGAATACTTAAGTAAAAATGGAATGTGTGAAAATATTTGGTGTGAAAACGAATTTCATTATAATTGGAATTTTGTTTGCCTTTTTTATTGAGATCGCTTAATATGTATTTTCTTTTTTAAAACTAATGAAAGATAAAAAGAAAGAGAGTGAGAAAAATAAGATAAAGATTTTATAATAGTATTTTGTTCGCACATTCTTGTCATCAACTATACTTGAATAATCCCTTAATAAAAGTTCGTAACAAGATATCTACTAAAACTTGTTTGAGAATTCTCATTTAAAACTCTTAAGTAAAAACGTCATATGTGAATATATTTGGTGTCAAATCGAATGTAATTAGAAACAGAATTTTTTATTGTTTTATTATATTTTTATGGCTTAATATATATTTTCTTTTTTGTTTTAAATTATATTTTATATTTTGATTAATGAATAATAGGATAAGAAAGGAAAACAAACTTATAAAAACTTACTACAAAATAAGTACTACAAAAAAAAGGTCTAAAATGCAGTGTACAAAAGAGCGAGGGTGCACACAGAAATCCTTTTGACACGTTCTTATTTGGAGGCTGCGCAGGCCCAATTTAGAAACACTTCAGTGTTTACCGAGAAGGAAGCACACAAACAAGCTGTAAACTTCTACCCATAACGGACGGAGGTCACTTCCAAATAAAAACATGTGCGCGCTTTTTAACCTTTTACTGCCTTGTTTCAAAAACAAAACGCGCGTCTGACGATTAATAGTTTAAAAATAGCAAAGGCGACCACTTCCTAAGACGCCATAAAAACGCACCCACTTGGCTTTGTAAGATGAACGGAGAAAAGCAACAGCGAAGAAAGGTCAATAAAAAAAAAAAAAAAAAAAAAAAAAGCGACTCGCGCCATTAAGTGGTCCCTCGAAGTCCAAGCTTGTCAAAGTGAAAACAATGCGAATCGGTAATTGAGCAACGGTTTCAAACCACTGCCAACACACGAAAAACAACTTGACACGCGTTTGTTTGTTTGTTTGTTTGTTTCGAGCCCGTATGTCGCACTGCCGTCAAAACCATCAAAATGTTTTTCGTTTACTTCCTGCTACGAAATCAGGAAACAACCATGACAGGGAGAAAAAAAAAAAAAAAAAATACGCCAGGAAATAGCAGGCGGTGTTTATAAGTTCTCAGAGCATCCACGTACACACCTCTTCCACCCATAACAGAATACCTTAAAAATTAATTCTGTCCTCAACCGAGCATGTCACTGCTTCAAATGTACGGCAATCCCTGATATTTTTCCCGTAGTCTCTCTCTCTGTCTCTGTAGCAGTTGATATCGGCGATGTCCATGGGCGTCCGTAGAGGGGGGGAAGGGACACTTGTCCCCCCCCCCCAATCTACTTGTGAAAAAATAATCAAAAAATTAAATAATTAAATACGAATTTATTGATGTAATTATTTATCTCCAAGCTTTGTCCCCCCCCCTGGAAAATTTTGCTTTTCCCCACTGGAAAAGGGTCTTATTCCGCGGTATCTTCCCCTTAAACTTTTTTTTTTTTCATACCGAAAAACATCCAAAATGACTAGAATAAACACAATTTACAGACGTAAATACTGGTTTCATAGCAACCTTAGTTGCTTCAATTAATTCTAAATAAACCATCGAATTTCCAATGATTTACATTTAACAATAACAGTGGATAGAACACAATATTTGCCTTCCAAAACTGAAACTAAAAATAGAAATTCAATATAATATACATAATGCACAGAATCATCCGAAGACTTAAATACTCGCTGTCTTATATATCACTTTAATATGATATCCAGGCAACTAAAGCCACGAGGCACGTATTTATGTGTTTGAGTGAGTTCTCCAAGTCGGTTTGTCTGTTTTGAGACGGAAGGAACCCTTCGCTGGGCTCGTACAATCGTCTTCGCTCGTCTACAAAGGAATCTGTGCAAAAGAAGATGAATAATATTATAATCGAAATTGAAGCCATTATCCGCATTCACTTAATCCTAGTTAAAATCCGACAGTTGAATGAATGAACTAAAAAGTTGGTTAGCTTACACTAGTGTTAGTAATTGTGTTTCGTAAAATACATAAGCACCTATTGGATTTTTTTTTTACTGTCCGTCCGTACGCTTCTAACAATTCCGCAATGACTAGTTGGTTATTAATGAAATTTGATATTTGGGATCCTCACTAAAATTTGTCGATTCTTCTCAATTTTTTTATCTCGGACTATTTTGAAGACCAAAATGGATCGAAAGCGATTCGAAATTATTCCAAATGCTTTGTGCAACGTAATGAAAGTTCAGATTTAGAATTTCTTTCAAAATGGCTTGCGTCACCTTAACTTTGAATTTAATCAGAGCATTTTTTTTAGAATAGAAACTGAATATGAAAGATACCCGCGACCATTTCCATGCTTGTATAAATTTCCTATTTGAAATTGTTGTAACAGAATATTATATATAGTTTCAGAAGCTAAGAATTAGTTTCATAAATAACCAACAGGTGGTGCTGACATCCCGCAAAACCATAATTAAAATTCATCACAACTTATAACCGCTTTCGTAGTTAGTTCTGCGAACGATCGCCAGGCGGCGCTACTACGCCCCACCCATAACTTTCGCGGGGATTGTTCACAGAACAAATTGGTAAAAACGGTAGAAAATTTAAAGTCACCCAGGTGGGACAAATAACGCTAGTAAAAAGACAGGGGGCACTTCTCTTTAAGGGGAGGAGTTCCGCCCACGGGCCATGACAACTATGGAGGTCTCACCTAATCTTCGGCAACCTTACGGGGGTGCTGTGACGAAAATACATGGATGAGTGGAGTATAACATGAGATAACAGCTGCACTAGGATTAGCTACGCTCTACGACTTTTTTTATGACGTTTGGAGTGGGAGGTAGTTGGGGGGAGGGGGAATTTTTGTTGCAGAGTAACGGCTAGTGGTCGGCCGGTGTCTAGCGATCTATAACAATTTTACGGGGCTTAATTGTAACCTCAGAGGAGACAAATAAAAGGTTAAGAGACCTCCCGGATTGTGGTGCAATAGACAAGGATAACGTCGACCCCCGAAAACACCGATAATAGACAAATGAACTGCAAAAACCAGTGACCTTCCTGACACGGTTATTACACCATTAAAGCAAGTGACAGTCGGAGATCGTAAACTGACCTTGGCGGACGTCGCTTGTTGAAAAAGGATAAATGCGAGTGTGTGTCGGTTGGTTGCCTTAAGCATTAAGTTGTTTGTAAATAGGAGAGGGCAGGGAGGGGAAACACGATTAAAGGGTCAATTCTGGAAACAACACGTAATTCCACACAATGATGATGTTAGTAGCATTGTTGGAACTCTTCCTATTTTTGTATTGTCAATCACAGGCTGATCAAAACGCAGAAATTCCCTCAAATCATCACTGCGTGATTTTTAAATAATATATGGCAATCACGCATGCTCATTGCAGTGATCTGAAATCTGCTTTAAAAAAAATAAATAAATAAAAATAAAGCTTTTAAATCAGAGTTGATATCTCTGTCTTACATTATATGCTAATAATGGTTATATTAAGAGTCTTGAATCTCCACTGCAGTGGCGCACCGGGGGGGGGGATTATCACCCCCCCCCCAAAAAAAAAGAAAAAGGAAAAAAAAACACTAGAAATTTTTCCAAAAATCTTTTCCTAATCAAAATTCTTTTATTTTTTTTGTTTATGTTGTGTCGTATCTTCTATTTCTATACTAATGAATGAGCGGTCATATAAGGTGGGAATACCCCTATAGCTCACGGGAATCACGGCCGCTGTGAACGCAGTGCTCGGGCTGGCCGAGCGCTACTTCGGTTGCCTGAGCCGGGCCAGAGGAGATCACCGGTGTCATGTATTGACGATCATTGCAGATGCTCAGTCATAGGTCGTATGCAATGCGTAGTGTCTATTCTCAAATTGTCTACTCATTTCGGCCCCCCCCCCTCCCAAGATTAAATCTTGAGTGCGCCACTGCTCCACTGTGCCTTATTATAATATGCAAGACTAGGTTCTTAAGTTTCTCGGAAATTTCTTAATGCTCCAAATTCTCTCCATACCCACCCTAAAAAAAAAAAAAAATCCCGCTACGCCTACTCGAGAGCTGTCAACGAAATTCAATTATATCGTTAAGCAGCTAGTTTCCGACATCTCCGAACCCATTGTGGGGATTTAGGAATTCCATAAAGAACGCCCCATTCAGTAGTATGAAGACCTGCCATACTACATCAAGCATTCAATCCAATAGCCGAATAATTTTATTATTATTAGTTTCTTAATTTTATCACTAGAGGTCGCAAAACGTAGTGTCTTTACAGTAGTAGACCAAATTGCTATTTACACAGACAGTGTTGACATCCTTAGTTCATAAGGGGCGTGAAGTCGCTTCTCAGGGGCATGTCAAGTTGTTGCAACTACAAGACACCAGGAGCACATAGAGGTCAAAGGTTATTTACTAGGATAAGCGAGTCGGTCTACTGACCTTTTTCTAATGCATTCTCTGGTGTCAAGACATATGAAAAGTAACGTAACGCAACACCCCTTGTGTATCCTCCTTCCTTGACTCATAGAGCAGGTGGATCCCTCAAGGGTGGCAAAAGGGGGCCATCGGGATCTGAACGGGAACGGGGGAGTTTGTAGTGTAACGTTCTGATGGCTCAACTTCGACGTCGCCCTAGCTCCCGGCTAGGCCTAATGAGTGTGTTATAAACCCGGACTGTCGGACACGTCACCAAACCGGCGATTAAAAGCTTGAACCAAAATTAATAACCACACATGTACGGCATAATTATAACCTCCCTTTTTAAACCCCGCTCTACGTCCCCTAGAGAAAATAAAGACAGGTACGGATGATGAGTTGTTCCTATGGTGCAGCCTTCTTGCCTCCGATATTCCATCATAAAGAGATGGTCCGTCAGATATCAACTCCCAGTTCTCTCTCTGGGTTAGCGATAAGTTACTTCCTGGATACCAGCCAAGTATTTCGAAGTACTGGTTATCACACACTTGTCTGTATCTGTACGATTTTTTTTTTTTTTTAAATTTCATTTGCAATGCAAAGACAAACAATAAAATTCATAAGTTAAGCCTAACGGTACACTGAGATTACTACGGAGTTAGACTTAGCAAAATAATGTAATCAATCCCATGTATGTGTTAAGATTAACATCTTATCGAAAGATTAAAAATAATTTAATATGTTTTAATGATAAATTCTTAATCCTACACTGAAATATCTGATAAAAGTAATGAACTTTTTTTTTTTCATTATCCAAACCGATAGACACTACTGCGATATGAAAATTGGAATAAACTCTGTCTCTCTTGAAATCTGAACACGTAAACAAAACAGGAAATTGCACAAAACAAGGACGAATCGATATAGATGAGACAGAAATATACGCACATCTGTTTCACAGATGGTTAGCCTTGATAGAGAAAAAAATAATAGAGTGAGAAATTAAACAAAAACAGCTTGACTTTGTTAGTACATGTCAAAAATTAATATTTATTAGTTCTGGATTATTATTGAGGGGGAGAGAAGTGAGAGTGAGTACATGGATTGATATCGTTTACCAGAGTTATGTTAAATAAACATAATAAATATAAAATAATCTCATGATTCTATTTTAAAGACTGCGATCTTTTTTTATAACTAAATGGGAGGCAGTGGCGTAGCTAGGGGGGTGCGGAGGGGCGGCACTTTGAACCTTTTTGAACTTTTGCATTTAATTCTAAAATAGAGGCTCGAGAACTCCGTTCCAAAGATTGTAATACTGCTGCGAATTTTCCTCACGATTTCTGTAAGTGTTGTTAATTTTGAGGGGAGTTTTTCTAAATAAAATTGATTAAGAATTACCTGTATTAAACATGAAACAGACTTCGGCAATGTCATCGACGATTTTGCTAACAGAAAAGCAAGAAAAATAACATTTTAGAATGTTGAAATTAAAATTTTACTTCAAAAATAAACACGGTGTTTTAATTTATTTCCCTATACGTCGTTTTGACTTTTTATAGTATTTTTTGTGTGTATTGAGAGGGGCGGCAAACTCAGAGACAGCCCCTGGCGGCAACAGCTCTAGCTACGTCACTGATGACAGGTCATGCAAAATTGGTAGTGGTAGTCCATGAATACAAAATTTGTATTAAGGATAGACAAACAATCTATCTTCATAATATGAGAAGATATTTTTATTATAGATACGTTCTGTTTAATTGTGAGCTTTCCATCATATTCAGTTGCATTTGTTAGTTTCTTGTGAGCTTCAGTCATATTCAATTGTAATTGTTGATTTATTGTAGCTACAGCCAGTACAACAATACAAACAAACTCGCCTATCGTTGACCTGCGTATTGCTCTTTTTAATTGTTAGATATGAAGTTATAACTGTTCAACTTTTAACTGAGATACCTTTAGACTCTTTCGTCAATTTAGACTTTAGTAAAGTCAAATCTCGTTAGTTCTTAGAAATGAGGAAAACAGTCATACATGTACACTATGGGTCACACAAACCTGTCGACTTTTCCCTACATACACTTTTCACGTATATTACGCGCCCCCCCACCACCAACACAGAAAGGGAAGACGTCTGATGCACTATTTGCTTAATAAATCCCTGTTTTAATTATGCTACGGGGGGGGGGAGGGGAACCTGTATTTAAAAGGCGCGATTGTTGATCTGTTACTAAACCAGTTCCGAAGCACGACCACAGCGGGGTGTCTTGCGTTGTACATTCGTTACCGAAGACAGTGCAAGCGCTTGTGATATGTAAACCCACTGGCTGCACACCTATCAGCCACTGTAATCCCTAAGGCCTGTTCCCTGAGGACAAGATAAGCACGATCGCCGTGCATGACCCATAGAGAAGGCCTACAATTGGTAGGATGGATTCGTGCAGTGGTAGCTATGACAAAACCAGGAAAGTATGTTTGTGTGTGTGTGTGTGTGCTCACCGTAATGAGGAAAGTAAGTCTGTGTGGCAGACGTGAATTATATCAATAATCTTTCCTATCCCCTTTTTTCCAATCCCCCCCTCCCTCCAATAGATTCTGCGAGTTCCACTTAAATCCCTTAGGCAATCCAAAATATCGTAGCATAAATAGTCAACTCGGTAGGAAATATACAGAGGTCAAGCGCCTTGAGAATGAATGCGTCATTGTAGTCTGTTTTTTCAATAGATAACCCCACCCACTATCTCATATACATGAGATATATATCGTATGATTCATCTTTTATGGTTGTGCTTGAATCAAGCCAATGAGCTAAAGTCAGATTGTGCCTCAGTTACTTTACAATAAGAGAATAAAATTCTCCACTGCTAACTTTTAAACTATAAATAAATACTCTTTCTTAAAGTTCTTAAAAGAACTGGGCGATGGACTGAGTCCTTGACTCTTTATCCCGTCATCTGAATGAAGAAAATCTCTGTGGATGGGATGTTATTGAGCTAAAAGCTCTAGTGCCGGCTGGGTAACGGGCAATAGCCAGCCTCAGTTAAAACTTCATTGGCTCCAGCATTTGCCATTCGTTACCCTGGAAGTCCTAAAAATGATTTTTTCTCGTTCTGAATAAATACTCTTTTTCTATTATTATATTATTATCTATTATTATATATTAAGTTTTCTTTTAAAACGTTTTATTGATTTTACTGTATGGTGTGAATGTAAAGTACGTTGTATTATTTTTTATTTGTTAATTTTTGTTCAAAATTATTTTTTTTTTCTCTTAACAAAATAGTTGCCAACTATTTTTAGTAGATATATTTTATATGTGAAAAACTTTATTTAAAAATAAAATAAATTCTATTGGTTTAAAACTTTTGTCTGTCCATTCACAAATAGCTCAGGTAACAAATATCTAGAAAGTTGCTCAGAATCGCGGATTGATCAACTTAAGGCTATGAGGCCATTATGTTTGTCAATTGTGTGAGTTTTTCGGCTACTTACTTAGTCTAGTTTTCGCAGGAGAAAAAGCGTCAGTTTCCAGGAGCACGACACAGAGAGAGAGAGAGAGAAGGGTGCATAGAGAAATGTAAAGAAGAGGAAGAAGAAAGAGAGAATACGAGAGCAGTATGAGATGGAAGGGGTAAAAGTATGAGAGTAGTGGAAGGAGATTGGACAGACAAGAACGATGGAATAAATGAGAGAAAACCGAAAGACAGATAGAGAAAGGACACTGCATCATATCTGTGGTAGTAACATTAAAATATTTTGGTGGTGTGATGGAGAACAGTACGGAGGGGGTGTTGCACCTGCTTCTCCGCCGGTAAACCGGATGGTCGGCAGCCTCCTACCGCTCCTAGTCACCCGAAGATAATGGGGACCACTCCACTCCGGGGAGCGCGCTCCTTACGAGAAGCAAATCGCTAATGTGAATTACAGGTCTAAATTGCCAGTTACGGGAAATCGTGATATTCGGCGTTACGAAGGCAATAAACGCCAGAATTCCGAGATGGCCGTCACGTGACCCCACGCCAGAAACTGCGTGTGCTCCCCACGTCTCCATTGAGATTCCCCTTTTTAATGGCCGAGCCGACGGTACGCCAAGTGGCGCCCTCTGCTTGGCCTCGCGTGACCTGGGCACGTTCGTCACGCCATAGCCGCTGACCTCAGGGTGGGCGCGCCGATCCCCGTGCCGGCAGGCCCGCGAAATCCGGGAAAGTGTGCACGTTTCTTTCGGAGGTATGCGGCGCTCGATGACCGGGCGCCGCGATCCCCTCCCCCATAGTGCTACGCCACCCCGGCACGGAGGCCACCCGCCACTGCCGCTGCTGGACGGCGCCGGGGCTGTGACCCCGGCGACCTCGCCATGGTCCGTCAACGGGTCACTGCATGCGTCTGCCGCGAAATGACGGGCTACAACGTAATAATCACGTGCCAGAGCACGGCCCTGTTATCGTATGGTTATTAGATATACCGTACGATGCGTCCGTCGGTCACGCCTTCATGCGCCCAGCACGCGTTATCACCGTGCCAACCTTAACTCTCCATCCTCCCGCGCATCTGTCCCCGCAACATCCGCTGCCCCCGACCAGTTACCAGCAACATCTCATGATGAGGTAGTTTAGATGGGGCATCGCACCGAGCGAGCCACTTCATTACAGCGTCTTTAATTGAAACTCGATCATCCTCAGAAGGTAACAGCACTGCACTACCGAACAGAAAACTCACACACAAACAATTCTAGCCAAGGAAGCACGGATACGTCAATGCCACTCCGGAATTATTGACGATACCTTCACACCCCAACTGATTCCTTCCAAGTTGAAATGCAAGTTTATAACACTTTGCAGATTTCAGCAATTTGGCCTTCTGCTTCGATCAGAATTGCACGGATTTGTTTTTAGATTCGCTATCGTAATCTGTAGGTGCGTTTTGTAGAATAGAAACTATCGTAATCTGTTTTGTAGAGTATAAACGCCCTATCAGATTGGTTAAAAGAAATTCGAGCAACTGTAACAAGCAAATGGAAGCAGGTAGCAGATGATGCATCCTTAAACGGAATGATCAACACATATCGATATTAATTAGCTCGTCTAAATTCGACTGCCTCCTTCAAAGCAATTACTCGAGTGATATTAGCGACCTCTCACGGGTTGTGTGTACACTGGAATAAGTTGAAAACTATCATCACTAATACATGCGAGTTTTTCTGCTAATCCAACGGGTGTTTCATTTCTTTTTTTCCTCGAAGTTATCGAGGGCGGGGGGGGGAGCGCATTGGCCCCAACCAATGCATTTGCCACCAACCTAACAGTAATTCCTAAACAATTACAAAAACATTTGTGGGTATTACACTAAGAGTAATCCTAATACTGAATTAGGCCTAACAAAAGGAGGAAAAATTGAAAGTTTCCAAACATCAAAAACCAACATCAGAACACGGAAAACAACAACAACAAAAAAAATAAAAAAATAGCAAGCTAACAAGTAAGGTGTCTTACATATTTCTCGCTTGTTCCCACCTTTCTCTGTAAGTTCCCACCACATTCTTTGCGCACTCCTCCCCTTAACAACGTTTCATTTTTCGTACGGAACTCCCCAAATTTCTATATTTTTATGTAATTACCTAATAATCCAGGGTTGGCCGGAAGGTGTTCGTACCGATCACCGTGCTTCCCCCCCCCCAACATAATTTGGTGTATTTTTGTAAAAAAAAAAAAAAAAAGCTTTTGTCCCTCCTAAACAAACGATTGTTTTCTCGAGCAAGGTCATCGCATTTTTGGGAGAAAAAAAGCAGAAAACAGTATTTCCCATTACGTAGAAAGGGGACAGGGTGGGTGTGAAATGGGGGGGGGGATAAACGATCAGGTCTTCGCCAATTTCGTTAATCACCGGGCATTTCTGTGTGCCGAGTTTTTAAGGGGGTACCGGAATAAGAAGAGAGAACCCAGGGGGGGGTGATAAGGGAGACGAGTGGTCATTCATATATCCACCTCCGTCTATAGAAGAAGGGTCTCCTTATCGTAGAAAGGGAGGCAGGAGTGACTGCATGCAGACGGACGGGTCACGATATTTCATAGAATACGGTATTTGGGTAAACTCTAATAACATGGTAATCTCCGCCACATGAAAATTACCTTCGGGGGACAGTCACCGCCCCTTTCTTCTGCTCAGGCGGGAAGCGTTTACCCTCTCCGAACGCTGGCAATCTCGGGGTCACAGGTTACGTTTTCTTTCCCCCGCCATCTCCAACAAAACTCCCCCGAGAGTCGGTACCGACGGCAAACCACCTTTACCTCAGGTGATTGGCGGAGGTGGCCTACCTCGTGCACGACTGCTGATGCTAGACGCGTGCTTGTAGATTTTTCATCGCAAGTCCTCGTTGTTCAAATCGATGTATTTCGCGTGCCACATCCGTCTGATGATCGACATTTTTGAAAAGAGGCTTCGTGGAGTTGCAATAAAGTACTGTGGATTGGGTTCCAGGAAAAGGCCTCTCCTCAACGTCCTGCCCCTCCCCCCCACCCCTACACACGTAATGTTAGCGATGACTTTTATGGATTCATTCGTTCTGCGTCTATAGTATGGGGGGGGGGATAAAACGAACATGAAAGGAAGATGAGAATCTACTTGATTTCCGATGTAACCGAGCTTCAATTCGTATTTCCGTGCGGGAATTGCTTCCTGAACTCCGTAGGAAGCTCTCGAATCCACTTAACCGTGTCATTTCCTTCTTACTTTCTTGAAGACATGACACTGAGATAAATTCGTAGTCTTACTAACGAACTACCAGCGCTGTGTGTTTTGTTATTCGTAAACTTAATTGGGACAAGGGGGAGAAGTTAAGCCAACCCCTTCCTTCCTCCAATAATGCGACGAGTTAAATTACCGTGTTATTAATTGGAACAGCAGGGTCAAGTGTAATGGAGATCTCACAGAATCGGGAAGCGGGCTTTGCTAATAGAGTCACCGACGAAATGGTGGGATACGAACAGGAGTGTTGATTTAGGATCAGAAGGCGCGTTTGTACAAGATGATCTTCTACTCAGCATGTTGGAGTTCGTGGTGTTTGAAGCACGCATGCGTACACTACGTCAGCAGAAGTTTGGAGATTCTACTTTTGCATTTTTGAAGGAATCACAAAAAAAAATAAGGATTATCTGAACCAGGCACGTTATAAATGCGGAAACAATGACAAAACAATCCACATACAGGAAGGGGCCCACAAATCCTTGTTTTAGTATAGTGCGGTTGATTCCATTTTTCAATTTGTGATACTTCAGAAATAAACTTCCAACATCTTTCTCTAAAATTTAATAATAAGATGGTACACCTTTTGGCAACTCCTATAGGTAAAGATGACTTTTCCATTGCTTCTGCCTTAGTATCCCCACTTCTGGGTCTGGCTCCCAATGGCGAGACCTCAATAAAGGTCGAAACCGGTTTGGGTAGTGGCCCTTCCCTTAATGCATAGCATTACACATGTCCGAAAGGAGATGTGCTTTGCATTATGGGAGATACTGAGACAAGGAGTGATGAACGTTTGGGCCACCTTTGCTACGAGTTGCCTCAGTCCTGAAGATATTTCAGGGGCAAACTTTGCTTACGCTTGGATAAAGGATTAAACTAAATTTATTACACCCTTCACTGTCCATGATCGGATAGTTCAACAATAGAAAAGCTAACAATGATCAGTGCAATCCATATTCATAACAATAACAAAAGTATTTACAAAAGTTTAGTTGTTTTGGTGACATTCCGTTAAAACAAGTGAATCTACAAAACCATTGACAAACTATGTATATTGAGTGTGTTCTGCGGATAGTTTATCTGCTTTCAGAGGGGGGGGGGGAACGAGATTCCAGGGTTTGGGTTGAATGCAATTACAGACGAATCAACTAAAATCATGAGACTGGGTTATTATAATCAGTAGTGTGCGTGTGTTCTTCGGCTGGTTTGTCAAAAGTTTCAGGCTTTAAAAAAATGGTTCATGTAGATAAGTGTGTGTGTGTGTGTGTGGTCTTTATTTAAATATAAATTATAAGAAAATAAAGAACGACTTTAGACCTACTCTGTATACTCTCCCCTACTATGTTTTTAATTGTTATAGGCTGGGTGATGAGAAAAGTATCTCATGGAAATACAGGATTACAATGGTTACTTCAAAACCAACTCCACGATCTAAATTTTGCAGATGATATCTGCTTACTTTCACAGAAGCATCAACATATAGAATCAAAAAAACAACAACACTTGTAGAAACAGCCAAAAAAGTTGGTCTTAGGATAAATAAAAATAAAACAATGTCGATGAAAATAAATGCAAAGCAAAATAAACAAATAATAATAGAAGAAATGCCGCTTAAAGAAGTAGAAGAATTTATATACCTTGGTTGAATAGTATGAATAAAAGGAGGAACTACTGAAGACATAAATAGATGGAAACAGCTGGCTTATTCGACTTTCAACCAACTTAGAAATATTTGGCAAAAACAAGAATTTGTCTATAAAAACTAAAATGAGAATATTTAACTCAAATGTAAAGGCAATGCTAATGTATGGATCGGAGGCGTGGATATTAAACAAAAAACTAGTTAACAGTGCCCAGGTCTTCCTAATCAAGTGTTTAAGAATGATACTGGGAATATATTGGCCAAAACAAATATCAAATGAAGAACTATGGCAGAGAACAAACCCGAAACCGATGTTGCAACAGATACGCGAAAGGAAATGGAGATGGTTGAGGCATGTGTTGAGGAAAGAAGATAAAATAATAGTAAAACAGGCTCTAGATAAGAACCCACAAGGGAAAAGAAGACGAGGAAGGCCAAGAGAAACATGGAAAAGAACAATACTGGAAGAAATAACAAATATTAATAAAAACTGGAACCAAATAAAAGCAGAAGCGAAAAACAAAGTCCGGTGGAGAATGGTGGTGGAAGACCTATGCTCCCAGGTGGAGCGAAGAGGATTAAGGTAAGGAAGGAAGGTTAGACCTACTCACATTGTTTGTTATTACCAACAGCTTCTCTTCTGGCATCTTATAGATTCAAAAGAAGATCGATATCATTGGCAATTCCAAGTATAATTGTCCTGCGGCCCACATTCAATAACTTTACAGACTCCATGCTTTCTTTTTCGTGTGAATTCATCCACAAACGAGGGTTGTATAAACCTAAAGTGGATCAATTGAGGGTCAGATAATCCAATACGTCTGCTCCAGACATGGAAATTTTTCAAGCCATTTCAGGACTCTGATAAATGGATTGACAAAATTAATCAACCATATAAAGACAAACATGGGATGCGAACCCGCAGCCTTTTGATTGAAGAGTCAGGACTGCCCGACTTTTGCCAGTCTAGCTTACCGAGGAAGAGTATGTGAGAGATAGAAAGAAAGAATAAAAAGAAAAAAAAAAGAGAGGGTAGAAGGTGAATACAATGAAATCTGAGAGAGCCGCCAAGCATCGCAGACTGACAATCCTTGAAATGGCGTGGTACATAATGAAGGGTTTCGAAGAATAAAGCAGTTGCCGCATTTGCTTCATCCAACCCCCCGAATGACCGCAAGATTCGATGCACTGCAATGGAGTGAACTCCGTACAAGCGTTCTTGATTTTTGTGAAAAGTGGGATTCCTGCGGTCTGGAAGCCGTTAGACAAGTGGGTGGACTAGAAGAATCTCTTGTCTTCCCTAACAACCGTTGCGAACAAGGCGGACAGTCCCTAAAAAATACAACCCTCCCTTTACGGTGGCGTGAATTTTTTTTTTCTTGATGGCGTTATATATATATATATATATATATATATATATATACGGAGAGGGTTACGATGGTGTATGTCATACGGACTGTAATCAGTCTGGCAGTTATGGGGCTACACTGCACAAGGAAGTGGTCCCTGAGCGTTGCGTTTGTCTGTCTGTCTCTCTCTCTCTCTCTCCATTTGTTGTAGCTCATAAAAGTGAAGAGCTAGATTTAGATATGAGGCAACATCATTTCCATTGACATTTCCTGGACAGCACTGTTTCCTGCAAACGTCAAAAGATAGATAGATAGATAGATAGATAGATAGATAGATAGATAGATAGATAGATAGATAGATATTTTTTTTTTTTTTTTTTTTTTTTTATTGTAAACATAACAATCTTATATATACATGATTAACCGGTTTTTGGTTCTCTGCAGTCAGACAGAGAGTTTACATGCTCATACTCTTGTTGAGGTATGTTACATCGAAGTCACTTATAAGGCTAATTACATTTTTTTATTTTTTGAATAAATTAAAGCCATTAAGAGTTATTTTAACATGATAACATAAGATCTTATTTTAACATAAGAACATAAATGTGGAAGAACATAAAAGTTACTTTTGCACAATATTATCTATTAACATGAGAGTGCCAGCTGATTAACTTTCGCACTGTTAAGCACAACAATCCTTCTTTCTTCCCCCTTTCTTTTTTTTTTCTTTGGGGGGGGGGGGAGAAGGTGTCACTTCTATGCTGGAAAGTGGATTATAATGCAGTCGCCCTGCTCAGCCAGGAGTTGATTCCGTGGATTCCATTCTTGGTGGAAAAGATCTAAGGTGTTGTTTTGCCTATGGTGGTGATGCTCGTGTAGGATCCGACATCTCACCTTTTGTTGGAAGGCTGCAGTGAGTTGGTCAGTTGCCTCTCTCTGTGAAGTTGCTGTGCTGTCTGGTCTTGTATGTCTGAGGTAGAAGTTGTATATTACCGCTTTTGCGGTGATGAATAGGTAATTGCAGAATGAATGGTTATTGGACTCCACATGGACGAGATTGAAATATTCCTCTTCTGTATGAAGATTACCACAGGTAAGAGCTGCCGTTTCCCGAGTCAAACTGATTAATTTAGTGTTGACTGGGCATTCCAAGTATATATGCCGGACCGTTCCTAATTGGTAGCAGAAGAGGCAGTTATCTGAGACGTTTGAGTTAAATTTTCGTAAAATAGTAGGAGTGGGTAATATATTATGCCACATTCTCCACTGAATATCTGCGTCAGGTTTGATGGCTCTTGTGCGATATGGTAGATCCCATTGAAATAGTGTTTGATCAGATGATGCAGGATTTTCCAACAAAGTGCTTTGGTTCGACTGTTGTGTTAGTGTACTGTAGATCTTGTTGGTGTCGCTGGGTGTAAGTTTCTCCCATGAGTTATTGGTTTTTATAAGAAAGATAGGCGCCAGAACTTCTGAGTTTGGAGGGCAAAGCCCCACTTCTGTTATGTTATCAGGCATAGCGGCTTGAAACGCGGCCTTTACGGTGTCTATCTGCTCAGCCTCATTCCCATATTCTAGGTTTTCGAGCGAATTTGGAAAGCGCCAGGTGAGGCTTGGAGAAAGAATGTCACCCAAGATCCTCACGTTTCGCCAGCTCCATGGAGGAAAGAAAAATTCTTTCTGAGTGATCGGGCTTCTTACCATCGTGTTGTGAAAGATGGGTTCCATGAGGATTTCAGGTAGGGATGCTGTCTTCACTGTGTGCTGGAGGTTTAGCTTCTTCCATCGTCGAAGGGCATCTTTGTAGAAATTTGTTAAATTTACAGGCACTTGAGCTGTTGTCATTCTTAAGGTGGTGGAGAGAGAGAGACCTCTAGTGGCAGAAGTGAAAATGTACTCAGTGGTGCATTTGTGTGATATTTCCTGTTGTAGGGCATTTATGAGAAATCGAGCGCGGAACGTTGTTATCCTGTTGTCAATGGAGACCAACTTTTGTCCTCCATCTTTGAGAGAAGTACATAGCTGAGAGTAGGAAAGCCAGTTTGTTTTATTCCATATGAATCGATATATGGTTGACTTTATTTGTTTGATGAATTGCACTGGTGGCGTAAGAATCTTTAGTGTATGCCAAAGGACACTGGTGGCTATTTGGTTAACGATTATTGTTCTCCCTCTTGTGGAGGCAGAGGCTCGTATTGCTGCCCACTTTCCTAGAACTTGCTTGAAACGCTTGTTTAGTGTTTCCCAGTTCTTATCCACATAAGAGGGTGTGTTTCCTAGGTAAATCCCCAGGTATTTGTTTCCCTCTGTGGACCAGGTACCAGACATTGGGGAATCGGTTCGGTTTTTCCATTTGCCACACCATAGTCCTATGGTTTTATGTGTGTTTAGTTTGGCTCCTGAAGCTGCCTGATATTGTTGGTATGCCTTTTGTATGTTATGAAAGTCCTCTTCTTTGCGGGCTATGATTGTAACATCATCAGCATATGCTGTCAGGGTTATGGTTTGGTAGGGAAGTTTAGGGCGGCATGCTTTGAGCAGCATGCTGAGTCTACACAAAAAGGGTTCGATGGCAATTGTGTAAAGAGGACCGGAGAGTGGACAGCCTTGTTTAATACCTCTGCTGTATGGTGCAGTTATGGTAAGCCTGTTGTTTATTTTCATGCAAAACTGTGCCTTGGCATACAACATTTTAATAGTGTGAATGATGCCTGAGCCAAAGCCAAATGCTTTCAAGCAGTTGAAGAGGTAAAGGTGTTCAACGCGGTCGAAAGCTTTTTCTTGGTCTAGTGTTACAAGACCCATTGTTTCACTGTTGTTGTTCGCTATGCTTATGAGATCCCTTATGAGGTGTAAGTTTTCGTGGATAGATCTTCCAGGGATGGAATAGCTCTGATGCCTATTTATTATTTCGCTCAGAGCGGGTTTAAGTTTGTTGGCAATGGCTTTGGATATAATTTTGCAGTCGGTGTTTGTGATAGAGATGGGTCTCCAGTTTCCTAGTTTCGTCGCGTCTCCTTTCTTTGGAATGAGTTTGATAACTGATGTTGTCATATTGAGTGGAAAGCCATTGGTATTCGCTTCGAGAAATACTCTGTAGAGGATAGGTCCAAGCTGTTCCCAGAAGGACTGATAAAATTCAGTGGTGAGCCCGTCTATGCCAGGAGATTTATTTTTAGGTAAGGAGGTGCAGGCAGTTTTCAGATCGTGTAACGTGATAGGGAGTTCTGTGTTACTCCTTGTTGTTGGTGAGAGTCTTTTCACATCGGAGAGAATTTTATTCGTGGCCTCCATAGATGTTGGGTTGGCTTGGTACAAATTTTTGTAGTACTGCAAGGTATATAAGAGGATTTCGTCATTATTTTCTATGATGTTTCCATTATCTGTTTTAATAGCAGATATAGTGGTGCACTCTTGTTGGCGTTTTTCTAGTGAAAAGAAATACTTTGTAGGGGCATCTGCGAAGTTAATATGTTTGCGTCGTGCTCTTATTAGTGCTCCTCTTGCAGAGTGCTCTAGGTGTGAGCGTATGGTGGCTTCTAGGGACTGGTATTCCTCAGATTCTGGATGATGCAATTGCTGTTGTTGTTGCAAATTTTTGAGGGCTGAATGCTTGTTCAAATTTCTTCGGTGACTATATTTTTGGGTGAATACCTTAACTTTGGATTTAAAAGGTGACCACCACTCGGAAATTGATTGTGAAGTAGGTATATTTCTGATGAGAGTTTCGATATAGATTTTAGAGGTTCTGAGATATTCTGTATCCTTTAGTAGGCTGTTGTTAAATATCCAGTATGCTCCTCCTTTGTATCTGGTGTGTCCAGGAAAGCAAATGTTAAGAAGGATGGAATCATGGTCTGATGCATGAGATGGATGGTATGTGACTCTCCTGATGTAGGGTATTGTGTGCATCGATGTGTAGTATCTGTCGAGCCGTGCCTGGTATAAGACACTGGTAGGACCACCTTTGGCTCTCCAGGAGAACATTTTCTCGTGTGGGTGCAAGTGTCTGAAGGTGTCAGTCAGCTCGAAGTCATTTATTACATCCTGGAGAAGCTGAACTAGTGAGTGTCGATGTTCTTGGCATTGCTGTCTGTCCATTGCAGGATCCAGAGTGCAGTTGAAATCCCCTGCCAGTATGATGTGGTCATTGACCTTGCTGAGGTGGTTTCGCACAAACTCCAGTACCTGCACTGCAAGCTGGTCATTTTGTGGGATGTATATGTTAATGATATATATTTTCTTTCCTGTCTGAGTTGTAATGAGTGCATATATTGCACACCCAGGAAAGGTATCGATTATTTCTACTTTTAGAGCGCTGTTTTGGTGAATTGATAGATAGATAGATAGATAGATAGATAGATGATAGCAATGAAAATAAGATGATAGTGTCTAATATTCATTATTAAAAGCTTACAAGTTTCGTGCCCTGATTGATAAAAAGAAAGTAATTTAGTATCCGAACCCCTCGCCAGATGGCGCATTCATCGCTCTATACGTTTCGACTGTTATAAGAATAGCATCTTTTTTTTACAGCGAAAAACTTGGGTATTTCGGAATAATTGAGTTATGATTATTCACTCAATAATATGTTGAATAAAGGAAACTAAGTAGCTGAAAAGGCTTTCGTCTAGCTTTGTGTCATCATCAATGACATGAATACCATCGTTAGGTTACTGCATTTTGTCAAAGTATGCAACAAAAGTTGAGCTAAATGTGCAGGGATGATAGTGACCATGCACTTGCACATTCAACAGATGTTGAATGTGCAGGTACATTGTCATGGTGAAGGTTTTGTTTCGCACTCACTTTTGTAGCCATTTCGGGAATATTGAATGAAGGATACTTACAGATGACTATCTCGTTGTTTCTTTTTTAAATTATGCAATCCAATTCACTGATTTTTCATTCCAGACGAAAAAATATTTGACGATTAAAGAATCAGTGGATTCTGCGTTAATTAAATGTTACACGCATTAACTTTTTATGGAGTTTAACATCTAAATAGCTGTTTTAATAGCACTAATACGATCACATGTTTTGAAGACCAAGATAACGAGCAATCTATCTCCTATATTGACCACACAACGAATAATGAACTACACGACTTGTAAACGATACAATTTCCCATACGAACCATACCGCGTTATTGAAGTCAAATTATTTCTGCGCAGAGCTTGCATAATATATAAGAGGAATATATAAGAATATGTACATAGTATTAAGAAAGTCAATTTAATCGTAGGCACTTACAAGTCAAATGCATTGACTTAATAACTCTGGCATCTTTAATAGTGCTCAATTCATAGAATATGAACTCGAGAACAAACAGAGAAATATCATTTCTATACGAATTAATTCAGTAGCAAATTCATCAAATATCCTCTCGATAAGCCTTAAATTCCAAACAGACTTCCCACCCTTAGATAAAGGTAGACATTCCTCCCCCCACACACACACCCCTGCTCCATTTGCCGTCTTCTGCATATCCTTAATATCCCGCATACTTCAAATTCTTAGTCTAACTTATCTTTAGCGGCAGAGGAAGAAACCTTTGTACTGGAGAGTGGCTCCCTCTTCAGGAACTTGCTATAACTATGGTCATTATTCACCGAAAACAGGTTATTGTAGAACGTAAACCACCGTGTCGCCTCTTCTCGCGCGCGTGTGGTGCGTCTGCGTTTTGGAGGTCCTGTAAGTGTTACCATCGTCAAAACATTGTACGGTTAGCGAATGGTGGACAGGACAGCCTTCAATAGGATTGGGTTTGGAAGTGTATAGACTTAGCAGATTACTCTACAAAAAAAAAGTAGGCTTAACAGATAGGTGCTTGATGATAGAAGAACCATTAACTAGAATTGATTTGCGATAGATTTGAAATAAGAACATTATGGAAGCATGGATTCCATTATATCTTTCTCTCTATCCTTAATAAGGGACCGACTTGATAGGAAGGAATGAAAAGAAAGATAAAAGAACAACTTATAAAATTTGAAATACGATAGTAAAGATCCCTGGGGTGGGGAAAAACAAATTTCCCCTCATTTCTTCTTATTGCAGGGAGGGACGTCAGCTATCGACACCATCCACGATCCCAATTAGCTTTCTTCACCATATTAAAAGGCAAAAGCATGCGTTGTATTTTTTTTTTCCTTTCTCTCTTTTATTATTATTATTTTTTTTTTTTCGCAGTAGTGTCAGTGACGAGTTATGTCAGCACTCACCTACACAAAAGGGAGGACCTCGGGACAAACAAGCGGTGCACGCGCGAACCTGCAAGACCAGGAGTGCAATACCCAATGCAGCAAATACAGCTCTAGATAGTGCTGTTTAACTAGCCTTCTCATTCGCTAGTCACCCCCTGGTTACTTTCCCCTTCGCTAGCCGACCAACCCCGCCCCACTACGATCCGGGACCTTGAGGTACGTCAGCGAAGGGCTACAGGCAGCTAAGACGCTGAGAGCTTGCAGTAGTTACCGACCGGCTAGGATCGCTACCGTCCATAGTCCAGGCCCATCAAGACTCACCGATCTAGCTGACGGTCGGCTCCTGCACTGGCTGCTGTGTTCCGCTACCACCGCGCTTCTGCCGACTCCGTGTTCTGTACTCTAAGCGAAGACCCGGTTGTCCCGTCTTGGGGTACACGGAGGCGTCTCAAAGAATGCAGGAAAAAGTGACCTTACTCTGTGAAGGTGAGCAGTACTCGTTTTGTTTTGTTTTATATGCTGGGGGTATACTGGCTATCTGAAGTTGGTGACCTGTTGAAAGGGCCAGAGTTTCATTAATTATATGCATAATTTGTATGGGAATGATTTAAAATTAAAATGGAAAAACAACAGGTCGTTAAAGAATGCGGTTATTTCAAAGAATATCTTAATTTTTTTATTAACAAATAGTGACTTCACTTTGAACATCGTTGTCAGTTTCAACAATTCGGTATCATCTCACACGGTCCACAAATTGTGTCATTTGCAACAATGAATGAAATAGTTCACACAACAGAGTTTTGTCAGTTTGAACAATTAATGAAATAGTTCGCTCAGAGTTATGTCAATTTCAATTAATAAAATAGTTCACTCAGAGTTTGTCAGTTTGAACAATTAATGAAATAGTTCGCTCAGAGTTATGTCAATTTCAATTAATAAAATAGTTCACTCAGAGTTTGTCAGTTTAAACAATTAATGAAATTGTTCGCTCAGAGTTCTGTCAATTTCAACAATTAATAAAATAGTTCGCTCAGAGTTTGTCAGTTACAACAATTAATGATATAGTTCACTCAGAATTTGTCAGTTTCAGCAATTAATGAAATAGTTCGCTCAGAGTTCTCTCAATTTCAATTAATAAAATAGTTCGCTCACAGTTCTGTCAATTTCAGTTAATAAAATAGTTCGCTCAGAGTTTGTCAATTTCAACAATTAATGAAATTGTTCGCTCAGAGTTCTGTCAATTTCAACAATTAATAAAATAGTTCACCCAGAGTTTGTCAATTTCAACAATTAATAAAGTAGTTCACCCAGAGTTTCTCAGTTTCAACAATTAATGAAATAGTTCACTCAGAATTTGTCGGTTTCAACAATTAATGAAATAGTTCGCTCAGAGTTCTGTCAATTTCAATTAATAAAATAGTTCACTCAGAGTTTGTCAGTTTCAACAATCAAGTTTAGTTTATCTGGTAACAAGGGCAACAATTAATTATTCATGATATGAGAATGTTTTAATCTCTTAAGTATTAATTGTCAATTAGCAAACATTGTATTCATATACACTTTTCCAACATGTAATAGTGGGATACTCATACTCATTTTATGCCTGCAGATCCTTTTGTTAGTAATATGTATATATTTAAATTATAAAAGGAATAATTAACAGTAATAGGGAATGTAGGTGTCATATTCAACAATATGTTTTAAATCTTTGAAGAACTATACAATTGTGGGATAAAGTTGCATCGAGTGTATTGTATATTTCAACAATTGACACTGTCAGTCAACAATCTATCATCGATGGTTCAGTGAACTGCTGTGCATTGTTGGACCTTGATTAGTATAGCAAGTCGTTTGCTTTAAATTATGAAGTAATATTATGATAGTATAATATTAATATCAGCATATTCTTTCAGCTTTTCGGAATAAAAAAGTCTTGTTTCTTTTTTTTTTTTTTTGTCTACAAATAGCTAAGAGTGGTTTCAAGTACATTTAGGTTACAATGTAGGTTAGAGATGCAAGAAAATATCACGTGTTTTGATTTAAAAACTACTGGAGAATGAAAATATAAAGTAACTATCACAAAACGCAATGAACTATGGAAATATAAAGTACCTAGAAAATGGAATATTAAGATAACTATTATATCCTAATAATGGGATTAGATTATCCTAAAGATTATTTGGGATAATCCTCTCAGATTATATAATGTAAGAGTAAGTTCTACAAATAGAAGCCCAGGCTTCGTCTACGAAGAAACACTTTCATGGATTCTGTATTGAATTGCCATCCAGTATAAAATGTCTGAAGAATCTAAGATTGGTCTCAATCTTCAAAATTAATAGCAGTGTTTATAATCCACTTGGCGTCCTTAATTCATTTCTGTGTATGTGCTGAGTGAAGCCCTGTTATATTTTAAGACGTCATTGTTGCATTTTCTATTGCGGGAGGAGGAGGGGGATTTCTACCTTCCCTCAGAAGGATTTCCGAATATGTAATTCTGATATAATAGACCATTAATATACAAGAGATGAGTCTCCAGTTATTTGCTGTTGCTATAGCAACGATGACGTTTTTCCACTTGGATCTGAAATAATGTTTGTGCACGCGCAGACATATAGACTTCATATCTGAAGAAATCTACACATAACTCAGTTGTCATGGAGATGACTATCTTGACAGCCAGATTGGGCTGTCCAGGAGTACTTGGTTATCACAAAGATTACACGGTGAAATGCAATAATGAAATCTGCAACATAAGTCACGTGAACTCCCCCCCCCCACACACACACACCTTTTCGTCAAATGGGCCCCAAAAAAGGGAACTTAAAGCGTGGTTGTGGTAGATTAAAATACCCACCAATTCTCTGATATTAAATGGGCCACTGCTTATAATTCGTGATATTTTAATTTGGTTGCCACAGCAACCGTCACCCTTAGCAACCAACTGCTACTTAACAGCAGTGTGTTTACTAATATAGAACAACGTTGTCAAAATATTCTCTCCTGTCTGTCGGTCTAACACGGTTGACCCCTCCATCGCTCGTTTTCAGAATCCGCCCGTACTAGGGGTCCGTAAAACTAAACTTCAGCTCCTGCTGACGACATTGACTCCTGCGTTTTAAGTATCGCCTTACTGTGTACAGCTGCTACAGTTCTTTTTTTTTTATTTTTTTATGTTAGAGTGGGCCTCCTTCTGTCTTCTGTCTTTCATCGGCATTTTGAACTTTGCTGTGATTGCGGGGACACCTTGGGCTGTAAACTGGGAGAGAGAGAGAGAGAAAACGTTCTTGCCTACCCCCTCGATCTTTAAGGGTCAAAGGGCAACCGGCAAGGAAGCGGCAGTTTATTTATGTGGTGTGCCACCTTTTCATGGTTTGTTTGGCGTGTGTTATTATATGTTACACTTTTTTTGTGTGTGTGCGTGCGGGAGGACTCCTTGAGATGATAATGTCCAACTCTTTCCATCACCACATGAACGTATTTGTCAAAAAAAAAAAAAAAAATCTACGAAAGGCGGATAATGTTATGGTCCATTGACTATATTCCACTGCTGTTCATTTCTACCGTCAGTAATGCCGTATAAATTATGCCATCCCCTCTCTCGGTGGTAGCAATGACGAAAGCATTGTTTTAATATCCCTATATATCCCCTACCCCACCCACCCCTTCCTCTCCCTCCTCTGAACTAACTCCATCTTTATCAAGAGGGGGGTCTCGATATCTCCGGAAATGCAATTACAGCTTGTCTATCGCTTTTATTAATTAACTGGCTCCAATTATGACTTCTTTTTGGACAACTTCCGCTATTAAGTGGTTAGCTACGGGGGGTAACTGTGTATCATTACAGCTGGTTTTGATGATACACACACACGTAGCTCGTTCTGGTTTGCGAACTAATAAAATACGCTCATGTAAATAACTTCGATGAAGCGAAGGGAATGCCAAAAAAAAAAAAAAAAAAAAAAAAAAAAACTTTTGCATTTAAGAATCTTTTATTCGAGATAATGTTAAGAATATTCTCCCCACAAATCACTTTTTTGCCTTTGGGGGAGTAGAGAGGGTAGGTGTAAAGACTAATTAAGTCCCACCATCTAAATACGAATATTTCTATAGATCGTAAAAACGGTAGACGGAAAAGCTAAGATGCCGTGGGAAAACTCGTTCGATGCAGCGCCCTCTGGTGAGATTACAACCCTTAGGTCACATCCAGGCTGGTTTCTCTAGACGAGCGTGGAAACTGGGGCTTAATAACATGTTCTGTAGTTGTGTGGCTACCAAGACATATTTCAGGTCTTCGTATTCGGATTTGACCTTCTGTCCTAAGGTCACCAATCTACATCAGGGTTACCCTCCCACTACCGTGTCAAGTGTGAGGAGAATGGGGGGGAATGTAATACGACCTTGCTTTTCGTAGATTCTGCTTTTGCACTAGCGCCCCCTGTACGCAGCATCTGGAAGAAGTTGGTGAACTCCCTCTGGCTTTTTCCGAAATCTCAAAGCAAGGGTGTGGCTGGTTGTCATGGCGATCTACCAAGATGATATTCACATCCTAGTTATATTTGGCTTCGGGGTTATTTGATGTAGCGTGTTCAGTTCAGACACTTGCATAGTACGCCTAAAGTCTGGCCAGTTAAAAGGGGAAAGAGGAGAAATAGGGGGAAGGTCAAAGTCCAGGCATCCTATTCAGCAAGATTGTAGCGTCGTAAGGTGTGATGGCAAAATTGTATCCAGATAAGAAACACATTACCAGACTCCCCTCATAAATCAAATATATAGACTTACATTCCATTCGTCTTGTTCAGGTAAGTGTGGTTTGGCTACCTAAATGATCGATTTTTTTTTTCCCCTTTTCTTGACGATCTAAAAATATCCCACGTAAGTTTTATTGTTTAAAACATTACGCAATAATTTCTTAATCCTAATCTCCCATTTGTTAATCCATAATCTACCAGGCGTTTCTTTCAAACGACTATTGCTGCTGTAGACCCCTCTGAGGATGACGCGCACACATCAATTCACCTACAACCTAACCAGCTTGTACTTCGCAGGGGTCCGCTCTGTGATCCGTGTAGGAGATGTAGTTAATCAAATAAATGAGTCATGCCAATGTTGCCAGTCAACAAACATCTGCGGATATGTTGTTGGCTAGTGTGAATTTGGGGTTGATAAGCGTGCCATTGTCGGCTGTAGTTGGTTCCGCTTTTGCACCTCTACTAACAAACCGACAAAGGTGGAAATTTTGTCAGGTGAATGGGGTTAAACTTAATATTCCGCTTATATTTCGTTGAAAAATATGTTTTTCATTTTAATGAAAAAAAATTTACCATTGAAAATGTATATATATATGCCGCTATGCCAGTTTTATTTCTTAAATAGCCATAAATTCAATAAAAATTACTTCACCTACAAATCGATATTTATTTAACATAAATCCGTATGAATAAGCAAAGCCGTCTCTAAAAATTCGGACGATCCCTAGGCCACTCAATTGTGGGCGAAAGACCGTCCATCTCAGCGTTGATTCCACTCAGTGATGGCTTTCCACCACCACCGAACAGAACCGCTCATATTCCGAAGAAAAACATTCACCGACAAAGCCCTTCACTGAGCCGTGCCGGAAAACACTTTCCCCGGAGATTCAAATTGTTCCCTTAAGGCAAAAACCTTAAGAGAGCGTACTCGTATTAGCAATATTCGAGCCTCAGTTAAAACTTCATTGGCTACAGCATTAGCGTTTATTTTATATATATATATATATATATATATATATATATATATATATATAAAATATATAAAAATTATATATACATATATATATAAACAAATTAAGTCCTTATAAGGACTGGCTTAAAGGGGCGAAGCAAGAACGCTTTTCATCTTCCCCGTTATCTGTAGTTAGGACAGTGTAGGATAAGGTGTTATTGAGCTATTATTAAAGCTCTGATTATGGCAGGAGGGTAACAGCAATAGCCGAGCCTCAGTTAGAACTTCATTGGCTACAGCATTGCCATCCATTATCCTCCAAGGGTATTGGATTGAATGAATCAGTCACCGACTATGTAAGTAAAGGTGAAATCTCAAAAATACGGACGATCTCTAGGCCACTCCATAGTGGGCGAAAGACCGTCCTAATCTCAGCGTTGGTTCCACTCAGTGACGGGCTCCCCGACCACTGAGCAGAACCGCTCAAATTCCGAGGAAAATAATTCACCGACAAAGCCCCTCAGCGGGCCGTGCCGGAGAACACCTTCCCCGGAGACTCAAAGTGCTCCCTTAAGGCAAAAACCCTAAGAGAGCGAACTCAAAAACTCATCGCCCAAGTGGGTAAGAGCAACAGCCGAACCTCAGTTAAACTTCATTGGTACAGCTTTGCGTTGCTATCCATCACCCCCAAGGGCATTAATGAATCAGTCACCGCATCTCACGGTCGATTGATTTATTCAATCTCTCCTCCCAAACCTCAAGACAAGTATGTATATATATATATATATATATATATATATATATACTTAAGAAATTATAAAAAAAATTATTCATATAAAAATTTTTTAGGTGTACTTGGATTTTTTAAAAATTTAAAAATATTCCCAAATATTTCAATACTTTATTAGATATTTCTAAATTTTATATAATTTACATCAATATTACTTTTGTATTTTACATATATTTTGTATATTTTTGTGAAAATAATAAACTTGATGGTGTCACAGATATTTAAAATTAATGTGTAACGCTTGCGATTTCTTTATATAG
This sequence comes from Typopeltis vanoorti, assembly GCF_054136105.1. NCBI lineage: Eukaryota > Metazoa > Arthropoda > Arachnida > Uropygi > Thelyphonidae > Typopeltis > Typopeltis vanoorti. Next base: position 62,384,959 of record NC_143563.1, on the reverse strand, counting down.
CATCCGAATTAAATAATTGACCAAAAAATAGCTAAATTTTCAATAATGAGTGGCCTTTGTGTTCTAACCTAAGACTAAAATTAAATTCCAATTAAAATTTTTTTATATATTAAAATAACATTAGGGAAAGAAACGTCTAGGTTTATTATTATAATTATTTGCTATTTGATTTGAAAAAAGCACAAATTATGTATTATGACTCTCTAACACCAAAATTAATAAACTATAATGTATAATGTTATTGGCTGGATGGGTGAATTTAAGTGCATCTCTTGTTCCCCTTTATCTGTGTAAGTGATGCAATGGATGAGGTATTATTGAGCTTCTGCTCGCTCTCTTGGGGCCTGATTTTGGTTTTATTATATTTAATATTTGCAGTGTGTTTCTTCACTGTAGTTATTAGCTTGCTTGATCAGTGAATTGGAGTGCAGGTTTGCCTTAGAGAAGGATTTTTCAGCTAAATCACTGAGATGAGAAGGGATGTTTACTTCTCGATGGATCTGGTAGTTTCTCAGGCATGACTCCATACTGGAAAAGCTTAGGTGATAACTGGGCGAATTACAGTTTTGTACAGAGTTGGCTTGTTTCGTAGATCCAATTTGCTTTTGCGGTTGATCAGAGGGTAGAGTTGTGCAATTACTCTGGATGTCTTCACTCCTGTTAGTTTAATGTGATTGCTTAACAGGAGTTTGTTATCTAGTTTCATTCCGAGATATGTAACTTCTGTCTCCCATGGGATCTTGACTCCGTAGAGCTGAATGTCATCCTTGCTGGTGACTTTTCTTCTGGAGAATTGTACAGCCGAGCTTTTTAGGGGGTTTACCTGGATCCTCCAATCTGTTAGCCAAGTTTCTAGTGCGAAAATTAATAAACTAGTTCTTAAAAGGACTGGCTAGATGGGCGAAGCAAGAATGCTTTTCATCTTCTCCGTTATCTGTAGAGGACAGTGAAGGATAGGGTGTTATTGAGCTATATAAAGCTCTGATCTTGGCAGGAGGGTAATAGTAATAGCCGAGCCTCAGTTAGAACTTCATTGGCTACAGCAATGCCATCCAACCTTCCCTGGATATCCATTTTAGTCGCCTCGTACGACATGCATGAGCTACATTGGGGCTGTTCTTATCCAGGCCACCACACGGGAAGAATTAATAAACTAAATTTCATATTAACTAATTATAATAAAATCTTATAAATTTTTTAGGGTGTATTTAATTTTTCAACATATTAAAAAAAATTTAAACTACTTTAGTTTAAAATATTTTTCTAAATAATAAATAATTATTATATAAGATTTTAAATAAATTTAATTCGTGAATGAAATAAAACTGAGTACAGTCACAGATATAAACGGAGAGATAATAAATTTAGTTTAATCCTTTATCCAAGTGTAAAGGATTAAAGTGTAATCCTTTATCCAAGTGTAAAGGACTTGGATAAAGGATTAAACTAAATTTATTATAGTGTAACCAAGTGGAAAAAAAAACTTCTATAAACGGAGAGATCTTTGCTCAGCAATCATTTGTGTAATATTCTATGTATTTCACAATAAAACTGATTATTTTTCTGTTACTTACGTTCAACTTAAGTATAGGAAAAAATTCTCTGAAATTTCTCTCTCTCTCTCTCTCTCTCTTTTTTTTTTTTTTTTTCTTTGCCACATCTGCGGTAGGTCTTGTTTGTGTTGGTAGGAGTGGAATCTCAATTGCCCCCAATTACAAAATGACGCAAACATTACCCCAATGGGATAAAAGTATGAGGTTTGTGGTCAACTTGGCTACTGCAGAGGTGCAATAATACTTGCTTTAATTGGGGCGGTCATAACCTAACTCAGGTAAGGGGAATTGTAAACGTGGGAAAGAAAGAAATCATTCTTTTCCAGAAATCGTAGTGTTTTTTTTTTTTATGTGACTAAAATGGAAAATTTGATTGATTGCTGATTGGAAAGATCTGGATTCGAATCCCGTACAGATTCGGAAAAAAAACCGAGGTGGAGAGGTTTTTTTTTTTTTTTGAGAGACAAATGTACACTAGCCTCATAACAACCACCCTCAAAATTCTTTATTATTATTGTTTTTTAAGTGAGATATTCGGTTGTCGATATCAAAGCTTTGTTGATTTCAACAATGCACCTCCTTTCATTGTTAGTGATGTGCATCCATTGTTTAGACTTTGAAACATTGTTTGCCATGCATCTAATTTGTATACAAAAACATATCGTGACTTCTACCGGCCGATATTATTTTAAAATTTTCAGTTCTTTCACTTGTTTAGCCATATTAGGGATGTTCAATCCATGGTCCGCTAACAATTTTGATTCCACTCCTGAGAATATTTTGAGAAGTCGGATAAAAAAACATATTTATGTGAAGTCAAATCATGAAAGATGCGAGCATGCATGCTCTTTTTCCTAGAAATCCACCCCATGCCTGAAAATGGGTCGACACTAAGTGATTCATCTGCTTAACATTTTGCGGACCTTCCCAAATTTTTTTCCCTTCATTTCACTTCCTGCACGTCAATAAGCTTAATAGCTTTCTTGATATAACGACTCCATCCAGTGTACCACTTATTTTGTTCTTTGTATTAATTTAAAGCAAGTAAAACTGTTGGACTTGATTTTCTGTACTCGTAATAGCCCTCTGGGTTCATATGTAGAGAAATACCGTTTATAATTCCTTCAGACTGAGCTGCAATAGATTTTCCGAGAAAATAAATTCAGTTTCAGACTACCCATTGAAGTTTGTATCGGCTTTAATGAGTAGTTCTTTATTACTACTTAAGCTGCTGAAGAATGAGTAGTTATTTTCTATGTCTTTATTTTATTAAGTGTCTATAAACTTTTCGCATATCGAAATAATAATTTTAACGGTATAATAAACAAAATCATTGATTTCATTGCTGACTGAAATATTTCAAAGGTCAATTGCTAACTCTCTGCAGACTCCAAACTAGTACAACAAAAACTGGCCTAATAGAAATTTAAATCTGGAAACTAATTACCTTTTCATTATTATAATTATTATTGGCTATAATAAACATTTTAATTTAATATAATTAACAAGAATAAAGATGTTTTAGATAATAATTATAAATATTAGAAGTATTTTCTAATACCAACTTATACACCAATATTAGTATATTATAAGAAAGGATAAGTAATGATAGCTCTGTTGTATAATCAGCAAGCAGATGAGTCCTTTTTAGGACTTCCAGGGTATCATGTGGCAATGCTGTAGCTAATGAAGTTTTAACTGAGGCTCGGCTATTGCCGTTACCCAGCCATGACTAGAGCTTTTTAGCTCAATAACACTCCATCCACACAGATTTACTTCATTCAGATGACGGGATAAAGAGTCAAGGACTCAGTCCATCGCCCAGTTCTTATAAGAACTATAAGAACTATAATCAGCAAAAAATATATTGACATCATTATTATACTGCGTGGATAATGAAAGGAAGCTCCTCAATTAAATACTGTATTAATTATGCTTAGCCAAGTAATGAAAATTTATGTTTCTAAAAAAAAAAAAAAATTTTTTTTTGGATTTGCACATAATTTTTTTTTAAACCAAACCTAGATACCATTAGGACAAGACAACTGCTGCTTGAAGGTTCGCCCAAGAAAAGTTGAGATTAAGTTGTGAGACATTTGACAACCTATGTCTGTTCTCTCTGCTTTTTTGGATACTTTATTGTTGGTTAGGAGCGTGGGAAAAAGTCTGTCAGTGTCCACTCAAGTTACGCAATGGAATTTGCGAGGGGGGAAAGAGAAGTCGTGGCAATCAAAGTGAGATTGCAGGAGATTTCGCATTGGACTGCTGTGTGTGTTGTGGTCAGGTGCAATTGATCAGAGTAATTGGTCAGAGGTTGTAAAAAGAGCAATTGAGGCTGTAGGGAAGTAGTAACCTCGCTGAGTTTCTTTGAATTTCCACAGAACACAAGCCATAGATGCCGACGTTGCTGAAGACACACCAAAGTGTTATCCGCAAGAGGGTGGTGGAGCCAGCGAGGTAATTGATCACCACCCCATTTCTTGGGTAAGTGTTACAATGTTTCGTTGGTCGTTCAGTTTTAAAAGGACCATGGGAACGCGAGAAAAAGAAATGAGAATAGGAAATAAAGCTCAGGACAAGGTTTAGAAGTGTAATGTTTGAAATAGTAGAACCAAAAGATTTCGTTTTATTAGTTAAGTCTCCTCTATTATTATTATTATCATTTAAAGAACACCCCGAAGCAGGGCGTTCTTTTAAAAATTCGGAGTTTTCCTGTTCTAAAGTAGGAGGAACTCCAAAAACATCCTTCGATAAAGCACACAAGCATAATAAGGGTACTGAACACCTCATAAGATGAATCACGAGTGCCCAACCAACAGTTTGGTCTGAACAGGAAAGTGGAAGATGATGACAAGCAGGAAGATAAACTGTATGTGATATTTGTTCAGTGAATTCTTTCTTGTTCAGTGAAATCGAGTGCGTACTGTACTTGACTGTCCAGTAGAATGCAGGATTGCCATTGATTTTAAAACATTCTCCGTTTTTAAAATGAATGCTGTTTTTGCGTTAGATATTATTCCACATTTAAATACTTCTGTTATCCATTCTGTTCTTTATTTCTTTCGGAATAAGTAATAATAAACGAGATAAAATCGCTTTGACAGTTTCCTAATTGTCCTAAATAAGCACATCCCTTTTCTCTGTATAGTTTTTTTTTGGGGGGGGGGATGAGGATTCTACTTCCTCATTACATCGAATAATTGAATATGATTTTAATTTATTATTAAAACTTTTTTGTCGTTTCGTTCTAAGCGAGATAAGTTATTGGGTTGGTTTGACGGCACGCGATATTCGTCTGAAAGTAGCATTAAACCAAATATTTTATTGCCATGACTAGATGTCCTCTCCGCTCATTCCCCCCCCCCCCCCCTAGAGAAATTAAAGCTTGAAAATATTCATTTAAAAATGGTGTAGTGCTTTGAGGAGTGAGAATTTACTTCTTTTTTTTTTTTTTAATTATTTTGTTATTTGACGAGAAATGTTAAAAGAGGTCAGTATTTGATAACAACAACCTTCCCTCCTCAAACATTTCAAATGCCTCTCTTAATTCAGGAATGTTACAAAATAATCTGAATCTACTATTATCTCATTAGTGGTGATATCTTGTCTGTATTGCTATCCGTTACAAGTCTTCATTCCAAGATGAAAATATTCTCCACGTGCAGCATCCAGGCTATGAAGTACGATGATCAAAAATGAGTTGATTCCTTTATCGCCTCCCTTAGCTATTGATGGATGCGTAGAATTCATTCAAAGAGTTCTCTTCGGTCCAACAATGCACAGAATGAGCATTGTTTAGTGATTATGACTCCCCATGGAGTGTACATTGTTAGGAAAATGTAAGCAGGGGTTGGGATGTTCTCCCCGAGATCATTGCTAGTCTCCTCCTATCTCAGCTTAACCTCCATAACCCAGTTTATATCGACGAAGTCCTTTAGTTTAAAAGACCTGGGTCCGAACCCCGTCTAGGACACGAACTTTTAGAAAAAAATTTTTTTTTCTTTGAAGGTGAGTTACCAGCCTCATATGGAAGACAAATGTCTTTCCTACCAGCCCAAAGAACACACAATACACTTAGCTGCATCTCCACGTCGTACATAGCATTAATCACTGTTTATAGTCCCCAATATAATTCTTTACTGATTGCCACTCATCGATTGAATTTATTTTTCCCTTACCTTTCAAAACCAGAGAATAGCTTGGTTACTGTTTTTATTAGTACATTTCTTATCTGTTAATGTACCGGTATATCGATAGCATAGTTATGAACTGAACAATGCCAACAACAATACATTAACTGTAGCATGAAATCATTGTTAGCAAGCTTTATATTGTATATGTTCAACAGTAAACAATGCTGGGGAAAAAAAAAATGAATGAAATGAGTCGTCATGGTAACAAATAGTTTGCTTTTTAAAATAGTATCCGCTATTAACGGAAACGCACCGGATTTGTTGACGTACATCAAACTTAAGTGAAATGTGAGAATTTATTTATTATACAAGCATCAATAAGAACCTGGAAGGATAAACATAGATTCCAATTCTTTAAAAAACGAAATAAACTAAAAAACAAACGCCATATAAAGACTTAAATACACTATGGTATGTTATTATATGATCGTGATTTTTTTTTTTTTTTTTTTTTTGAAAATACAAAATTAATTTTTCCGAATGATTCCTCTGCAGATATTTTTCGAATTTTTTTTTTATTGAGATAGCTAGAACCGCGATGCTTTTTTTTTTTTTTTTCATATTCTCTTATCATAAGGTAATGTTCAAGATCTGGTATATGCTTCGGGAGAGTTCGATATAGTATCTTATTCTTATTCTTCTTCTTATTATTATTTTAAGGATTGAATAAAAGAAAGATGCATGTTCCAAAGGACAACAGTAAAAAAAAAAAATAATAATAATAATAAAAACTAGAGAAAATTTGTTCTGTGACTTTGGAATTAAACTATGTGGGATAATGACTATACACGCTTCAAAGAATTCAGAACACAGCAGGGGGGGGGAACAGTCGATACCAATTCAGATGAACAGTATCGAAGGTGTTGATATATAGAAGGAATAGAGCAAGTCAAAGAATAGGCCCCGTGGAGAACACCGCCACCATCAGTTGCAGAGTTTGAGGGTAACCATCTATTCCCCCCATCATAGAACAGTGGGAGTGTTTCCATTACAATAATTTATCCTTGCGTTTATTTACAGATGTTTGTTTTCCTTAATAATACTAGATTTAAATACACATGTTGTAATTCGATCTCTATTATGTACTCAACAATAAACCCTCGTTCTTATTACTGAATCACAAAACACACCATAAAGAGGGGTGCTTAATTAAACAAGCGTTTGTGCCAAACCCGATCAAATGTCTTCCATTTATCTCAAGAGCAAACGCAACCACTTACGTGTCACCAAACTTTTCCATGGCATTTAGCCAAAGGTAGGCGATATTAAGATCCTTATTACCTATGTATGAAAGATATCTCTTTTCTTAATTATTTAAGAAAAGAGACAATACCTATTAAAAGATATTTTTCTCTTAACTGATGACATTCCAAACCTTTTTTTTTTTTTTTCTCAAATCAAAGGACACAAACTTCACAGCTCATATACGGGTAATCTATAATGCACATACTTCGATTTTTAACATCAAACATGACGACATTTATTCCTTTGTTATTATTTATTTCCTATTGCTTTTGGTAATTGGTTGCTAATTTATCTACTTCGTTAACCATGGTCTTCCTGTTTTTAATAAATTAAAAAAAAAAGAAAGAAGACGATTAACCTGTCACATATTGACCATCAATAGGTGGTAATCTTATATTTTCACCACACGATTTTTTTTTTACTTCTTCCCTCTAAGAACTCTTTTTTAATTGTAATGATTTAGGATTTCTATTTTTTTTTTATTATTTATTTCAAGGTTGAGTATAATGTTCGTTTATTCAAGTAGGGAAAAACAACTGGATATGAATAGTTGTCTATTTTTATTTTTAGGAGCGTTTCTATAGCAACAATCTTTGGTTTAAGGAACCGAGTTGGTACCTTTTTATAGGACGTTGGAAATCTTTATAAAAGATTTTTGAATAATGATAAAACAAACTGACAAGAGAACTCAAGCATCGGCACATTGTAGACTATATTAGAGTGACCACCCGATTATAGCATTACTTACGTTTGTAAGAATCCAAATGACTCAATCATAAGTGGCCATTGATCAACATGTTACACTTTCACTTACTGAATACAGTAACTGAAACAATGGCTTCTTCTGTTACCACCGATGTAGTTGCTTTTCTATGCAACAATCAAAACTCATGCAACAAAGGATGACACTACAACACTAAGCTCACATATTCAACAATAGAACAAGGTTGCAACTGTAAGTTGCTTAAAAAATGCAAATAAATCAAGTTTAAAATGGTATTTCCGCTTTTTTTTTTCCTCTCATATTTTACTACACCGCGCTAAGCCTACAAAGCTCGAAGGTAGTTGCTTCTCACGATTCTTCGATAATTACGAAGTTTTATTGTTACACCTCAGCGTGTTCCCACAAAAACCTCCCCCACCACCTCCTAGAAACACCAAACTCCAATCCGATGACTTAACTTTAACAACTTTTCTCGTTTCCCACACCCTAACCTAACCCTAATGTTGATTTCCCTCCTCTTTCTTACCGCAATTTGGCAACGGATGAAGCGATCTTGCTCCAGGCTCTCCTAGTTTGCTCTGAAGATGGGTAACCGCCAGCGGTACCCCTTAATGAAGTGTAAGTAAACAAATTGACGTAAGACATCCCTCTTGTATAAAAAACGGACGGGGAAAAAAAATCCGACTGTTGTACTCTAAATACAACCGAACCATGGATAATAATTATCATAAAAAGAATAGGAATAAACAAACAGCTAAAAAAAAAAAAAATAAGTCCGTGGCCTTTGTGAAATGTACATTATTTGATACCACGTGCAGCACGTTTTTTAAATGAAAAGTGTCATTTTCATGGCTCAACAATGAATTTAATATCTGAGCGAAATCAACAATTTTGAAATCATTATGACGTCGTTTGCTGCTGCCATAGAAACTATTGTTGTTGCACTGAAATAGTACAAATGTAATTGTTTTCATAACTGCGAGCATTTTTAGCTTGTTTTAAAGTAGTTACATGATTTAAAAGCCCTAAATAGCATTATAACAATTCATAACTTGACAAAAATAGTTCACGCTTTCAATGTATTGTATTTTATTTTATTTAGATGACCGTCGGGACAGCCATCGTTTCCTGCCGACACCTCCCCTTACCCCAACGAGCCAACAGAACAGTCCTTCGCCTCCTTTTACATCAAAGCCATTAGCTTTGACCATGGTACCTCAGTCGCCATCCTCCGTGTCATCCACCACTCCTGTCCCACCGCCTCCTTTGATGCCTCTTCCCTTGCTGCCAATATCATTAGGAACGAGACCATTTCCCATAAGTCCAGGTTCGGCCTTTAGCACTTATCTCCCAGTCGCTTACAGCGGATACTTGCCGTATTCTCCTCTGCCACCCACGCTAGATCTCCGAGCGAAACGACCCACCGTTGTCGACTGTCAGACGATCCATCAGGAGCTTTCGGCATCTTGCAGTCCTGGAGGACCCGCCAATCCATCCTCCCAGCCGAGAATGAAGAAAAAATTCGACTTCGCGCACCTCGCCAAGTCCGCCACGTCCGCCGACGATCCCGATCCTACCTCCATCCAGTCGACCGCTCTGACCGACGCAGGCAGTCAACTGCCATCGACCGCTCTCTTCACCAGCCACCCGTATCCGATGTTCGTCAGTCCCGTGTACGGCCACACGTTCGCTGCCGCCGCTGCGTTGCTAGGGAAAACTCCAGAGACGGCTGCAAACCTCTTGGACCGCCGCTTCTTCCGGGGAAGGGTCTCCTCTCGTCCCAAGAAAGAATTCATCTGCAAATACTGCCAACGTCGATTCACGAAGTCGTACAATCTGCTAATTCACGAAAGAACGCATACAGACGAACGCCCCTATACGTGTGACATCTGTCATAAAGCATTTCGTCGACAGGACCACCTCCGAGATCACAGGTACCTTGCTCTTACTCCTTAGTGTAATTATACTGCATTTATAACGTAATTAGACGTAACATTTGTCTTACAATCGTTATCATTTACTTTATTCGCAAATAATAGGTTTTAAAAGCTATTATTTGTGGATTTTAATCTTAATTACCTTTCGCCCCTGATCTAATCCCTTTCATAATCACAGTTTTAACCCATGCTCTGTATCGACACGTATATAAACATGACCATCATTTAGTTTGCAACGTAAATAAAATATTCTAGTTGACTTTGACTGAATAAAGGAAAAATAACACGTGTTCAATACAATACTTTACAATCTGGAGACATGCCATGTTTGTTCAATTTCCATTATTACGTAAGACCTAGTGGAACTGACAAGTATTGTTGAAACTTAAAAAAAAATAAATAAAATAAATAAAAAGTTGTTGCTTTCTTCATCGCGCGCAGTAGGTCACGCGCTGAAGAATTTTGTCCATTTCTGCTTATAATAGGAAACGAAATGAACACTAAAAATAACGCCTTTATGCGGTAAAAATGTGAACTATGATTAAATGAAATATAAATCAAATATATATATATATTTTTAATTTTGGTTGCATTTGAACTCGAAATATCACGAACTTTATGAATGTCGTTTTTTTTTTAAAAGACAAATTCTAGCAGAAATGGCAAATACTTGTGGTCATAAAAAAAGTCAATTTGTAACGTATAGGAATGAGGCCATACGATGTATGTCTGACGAAATGTAAATCGTCCAAACAGCGATTCGGGAGTGCTGACGAAGACATTATTAACCAGACAGAATTGTGGTATTCTCGTCTTTTGTTTGTATTTTACAGAAACAGTTGAGAAATATGTGGTTTTTCACACCGGATGCTAACCAAGCCTTAGTATTGACTTACTGATTAATTCTAACCATACTTCCCTTCAGTTTTTCTGTCGATTTGATGGAGAGTGTAAACAACGTCTTCCCAAACTGGTGAATCCCATTGGGTATATTTCGATTTATAGAACCCGCTGTGCCCTGGTTAGTAAGCGAGATGTGAAATAATAACGGCTGTGTTTATTCAGTGAGATCTATAAATAGAAAACTTTTCTTCAAATTGGGAGCTTTAACTTGTCTTGTGTTTGCACTAAAATTTTATTTATTTTGTTATTGATATATTCTGGAAGTTCGGTTAAGAATCTATGTGGAGATAATTTGCGGATATCTTAGATTAATAATCATCGTAAGATAGTTCATGATTTTAAAGATCATAAGTGGCTGATAAGAGTATTGTTTATTAAAGTATTGTTGATCCAATAAGGATGTTTCCATTGTTTGACGAATTGTTGCTATACTAAGAGTATTTCCATTGTTTAAGGCATTATTTCATTGTAATCGACGAACAATACCTTCGCTACAAGGCATTGTTTAGTGTTGCATTGTTAGTTATTCATTGTGTATACTGTTGGTCGATTGCAGTGCATTGTAATAGTTAAAAGATCAAATAAGGATCTATTAAATGATGGGATGTTTTTGTTTTCTCTTATGAATTTTAAAATGTTAGTGTTAAAAAAAAAAAGATTTGATTTATATTTCATTTAATCGTAGTTCACATTTTTACCGCATAAAGGCGTTATTTTTAGTGTTCATTTCGTTTTCTATTATAAGCTGAAATGGACAAAATTCTTCAGCGCGTGATCTACTGCGCACGATGAAGAAAGCAACAACTTTTTATTTATTTATTTATTTTTTTTTTTTAAGTTTCAACAAAATGAAAGATTTTGCTATTTTTAAGAGTAGAATGGGTATAATATACAATTCTTTGTTTCTTGAATGGATAGGTTTTTCTTAATTATTTTTTTTTTTTTTCGATTGAGAAAGGTATATTTTCGCTTCTCTGTTAATAGTGTGGGAAAGAGGGGGGGGGGACTCCAGAATCTGTTTAAACCAACCGAAGTCCAAGAGTTGATTATTGATTTTTTTGGAAGACGAACCACTGGAGTGGGTGTCATGCGTTGAAAGAGAGAGGCGGTCTTTAAATTGGCGGAATGAGGGAGCTCACAACTCATACAATGCTCTCTCGCTCTCGTACACTTTATCTGAGCATAAAACTTCCGATGGGATGTTTGGATTTTGTGTTATATTGTAATATATTCTGCTACGTGCTACGTAGAATAAGAAAGCAGAACATGTTGCCATGGAAACGTGGAACTTATCCTCACATACGTTTTAGTCAAACAAACGAACGATTTCATATTCATGGATTTTAATTTTTTTTTTTTTTTTTTTTTTAACCTACTCAATTTACAAACATAACACTGACGTCACAATATTAGTTGCTCCGTCCACAATTCTAAACAGTCATCAACAAATATTTATGTAACATTCTGTAGGTTTATGAGCATGTTGGAATATATGAAGGAAAGAGGGACGGGAGGTGACGACAGCGTAGCGTACCGTGACAGAATCCAAACATGTCCTCTTTAACTTGACATCAGATGAACGAATGTTGCGTGATTTTTGTGGTTCTAGAATGTCATATGAAGTGACATCTGTCGGCAGTGATCCTTGTATATGGGGATAGAGAAATGTCACGCTGGACAATAAATGGTTGACACGTTCAAAGTGATGTTAGCATGTTTTGAGAAAAGTAAACATTTTTTGGACGATTTAGGCCGATTTCCCCCTCTGGCCGATCTGTTTGTTTTGCGGGACGAAAAATCCTATTTTCCAGGAGTCAAAAAACTGCCACCTTTGTATGAGACCAAATAACTCACCTTCAGATGAAAAGTCCTCTTGAAAGTTTTTTGTGTCCTAGACGGAGTTCAAACACAGGTCTTGCCATTCAATCGTCGAAAGTGACTGAGCAATGGAGGCTTTCGCTGCCTGAGTGAACGCGTTCTACAACCGAAGCATTAAAAAACTTGACGGGACAAAACTATCTTAACAACTTTGGAGACGATAAAAAAAAAAGTTTGGATCATTCATCTTTTATTTTGTAAACAATGCAAGGTTTATAACACTACAACATGTGCGAATATAAAATAATATTGAGAAATGCTTATCGATGAAGTTTTGGAAATTCTAAACATTACAGTATCAAAGATTACACGTTGAATCGATCTCTCTGCTTTGAGACTGCGCAACTTATTAAGCCCATAACAGTGTTTTTTAGCTTCACAATTCTGCTGATGAGTATCAGTTGTACATCCAGAAGAAGGGATGTACAAATCATGCGTACATCCCGAAGAACGGATGTACGCATCAGTTCTCCACATGGCATTTCGAAATCTTCCATTGTGTGGGACAATTTTCAAGACAAATTATAGAAATGATATGAAGCCAATGGACAAATACAATTTATAATAATAGAAATAAAATAAAAAGAAATTATAAAGCGCATTGTCTCATTTTATGAAATAGAAAGCAAAATTAGTGAAAAGTTAATGTCTTAACTGCTTCTTTGTATAAGCGATTCGATCCGAATGAACATGATCAACATGATATTACAAATCACTTGATTTTAATGACATATTCCTAAGTGTTTTAGACAAAAAAATTTTTTTTAGGATCTACGAGTTATTACTCGTATAGAGATCACAAAGAAGATCCTAATACGGATCGTATAAATTAATAACTTATTAGTCAGTTGCATCGACAATTGAAAACACTTCTTAGATTTAGAATTTATACGTAAATTGTAGTAACATCAAAGAGATTGCTTTGAATCTATCCAATGACTGAAAACTGAATAATTCACCGACTAGATTCGACTAAGAAGAGAATCTCCGTTGTGGATTCGAATAATCCAACGGATTAACTCTTAGTACCCACTCATGTCATCAACGTACTTCACATTTACAACCGTTCGTGAGTTGGAATGTCAATTGAAACGTGTTGTTTAGATCGATTTCGTCATTCCTGTTTAAATCCAACTCGTGAGGATACTGATGAGTTCAGTAACTGAAGTATGCGATGCTAAAACGGTTCGACAAAAACAAAAGCTCGGATTCAGTGATCATACGGAGTTCCTTAAGATGTTTTGTTGGTTCCATGATTCTTTAAACTAACTTCCGATACACTCTACTGGAGAGTAGATGATATTAGTGAAGGTATGAGAAGTTAGTCTTTTTTTCCTTGTAGAAATCTACGATCTTCGCGAAATTCAGTTTCTGTTTTTCAGCAAAGGGCATCTTCCAAACCTATCTATTTGGTAAATATTTCTCTTTATTGACTGCTGGATCTGTGTAAGACATCCACTAGACCCATGTTCTTCAACCTGTGGTGGCGGTCAGCCAAAAATTTCTTCGTCTCTCAGAAAGCAGCAGATGTCGCACTAGCTAAAAACTGTAATTTTATAACATTGGATTTAATCAATAAAATACTATCTACATAGGTGTATGTTTCTGTCTTAGCCGTCAGCCGGGATCCGCGAAATATTTCTCCTATTTTCCCCGATCCGCAGGTGTAAAAAGGTTGAAGAACGCTGCACTAAACCATATGTATTCCTGTCGGTTTTGTTGTATGGAGAAGCAAATAGAAAATTGCGATACGTTTTATGTTGACGGTGTCCTCTTTTAGCACTAAGGCTTAGCGATATGATCTATCATTGTCAAAACTAAGGTAGTGGCTTTTATGGAAAAATTCCAGGTTCGAACAGATGGGTTGTGTTTTCCCTCAACCTGGTTGGTGAACTGACGATGCTTACATTACTAGGGAATTATTATAGAACAAGATGGTTCCCCGTTAATGAAATTCAGGTTAATAAAAGGATCTACTAAGTTAGACCCAATCAAAAAGGAGTTCGAACCTGAACACCCTAAAGAGCAGAATATCGAGAAAAATGAAGTCATCCTATAGGAATAAAGAGACCACGAGAGAGGGAAAAAAGATGGTATGAATTAACGAGTGACACAAAATTTTCAATTTGACGCACACAACACCATGATTAGTGGAGCCATCTGGTGGCACTTTCCCAACTTCGATATTATAATGTCATTTGTCTGGAATATTTATTTTCGCATGTTGACTATTTCGTGATGGTGCAGCGATTTGAATTGATTTACGATCGCCACTCAAAATAGGTACTCTGGACTTTGATAATGATAAACTAAGAAATTAATTTATAAACTAAGTTATTAATTTAAGAAATTAATGTCAAAATCAGGCATCAACTGACTACAAGATAGCCTTGTGACATTTCATCTGATATAATAAAATACCAAGGCAACTCATGATAAAGGCGTGGTATTTACTGTAGGTTATCACCAACGATATGAGGTGTTTTTTATCTTGGTTTTTTAATACAAATTTTAGTTTTGTTTTTGATAAATGTATGTGGATTTTTTATTGTATTTTTATAAATCTATATGGTTAAAAATCCACGTATTGTGGACAAAACTTTAACGTAAATCTTCCGAAGTCGCTAATACAGAGTATAGTTTAAGGAAATGCGATCAACAAAATCAGAACGTCGACCGACAACTATATTAGTTTTTCCTTCCTCCCCTAGCATTTCAGTATACAAATGACTATAAATATTTATTTCAAAATGTAGTGTAATAAAAAAACAAAAAAAAACATTAATAGGCTTTTTTATTATATGATAAAGTAGATTAAAAACACATAACTGCTTTAAACGCAATTTTTCTTAAACGCAATAAATTATTAACAGTAGACAATTTTTGTCGTGTGTAAAATCGTCACAAAGCAGACCGTTAACGAACATTAAAATCAAGTCAACTGGATACTTTCGAATGAAAGAAGGCCTCGTGTTAACACGATGTATATAAATAGTATATTTCGAATTAACCAGCTCTCAAATGCAACAAATAGACGCCGAATAAAGATCCTGTACTCAGATTTGATTTGTACAGGTTTTTCCATAGGATTCTTTGAATAAATCTCGCAAATTGAAAGGAACTGCAATGAAAGGGCAACAGTTCTTGCCATGGACTCTCTCATCATATCGAGCTCAGAAATTGAAAACATCAACTCCCTTGGACTGCGAGCACGTGCCATTGGCTTCAAGGATCGTCTGACGCATGAATACGATTGTATTTAGACTGACCTTTTACTTCCAATGGCTACGATTTGATTATATTCATTATTAGCAAGTATCCTGAGCACCTCCGTAGCTTATTCGGTTTTGACGATGTCCTTCGCGGGAAAAAAAATGGGTTCGACTCCCTCTATTTTATTTAACAATATGTTCATACTTGTTCCGATTTCTTGGAGGATGTCGTACTCTAAATGACTTTATATAATTCACAAAAATTCATCAGTATGTCTAGTAGAAACAAATTGGATATGCGCAGTGTTGTATACTGCTGAGCTTATTTATATAGGGGGGGGGAGTACAGGTGGCAAAAGAGGGTAAACGATATGTCAACTCCTTTCTTGGTTGTTCAGAATTATGGCCGAAGCATCTAGGGCTGTGATGACCGCGTACCATGCCTATAACTTGCGTGTGTTCTTTGGCCGCTGTCTCTGTTTTGATGAAAGAGAAAAAAAAATGAAGAAACACTTATGAATAGTGCGCGAAAATGTCACAATTACACGACTATATATATATATATATATGTGGGTGGAAAAAAGTGTTTAGTTTCTGAAGCAGATTCCGGATTATGTACCCCCCCCCTCGGAGATTATTTAATCATTCTTAGATTTAAAACAAGGGAGTTGGTCCATTAACAACCAAAATTTGTATTCATTTAGTGAATATTTCTCCTCTCTCTTTCACTCAATCACTTTTTTCCAGCTCTCTCTCTCTCCACTTAGTTCAACTCATCCCTCTCTTTTTTGCATATTGTAATGGTGGATATAAAACTAAATAAGGTTTTTCAGAGTTGTATAGCGGCATCTACAGATGTGTGCACCTGTCCGGTCTTGTAGCAGACGTTAAAAGGATTGTGAAATTCCCCCCCCCCCCCCCATCCTCTTACCGAATGACACCAGGGGGTTTGTGTGTTTGTAAAAAGCAGGTGTTTTATACCTCGATAATAAAAGCTGGAAATAGAACCCCCTGCAGTGATTACCATTACGACCAGGTGGCGTTAGCATCTGAAAAAAAAAAATTCAACCCATATATTACATCTTTTACACTTCTGTTTTTATAATCGTAACCGCCCACATGTCTATTGAGAACATATTAGCAAAACTTCAGCAAAATAATTGAGTTCATGAGTGAAAAAAGCTGAAAAACCAGCAAATTAATTAATATTTGCACTGAAAAAAATCGAAAAATGAAGTTACACAATGGATTGTAAGAGAATATTCCCCATTCTATTTACACGCATTGTTTAGTTTGCCAATAACTTGTTATTCTCCACGAGGTTGCCTAGCAACGAAAATTTACATTT
The DNA here is from genome assembly GCF_054136105.1 of Typopeltis vanoorti. Taxonomy (NCBI): domain Eukaryota; kingdom Metazoa; phylum Arthropoda; class Arachnida; order Uropygi; family Thelyphonidae; genus Typopeltis; species Typopeltis vanoorti. The sequence continues at coordinate 62,367,966 of NC_143563.1, read as the reverse complement.
GATATATTAGTATTACATGCTCGATGTACGCAGCCATTTGTTTTATTTTGTTTTCTTTTATTTTTCAGGTACATTCATTCAAAAGAAAAACCATTCAAGTGCTTGGAGTGCGGGAAGGGCTTCTGTCAATCACGAACCTTAGCAGTGCATCGCATCCTGCACATGGACGACTCTCCGCACAAATGTCCGACTTGCGGCCGCACATTCAATCAACGCAGCAACCTCAAGACCCACCTTCTCACTCACACCGACATCAAACCGTACAATTGCGACTCGTGCGGGAAGGTGTTTCGACGCAACTGCGACCTCAGGCGACACAGCCTCACGCATAACCTCCGACACGGCGAGTCGGTCGACGGAGAGATGTCGTCTCCGGACTTACCGATCACCACATCTTTGCCACTGGAAGTGTAAATAGTTAGAGAAGAATATTGCGGACTGTTTGCGTCGCAAAACGAAACTCTCTACGGACAGCTAAGTTATTGTACAGGGAGCTCAATAAATAATTATAAACTACTCTGCCATGTCAACGTCGGAATTCGCGTCTTTAATTTGCTCTAGAATGCCAAATATGATTCCCCAGTGCCATAGTGGGACTTTGCTCAACATCTTGTAGTCTAAGAGGTAACACGGTCGAACCCCATAATATCATATCCTAAGATATCGGCGCCAACAATCAGATCCTCGTCAGAGTTCGCCAAGTGCTCATGTAAAGTCTTTGTTTTTTTGTGTGTGTGCCATGGTACTTATCTTAAAGACCAAATAGATTTTTTTTTTCCAGTTTTTTTTTTTTTCTGTTTATTTGTATGTTTATGTTTCATAGTCATTTTTTGTTATGGCGTTGTGCAAGTTTTGTGAGGGGGTAGTGATGGTCAGATAACGTTCTCCTGTGATCAACACTCTAAATCTTTCTTAACAAACTTCCATAGTAAGATATTAAGCCAATAGTAGAGTCAAATAAGACTACCGGTTTGGTATTCGTTGAACTAAGTGTTGTCCCATATACGTTTAAAAACAACGTTAAAAAATTGCATCCCCAAAATAGCTTTAGTGTACCAAGACAACACTACATCATTTATATTAACCTTGCCACCAGCGCCTTCTTCATTTGAAATAACACGCTTATATGAGCAACGAACAAAGTACATTATGTTATAAAATTGTCAAGACTCTCATTGGTAGACTTTTGTCATGTGACTACCAAGTCAAAGTAAGAGTTGATTACAGGAGAGATATCAACCATCACTGTACATATGGTGTTTTGTTTAAAAGAACCAAATAAAATAAAAGAAATATAATTAATTTTGCTGTCTTGGATTATTTTGACATGCACAGAAACCCTTGGTCGGATGTCCCACATGCCAACGTGAGTATTGTATTTCTTTTAGTAACCATGGTTACCACAACCAGGTAAGTTGTGGATGATGCTGTTCTTCTATGGAGTATATTATAATCGTTAAGTACTGGACCACTGGTTTTAGCGCAAAGCCAGTCCCTTAAATGCCTCCTGAGGAGGGGGGGGGGAAGGAATATGGTTACTGAAAGGTCAAATTTAATTGGAAATAAGCAGACGTCATATATCGCGCTCCAAGTGACTTCTCTCCCCTCCCCCCCCTTTGTAAGTCCCTATTTTCCTTGACTGTACTTAACAATAGAACCACGCGCCAAACATCTGGAAAGCTGTGTGGACCACTGGCTAGCACCCACCCCTCGGACATCAGTGGCTGCATACAGATGAGTCTGATTACATAGCAGGTGCATGGCTGGTGGTATGATACAAGGCGTCCGACGACAAAACGGTGATTGGGAGCCCCTAACTCGGCCACTGGGGTAATTAGGAACGCCTACTTATGTGAAAGCTTCTATAGAGCTATCCATTCGGGGAACGTAAGGGGGTGGGGCTTGCGGAACACGGTTATTCAAGGACATAAAGATTCCAATGGAAGTAAAAAAAAAAAAAAAAAATGTATTCTAAGGCTTGATTTTCCCAAACTCGGTTGAATGATTCTACGTTCTCTCTCTCTCTCTCTTACCTCTTTGTATTGGTGGCAGGACATAATAGCGTTCCCCTGTCTCTCCCTCTTACGAAAAAGACAATTTCCCCTCAATAAGTAATGGTAGAAAATCCGTAGGCATGTTTGCAAACTGATGAGCTCTACAAACATCCGAAACTACATTTAATACACCTTAGAAGTATTTATGTTAAATATTTTAATACAATTGGCATATATCACGTGTGTGAAAGATACATTTACTTGTGAAATTTGCATTTAAAAAAATTTTACGGGAAAAAACCATCTTCAAATGCATGCATTCCCGAAGTATTGAAACCAGACAAAATTGCAAGGTTTTCGCGCAGGTACTGAAGGAAATTAGTTCCAAAAGAAATCCCACGAATAAAATATAGTCCCCCTGGAAAACAAATAGTCCACTTGGAAGACATTAAACCATTTCTTGTCTTATATTTGCTCAGACCATGCAGAACAAAGAAACATAGCATCCCTAATGGCTTCAGTAACACTCCCACCTAAACCTCCACCCCTGTTTTTTTTTTTTTTTTTTTTTTCTTCTTTCCCCTAAGTAGTTTTCCCTCACCTCCTGAATGTCTCATCTCCGCCCTACTGGGTATATTCTGTCCTGCCACAAAAAAACACGTTTCATCTTTGTTAAGCTCTAAAGGGCAAAGAATGACAATGTGGGGGGAGGGGGAGGTATGAGGGAGTTGCCAAAAGGTGGGGGTGGTGTAGTATACACGAAGGTAAGAGGTGTAGAAAATAGACGAACGTGTCACAAACCACTGGGGTCACTGCGGAAAAAGAGAAGTTAAAAAAAAAAAAATGTTGGTTGGGCGAAGATTGTGGTTGGCGTAAATGGTTCCGCGTGCGTTTGCTTCTCACCTTTAGCGGCGTCCTCTTTGAAGTGTGGAGTCGATTCTTTATACGCCATGTCGACTATGTCAGCTGTGATTAGCGTCCACAAGAAACGCCAGGGGTGGCGTGCTTTCACACGTAATTTTTTATGTCTTTCTCGCAAGCGTACTTGCAGTTTGTTAAAAGTAAGTTCCGGATTGGGGTGGGAGAAGAGAGAGGGGGGGGAATCAGCGCATTCGTATGAAGTTTTCTATTTTTATGTCGGCATCCAAACAGATGTAGTTGCTGAAAGGGGATGATGAAAGTGTCCATTTGGGTGCAGCAAAGTGCTCTGAACGTAAAGAAAGAAAAAATGAAAAGGCACTTGTTTTGTATTAGGTCATGGGCAATCCCCCCTCTGAATGTACTTGGAGCAGATAAATCGCTCCGCCTAAATCGACGTCCGCTAAAACAACAATCCTTTTGAATAATAGGGTATTAGGCTTATAGACATAGAACAGACATAGCCTCATGTTATTAATTGTACTGAAATGATACTAAAAATATAAAGGTGTACTTACTTTGTTTAAAATTTAAATAGTTATTTTAAAAATTATTTAAAACTTTATTAGACTTTTAAATAAAATATAAGTTAAATTATTATTAAAAATAATAATTATATATAACTTATTTTTGCCTTTAATAAACTATCAAACAAAAATACAAAGTATTTATTTATACAAAAAGATATGGAATGGTTGATGAAATATATAGATGAACAGTGCTGCCCTCTGCAGTTTTTTTCTTGCAACAATGGACAATGCATTAAGTCTGCTCTCCGATGAGGGGATGGAGTGGGTGGTAGAAGAATCTGAGTGTTCACTATGTGTGCCTTAATTAAGCATGTCAAAAATCACGAACGTTCACTTACACCCTGAAGTGTTCGTCCGCCCCCCCCCTTTACCTCCCCATCCCCCCGTCTTCTACACGCACATGAAAAGCGTGTGGAAGCCAACGCTCCCTCTGTGTGTGTCTCAGTGGCCACCAAAATACGTGACATTAGTCGCTGTTGTGATAGGATGCCCCACCCTCGTGCGCCAAACCACTGGGACCGAACACATTCCCCAATCTCATTTCAGTAATGGAGACGGCTTGGATGATAATTGAATGATACAGACTACTCTACGGGGGTAGGGTGGGGTTTAAACTTGGGAGATCGGGACTTACAAAGCAAACGGAGCATGGGATCGACGCATGTAAGTGGATTCAAGGATTTAGGAAAGAGAAGAAAAAAAAAAAAACTGTTTGATGAACAATCTACAAGATTTTGATATCCAATGATGGGCGACTGCGCATTGATGTCCTATGACGTCATCGATTTTGCAAACCTAGTAGAAACAGACATTATTGTTGAGTAGATTTCAAATCGTCCTTAGTTATTAATAATCTCGTCCCAGGCGCTTTGAATTATCGCAACCACGCATATTATGTCGGTTGGTCATTGAACATGGGCCAGTGAATATTTATTCGTAAATCAGTTTGGACGATTTCGGCTAGTAATTGCAGGGAGGACTCCCGCACATCTCCAATACGTCATAAGCGCACGTGTCAAGTGGCATCGTTCAACTTGCAGATGCTTCGGCAGTCTCCTTGAAGCTAATGACGTGTGGCTTCCGTCTACAGCGGCCAGTTTTATCCCCACTTTCCACAGGCCGACGCCGCCGCTGTTGGTGCAGCAAAACGATGACCCACCATATCGGGGCCGCTACACGCCATAGCACAGCACGCGGTGTGCGGGAGTGTTCACGACCACAATAAGTCGCCATCCCGTGCAGGTGTGTGTGTGTGTTGGAGATCCGGCGTGCTGGGCCCCACCCATGGCAACGAGCTATTACAATGTCAGCATCGGACGTCAGGACTTGCAGCTTTGCCTGTTACCGCTGGCTCTACGACAAACATTTTTTTTTTCTTTTTCGCTCTTCTTTCTTTTTCTATTATTTGAGTCCCGTAATGGTCTGGAGGGTGGGGCTATTGTCTCGAGAGATTACAAGTGGACGATATTTTTGACATTTGAGAGTAATGACAGGTTAGTCCAAGGTTGGGGGGTGAATGTCACGCACGTATTAAATATTAACAGCTGATCTCTCTGTAGGCTTCCAGTGGTCGGCCACGCCCGGACGCAATCTCAGAGTCTCCGGTATTACTCCTGGTCCATGCAGGTAAGGCCTCCCTCCTGGAGTGTGCTTTTTCCAAAGTCGTCCGACAACTTACCCTTGCTGTGGGGGTGGCAAAGAGTCACCCACATGTCAACCAGTTTTGATGCCCCCACACACACACTTCCCAATTCTACAATGTCTGCCAAGTGTCTAAGGTTTGGTTTCTATAGCAACGGACTTTTGCTCTTGGCGTATTGCATAAGGAAGTTTCACTCCCAGTTTTTATTTATTTCTTCTTAAGGGGGTGGGTGGGGTTGATTCCTAATATCCGTGACTTGAATTTCTCTAAGAACGCATTCTTTCTCTCCGCAGTTAATTAATCAAATCTATTCTATTCTCTTTTATGTATTGTTAATAATAGACGATCATTATGTTCATTATTAAATGCAATGCATTGAGACCACGACGTCTTTTAATTCGGACAGATGAGAATTTTTTGTTAAATACCATTCACTCGTATTCAAGATTATCAATTTATGTGTGAACCATGTTGGATAAGGATGGAAGACAAAAAATCATTTGATTTAACAAACTTCGTAAAAAACACTTTCACACATCCCAAAACGGTTGGAAAACCTTAAAAAATATATTATTGTGAAACAGTCATTCTGAAATTAAAATATAATTATTAAATAAGATAAAATATGGTGTGAACTATTCCTTTCATATATTTCTTAATAAATGCTTATATTTTTCTACTTCTCCTTATTTCAACTCTAGTTTTTTCTTTTTCTATATGTTTTATATGCAATTTTTAAATTAAGAAATTTTAAAATTAAAAAATTGCATTATCGCAAGTAACCTATATCCAGGTTTCATTGTCATTCTAATAAATATTTAAGTCATCCCGTATCTTTTATTATTTTTTTTCCTTTTTCTTTTACACACATTAAATATACATAAGTTAGAAACAGATGTGTTATACTGATGCACGTGCATTTATTGAACGCATAAATTAAAATATAATAATAAAGCAGTCTAATCGTGTTCTCGAAAACATTGACCATTTCTGTACACAGTGTTTCCCCAAAGACCTAACAATCGCATTGCATATCACTCTAGCGCTACTTTAGAAGCAGTAACAAATCAAACGTCAAAATACCGCAGAAGGTAAATATCAAGTTCCTACTAAAAACAGCAATTCTCCTGCTTGCCTCAGATCGACGTTGCAGCCTCGAGTTCAGCAAAGTACTCTTTAAGAAAAGAGGCACTCCTAAAGAAAAGATAGAAAGAGTCAAGTTGAAATAAAAATCTCATACTTCCCACTCTCTCTCTCTCTCTCTCTCTTTGTCTCTTTTATTCTGTTTATTTATGCACCGGATTATTACTGTTGACATTAAATTAGCACTCCTAAAACATTAAGGCTTTTCCATATGTAAAAATGATCGTATTAAAAAAAAAAACCCGATTTAATCGCTAAAGTCAGTGTATTAATGAGGCGATACTCGTTACGAACTGAAAGAGGGATCTGTTTGGTAATAAGGAGGAGATAGGGAGAGGCACATCACGAAAGGGTGTGGTTAATTACCAATAACCGCATCTGTGTCACGTGATTGAAGGCCTAATTAATTAAAAAGCTATCATCAACAGACGAACATGTTTAATGGCGTGATCAAATCTATCTTAAAACAAAAGCCACTTCCTTCTGTGTGCCAATCCTTTCTTATTAGCCAGAATACTGATTAATAGCTTACTGTTTTTCTTTAGCTACCTGAAACTACCTTCTTTAGAGATTTGTCAGTTGATAAGTTAATTGTATATCAAAATCTTTTTCCTTGAAGGCATTTTATTTATCGAAGTTGAAAGTCACTTTTACTTTGTTCGTTACAGTGTATATGCGCTAAACGTTTCGGTTAAATTTTTTCTATTTGAATAAATAGATAAATAGAAGTTGACAATTATGTTATAGTTACTAAGCGACCGCAATGGGAATAATAATGAAAATAATGCTCATTGTTGATATCTCGGTTGAAATCTAACTGAAATCAACAATAAGTTTATAGTTGCTAAGCAACCAAATAAAGAATGGTAATGAGGATTTTTGAAAGCTACCTGAATTGTTTTTCTGAAATCAACAATGAGTTTATTTATGGTTGCTAAGCAACCAAATAAGGAATGCCAATTTCAGAAAACTACATTAATTTTTCTAAAATCAACAATGACTTTATGGTTGCTAATCAACCAAATAAGGAAGGCCAATTTCAGAAAACTACATCCATTTTTCTGAAATCAACAATGGGGCTGTAGTTGCCTAGCGACAGAATGAGGAGTGCGCGTTTTTATCGCTATTATAAAGTGAGCTTGCTAAGAAGTGCTCATTTTTGGCGTTCTTTCTTTCTTTCTTTTTTTTTTTTGCTCTTCATCTTCTCCTGCGTGCTAAATAATGCAAAATGTATTCGATAATGCGTAAAAGAGTTATTTTTGACCTCATTTGTTATTTTTTATCGAAAGATAAAAGGCTTCAACTAATAGTTTCATGTAGTAATTTATAATTTGTTTCATCCGGCGAAGATTTATTCTCCCCTTATAGCTAACCTACCTGCAGAGTAAGATGCCATTTGTTGAAACAAGACAAGAGTTGTTTTTTTATTATTATTTTATTTTTCTTTATTTTTTTTTTTCCTTCGTTCTTTCTCTTTCTATTCCCCGACAGCCCACGTGAAAGAGACAGAATGGACGCGGATGTCATAAAATGGCCAACAATCACCGTAAATCTTACTCGGGACAAAACGGAAGCTGCTTAGACAACAAGACTCCGTACAGGTTGACGTTACCGTAAACACCCACCCTTCATTCCTTGTCTAACAAGGCAAAAGGCACAAAGCGGGTATGTGACTGGATTGCGAGCCGGGGTTTTCTCTATTTTTAGGTGATATATATTCTCATCGAGGAATTAAAAGCTCGGCTATTTTATATCTCCTGCACAAGCGCTTGAGCAGTATGGGCCTAACCCGAAGATAAAGCGGAGGGACAAAGGTCATCCGAGGGATATGAACGCTTAACTGCTGTTCCATGAATGGTCCGCATATAGTGAAGGATGAAAGTCGCCCCAGGTTCGAAAGGAGATAAGTCAGTAGACCGGTTTCGATCCTTTCGGTGGCGCCATGTTTAAAATAGCAAACGACAGTCGCCGAGTGGCTTGGCACGCGACGTATTTAATTTCTGTCATAGAATTCCACTTGCTCTTCAATAAATTAGGTTTCTAATTGTTTACTAGAGTGACGTAGATTTCAGCTTTTATTTTATTTTATTACTACTTGTCAGTTTCAACAATTGCCCGCGTGAATGTCTCGAGGTGTCTTATACGTTTCCAGCTTTTCGTGCAGTAGTACATTTCAACAATCTCTTTCGCTCTCTTGACTGTCTCTCGTGATGTCCGTTTCAACAGTGGCGCGCGTGATTGCCTGTTGAAATGGTTACATTTGTGCAATCGTCTGCGTGCTTGTCTTACAGGTGTCGTGTATGTTTCAACAATTACTTTCCTCGTTTTCTCACGGAGTAGTACATTTCAACAATTGACTGATTGTCTCGTGATGTGCATTTCAACAGTTATGCGCGTCTGAATCGGTGTGCGTAAGTACGTTCTCAACAATCACCTGCGTGCGTTTGTGTTTTATTTTGCCTGTCTCATAAAGTACACTTTTATTAATCTCTTCGAATTTTTTTTTTTTTTGGAGGGGGGGGGGAGAAAAAAGGAGTGTGCCAAGACGCTATTACGCTTCAAATAAAAACAGAAACAAACAAGCGCTGATTACTAAAATTATCAACTTTCAATAAAAGAAGCAAACTAGAATCTCTCACCGGACAAACAAGATTTTTTTAACAATATCGTCCATCATCTTATAAAGTGGTGATTTAGGACCTTAGAGCTAGCGCCTTGTTTCTTATAATAGCAAAACATCCCGCGACTTGATGAATGACGTCGAAACGCAAGATGACTACAGAGCCGTACTCGGTACAAATTTTTAAAGATTTTTTCAAGATTGCCGCAAGAAAAAAGAAAAATACGTTAGCGAAGATTCCAAAGTCTTCTTAGAAAGGAGATCTTATCGGGACCTAGTTCGTAGGGAACGGTGATTCGGTTATTCCTCGTCCATAAACAAGGCAAACTGCCATATAGTTTGCTAACAGCTGTATTTTGAAACAATTTTTTCTCTTTGTTTTAGAGATGAGTCTCATTCCTGGGATGTTTTCACTATCAGTAACTGCCCGCACAATCTTTATCTACAGACTTATGATTCTTTAGTATCAATATATCGGTTACATAAACACGGGATGGCCCCTGATTTTTTTTTTGTTTTTTTTTTTTCCAGTTTCCGTATAGGACCTGCGTTACGATATCAACTTACAGAAGCAGTACTAAGGAGTACAATATGCAAACTGTAACTGTCTACCTTTTCATATTTATTACCATAATTTGCGCTGTCATTCTAAAGACATATCGGCATTTCTTTCTAAAGTATGTACACTAATGTCACAAATATTAAGCCGTTCTCTTCATAACGGGTCTTTTCTATAATTTATTGCTTTCTGTTAGATGTGTTGACAGATGTCCAAAGCAGATGCTGGATCATCTGTTCTAAATATTTCATGGTTATCTTTATAAACAGCTTTATCAAATCTAACACGATAGAATATCATTCAGCGGCTTTCTCTTATAATTCTAGGTGTATTTAAGCTGTAGTTCTCTCCTTAATATTCATTTGTGGCATGTCTATTTCAATATTCCCCCCCCCTCCTCTCCCTCTCCCATCATGAGGCCATATTTGCCTTTGGGTAGAAAGATGTAAGTTTGAATCCCGTTTAGAATGCGAAAAACCCTTTATGGTGGACTTTTCTTTTGAAAGTGAGTTAGCTGATTTCATACGGGGGAGAGTGAAAAGGTCACAAAGAAAAAGTTAACCAAACTTTGCAAACGGCAGCTATCTTTATATTTTTTATGTTGTTATTGAAATGTCCAAATAGTACAGATGTTTTTTTTTTTTTTTTTTTTTGTAACGTAATGATTATACTCTTAAGTTAAAAAAAACTGTGCTTTTTACATAAACAAACAATTAGGGATTATATTTTGGCTATAAAATATACTTAATAAAGATTTTAAAATGGACTTCTCACACAACTGCTAAGATATCAATAAATCTCAGAGGTTTTTTTTTTTTTTTTTGAGTAGCAAACACGTGAAGTAAAAATAAATAAATTATTGTTATAATAGCGCCTTTGGTAGTTCTTTTAAGCTTGGAAGAATAAAATAATCTCCGTGCCATGTCTTTCTTTTGTGCTTAATTAATAGAAACGAGGGGTGGGGAAGATATATATTCGTATGTGTCTTCCGTTCAATAAAAGACTTTCAATATTTTATTGTATTTATTTTATTTCATTTTATTTTTATTTATTTATTTATTGGGGGGAAAGGGTGCTTTCTTTTTACAACGATGCTGTTCAATAATTCTTAAAAGTTCAACTTAAAGACTCAATTATTACAAATGTAAATTACACCAGTTGGGTATGCTATTCGTATGAGAGAATTAGGCACGGAAATAGGAAGCTTTCTTGATCAAATACAATATGAGCAATACAAAGGCAAACTGAGAAATTAAAGGCACGAATACTTTGATTTGCAACTTGCATATTCATTCAAAATACTGCGACTTCCTTTGCGATTATGAGGGCAGTATCAAACAAGTAAATACTGGACTTTTTCTAATCTTCTTGAGAAAAATAAATTTTAAAAATAAAAAGGTAAAATAAAAAAAAAATAAAAAAAATAAATAAACTTTTAAAGAATTTTAGAATTTCCGAAATTATTTGAAAAATCGTTCTCACACCCTTTTTATTTATGTATGCAGATTTACAATTGAAAGAAACAATCTAAAATTTAAATTGTAAGGTCAGCAGAGATTTGCTAACCGTTTTTGTTGCTTGGCAACGGGGTTTGATAAGTAAAAAAGAATGTAATTTTTCTGGTTTTATTAAAAAAGCATATGAGAGGTTATTACAAGAATATTGTGACCAAGTTTAGAGATTAATATATAATGTATAATATATAATATATATATATAATGTGAAATAATATATTACTAAGGGGGCTCCTCCCCTGATGCCTACGGCGCCCCCCCCCCCCCCCCGAGTTCTGGACTTGAATTCTGATGACTCGAATTTTGAAAACTCAAAAAGGGGGTCACTATCCCCCCCATGGCGCCCAATCCTCCCCAGAGTTCCGTAGGCAGGGTTCTCCTGGAATTCTGATAACTCGAATTTTGACTCTCGACACTCAGGGTAGCCCCTGAGTTTCAAAACGTTTCAAATAACTTGACACAAAACGTTACAAAAAAAGGTTATCATTTTTTATTATAGGGTAGATATAATGCATGATGATATAAGCTTATGAAATATTATAATGCATGATAATAATATTCGTGTACGTGGCTGGCCGAGTGAATTGTGTATTCGCTCTGCAATCAACAGGGTATGGATTCGAAAATCTCATTGAAGGAATCAATGTTTACAAACGTATTTAGGTGATAGACGATTCTCGTGGCCTGGTTTGAGATTGAAAGTCTCGTATAGCTTGATGAAGTTCCATGTTTGATCTCTGATGCACGCTTCCTCTCGCTGTTTCCATTTACTCTCTCTCTCTCCCTGTGATATTTTTCTTTTTCTATCCGTCCATCGTATTCGGTTATTTCTTCGTTACATCCCCGTAAAGTGAAGGCAGCGTAATTAAACAAAACTGACAATGAAACCAGTTCGAACCGGATCTGAAGTGGACCGTGACAGATCAAAAACCGGCTTCATCAAAAGACAAATGGGGTCATTAGAAGCGCGTGTCATGTCCAAAATAGATGTAATAATAGACACCCAGGCTACAGGAAATGGAAGTGTATTCGACGTGGGTCCTGCTTAGCATAAATTAAACCACTCACCAACACTTTTATTGCTAATCTACGAAGATAATTCTGTTTTATGGGATTTTATTATTCGAGTAAGATTCGCTTTGTTGTAATTGTGAAATTGGTACGGAACACTCCGAATATTTACAAATATTTCTCAATTACTTGGCATCTGGTTTCGGCGTAGTAATTAACGCAACAAATAAAAAGCTTCGGATCCTGTTATACTTCATCCGCAGCCTTCGCATCACAACTGTGATTGTTTTAATGCTGCTCCTAAAATTTTAACGGTCCTATTAAAACTGTACCAGACCTATTTAAAACTTTAATATTCAAGGACATAGTACTGAACTCTGACCTGCGGTGTGAATTCGTTGAGTATTTTTTGGGGAAAAAAAATTCGTTGAGGAGGAGAAATCATTATAGCTAACAAGAGGCAGTGATACTATGGATACGTCCCAGTTATGACGTTAGATTTTTATCATTTAGAATTATTATATTAGATGCATTTTTACTCTGCCGTTGCCATGACAACCGCATCTCATTTAATCTCTACTTAGATACTTCGCTGTTTTTTTTTTTTTTTTTTTAAACAGTGGCGTATAGCTTTTTTTTCAGAGCATACGCCCTGAATGACACCCGACCGACTGACTCCGCTACCACATCAAACGCTTTACTTCCTTAAGGTAGTAGCGCGAAGACAGTGACACCTAACGGAAATGGTACTCCACACCTAAGTCGCTATAGCACGTAAGTGCTCTAGACTTGCGTCATGAGGGTGGATCCGTTTTTACCCAGGTATTCTCTCGCTCTCTCTCTCTCTCTCTCTCTCTCTGCGAAATCCTATCTACCGTATGGGTAGCACTCCCTACCAGGGTTATACCTAACCCCCCCCCCCCAATGTTCAGTAAAGAGCACAAGGGAGGGTCATGATGGAGACAGGATGCAGGCGAGTGGGTGATTCACCTAGCGACGAAGACAAATAAATATGACTCACTAAGATTGAAATAACTTCAAAGAGAGAGAGAGAGAGAGAGAGAAGAAAAAAAAAACTTATATATGTACACAAAAAATAACAGGAAATGTCTTAGCAAAAGAATATGCCATTTATTTATCTGAATAAACGCAGTCTATGAGCCTAGAAGCTCTACTCAAACGTGCATTTTACCATACGAGTGTCAACGCAGGGACTTCATATCCAGGTGTAATTAATCCACATCTTGTTATCAACAGCAGCGGTGCTAATTTTCATGCACGGACTTGGAATTTTACCTTGAAAATAAACGAAATAAAAGCAAGTGAGGGAGGAAATGAGACCTGTGTTTCGGAACACCCAAAACAGATGGTTAATGAGATAATTCCCTCTCCCCAATCGTAACCAGAAGGCTATTTCCAAATACTTGCGCGGTTAACACTAAAAACCACACGTTGTCCATTCAGAAATTCGAAGTTAATTAATGTCTTTTAAAACTGCACGCGCATATTATGTACACACCCCTACTGTTTTTCCTTAGCAGACAGGTTTGCGTTTTGCTTATTTTATTTATTTTTATTTCCCGTATCTGTCACTACGATATAAAAATGATGTATTCTAAAGGTCAGCGGTTTTCTATGTTTTATTCATCCGGGCCCTTTTTTTTTTTTTTTTTTTTTCGACTTAAAACTCGAAGGTTGAGAAACTTTCCGCAAGGAGGAGTGACGGGTATTGTCACGTTCCGGAAGTCCCATTGTCCTGGCGCGCGAGGTAAGGGTCGACAGGTGTGTAGGACTGCTTAGATGGAGGGTTCCTCCCGCTCTGAAGCCAGCGGTTCACTGGGTTATAGATCCGGTTGCTGTTATTATCCTCTTCGAATGTTGTACGAAAACCTTGAGGTATGAAGGACTGTGCGTGGGTGTTCGGAGAATTTGGTGTTGCGCCGCTCGGTTGAGGCCCTTCGTTGTACGTTGTTATGACAACCAAGTTCCAGATGGCGGGGGAAGGCAACACAACATGATTTGTGACTTTCCATATAGAAGGTGGATTTTTTTTATCCCCCGCCTCTCCCCCCCCACAATATTTTACTTTTATGGGGGGGTAGTATATTAAGGGATGTAGTGTAGTAATAGAGACCCGGTTCAGGTATTTCTTACATGCGTCAAAAGCAATTATCTCAGAGAAGCGCAAATCTAATCCTCTTTATCATAGAGGATCCTGCACTGACCCCTTAAGACCCAGATGGTTTCCAACTCTGGTAGAGAGAGAGAGAGAGTTTGATGGCTGGAAGGGCATAATAGTAAGACATTTGCAGCCATCTGCATTTCAGAAAGCTCTCATTTCGAAAAGAATCTTCAAGATGATACGGTTTTCTTACTAAGACGTCATTACAGGTAGGATTAAGATTTTTTTTTAAAAATAAATTTAGTACTACTGTGTGTATCTTTAAAACACTTTTATTTTAATAATCCAGAAGATATCTCATATAAATTTAGGATGATTTTCTTCTTGGGTAGGCTAAATATTGGACGATGTTCTCAATGCACTTTTATAATTAAAAATATTAAATATATTGGAGTCCATTACGTTTGCAAGACATCTTAGGACAAATTAAGCAGAGATCAAATAACTATCGTTAGATAAGACCGTTAATTTTTAAAGATATATAGTAATAATAAAAGAAAGATGAACAGTTACTTGGAACAATGAGATTTTGAGAAACCAAATAAGGTATGACCTCAGCAGAAAGAAGATGTCAGAGAACGTAATTGAAGTGACTACCTCCGGAGGATGTACTCTGATCCCTCTTAAGATGAGAACACACACACACACACACACACACACACACACACACACACACACACACACACACACACACACACACACACACACACACACACACACACACAGAGAGAGAATTGTCTTTAATCGTATTAAAAGCTGTCAGTTATTGATTATGATCAAAGTACAGACAGAGTTTGGTACAAGAAGGCAACCAGAACGGAGAATTAGTAAGCAAATAAATCAAACAAATAACTTAAGAAACTTTTTTGTTCGCGTATGATCTCAATTAGTCCTTCCTAAAAGTGAATTCGCTACTAACACTGAAAGGATTCCGAGTAGATTAAACAGAAAAAAATAATCCGATCCTTATGATGTGCAAGAATACGAAAAGAATTCGTATGAATTTGAACCGCTGCTAACAAACTTAAGAGTAATTAGAAATCCCACCAATGGCTACAGAGAAACTCTGTGGACTGACTTTTACAAAATACCTAATGGATACATCTCAAAGAACATCTGAGGCTAAGCAAAATTTTCAGAAGAATGGATCCATTCTAATACTTTTGGATTTTGCCAAGGCTTTTTACAGGAGTTTCAGCTTGCATGGAGGACGTGGGATTGGATTATAACCTTCGGATAAGAGGATGGCTGACTGACATCAAAGAGTGGTATATGAGGCGTAAGTGTGTTAAATTTATGGTACCCTGTGGTGTACCACAGGGACTAGTCCTCGATCCTTTGTTATTGGACTTTTACATTAATGATATCGGGAAGGATTTAACAGGAGAGATTTGCTGATAATGCTTTTAGGATAGGCATGATAATCAGGAATGCGATGGGCATGCAGAATGATTGGAAGTAGCTGGAACTCTGAAAATAGCTAAGTTCAGTGTTCGTAAATGTAAAGTTATTACGCTTTTTGGTGTAAAGGGATATCCAATGGTGTATTATATTGGTAGGATTATGCTAGCATAAACTGATCCAGCTTGGAATCTTGGAGCTTAGTAGATTGGGAGTTAAAGTTCGGGGGGGTGATATAGCAAAGATGGCGAATAAAACTCAGAGAATGATGGCAATGCTCAAACGAACCTTGACATGTAAAGATAAGGAAGCCAATTTGCCTCTTTACCAGGCCTTGATAAGACCTCACTTGGACTATTGTAGTACGGATGGTCTCTTAGTTTCGAGATGATGCAGATACAGTGAGGAGAGCTTACGTTCATTTAAATATTTGCCTGTTCGTGGTTCAACTAGACATTTAATCTCATTGGCCCGCATTATATTCCCTCGCCTCAAATACCAAGAGAATAATGGAAGTATAATTATAGCGAAAACCGGAGATATGAAAAGATTTGATTTGTTCCTATTCAGAATGCAAAGTGGTTCAAATCTGACTGTCGACTTCTGTGACGTCATATCGATGACGTTTTTCCAACGCTTCACTGAGATACTCGGTTTAAGTGTTCTGTTGCAATAGGATTTAGATTCGCGTTCGGTGCAACTGCGGTGTTCCTAAGATCTAAAAAGGTTTGGGGATCTTTTTGCAATTTAGAAACTAGAATTCTAAATTCTGAAAAGTTAAAATTTAGAAACCTATTTTTCTAATTTAAAAAAAAATTAGAATCTCTGTTTTTTCCTTAGCTTGAAAAAAAAAAGGCAAAAAAATGCAAAACAAAAACTTTCTAAGTTTTTGTTCGAATTTTCTAAATTCTTTCGAATTCAGCAAGAAGATGAGATACCTCCGAATAAGTATTTTCGTGTAAAGTAAGATATTCTAGCAACATTAGGTCCAAGCTATGAAGAAGGTCACAATAGGAGAGTCGAAACGTCCAGTTTAGTTTGGAGCTCAATGGGAGGAGTTAACCGCAGCAATCTGTTGGCAAGCTCGCGACCGTGATGCTGTTGGCATCACGGTCTGGAGGATTCAGACGCAAAGAAGAAGCAACAATTATCTTCGTATCGTATCGACGACGCCTGTCCGCCGTCAATCGCCGCTCGTGACGTAATTTACACCTTTCTAGAACTCGGCTAAACTAATAAAACCAATCACTTAGGGTAGCCGCCCCCTTTCGTCTTCGATCTCTTCGCCGGGGCTGATTACCGAACGGACTCTTAAACGAGACCCATTAGAAGCTGCGCTGGTGTCGCAACGAAGCCGTCAGTTAAATGTTGACCTCCGTGACAGTGATGGATTAGGTCTGAATCCACGAGCACCTCAGGTTCACCACCGGGAATGACTAATTGTACACCTGCTGGGTCATGTTCCTTTGCAGGAGAATCTTCGTCTTGCACTAACTCTAAGCACGTACGCCGTAACCACCTGAAACGGGGGTGGAAACGCATTAAAGGGGTCATTAAATATTTACATGTTTGTGTGGGGTTGTTTAGTTGCAGTGCCACACGTGAAGACAGACAAATAGTTTTCACGTGTGCAGATCATCATTTCGACTGAAATGTATACCAGCAGAAAAAAAAAAAAAAAAAAAAATCAAGACCTGTCTTCTTTTTATGAACTGATCTTACTTCGATCCGTTTTTGGTAACCCGGATAAACACTGAAGTTATTTTTTTTAACTGACACGATATTGTTTTGGGAGAATGGTCGGATGCTCTTTAGTGGATTTTTTTTTTTTTTTCCCTTCTCTGTGTGGACGAGTTACAACTTTGTTAGATGGACGGGTCTTTTGAAATCCATCCGTTCCAATTGGGGAAATACTCAGAGTACTCCGACAGATAGATAGATAGATAGAGAGAGAGAGAGAGAGAGAGAATGACACACAGAACGATGGAATAAAAAGACTGATAGAACGAAAGAAAAGAATAGCAGAGAAAGAGAGAGAGAGAGAGAGAGAGAGAGGGAGGGAGAAAGAATTAGCCTGACGAACATTGTGCACTGCTATGACCGATCTCTCATTCCCTACACGAAGCAAAAATGTGAAGAATGAGTGAAGGAACAAAAAGTAATTCACAAGGAATTCGATGCTCGGAGTCGGGTTCAAGAAGTGTGATCGATGGCAGAACCTTGACCTCTGAACCCTCGTGGCCTTAGACACGCTTGTGTGACTTCAATAGAGCTGTCGATCCCATCTATTTAACAACAAATGGATCATTTGGGATGACGCTAATCCGTTATCGGAAACATCGAAATTCATAATTCGAAAGTGCTTCCAATGACACGTTCCATTGAACAACTTCACCGCACAGTCGAATCGCACTAACGAAGTCCTCTTAATGCTCTAAGAGAACCCCTCGACAATGGTCATCGAAGTTCCAAGTTAGCCCATCAGATGGCCCTTTCTAAATAGCGATTATTTCTAAAATCTTAAAAGTTACATAAATCACTTATAGAGGGCGTTGCGATCCATCTCTTCTTGTGATGGTGCGCTAATTATGTTTCACTGATCAGAAATACGAAGCTGTGATTGGCTTATCAGCAACACCATAATTGAAACCATGTCAAGCTCGTTCCACAATTTCCCATTCATTCTTTCTCTCTTCCCACTTTTATCTTCCTACATCTTCTTATACCAGTCGTAAAGTTTTACAAACCTCCCAACCCTAATTAAGAGACTCAGTCGCTCATAGTGGCGGCAGCTGCGGCATGTTTCTGTTCTAGGCATGCATGCATGTGGAATGTGAGCCATGGCTCGGGTCAAAGGTCAGCGTAGACATAGTTTTGCACTTGGCGCAACTTGCACGTGTTTGCTGGTGGAGGCGGCAGTGGTCGACACTTAGATCGCCCTAGTAGTGTGTTCAGGTCGCGAGGAAGGATGGGGTAGGGGGGGAGGGAAAGATTAGGGGGTGAAAAGGGGAGAGGAGGCTACGGAACGGAGTAGGTAAGATCCTGGCACACAAACGCTGTTTTCTTGAGGTCACGCGAGGGTTACCGACACTTGATATCTGCAGTCGTGCTGCGTTTCTGGATTATGTTCGGTAGGGTGCTGTCCACGGAGTGGACCAGTGATCATGTGCAACGCAGAATGTCTGATTTGTCTTTCAGGTAAACAAAGCCAATTAAAGAATAAAATGAAAGAATTTGATTGTCAACACCACACTTAAGTTCGGTCCAAATTAAGGGATTCATCCAGAACTATCGTTCACGGAATTATCATTGCGAATTAAATACTTTTTCTACAGTTAGAACATTTTGAACTATTCGCATTCTGAGAGAAAACATGTTATATGTTGTTATGGCAACGTATACTTATTACAACAATAGAAAGGAAATTGGCAATTCTTAGCTGTCGAGAACATTTTAAACTTAAAAGAAAATGACATGTCACGCGTTGTCATGGCAACGTAAGCTTACTGCAACTACAGAATGAAATTGGCAAGCTTTTAACCATACACGAGTTAATTTTTCGATCTGTAGAATTTGAACTATATGAAATCGTAGAGAAAACGACGTCACGTGTTGTCATGGTAACGTAACAATAGAAGTGAAATCGACAATATTTTAGTTCTTTTGTTGAACTTTAATTGTTGAGTAAGGCAAAAAAAAAAAAGTTGCGAAATGTAAATTTCTGGTTGGAAAAAAAAAAAAAAAAAAAAAGACGAATTTTAAGAGGAAGAATTTCAACTAGGACCACCTGCCGGGTAACTACCCAAGCCGTTAAGCAGTGGCAAGTTATAAATGCAGTAACACAGGTGGCTCTCTTTATCTTTTTTACTTCATTCTCCGGAGACTACATCTTAGACAGGGCCACTAATAAATCACAGCAGGTGTCGCTTTCACACCTCCTCTGCTGTGCAGGGACAATCTGTTGTCCCTTCCATTCTTCTTTTTTTTTTTTTTCCTTCCTTCTTTCTCTTTCTAGAGGGCGTTCAAAACATGAAGTTCCAGCTACGCCAAGTAATGTTAAAGCTTCCAGTGACAAGAGGGTAGGGAAAAACAGATGTACCGGGTTGTCTCCGTTAGGGCAAACGTACAAGGGAACTAGATGGGGGAAGGGGGTATTCAGGCCAGTACTAGGGACAGACAATGACAGATTACCAAGGCACGGAAGAACTCTCAACCTCCGACTTGGTAGGCGACACACCCTATTCCAACAGGCCATGTTAATGAGATCCTACCGGAACTTAGAACTACCGCCCGCCACGAAAGTGTCTCCCTGAAGATACAGGGGTGTAGAAAAACCTACGAGGGAGGTCGGATTTGAGGGAACGCTCCGAACTTTCAATAAGTGACGGATGGTTGATTTTAAGAATTTTAAAGTTTAAAATCAAGGATCTGGGTCCTATTTTAGATGCCCCTCTCTCTTTCAATCTTTCTTTCCACTTCAAGAATCTCCGGAGTACCAGACGACAATACCAATGAGTTATGGCCATTGTGACGTCATCGGCCTACGTCATCTTCTAATGTTAAACTATCGAACCCTATTGTGTATCGAAGTGCTTATATCTCTTTTTAAGCAGTCGATTTATTTGTGTGTATAATCTGCTGCATTTGTTTCCTCCCACTCATCCAGCCTCCGACAACAGTTAGTTCTCTGACATGATTTATGCATGCAGGTGTTAGCAGATGCTACGCCGCAGCACTACGCTCAAAGCCGACTTGCGTTTTATTTAACTTGTTCTTCTCCTTCTGTTCTATCTCTCCACACATTTCCGGTCCCACATTCACTTACAAAATACCTCGTTCTTCTAGCTAAACACCTGATTGGTCCCTGCGTCCTGGTCATGTGATCTAAACTTCACGCCCTCGTGCTATTTTAATATGTAAGTTGCAGCCATGATGTTCATTTCCCACGCTTTCTGCCCTTTGAACGTGGTTGTTATAGAAACCACTGCTGTTAAGCCTACATTCATTGTTGACATCTTTTGATTGTTGAATTTGACAATGAATAAATAATTAGTTCAGCTGTCTAGTCAGCGCATGGAGATGATGTTTGTATATGCTAACAATGTAATATAAAAACTCACAGTAAACATTAATAAATATTTAAAAAAAAATAAAAAAGTATTTATTTTGAATAGTATATGAAACATTTCCTGCATATTTTAATAGTTAGTTCGCATATCTTATGTATAACAATATGGAATGTGCAGAGGAGAACCTGTATTATAAGAAATATTGGAAACGTAATCTTTGATATGTATAATTATGAACCATTAAATTTGATTCATGAGCATGTACCCGTATCCAAAAAAATCTGCTATAATTAGAAAATAAAATAGATCTATTTTAATATAATAAGACTATAAAAGAAATTATGTAAAAGAAATTGAAATTGCACATTTCTAGCAGCAAAAAATAACTCACGTGCTCTGATGACCAACCGAACTTGTAGTTTTCATTTTAAATCGCTTCCAAAACATTATGAAACTAGCAACGATATGAAAATCTTCATGAAATAGACATGGAATGTGTTGTCATGGAAACACACGCTTATAGTTCAATTTAAATTCAATTGAATACAACACAGCTGATAGCAACAATATAAAAACTTCATGAAAAAGACATGACATATGTTGTTATGGAAACACGCGCTTACAGGTAATGAAAAAAGCTAGAAATTGCAAGAAATAACATCGATTACGATGTTATTTCTTGCAATTTAAAAGCACGAATGCATTTTGAAAGTAAAACAACAATACATTTTTAGACTATTACTGATTTAGTTACATTGTTAGCCGTTCAATATATTTCATTTGTTTTGATTGCTTTGGTAACGACTAATTTTAATTGTTTACTTTTGGATTGCGTTGTAATCCTTTAATTCGAGTAGAGGGCATTAAGCGCATATTTGAATTGCTGAAATATGCGCTAGTTGTGTGTTTCAGCAATAGAAATACAGAATAAAATATTCGTGTCTATTTCAGCATTTGAAATATAAATAAAATATTGTTTTATTGAAATATACAAGAAATATTCTTAGCGACTGAAATATACAAGAATTGAAATATACAATTCCTTGTTATCAATAATAAATTATGTTTAACTGTTGAATTCAATTAATCTTGCATTTTTCAATATAAATGCGTATAATTGTTGTTTATTTCTACTGTATCTATTTTTTTTTCTTTCTTTCTTCATTCCTTTAGCTTAATCAAAGAAGGTTAATATTTTTCTGTTATATAATCGTTTTATTCTAAACGCACCATCACTTTTTTTGAACATCATTACGAACTCTAAAAAAACATAACTAGCCTGCTGTAGTTTAAATTCAATTATTCTAGTCATACCTTTTTCTTTTTTTTCTGTGGTTCACCCTTCGTTCACTCTAATAATGACCTCCTGGTGAGGTCCCCAGTAGCCATGTGGTTATTTGGCCACATGTTTGCGGTGTTTCAAGTCATCGTTTTTCCCCTCATTGGACTGTGCACCAAAACGAAGACATCTTGTCGTTCGATAAATAAACACCCCCCTTATAAGGGTAGCAACTGAGGAGGGGGGGGGTGAGAGAGGAAACAGAGAAAGAGATAGAAAGAGAAGGGAGGCGTCGTCTCCTCGGTTCTAACTCGGTGTCTGGATACTCCGCAGTCTATAATTGTCCGCTGCAGTAATATCAGCAACAGAGCTTTTAGGATTGTTATTTTGACCATCGACCACATTCCTGCGCGGGTAATAATCTGCACCGTGGTACCAAAATGCGGCAGCCGTTGTAGGAGTCAAGAGCGGCTCAACGCTGGCCGATTGAAGCCGTAGATGTAGGTGGGCGGGATGGCGGTGCGCGATTATTGAGATCGGCAGAGGTAGAGAGCGATGATTAGGCTTAGCGCCTTGCCTACGCAGGAACTATAAGGGTGGGAGAGGGAATTGGTACCGAGCAACCCTGGGGGTACTCGAGACGGCAGCCACCCCCGCCCCGACAGCGGGAGCCCTGGCGTCTGCTGTTTGTCGCCATTGTAGTGCACACGAAGCCAGTCATTACGACATTAGCGGACATGCAGTTGGTCCAGCGGGACATGAACGAACATTACTCCGACATAATATGAATATTTGACTCCCCGTGCCCGGCAATTCACTAGCTCATAGTAACGTTAGTGGCGCGAGGAAAAAAGCCCCCACGCGAACCATTAGTACCGACTAGGGCAGACCTGTTCGGTGCACTTACTCGTCATCAAGATCCGAACCGCTTCTTTATCCACCCCATGAAATTCTAATAAAAACAGGATGTTGAATTTCTGTAAAGAAGGATAAATGATGATTCCAAGTACGGCCACGTTTACTCGGAGTCAGGGCGGTAACCGAGGTCCGATGATTTAAAAAAAAAATAAAATTTCGGCGCATTTTCTAATAAAGAATTTAAATGTTGGAGACTGGCAAACGTAATTGGTCTTATTTATTCTTGCAATATTGCACATGTTGGAGTTATCATGGCTTAAGATAGCAATTGTACCGGAACAACTAGAAAAACCAGATTTATATGATTGCAACATCACCATTATAGTAACAACCGTTTCCAAAGAAATCCATTGTTGTTTAAGATTAATGTTTCTCAGGTTCATCCACATTACATTGTTAAAAAAGTGAAAACGATGTTTTAAAATGCGTAGATTTCTTTATTTAAATGATCCGTTCGATGTATGTGAGTCCATTGTTAGCGACAATGGAATGCTTTCATTGTTACATTTCGATTGTTGGAATTAAAGTGAAACAAATCATAGAATCGTTTGGTCTATAAATGAAATGAACACTGAAGGTGATTTAGTTACTATTGTTAGTCCTTTTAACAATGCGTGTGTGTGTGTGATTTAAACATGTGATTTAAATTGTTTCATGAAACATGGTCAATTTCAACAATTGAAATTGACCATGTTTCATGAAACAATTTCTATTGTTTTTTGTTCGATTTCTTTATTATTTGATATTAAGGCCAATTTGCGTGATTAAATCCAATTATTAATTCTGATTATTATCCTTGATAATCAGGATAATCATGATTATTCCGAAATCACAATGTATTGCGATGCGAAACTATGATATTTATTAATTCTGCTATCGTGATATTCTGTCAATCTCTATTCATAGCTAACACATTTAAAAAACGTGTTTTTTCATTATTAACCATTCAATTCTTTTGATTTATCTGAAAATCTCTTTACAAGCTGTAACAACTTCCTGGAATGTTTGTCACAACTAAGCTGTCTATCTACCATAGCAATTGCTTTACGTATAAACACAGCTGTAGTTATGATCTTATCCCTAACAGAGGTGGTGGTTGGTTTGGGCTTTAGTGAATCACAAAATGAGGGAGTGAGGACATCCTTCTCCGAGAAGCTGATGTGTGTTAGAAAGAGGAGAGAACCAACACACCCAACATCAAAGTGGTATGCGATCAATACCATTTACGATCGATCCTTGACTTCATCTCGAGCCCAAAGACGCGATTTTAGCGTCTCGTAAAGGGCATCCACATTGATCGCATTAAAGCTTCTATTCGGAGAATCCCAGCATGTTTTTGTAAAGCGAACAATCTTGGATATTCAGCATTATCAATATTTTAAAGTGAGACAAGCTCAAATGACTTTGAAAGGGTTGTTATTGCTATTATTATGTAATTTAATTCTTTATTAGTGTATGTGTATTATTAAGTTAATATTTGATCGTCTGTTGTACACAGTTCAGAACAATAGCAGCTATTGTTGGATTTCGACCTACGGGAGAAGCATCATCTTATTTCAGCTATTGTTTTAACGATAATTTTGCATTATTAGCAACAGTCAAAATTTTTTTTTATTGTTGTAATGTTAATATTCCAAGAATTGTATTGTTTCACGGGCATTGTTATAAACTAATCCCAACTGTACATTACACGCTTACGATTGTTGGGATTTAAACTGTTTAACAATAGAAAATTTTAAATATTGATGTCATAACAAATATAAAACTATAGGAATATTTCATTTATTGTTCATTGAATGGCAATGTTTAGACCTTCGCCTCGTTGTAACTCACAGCTGAGTGTATCCCTATCCTCCCCCCAAACAAACCTTGAAATGAAGCTAATTTTCAGTTCACAACAACACTATCGTATTCCGATGACGTCATGGATTATCATCACAACTGCGTGCTTTCAGATATAAAAACGGCTTTCAATTTGGTATGATACAGGAGCCCAGTAGAATCTTGTTTCGTTTGATGTTATTTGCGTGCTAAGTAGCCTGGTGACAACTTTCGTGACAAATTCTCCGAAAAAAAAGGTTCGATTTTTATACCATAGCATTATTTAGGATTCACATAAATATTTCATTTCTGAGATATTTCAACAGTAATGTCATTATTTGGGATGAAGTTTCTATTAAAATTTACACAGGCTTTAGTTGCAACATGATTGCTACCAACATGGTTGGCTGAATGAATAGCATGTCCTCTTGCGCCCACCAGTTTGTGAGTCGAATCGCAGATGTTTGTGACTTAAGTAGCAGAAAAAATTTATTATCGCGCGTGAAACCACCCTATTGCTTACTGAGGGCACGAAAATGTTTCTTGATTTGTTTTTAGAATAACGTTTGTGGATTATTTAATCCCTCAGCCCATCATAGTACTAAATGGTGTTAGTTATAGCGCTGGTTTCCAATCTTTCATGAGGAGAATACACGTAAAAATTGGCGGTTGACTTTAGCATTCTATTCATTAACTAAAAACACAGATTTAATTCTTCTTTTTTTTTTTTTTTTTGTTTCAGTGAAAAGAATTTCATTTAAAATACACTTTCGTTTTCAGTAAAAATGTAGGTGTGTTTTCTCTGTTCATTTAATCTACTATTATGATATATACTATTTTAAGGTGTATATAATATTTTTAAATTTTTAGAAAATATTTTAAAAATTTCTAAAATATTTTAAAAATTTCTAAAATATTTAAAAACTTTCTAAAAATTTTAAATATTTCTAAAATATTTTTAAATAAATTAAACTATTACTTATTATTGAAATAAAAAATAAGTGATAATATAAATCACATAAAAAATGCATATCTTCTTAAATAAACAAATAAAATATTGCGATTTGCACGTACTTATTTTATTCATTTTGATCTGAATAATCGATTCATATTTTCTATAGACCCCCACCAGAACGATTATGGTTAAATAATATTAATATGCAAATCTCATTACGTATCGAATAAACGAAAGGTGTTATTATTGGTTAATATTAAAATATAACTTTGGCACGAAGAAATACTGATATTAACAGAATGGAATGCTACCTATCGCTTTTATGTATTGCTCATATTAAAATAAAATTGCCGAAATAAAAAATTAGTTATTGAACACAAGACAGAACGGCCATTCTGTATTTTAGCTTTGATGTCCGATTTTTACTGCGATAAACAGTTTTACACTGCTGTCCAAAACTTAGGACGAACAACTATTTGTGAAGATTAACCGCAAATTTGGACCAATCAGCTTGTGGCAATTTGTATAACTGACGATTTCACGTAGAAAGAGGATCCACGTTCAAAATTTTGAATCGTGAGCAAAGGGATCACGTGGGTGGTACCACTCACTAGGATAAAAGGCTGGGCTAAGCGAATTGTGTTTGAAGCTCTTTTCATAAAGGAATAAAGTTCAAACTTGGATGTCTAGTAATGTCTCAAAGAAGTCATGGAGATGGTGTCGCACGAGGAAGAATTGTTGGAAAGCTTGAAGAAGGCTGCAGGATTACTGATAACGCCAGAGCATTTGGAGTCTAACATGGCTTTGGGCAGTGTTTCCGACCAATGGAATGTGTTCATGACGTTTGCTAAGAGGTCGCCCTCGCTCTACCACGGAGAATGAAGATAGAATTTTGGTTATAACAGTAAAACGTAATTGGACGCCCCACGGCAGGTCAGCTTGTAATTAGGCTCCATTCAAGCACAGGTAGCGGATATCTCGATCCATAAAAATTGGACAAGACACCAATGGGTTAATGTACTCTTTATAGATGAGAGTTGTTTTAGTCTTTCCTCCGATTCCAGACGACACTTGATCTAGCATGAAAATGGCGTGCAACAAAGTATTTCAACGTCATGTTCGATTGTTCCGTGGTGTTGTAGGCGAAGAACTCATTTCTCGTTTGGGATCGCAATAAGGAGACGCATTGCTGCTCGAAAACAAAGATCCTACAAACTCCTCCTTACTCTGAAGGAGGAGTGGACCAGTTTGCTTCAAGAATCCCTGAATTGCTTAGTGCTAAGCATGGTATGACATTGTGAAAGCTGCATCGCAATTCAGGGCGGACATATTCCATACTGAAATGTCTCTCCGCATAGTTTTCTGTATGCACTGTACATTCATTTCTTAACTACATCCTTTAGGAAATTTGCAACTTTTGCCAAAAATGTATTGCAGTTTAATTTGTAGGAAATTTATAACACATTTTTTGTGTAATATAATTTATTATTATGCTGGCAATACATTTATGGCTGCAGCTAAATGTGGACATAAAAAGTTTTTCGTATACAGGTAAAAATGTAGTTTGGGACAACAGCGTATGCTTGTCAGCACAAGCTGTGAGAATATTTTTTAAATTCATTTTTATTATAGGTGATCCTGATGCTTAATATCTTTTTATCTTACAACATTATTTGCATCAATCCTCCCGATAGATAATCTCAGTAGCATAATCAGTTTACCTTGTTCGAATATCGTCTAGAAGGCAAAGAATCTATAAGAACTTTTCAACTTAATGTGAATTAGCATAGCCCTCATGCCGAGGTGAAAGTCGTTGTTGTTATTATTATTATTATTATTATTATTATTATTATTATTATCATCATCATCGGAAACTCTGGTTTTTATTCTACAAAATAGACAAGCCGTAAAGAGTGAACAATCTTGTTTTCAAAATTTTAGGAAACCGGAAGTGTTTTTAACTGAATCCTAACCGGAAGTTCAACAATATTTTCATTTTTTTTTCTGCTGATATTGACTGTTCAACAGACTGATATCTGAAATGCTTGGAAATGTTTCAAGAAATACAAATGTTGTGGAGAATTTGGAAAAATGGTTAAAGCATGTTAAGGGGGTTGGCCAATACTCCCTCCCACTCGTCTGTAGCGAGAGGAGTTTGCTAGCTAGCAAAGTAGCTGCAGATTGGGCAAAACAGAATAGATTTTTATTTAATAAAAAAGCAATTTTCTAAACTTTTTTTTAACTTTACAAAACACAGAAGAATATGTGTGATGTAAAGGTCAGGTTCATTCTAGTAACAAAAATTGATAACAAATTATATTTTTCAAAAAATCTATGTTATTTTTATTATTTACTTTATTTCAAGACTTCTCCTATTAAAAATGGGGGCCCTGGGCGTGTACATTTTTTTTTTTTTTTTTTTTTTTTGCTTGGCCAGTAGAATTTTGTGTAATTTGCCTGCACGTTATTTGCAGTATTATCCGTTGATACTTAGATGATTTTTGGCCAATGCCCGAGTTCTTTCTGTTATATCTAATGTATTAGATTACTTTTCCAGTGTTATACACGCTTAATGAATCAGAACAGTATTTCTGCGTTAACAATGCTTAGAATAATTTTAATTATTACGTCACGAAACAATCACTTAGTAGCCAATGCAATGTTGCACTTTGATGTTCTGCGTCATCCCTTATTCCATTCTCTTGTTAGGATGATCGATGGTCAAGTCGAGCCCTCAGAAAGGATACCACATCACTTTCTGAATTAACCTTCACATTCGACCTTTTATGGGATAAGCACCTTCACACCATACAGTTGCTTTCAAAAAATCTTGAGTTTCTCTTCTGCTAGGAGTTTAAACCATTCATTGTGTAAGCCAAGAATGAGATTAAGCTGTCCTGACATAATTTTTTCAAGCCCCTTCAGACCTCATATAAGTTGGGGTCGTGGTTGATTCACATCAGAGGATAAAAATCATCTACCACCAAAAGACAAACATTTATACTACTACGAGATTGAAATCTATAATTTTTTAGTTTGGAAAGTGGAAGGATTATCCACACGTTTCACCACATCTGAAAACATCTGCACTTGCAGATCAAGTACTTTGTATACACGTCTAAAAGTATTCTCTTTCTTAGAATATTATTCTCACATTCTATTCAAAAGAGGGTCACTATGCTAATTAACAATCTGTCTCTTATGTAGTTAGTCCAATTTTTATTACCCGTACAGTCTGTTTTCGACTACACACACAGTTAACTATCAACCACATCAAGAGTTGGTCGCTATCCATATACAATTCAAACTTCAAAAAATAAACTCCAAATAATATCGAAAAATGAAAAATATTTGACTCATCACCGAGTATTCTAATTCATAAACCAACCTTTTTTTTTTTTTAATTATCCAAACACTAAGCGGGAATTCCCAGAGATAAGTAGCCATACGCCTGACCACATCAGTATGCAGATTGTGCTCCAAAAATTCCAGCCCAATCGCGATGCCCACAAAACCTAAATGTTATTTCAAGCAGGCGCGAAGGTTTGTAATTTATATCGCGTATATTTTTGTTTTTCTTTTGGCTTCTTCAATGTTCGCTGATTCTATTCAAGCACTACTTTGCTGACGTCACCAATGACAGTATTTAGTGTACTAATTCGAAAGGGTCACGAAGCAAAGTCTATAAAAAAAAGTGGCGCCTTCAGCGCCACCTAGGGAACAAGTTTCTTTCCATTTCTAAAAGAGTCCATCAAATTGAAGGTCCAGACACATAAATACCTCTGTCAATGTCCGACGCGTGGTCAGGAACTCTCTCTCGCCGCGCGTGCAATCCTAGGGTGAAAAAAGAGGAGGAGGATAGGAGGAGCGTTCGTCAGACGCTTTCAAGCAGCGTTCTCCACTGTCTACTGCTTCGTCCTAGGCTGCACGTGTCTCATTCCGTATGGATCGCGTGTCCGCCTCGCGCCGCCACTCCCCTAGATCCGGCATGCCAGCGAGTAATTAGCTGTGGCAACGGGCGACCCGGACGCTAGCGGGCCGTACAACGCTGCAGTTGCTTTTGCGTTTCTCTCTCTCTCTCTCTCTCTCTCTCTTTCTCTCTCTCTTTACTTTCTTGTCCCCACGTCAGTCCGTAGCTCGTGCTAGAGCTTGGCCGACAGGTACGCGTCCTTCGCCACATCTTTTTGGTCTCTTCAAGGCGGATATTCCGGATTGATTTACAAGGTGAGCGTTCCTTGCGGTGCTGCCCTTAGGGTCACTAAACACATCTTCGCTTGCGACTTGCTGAAGTGCGCCAACCTTCTCCTCAATGTCCTGCCTTGGATCAATTGATAAGCATTCTGAAATCTTGGAAGATACACTTTCGGATGATTTTTGATCGCATTCAAATTTATTTTGAATCGTATAGTTAACCACGCCGTCTACGACGCATTTTTTCAACATTGTAACGAATGATAGCAATTGCTATTTTTTATTCTATTCCTCAATTAAAAGAGGTCCTTCGAATTTCATGCTGTATTTTCTAGTTGGAACGTATTTTTAGCTCTAAGTTTAATTTTTCCCAATTCTTCCATAATTGGTTGGACCATCTTCAAGATTTTAGAAGAAAATAGTCCTAACTTTATTTGGACGCTCCTTATAAAGAGGTTTACAAGGATGAACATGAACATATTCAGTATAATAATAAACTGTAATTTTTGAAAATGAATATTTTCATTTTCGGTGGCTCAGGGTCCGAATCCAGTACATTCATGCGAAAAAAAGATCAGTCTCGGTCCATCACACACACACACACACCTCCTCGTGATCTTCAATTAAAAACCCACTCTACAGATTCCTAAACTTCTCAATAGTTAATATTATATGACACGTTTCATAACAACAAACATGAATTAACTTTTTCAGTTCTAACTTCTTTATAGGTTCATTCTTATAACCAATTTTTTTTTAAATATAATTTTACTGATTTATTTTTTTTTAAAAAGTAATCTTATTTTGTGGTTTGTAACTTCGTAGATGATATACATATTAATTTAATTTTTTAGCAATTGGAAATACATGAATACATATATGAATTGCTATTTTTTTTTTTTTTCTGAAAGTACCGATGATGAAAAAAGTTTTCGATAGGTGTCACTGCTGTAAGTATAATTAGATTTTAACGAATCTAAATTTTTACCGTCTTTCCGATATTTCAAACGATATTAAAATACTTCTTTTATATGCACATACAACGGAAATTTCGGCAATAGACACCAACAATAACAAATAATAATAAAGAAACATAAAATATTGTCATTAAAAAATGAAAAAAAAAAAAAAAACAGCTCATTGGTCAGTCAAATAGTATAGCACAATTGTGAAAAGTACCGCTTTTTTCAGAGATGTATATTTTCATTTGAAAAGCTCCACGCGCCTAATTGTTCTGAAATCAACATCATCGTTTGTAACAAACACGCGCAGCCATTGTCTGAAATGTACATTATCACGTGGCTTCATTTCTCGTTTATATTCAAATAATGCAAAAAAGCCTTACAGATGTTTTTTTTTAATAATCCGTTTCTTTTTTTTTCTTTTTTTTATTAGTTCATAGTATACTGCTGCGTACACGTTTGCTTAAAAGATTTCCTTCTAGGAATGTGATGTCCCTTTCCTATAGCCTCTAACCATCTGAAGCCACTGTCCAGTAAAACCAACAAAGAGACAGAGGTAAAAAAAAAAAAAAAAAAAAAAAAAAAGTTCTTGTCTTCGCCAAAGCATTGCCTGCGGTAATGTGTCTTGTCATAAAACTTCGTCGTTTCATGGCTGGAGACAATTAATTTAGCGAGCTTTAATGACCTTAGTCAAAAGACCCCCTCCGGTATAGGTCGTTTATTTTCATTCCCGAACCCATCAGTAAGGGCAGGTGAAGTCAGGGGACGTTACATCGCGAAAAGACACACCGAAACAAGGCGTACAGTTTTATATATAGCTATAAGGTAGCCTAGGTGGCGCTTCGGTGCCATATTTCTGTCGAGATTACCACTTGTGAAGTGTATATTGGCGACATTCCAAATCGCATCTTTCAGTGCTTATGAATATGCAATCACTTCCCATGGTGCACTGCGACCAGTCAGGCTACTATCGCCAGGAGTTTTCCTATTGAAGCCATAAATAATTCTGCTGACTGATAAGCTAAGAGGGATCCTATAAAGTTTTTTAAGCATTCTCTAAGGCCATTCATTCATGTTGGCTCCTTAGAAGAGTTCTCTCTGTGTGTGTATACAGAATTATGCGTCGTAGCTTGACCTCAAGGGAGTATAAAACTACGGGTAGTGAAGGGTCAATTAGCGCCGCTCTTGTTAGCTACGTGGTTCTACATTTCAAGATGTCTTGGGGTTCTTTTGTTCTCATCGTGAACGCTGGATTTCATATGGGACGGCTGTTGAGCGATGCGATGTATAGAAGATGCTCCGGAGGTCAACGCAGTTTGCTTAGGCCTAACAAAACCAACATTTACCACAGTGGGCGAACAATGGGCGAACCGGACCGACAGTAGCAAAAGGGTGTAGAGGTGATGCAAGGGATTGGAAGAGGGAAGAGTCTCATTAAAGAAATTGTTAAATAAATTCTATAAACCGTATTGCTCCGTACTTGGGCTGTGTGGAAATCCTTCGATTTATAGCTCACTCTTTGGAATTTGTCCTCGGGGATCTGTCTTTTCCCCTGCTGATATAATGGGCAGCTCCCTTTGTATAAAGGGATCCTGCTGGGAAGCCAATGGACAATGGCGATGTGGATGTAAATACTTAGACGAGGAATGTGAGGATGACAAAGTCCCGTTTGCTTTGGGGACTTTGGAGGGAGGGTAGACGATGTAATGGACGGGTGTTGCAATTGATTAACTCAAGTATGAGCCAGGCACACCCGATTGTTCTTGGAACATTTATGGATCTCGGCACGGATCGTATTATCATTGGTATCGGAATGTGGAGGATGTTGTCGGCAATGGAAAACTCTTTTGTGTTGCTTCAATGTGTGTAAAACTGTTTCACTTGGAATGTTTGAAGTCCTGAGAATCATTCCCTTGTTCTGTGATTTACCAGCTCCGTTAGGGGACCATCCATAGGTTGTGTTTTCGACTGGATGATTCAGTTTTTGAAGAATGGGTTTTGTGTTATGTCACGGTGATCTAAAAATCCCAAATGGTGTCGTATAATTTGGACACGTTCCTCTCTCTCTCTCTCTCTCTCTCTCTCTCTCTCTCTCTCTCTCTCTCTCTCTCTCTGTGTGTGTTTCTGTCTTGCTTTCTGTTTTTCTCTATCTATCTCTCTGTGTATTTGCCTGTCTCTTCATCTGTCAAGAGAGAGTCTATCTTTGACTCTCTCTTGAATGTCTGTATTCAATCACCAGATATGCAAATAATTCACCAGACGGCAATATTAAAGTCTATAGTGAAAGGGAGCAGTGAGGGTATGGGGGGGGGGGGATCATGTAGTATCCTCCCAGGAAATGGGAAAAGCGAAGTTTAATCTCCAGACACCCTCCATGGCCCAATCTACTTGTAAGAACTCAATGATTTATAACCCTTTGCATTACTATCATCCTCGTACCCTCCCTTCATCCTGCTGTTCAGACATGAATACAGTAGTTCAGTGCCGCTTCCCGCTGTTCTTCTATCCACTAACCCACGTGCATTCTATCTTTACCTGAAAGTGAACTCCTTGACTTTTTTTTTTTACTTTCTTTTTCGTCGTTGTTTTGGAAGCTTCCACAACTTTCAACTTCATTCACTGGTCATTTGCTTTTGTAATTGCTAAACCGCGGGAGAGAGAGGCATGCTGGGAACATCTGCCGTCACCATGGAGACAGTCATAAACGTCTAGCTACCTATCGACGTATGAAGTAGGCCTCCTATTTGTGTTTTCGCTCAACCCGGGTCCGACCTCATGCAGCGTTGTTTAGATTCAAACCGTCAGCTAAGAATACGGCAAGCGGTGCAGATTTCTTTGGAGTCAGGGCTATAAAAGAAGATAAGGGGTTGTGTGACTGAAAGAGGGGGAAGAAAGGGAAGTCGGCGATCTTTTTTACGGCCGCATCTTCAGCCTTTTTGCTGCAGTGTGGTCCTGGGACGTCTGTCTGGTTCGATGCTTTAGCACGGTTCTAAATCATGTCTCTGTACCACAGAGGACCTGTTTCTTGTGCATTTTAGCACGCCTTGACCCCATTAAGACAGCGGACTGCCGACTTTCGCTCGCCAACCAGTAAAGTACGCAAAGGTCGGATGGCGGGCGCAATATGGGCCCACCTGTCAGCTCTAGCTTATGTAATGGCATACGGATGATATAAATCTGAGACTGGAGGAATGGGAGATTGGCCACATTAAACAGGCAACAGTCCCAATGAATATACGTCATTGGTTGACTGTACTTCATCACTGCGCGCATTGAAAGGCTTTTGTCGACGTTGCCATGGTAACATTCCATCTAGGATTGGAAATATCTTTTAAACAAAAAAAAAAAGGGGATAAAAAATGAATAATTTAGAAATACCAAAAATCGAATTTATAAAAAAATAGTGCGGTCTTTTGACCTTAAAAAAATTTTCCCCGTTTCTTGATTTTTTTTTTTTTTTTTCTTTTCTTTTAACATGACGCTGGCATTCTTCGGAGGTGACGTGACCAAGGTGTGGTTTGGAGAATAGCGTCATGTTCGTATGGGATTTATAAATAATGCAATCTACGAACTTTTTCGTGATGAAAACGCCAGATAACAGGAACCACAGCTGGTCGTAAGTGACGTCAAGAAATACCGGGATGTTCGGTAGTCCCTTAGGTAAATGCGGAGGAGTTGGTCTTGAAGGTTTAAAGATTGTTTTTCCAGTTCATCCCACAAATGCACAGATGACGGGGGGGGGGGGGAGAAAGCATTCATTTTTTTCTTTAGTCTTGTCGGAATTGAAACAGTTAGTATAGGACACGAAAGAGAAAAACTGAAAAACAGTAAACAAAATTGTATTTGAAAATTTAATTTTATATAAAAGTTTTTTATATGTTATTTGTTTTTATAAAAATAAAATAATTAATTTTTTTCTATATATATATATTTTTTTACAAATATAATTCAAAGACACCTCATAACTTTTTATATGACTATTAACTAATTCCAATTGGGTTATTTTCTATTGGAAGGGACTGTGAGATGCGGTGATTGATTCATTCAATCCAATATCCTTGGAGGGTAATGGATGGCAATTCTGTAGCCAATGAAGTTCTAACTGAGGCTCAGCTATTGCTGTTACCCTCCTGCCATGATCAGAGCTTTAATTGCTCAATAACACCTTATCCCTACACTGTCCTCTACAGATAACGGGGAAGATGAAAAGCATTCTTGCTTCGCCCCTTTAAGCCAGTCCTTATAAGGACTATAAGGTCTATTGGAAGAATGATGTGAGTCGACCGCGAGATGCGGTGATCAAGATTAATACCCTTGGAGGGTAATGGATGGCAATGCTGTACCAATGAAGTTTAACTGAGGTCCGGCTGTTGCTGTTACCCCCCTTGGGCGATGAGATTCGAGAGTTTTGAGTTCGCTCTCTTAAGGTTTTGGCCTTAAAAGAGCAATTTGAATCTCCGGGGAAAGTGCTCTCTGGCACGGCCCGCTGAGGGGCTTTGTCGGTGAATGCTTTTCTTGAGCGGTTCTGCTCGGTGGTGGTGTGTGGGTGGAAGACCAACGCTGAGATGGACGGTCCTTCACCCACGATTGAGTGGTCTAGGGATCGTCTGAATTTTTAGAGACGGCTTTACCTTAACAGATGGCAATGCTGTAGCCAATGAAGTTTTAACTGAGGCTCGGCTATTGCTGTTTTCCTCCTGCCATGATCAGAGCTTTAATTTAATAGCTCAATAACAACGTACAAGAGTGGAACTGAGAAGAGATGAGACAGTATATTACTCTACTCAATGTGTACTATAGTACGAAAGCCAGACTGGTTGGCGGGAGTGATTAGAGTATCCGCTCTCCAACCAAACGGGTTCGAATCTCGCCCAGGCATGTATGTTTGTGATTGTCTTCCACCTTCATTCATCCAAATATAAATACTTTTCCAAGATGAACTGGGTCACCATGGGAGAAGTGAACCCAACCCTCCCGCAATGGGGAAGGCCTTCACCCTGTAGTGGGTAGAAAACAGACGGAACATCATCACAGTACGAGAAAGTAGATTAACTTCAGAATTATTTTGGAGTGTAATGTTTTGCATAAGAAAAGAGCTAAGAATAATTGTTGAATAAAGGAAAAATAATTTCTTTCTTCTTCTTTTTTTTTTTTTAAATTATAGTTGAATTGCTTTAATACCACCTTAAGTGTTCATTTATTTAATGACACTATTCAGTAATCTCTGATTGCCTAATGTTTCACTTTCAAGAGCAGATACTACGTTTTAATGATAGCACCGCGAAATTGTTTTTCTTCTAAAAACAGATACTACGTTTCAATGTTAGTCAATTTTACTGATGCTTGAACAACAGTACACTGAGATTTTAGATAATTTTGTGTACAAAATGAATATTGATATCTAAACCATTACTTACCGTAATAAATTTTTAAATCTTTCAATAAAAGAAAAAATAAAAACGAACTCAAGAATTTTGAAAATGTCGTCATATCTGCAAAAGTTTACCACAAGAAATTTTGACAAAAGCAGATAATTATCTTCACACAGAATTCTAAATCACAACGTTATAACCAAAGAGGAAGCCGAAAATCCTAAATATTACTGTACTGAGTCTGAAGAAAGAACGTCTAAATTTGGAATAAAGAAATCCCTACATTTTACATGTGATCCCAGTAAGATTTACATCAAAAATACGAGCTTGTACATTTCAGATCTTACATTTCTATCTTCTAAGGCACTTTGTACTGTATCAATCCAAATATATCTTGGTCTTCCTCTGGGTCGTTTTCCTGCCAACCTGGCAGAGAACACTTGTTTTGCTAATCTTTCCTCTCCCATTCTATTTAAGTGACCATACCACCTGACATTAGCTCTGCTAACGCATTCCTGGATGCTGACAATGTCAAGTTCTTTCCTAATATCCTCGTTTTTAATATGATATTGCCATTGATGCCATCTGTTCACGCCTATAATCTTTCTCAGGACTCTCATATCTGCGGTCTCTAGTCTTTGGTCAAGTGTTTTACTTCTGACCCAGCTCTCAGATCCATAAGTTAAAACTGGTTTGAACACTGTCTTGTATACAGCTAATTTAGTGTTCCAACTAATTTCTCTCTTATTCCATATGAATTTATTCAATTGACTTCCTACCATACCAGCTTTGCTGATTCTGTTGTCTATTTCTATATTTAATTTACCATCTTCAGTAAAAATCGTGCCTATGTAGCTGAAATGCTTGACCTGTTCCATAGATTCATCATTCAAGCTGCACGTGATGTTTTCGATGTTTCTGCCTATTTTCATCGTCTTTGTCTTATTATTGCTAATTTTCATACCATATTACATTTCATATTACAACAGCTACTCAATTTAGTCAGGGAATCTTGCAGACTTGTCGCGGATTTATTTAGAAGTATAACATCGTCTGCATAAAGCAAAGAGCTGACATTAACATCTCCAATTCTGATATCATGTTTAATACCACTTTCCTTCATAATGTGATCCATAGATAATGAATAACAGCGGGAATAATGTACATCCTTGTCTCACACCAGATTTAACATTAAACCATCTGCCTGTGCTTCCTTCAATTCTAACTGCTGACTTACAACTCAAATAAAGACTAAGTATTGCTTGATATAATGCCCCATTGACACCATATAACTGCAGCGTATTGAATAGCTTCTCTCTTGGCACCTTATCATATGCCTTTTCCAAATCGACAAAACTTAAATACAGATCTTTGTTATATTCCCATGCTTTCTCGACTATTTGTCGTAAAGTGATCCTGACAATCTTTGTTTGGCCTGAACCCCAGCTTTTTTTTTTTTTTTCTTTCATGTTTCTCCTCTTCATCTTCTCTTAACCTTTCATGAACTATGCCCAGGAACAATCAATAGAAATTCCTCTGTAATTCTCGCATTCAATTTTATTTTCCTTTTAATAGATGAGTACAATGAATGCTCAACTCCAATCATCTAGAATTCGACCTTTCGAATTATGCAGTGGTGCCGCAAAACTTTTATTCCCACATATTTGATCATTTTCTGGTCGAATATCGTCTACTCCAGCTGCTTT
The DNA here is from genome assembly GCF_054136105.1 of Typopeltis vanoorti. Taxonomy (NCBI): domain Eukaryota; kingdom Metazoa; phylum Arthropoda; class Arachnida; order Uropygi; family Thelyphonidae; genus Typopeltis; species Typopeltis vanoorti. Next base: position 62,330,179 of record NC_143563.1, on the reverse strand, counting down.
TCCACATTTCAAGGTTTTTGATGGCTTTTTCTATTTTAAGTATTGATATGCACTTCTGACTGCGTTCCTGTTGAGTGTTTCAATCCCTGTTCTGTCATTTCTTGTTTCATTTAGCAATATGACAAGGTTATTTCGAAGTTACTACTCCAGACATCTAGAATATCTTTATCTTCAGTTTTCTTAACGCCTTTGTCATCTCTGATTCCTTTAACAGTATTCTTTCCTCAATTTCTAAGCTTTTACAATAGTACCCCCCCCACACACACACCGAAAACATTTTACAACTTCTTTGACATGACTACATGAAATACACACACACACACACACATATATATATATGTATGTATGTGTGTGTTTATATATGTTTTAAAGAATAAATTTTAAATGACTTTAAACCGAGATAAGATATTATATTTAATGAAAATGATACAACTAGTTTCAGCCTTTTACAGCCTTCTTCAGGTATCCACCAAAGGTAGAACACAGTAATAAAAATTGAAGATACAAAAAACTGAGAATTACAGGCAAAAAATGGAATACATAATTGACACAAGAACGTTGTACTTATGTGTTGTATATATATATATATATATATATATGTGTGTGTGTACACACATCTAGTAGACGCTTAAATTTGGTTAAACTAGTTGTACCATCAAAGTATACTTGAGAAGGATTGTGGAAGAGAAGCTTGATGAATAACAAGTTGAATTGAATTCAGGCCAAATAGAGGCTGTCAGGATAAGATCTTCACGTTACGATAAATAGTTGAGAAATAGTGGGAATATAACAAAGATCTGTATTTACGTTTTGTAGATCTGGAAAAGGCATATGACAAGGTGCCAAGAGAGAAGCTATTCAATACGCTACAGTTATATGGTGGCAATGGAGCATTATATCAAGCAATAGTCTTTATTTGAGTTGTAAGTCAGCGGTTAGAATTGAAGTTAATGGTCACTTAAACAGGAAGATGGTTTCTGTTACATCTTGTGTCAGACAAGGATGTACATTATCCCCTCTGTTATTCATTATCTATATGGATCACATTATGAAGGAAAGTGGTATTAAACCGTGTCAAAATTGGAGATGCTAATCTCGGCTCTGCTTTATGTAGACAATGTTATACTTTTAAATAAATCCGCTACAAATCTGCAAGATTCTCTGACAAAATTGAATATCTGTTGTAATAGATATGGTATGACGGTTAGCAATAACGAGATAAAAACAATGAAAATAAGCAGAAACATTGAAAATATCAGAATGAAGAACCTGTGGAACAAGTAAAACATTTCAGCTACTTAGGCACGATTTTTACTGAAGATGGTAAATTAAATATGGAAATAGACAACAGAATCAACAAAGCTGGTATGGTAGGAAGTCAACTGAATAAATTCATATGGAGATAAGAGAGAAATTAGTCGGAATACTAAATTAGCTGTATACAAGACGGTGTTCAAACCAGTTTTAACTTATGGATCTGAGAGCTGGGTCAGAAGTAAAACACTTGACCAAAGACTAGAGACCGCAGATATGAGAGTCCTGAGAAAGATTATAGGCGTGAACAGATGGCATCAATGGCAATATCATATTAAAAACGAGGATATTAGGAAAGAACTTGACATTGTCAGCATCCAGGAATGCGTTAGCAGAGCTAATGTCAGGTGGTATGGTCACTTAAACAGAATGGGAGAGGAAAGATTAGCAAAACAAGTGTTCTCTGCCAGGTTGGCAGGAAAACGACCCAGAGGAAGACCAAGATATAGGTGGTTTGATACGGTACAAAGTGCCTTAGACGATAGAAATAGAAGATCTGATAATAATATTGGAGTCTTGACAAGTAACAAACTGATTTGGAGGAAAATTGTAGATAGGAAGTTAGTAATGATGTAAATTTTTCATGTAGTACTATCATATCCTGTACACCCCTTGAGGGTACATGGCAGGAATTTCATGATGATGATTTAAGCTAGTTCTTGCCATGTATCCTCAAGGGGCGTACAGGATACGATAGTACACATAACATAAAACAATGTTTTATTGTGATAAGATAATAAATAAATTAATATTTAAAATATTATATTTTAAATAAATTTATATTACACAAATAACATTTATGATGCACATTTATACACTTTTCTTTTAACAGACCGGCCTCGTAGGCTGAGCGTATCAGCTCTCCAGTCAAACGTTTGCTGGTTCGAATCCCACCCAGGGCATATGAACGTCTGTGATTTTCTTTCACATTCATACAAATATATATACGAGTACAATGCGATTCTCAGTAATGAGTTTTTTTGAGTCATAATGAACAGCTTCAAGACGTCCTACCTGGTGTACACTGCGTATGTATCATTTATTTTTATTTCTTATTTTAATTGCATCCTACAGGAAACACTAATCACCAGGACTTAAGTTACTGTACAGAATTAGTAGCCCACGAAACGCAATCGTAATTTATTCCATTTCAAATGGAAATGATTTGGAAAGTACTGTCAAAATATATTTTTAAAAATTCTTAAAAGAACGAATAATTTTTCTTGTAAAATTAAAGGTTTATACTCATTCAGGAAATCTACAAATACATCTTATGTCTCGTATACAAAACCCTAAATAACTTCTTTGGTTCAGTTATTTAATTTGTCTAATTGAAGTACCAACTATTAGAAACTTAGTCTCAAGTGTTGAACCACACACTGTGGCTTCCTCAAAATTCCGTGGTTATGATTATTATTATTATCTGAGACCTCTAGGGAGTCAAGGACTTATCGAAGGAGACTGTAAATTACCCAACCCAGCTATCATACCTTCCCTTAAATTCATTTACACTAGATGCACTCACTACCAGTAAGGGCAAATTATTCCACTCACTCACTGCTCTCTGAGAGAAAAACCTAGCTCTTACCCCCTTTCTTGACTGAGAACAACCTTATCTTCCATGGATGCCCCCCGTGTTCTCTCCCCGCCTTCCATATAACGAAAAATTTCATCAGTTGAAATGCTATAACACCCATTCAAGAGTTTATCGACCTCTATCATATCACCCCCTGTTTCTCCTGTTAACCAGAGTCTGTAATCCACAGACTCGCAATCTGTCCTCATAATCGAAATCCCATAATCCGGATATAATCTTTGTAACTCTTCTTTGCACCCCTTTCCACAGTTTCTTTATCCCCTTGGAACCCGGGAGACCAAATCTGAGCACAGTAATCCAAGTGTGGTCTTATCCAGGTATGCCTTATAAAGAGGCAAAATTACTTTCTTATCCTTACATGTCAAGGTTCGCTTCAATTATCCTCGGAGTTGTATTTGCAACTTTTGCTATGTGACCTCTGAACTTTAAATTCTTATCCACCAATACGCCAAGATCCCTTGCCTCTTTAGTTTCTTGTAGCATAACCCCGCTAATATAATATGTCGCTGGAACTCTAATCACGCCAAAGTGCATAACATTAAACTGATAGCTATTTTCATTTGTCCATATTTTCAGTTTATTCAAATCATTTTGTAATTGCTGAATATCAGTAGCATCCCTGATTGCCCTGCCTATCTTCGCATCATCAGCAAACAATTGCACATCTGATGATAGACCCTGCTTCATGTCATTAACGAACAGATTGAACAATAACGGCCCAAGGACTGAACCCCGAGGTACACCGCTGGTTACTTTAAATTTGGCAGATTCACACTCGCTGTATACTACTTTTTGATGTCTGTCTGTCAACCATCTCCTGATCCAAGTCAAGAGATTATATTCCAATCCCATATTCTCTAGTTTACACAACAGCCTGTCGTGTGGTATCCTATCAAATGTCTTAGAAAAATCCAACATTATCATAGTGTATCCATTTCCTTTACCCAACTCGGCCATAACATTGTTATAAAATATGAGCAAATTGCTAAAACATGACCTTCCTTCCTTTAGTAAACCCATTTTTAGTAAACTTTAGTAAACTCTGTTCCCTGCAGAGATAGAATGCTTGTCTACCCATTTCTGAATCCGAGTTCTTACCAACTTCTCTAAAATCTTCACTACCACACCAGAGATACTAATAGGTCGATAGTTAGACATCAGTTTTTGCACCACTCTAGTGCATTGGGACTATGATACATTCCTTCCGTTCCTATGGTAGATATACAAATGCGTGAAAGGCCTAGCCAATTCAGCTGAACATTCCTTTAGCAGACGGGCTGATATTCCATCTGTTCCTATTGGCAAATTATTATCCAGGTTATGTAAGAGCTCTTCAACTTCATTTTCATGAACCTCTAACTCTTCATCCAATGTAGCAGTAGCACTGTGCACCATGCTACATACACCTGGTTGATATATATTAGCAAAGTGAGCCCTCATTAATTGAACAATCTCCTTAGCTTCCAACACTCAAGTACCATCTGCGCTTAATGAAGCTGTTCTTTCACATTCGTTCTTTCTTTTGTTTGAGGCATAATAAAATTCTTTTAGATTGCCTTTAGATTACATGGCCAATTTCTTTTCACTCCGTTTTAGCAATACTCGTTACTTTTCTGACCTGAGCTTTATATATTTCATAACTTCTCTCACTCTTATTCTCACGATATTCTTTCCACATCATCTTCTTGTGGATCTCCTGCTTAATAAGGCTGCACAACCATTTCACCCTCAACCATTTACTCTTCGAACACTAGGGAGACATTGAGATACCGCCTCATTCAAGCCCTTTTTCAAAGATGATTCCCACGCATTGCTGACATTTTTTCCATTCCGTAACTGATAATACCATGGGACTAAAGATAGTATTGTTCTAAGTTGATCATAATTTCCAGCTTTGTAGTTCAGCATGTAACCTGTTTTAATCGGAGCTTCAATACAAGTAGATGCTTCCCAAGAAAGAACAGCATGATCACTGTCACCAGTTGGTGGTAAAATAGCTATATTCTTGACAGAGATCCCTTCTGACGCTATGAGCAAATCCAACACCCTTTGACCTCCAGTTCCTTCTTTCACATGCTGCTTGAGAAAGTTGTCTCGCAACAATTCAATGAATTCCTGTTCTTTCTTATCATGAGATTTCTCTTCTTTCCAATCAATGTTTGGAAAATTAAAGTCACTCATAATGATCATTCGCTTGGTACCCATAAAGCTAAATTGGCGAAGCATTTCTCGTCCCCTACAACTGAGTTGCCAGGTTTGTAGCAACACCACCATATATTTCATTCTGTTAACCTCCACTTCACACCAAATAGACTCAAACTCATCGCTACATGGGACATTGTTACCATCATTGTTTTCTTGTATTTCTACCCTAACTGGACTTAAGTCATCTGATATCATTAGTAGCACTCCTCCTACACAAGATCAAATAGATTGCATGTGGCCCAACAATCTTAGGCCACATGCAATCTATTTGATCTTGTTCTAGAATTTTCTCTTTTCCCTCTCCAGACATACCCAAAGCATATTTTTCCACTCCTTTGCCACATACATAACTATGTTAGAAGACATTCGTATTTATCACATTTGCATACCATAGCTGAACTTTCGCACACATTTTTCCCATTCCTTCTTTGATGATCTAGTTTCCCTGACTCTCTGCATTGGGTCTCATACCAAGAAGTAATTTCTCCAGATTTCTGATACCAAATGAATTCCAGTGCAGGCCATCATTCTTATACAAATCTTTTCTGCCATCAAACACACATATCTTCTCTCATACTATGTTTGTCGCCGTTTAAATTATTAGGACCTACCAGCACTGCCATTTCTTTATTGGTTTTCAATTACGTTTGTCATATTTTTAATTTTCGCTCCCTGGAAACTAGAAGTGGTGACTCCCTCGGCAAGCGCAAATTTTAAAATTGATTCACCATACCATATTATCTCTTTTTTCTTAGATATTAACTGACTTATCTTGTTGTTATTAATATTTTGGTTTCCCTGTTCAGTATTTTCCTGCCTATTCTTGTTTTCATCCTTTTCCTTATCCTGTCGAAGTTTAGATAAACGATTTTCCACCTTTTCCAATTTCCTGGTGGATTTCGTAATAATTTCTTTTAACCGAGCTGTTTCTAATGTATCCTCAGATAAATTATTATCATCACTGTAGCTCTCCTCAGTAGCAACTACTTTAGCCTTAGTCACTGCCTTGTTACGACGAGTTTTTGGCGTCATTTTTAAGTTTCGTAAAAACTAATAATATTTTTCCATAAATCTGTTTCACAAAAATCCACTAAATAAACAAATTCAAATTTAAACTTTGCATAATTTTTGCATTTATAAAAAGATGCGAAAGTTTATATTTTATAAGTGGGAAATCCATTTTAAAATTAAGTTATAGTGAACAATCTGTATACACCTTATATTATATTGCAATCTGATAGTACATATTAGTGCATTCTTTTCATTAATATAAATGGCTGGGTTGGGTCTCGATGTAGTGGAAAATGCTGAATACTCTTGGAGGGTAATGGATGGCAATGCTGTAGCTAATGAAGTTTTTTAATATAAATGGGGGAATCAATCGACCGTGAGTTGCGGTGATTGATTCAACCCAATACCCTTGGAGGGTAATGGATGGCAATGCTGTAGCCAATGAAGTTCTAACTGAGGCTCGGCTATTGCTGTTACCCTCCTGCCATGATCAGAGCTTCAATAGCTCAATAACACCTTCTACACTGTCCTCTACAGATAACGGGGAAGATGAAAAGCATTCTTGCTTCGCCCCTTTAAGCCAGTCCTTATAAGGACTAATATAAATATAAATATATAAATAAGGGCAGGGTGATTGATTTTATATGAGATGCCCATATATAGGGTAACGGATGGCAATGCTGAACCAATGAAGTTTAACTGAGGTTCGGCTGTTGCTGTTATCCTGGGTTAATGAGTTCGCTCTCTTAGGTTTTGCCCTAAGGGAGCACTTTGAGTCTCCGGGGAAAGTGTTCTCCGGCACGGCCCGCTGAGGGGTACTTGCCGGTGAATTATTTTCCTCGGAATATGAGCGGTTCTGCTCAGTGGTCGGGAAGCCCGTCACTGAGTGGAACCAACGCTGAGATTAGGACGGTCTTTCGACCACTATGGAGTGGCCTAGAGATCGTCCGTATTTTTGAGATTTCACCTTTACTTACATAGTCGGTGATTGATTCATTCAATCCAATACCCTTGGAGGGTAATGGATGGCAATGCTGTAGCCAATGAAGTTCTAACTGAGGCTCGGCTATTGCTATTACCCTCCTGCCATGATCAGAGCTTTAATAGCTCAATAACACCTTATCCCTACACTGTACTCTACAGATAACGGGAAGATGAAAGCATTCTTGCTTCGTCCCTTTAAGGCAGTCCTTATAAGGATAAGGACTAATAAATAAAATAGATGAATCAAAAGTCCTTTTTAGGACTTCCAGGGTAACAAATGGCAATGCTGTAGCCAATGAAGTTTTAACTGAGGCTCGGTTATCGCCGTTACCCAGCCATGACTAGAGCTTTTTAGCTCAATAACACCCCATCCACACAGATTTTCTTCATTCAGATGACGGGATAAAGAGTCAAGGACTCAGTCCATCGCCCAGTTCTTTTAAGAACTATTTTGTAATTGGGTATAACATCCAGGTCCTTTTTAGGACTTCCAGGGTAGCGAATAGCAATGCTGTAGCCAATGAAGTTTTAACCGAGGCTCGACTATCGGCTATTGCCGTTACCCAGCCATGACTAGAGCTTTTCGCTCAACAACACCTCATCCACACAGATTATCTTCATTCAGATGACGGGATAAAGAGTCGAGTACTCAGTCCATCGCCCAGTTATTTTTAGAACTATTCTGTAATTGAATTTCTATATCTATAGGAATTCATCTCAGGAAATTTATATTATTTGCTAGAGGAGGTAATCGACTGTGAGATGCGGTGATTAATACCCTTGGAGGGTAATAGATGGCAATGCTGTAGCCAATGAAGTTCTAACCGAGACTCGGCTATTGCTGTTACCCTCCTGCCATGATCAGAGCTTTAATAGCTCAATAACACCTTATCCCTACACTTTCCTCTACGGATGAAAAGCATTCTTGCTTCGCACCTTTAAGCCAGTCCTTATAAGGACTATTCCGTAATTGGAGGCTTTGCAATTTCAATATTTTTGACCAATTTCTATTCTCTAACACTTTTTAACTTTATCTTTCTTTCTCTCTGCTGAATCAGCTCCACTTTTTATACTAAAAAGACCAATGATGAGATACTTGAAACTTGAGATTTTGGAGAAGTAAACCTCGTACTTTATCTCAAACACTCAACACCAGTTACTGTTTATAAATCAGTAAAAAACAAGTTTTGTAGTATGGCTCTTTCAAAACATGTCTATCAAAAATAATATAATTGTACGAACTTATCCCTGTTTTCAATCATCTCTCTCTCCAAGAATGATAAACTGTATTTTTATCTTCCTTCTTCTTTTTATCATTTTACCGATCTTTTCCTATCATTATCCTTTTGCTTGCTGACGTCTATTTTCAATTTCTTTTATATATTTATATAGTTTCTCCAAGAACAAAGATAAAAAAATGTTGGGACACACTTCCAATTCTCAATGCAACGTAACTGAAGTCTTATTGTTGCAATGGAAGTTGTTTATTATCGGTTTGATGTTAACATTAGGGTTAGATGAAAATGGTCAACATATGTTTGGTGAAGAGATGATTTCATGCGATGGTATAAAATTTCAAATGCTCAGAATTACATTGTTTAAACCATTTTAAAATATTGTTGCATTTACAACTGTTTTTAATTCGTTTCTGAGCATTGTTGATCCACTCATTGTTGAAATGAATTCAATGTTACATTTATAACAATTGGTTAGTTTTTTTTTTAAAGTTATTTTCATTGTCATAGTTAAAACGACTCTAATATTTTGTCCTCTATTATACGTATCATCATGCCGTGTCTGAAGCCGACTCCCACGTGCAAGGAACACCTCGGAAGCCCTTGCTACTATCCGCTGTCTTTTAACGGACGCAATTCGAGCCGAATTGCTTCGACATCACTTGCTTTTTTTTCAGCATCGCCCTTGTCACCGACACGATTTTGAATGTGAAATTTTTTCCCATCACGCACTCCGGGGGTGTTCGGGTACCGAATGGGAGGTCAATATATTCATGAAATCTGGCGGGATGACACCGTCGTGTAGACCGTTCTCACCCGCTGCGTGCATGTCTACGCGTGCTGACGACGCCCATACATCAAGAGAGACGGCGGGTATAAAACTTTGACAGCAAACTCGGTGGTGGTGGTTGCTCGGAATCGTTAGAGTCGTCAATTCGGTCCGTAGCACACGGTCGGGACAAGTGTGGTGATTTGTCTCGTGGGCACGACACAGCAAATGTTAGCAGCGTCTCATCTTGTGGAGCTGGGTCCCTGTTACTGGCAGTAGTGGTACATATTACATGAGTCTTCTTCGCAGGCTATTACCAAAAAAAAATGCGTTCGCCCATGAATCATTAATAGTCTCGTGTACGGCGTACTTTAATCTCGAACCCATCAACCAGGGAGTTCCATTTTTATCTCGCTCAAGGGAACCTCCAGCAATCTAAAAACGTCTTATGAAGCACTGCGTTTGAAGTCCTTAGCGAGGGCTTTTTTTTTTTTTTTCTTCTCTATTTTATCTCATTTATTTCGACTTCCGTTCCTCTTTCTTAGTTACATTTTTGCATTGTGCGATTTTTTGGCTTAACTTCCGGTTGATATTTTAAATATTTTCATATCCGGCTAATATTTTTTTATTCTTATTATTTCTTTTTCTAGATGTGTTTCTTGACCTTTATTTTTATACTCTTTTTTTTTTCTTTCACGTAACTTATTTCTTTTGTTAGGAGATTAGATTCGTTTTATTTGTTCGTTTGTCTGTCTGTCCGTGATACCTCCATAGTTTAGTTGGTTTCGATGATGACCTTTTTTGATTTGGAAAGATCTGGGTTCGAGTCCAGTCTAGACGCAAAGAATCTTTATAAAAGCTGAAGGTGCTTTCATCCGGAAACTCAGGATTTCCGTAATTTCAATATTTTGGTTTAAAATCAGTTTGTGGCAGCAAAATTGACCACCATCGAAATGACACAAGCCTGACTGACTGATTTTCCCTTTTAGTTGTTTCTGACCGTAGGTGACTTTGGAGGTCTTATCCGGGCTCGGGACCGACTTATGCCTGGGACGTATTCACGACTGCAACCCATGTGTGTTCTGAGGGACGACAAACCCAAGTTTCCAGGAGGGAAAAAACTCCTCTACCTCCGTATGAGACTGACTAACTCACCTTTCGTCGAAAGAGACCAGATAAAAGTTCCTCACATCACTGACGGGAATCGAACCCAGGTCTTTCCGACCAAAGGGCTTCGTTTATACTGACTGAACTACGGAGGCGAATAAGCCTGCTCTATAAATAAACGAAACTCAGACAACTTGTCTGGGTTTTGATTTTAATCGGACGACCAATTTATGGCAAAATTAGTAAAAACGATGCAAAAAAAATTCTGTAATGTAAATGGCAAGAAATAAAACAGTGTAGCACCCTTAACCTAATACAGCTCTGGATTAATTTTATTATGTCATTTATTATGTTTTCTGTCATTATATGAATGATGTTAAGAATGACATTAGAAAACATTTTTATTTTTATGATGGCTTGCAGTTGTTTCTTGTAAATAGAAATACAGTTTAAGGAGACACGCCACCATCGTCTGTTGGCCACGATATTTGATTGTGTTCGACTCTCATAATACATGGTAAACTCCTGGTGTACCCAATAACCAAAACATTATAGCGAAAATATTATAGTGCGAAACTTTCATAGTTCCTACATTCGGCTTTGGAATAATGCTGGATTTAATATCCACTTGATTCGTATGATTTTGCATCGCCGAACTGAAGCCTTTTGACTCTTTATTTGAGTTAAAAATATTCCAGCTTTCCACAATATTTTATGATTAGTTATCTGTCGACACTCCAATATCATCTGATCTTATATTTCGCTTTTCTAAGGAGCTTCTTACTGTATCAATTCACCTCACTCTTGGTCTTCCTCTAAATCTCTTTCCTGCCATCAAACATTTACTAACCTATTTTCAACCATTCGGTTTAAGTAACCATCGCATCTTAGATTAGCTCTGCTCACGTCCAATGCTAACAATGTCCAGTTCCTTCCTAATGTCTTAATTTTTAATATGATTCTGCTATTCAGACTATCCATTATCTCCGTTAGCTAATCTTTCTCAGAGAACTCTATCTGTGGTAGTATTTTTTCTTTGATCACCTGTTTTATTTGTAACCCTGCCTCACAGATCCACAAGTTCAAATTGGTTGGAACTCTGTCTTGTATTATAAATTTATTTATTTCGTATGAGATTCCCCCATTTCCTCTCCGTCCCTTAGGAGGGGTTGAGTCCTCCTGATGAGAGATTAAGTATGTATTTTATGACTGTAGATCCGTAAACAGTGGATCGGTTTCGTCTGGGGGGACGAAAAACCCGAGTTTCAGGGTGAAAAAACCCCTATCTTGGTATGAGACTTGCTAACTCACTTGTAGTCGAAAGAGACCAGATTAGGGTTCCTTACATCACGGACGGGTATCAAACCCAAGTCATTCCCACCAAAGGGCTTCGTCTGTACCGACTGAGATACGAGGCTCTACGTATATAAATATATTGATATAAATATCCATATAAATTTATTGAGATGGCTTATAGCTCCCATCCATTTAGCAGTTTAGGTTATTCTGTTGTATATTTCCATATTTAGTTCGCGAATTTCACTAAAAATTGTGCGATTAATTACCTTAAAATAGCTGAACTGTTTTACTTATTCTACGCTGATATTTTTCTGTTCTATTTTCATAATCTTTGTTTGTTTTATTGCTGATTTTCATGCTAAATTGGCTACAGATGTTATTCACTTTAGCGAAAAAGTCGGACAGACTTGCACTGGATTTATTTATTGAAGAATATCACATTATCTGCATAAAAATAAAGAGCTGAGTTGAACATCTTCCATTTTACGCGAGATTTTAAAGCTATTTCACTTCACGATGTGATCTATGGAAATGAGGAAGACAGTGAAGATGGTAATTTCGTATTTGCTGAAGTCTACAGCTATTTTCAAAGGCGTTTAGAGAGAGTTTTAATTCTTTATGAATATCTAAAAGTTCGAATGTTAAAAAAAAAAAAAAAAAAAAAAAAAACAGAAAAGAAAAAGAAAAAAAAAACACCATGGAATTCCATCCCCCTTTAGCAGGCGCTGTAAATCTGGCGTCATTAACCAACGTTGATTACCTCTGAACACGCCCTCCCTCCCGCTACTTTTATAGCTGGCCGATGAAAAAAAAGTTCGGAGTTTAATTACCGGGCTGTTAAGAGGAAGACTGCATTGGGACCACTTGGCCAACGCACACTATAAAAGTGCTCCGTTTGGTAAAGAGAACATTACTGGTCCAAGTGAGTACATAAATTATGAAGAATTATCTGAGCCAGGCAAAATCTCCTTGTTTTATGAGTTAGGGGAACAACTGCTTTTCTTTTAAGAAAACGGACAAAAGGAGCAACCTCAGCCATATCCCTCAAAGAGGTCAAAGTTCACAGGTTGATCAGAGCTTGAACGTGGCAAAGAATGCTTTACCGGAAAGGATACACATTAACAATTTTTCAAGTTATTTTATTTATAATTATTTCTGCTATTTTAAATAATGGTGTTCAAAAGTAAAATCAATTTTGTTATAAATTTTTAATTAAAATATTTTTATATTTAAAAAATATTTTTATATATTTTAGATGCAAAATTAATTTTATTAAATTTTCTATTTCAAAATGTTTTAATAATGCACATAATTTTTTTTTTAAAATTCATCCTTTGTTCAGATATCAGAGTTCTTATTTATCATAAACGCTAGAGGATGCTTTCCTACGTGCGTCTAATTTCTCGGAATCATTTTAGACTTTGGTGAAAAATCAATACACCATAAAGACGGAGAGAATGAAGGGTAGGATTTTTGGAATTACAACTAAAGTCGCTAAGTCTATAGAGAGTACAGAAGTGTGTGGATTGAGAATAGTCTCTGGCTGGTCTGTCAGTTTTGAGAAAAATGAGACGGCTGCTAACTCACCTTCAGCTGAAAAGTCCTAAATAATTCTTCGCATCTTAAACCGGATTCTAAATGAGATCTTTTTAATATTTGTTACTTGACCGATCATACATGTATCTTTTTCACGCACGAGATCATGCAGAACTTATAACAGATCAGTATCGTGTAAAAGACTTTTTACACGATACAAGACTTTTTCAGACTTTCATTACAAGATAAATCAAATGGTTGTTTATCATTTAGGTATAATATCTCATCGGTTTTGAAAGCACAGAGATTTGTAGGTTGTCATGGCAACCAGCTGAAATACGTCATATTAGCAAACGATCGTAATTTTTGTTTTTTTAAACAAAGAATTGGTGTTAAAATTCTCTGATTGATATCGTACTCAGTTAAGATTTCTTAACAATTATGTTTCCATGGGCAACGGCTAATATGAACACCTCACAAAAAAAAAAAAAAAATCACTAAGTATTAGTCATTATACAGACACCAATACACAAGATTATAACAGGAACTAAGGTTCCCCCTCCGAGGAGAACTTTTTTTTCACATATATTTTTTTTTTTACTTTTTTTTTTTCAATGACGTAACTTTCGGCTTCTATCAAATACTTCCATTACTTAACCTGACTTTGTGTCGTCGCCATCTTTGATTGCAGGTAAACGCGGAACGAAGTTATGTAAATTTATACGTTGGAGCCGACACCGTCTGCTTAGAGGGTGATCTTCAATGCACTTTAGAAAGAAGGCGAGCCACCTTGATGCACATATACACACGCGCGTTCCGCAATTCTTCCCCCCCCCCCCCTTTACTTCTTGAGCGTCCTGTAATCCGTTGTTTTGTAGGTGGGAAGTCACGCATTATCCTTCGGCGTTTTTCTGAGCGTTCAAAACTTGCGTCGGGACCAGAGGCCCTTTGACCCCTAACAGACCCCAACCTCTACGGTAGCAAGCTATGGACGCCGTCGACATATGCCAGCGAACCGCCCACTCACCAGAAGATGCAGCTGGCAGACCACGTGACGTAGTTATAGGTAATCTTCTCTGTGTCTAAGAATCACCAAGTGGGCAAATCTGGGATGGGAGCAGTAAGCCCCAATAAGGTTCTGGCAGAGATAAATAATGCCTTCCCCCCCTTCTCTCTTTCTCCACCTGCTATGCTGTTAATGGTGGTTTAGATGATGAAACGTTCATCTGCGTGTTGGATGCACCATTTAAGGCCTCCTCCAGCATGTGTTGATTTACCCTTATGCACAATTATATTCTCATTACCTTGATGGGTTCTTTGCAAGCAGATTCTACAAGCTGCAGACGATCCAAACCTCTTTTTATACTTGCATTAATGCTACTAAAATAGTATAATATCCATCATTATGTAAAACAATTCTAAAAATATATTCAGTTTTTTTTTTTTTTAATTCTGTTATTATAAATGAATCAGGGAAATCAACAATTCCGACCGTTTATACAAAGACATTCTTAAAATCTCAACTCAACAATGAAATATACATCTGTAACATTCTATGTGAAATCCTCAATAGAAATCAACAATAAAACACGTGAACATGATGTCATCGCATGTAGTTTTCAGTCGAAATCCTCAATAGAAATCAACAATAAAACACGTGAATGATGTCATCGTAAAATTTACAGTTAAAATCGACAACAAAGGAATATTTTGTCATAAGCATTCAATAGACATCGTCAGTTAAATAATACTGGATTGATCATTGTATAATTACTGTTATATACACTCATAACAGACTCGTAACAATACATAAAAGATGAATTAGAAACATTCAAACTTTTTGTTTTTGAATGAGCAGCTCTTTATTAGGAATATTCGTCATACACGTAAAGTAAAAATTCCTATCTGACATAGAAGGCATTGACTGCGGATTTTTATTTATAATTATGTACATTATTGAATTTCTGAAAATATTTGAATCAAACCAAAACTCTTCTCTCTTGAAGGGTCTTCTCATCTCCTCGAGTCACTTTTTCATGCTCACCACGATAGTATCAAGGGATCTGCAGGATCTGCCAGAAAATTTTGTCGGTCAAAATACGGTGTTATGGGGTGGACAGAAAGCGGAGGTTATCTTAGATTTACGGTCGAAGCAACTAAGGCTATTATACCTGAGTGTGTTCTTATGGTCGGATTTGTCTGTTTGGGGGATGGTAGCTCTTGAAACAGCCCTGATAAAGGTTCTTCCCGTCTTAAACGGGATTCGAACCCAGGCTTTCTCGACCAAACGACATTTGTCCAAACCAACTGAGTTACGGATGCTTCTGCGACAGAACATAAGGGAGTTTCCATTATTTCAGTCTGCATTTGAATCCTCAGGTTTGATATGCACATGGATTAATGTTTAATTAGTTACAAAACTTAATTTAAAGCAAGCGATATCATAGCAAAATCTATTTTTTGTAGTTAATTTTACTTATTTTATTTAGACGTCTTATCATTATTTTATTATTATCTTTAAACCTGAATTTATTGATGAAAAGTGCCGTTATAACCAATCATCATTTCCTCTGTTTACGAATAATTGAGAGTTGACTAAAAATCAACGCCAAACTTACCTTTTTAACATGGACGCACTTTGCAACAATTCGCTACTTTGTAAACTACCAAGAACATGCGCAGTTACATCATGCATTGTCAGCATTCTTAGAAACATCAACTGTTGCCATAGTAACTACCCAAACCGTATCATTGTTAAATAGGTAAATTGTTGACGTGTACAGGCTAATCTGTACTTATAGCAATTATCTATTAGATGGAAATAGCAAAAGCACGCGGAACACACACACACATGCGGGAGGATTAAAAAAAAAAAAAAAAAAAAAAAACTTATAATGACCAGGAAAGGGTTCCCAAAGTCGTAATTTCCTCAGGGGTAGGGTGGGGAGTAAGAAATCAATGACGACTCGGTTTCTCTTTGCGGTGCCTGTGAACTGTGGCCGATGACGTCCGGGCTACAGGGATGCTACTCATTATAGAGGGCGTCATGCCAGTGTTTAGGCCTGTAGGTGGTATCCTCAGGCAAAAGGCGATCTCCCCCCCCACACACACACACTCCCCTGTATCCCCGAGGACAGAGTTACAGACTATTAGAGGCCACCCCCGGGTTAAACTACTGTCTTTTTGTTTGTAGCAAACTCAGAACATATCCGAGTGAATGTGGACACCAGGAGAAGTTGAATGCCGACTCATTACTAGGTAACTATACGCAGTGCTGCCTACCAAAGTCCCCGGTAATTTTTTAAGCAGGATGTTGTATTAGTTTTGGGCTTCTTTGTTGGTTCGCCGGACGGTGGACAGCTTTAGGTCGCCTGGGCGTATGTTGGCATGACGGTGGAAGAGTATAATTTTTAGTAAATGCGGGGATTACGAACAGTCGGCCATGTTTCCCAAGAAGCCGTCTTCAATGGGACCTTAGAAACAGTAGGTCCACAAGAACAGGTGGTCTTTTGTCGGCCCGCCAATTGTCCGATGCGGAGGCGGGAGCAGCCAACATCCTGTTTGTTGTACAACAGAATACACCTTTAAGAACGCCAAATGCATAGTAAGGCAGATAGATGAGGGGGCCTACAATAGGTCGGGGTCGTAATGAAATGAATAAAAAAATATATAAACAAATAAAATAGAAATCTGACCTTTCTTCGGTGTGTATCTTGGGTATCGTCAGCGAACGAAGTATACTTAATGCTGATTCGTGTGTAAATGGGAAGAAAAGGGTTGGCGTATTGTAGTGGGTGTGAAATGATGGTGCCCTTTTCAAAGGAGAGACCCATCTACTAATTAAGCAAACAGCATTTACGAAGCGAACGACATTGAGAAAGACGCCGTGTATTCATTATGTCTTGACCCATCCCATCACCCCTTTTCCTACCTTCTATTCACTATAATTGTTACCGAGCGCTTTTAATTTCTTCAGCCTGGTTCACTTAAAAAAAAAAAGTAAGCCAACGCGCTAAAAATTCATCCTATAGTAATGTCTTTTTGGTATTTGGGAAATAGCCATATCATTTATATTACTTTTATTAAATATTCTTCATTAAAAATTAATTTTTCTTATAAAAAAAATATAAAAAAAATTAACAGTATAATATAATTAATATTATACTGTTAATTTATTTAAAAAATTATTAAAAGTTTGAATTTTTTAATAATTTTTTAAAAATATATCCCACACCTTTAATTAATATACATCATATTAATACAATTGATATATAAAAAAATTCAAAATGCTTTTAGAGTTTCGATGATGTAATAATAGGCCTTATTAGCTGAGATTTTGGTTGAGATGATTTGGTAAGATAGAAATTTGTTTATCAATGTGGTAATTTATGTTTAGGCAAAAATATATTCATTATGTCTTGACCCATCCCATCACCCCTTTTTCTACCTTCTATTCACTATAATTGTCACCGAACGCTTTTAATTTCTTCAGCCTGGTTCACTTAAAAAAAAAAAAAAAAAAAAAAAAGTAAACTAAAGCACTAAAAATTCATCCTATAGTAATGTCTTTTTGGTATTTGGGAAATAGCCATATCATTTATATTACTTTTATTAAATATTCTTCATTAAAAATTATTTTTTCTTATAAAGAAAATATAATTAATATTATACTTTAATTTATTTAAAAAATTATTAAAAGTTTGAATTTTTTAAATAAATTTTTAATAATATATCCACACCTGTAATTAATATACATCATATTAATACAATTGATATATAAAAATTTCAAAATGCTTTTATAGTTTCGATGATGTAATGTAATAGTCATCATATATATTTTTATTTTGGTCGAGATGATTTGGTAAGATAGAAATTTGTTTATTAATGTGATAATTTATGTTTAGGCAAATATATATGGACGTCATAGTTAATATCCAGTTTAATGAAAGAGGAAAAAAAAAATGCAAATTTCTATTGCACGGCACTTTGCGTGCATTACACCTCTTCGATGTTATCTTCATAATTTATGCACTTGAAAAGTACAAAATAACGAATCTCTATCGTCCATAGTTCTGACGTGAAGGAAATTAACTAGAAAAAAAACAACAAAAACCTTATTATAAATGTAGCGCATGCGTATTTCTTTATATATGTTCAACAATGAAATTTACAAGTAATCTTTCACGAAATCAAACGCACGCGTAGCGTGACTTCGTGTCTCGTGTTTGTAAATAATTGAATATTTTTTTTTATTACTATTATCATCACTTCTGCCACATGTCAACAAGTTGAAAAGAATTGAGATGGAGTTTTCGGTTTTACAAGTTGTTCCGAACTGAATGTAGTTTCAAGGACTGCAAGTTTCGCGTGCAACTAGATGACACAGAAAATTATGGATATTTATAGCTATGACAGAAGTCATCAACGTCTAAATGGAAGAACGATAGGCGATATTTGTATTCCAAAAGGAATTTCTTTAAATATATCGATCATAATTATCTCATTTAGGAGAACAAGCTCGTATATATGCAGATTATGAAATTATAGCACCTAACACTGAATCAGAACACTTAATTGCCCGCTGCTTTCTAGGATCTCCGCTAGATGGCGCAACAACGTGAACTTACTGATGATAACTGGTGAAAAAAATGAACAAAATAGCAAAAAAAAAAAGAAAAAATTATACTTTTGTGTTTAGTATTACTGTATTTGATGACAATGGCATTTTGTGCGCAAAACAGAACTATTATTATTATTTTTTAGAATCAAAATAGTCTTATTCACTATCAGGGTAATTTATTAGATGAATGCAATTAATTACACTCTAATATATATATATATATATATATATATATATATATATATATATATATATATATATATATATATATATATATATATATATATATATATATATATATGGATAAGCTAATTCAACTGAAATATTTGTTCTACCATCATGGAAATACTCGCTCCGAAAGGGAAATGTTGTATATTATTTTAAATAAAGGAAAACTATTGGTAAATAACTTGATCTTTAATGGTAAAATGTTTATCTAAATGTCAAAGGTATCTTCAGTACAGAAATGTAACAGAATAATACACAATTAGCAGAAAGATTCTGAAAAGCAAAGCGCTATCATAGTATTACGGTAAGGTAACAAAACCAGTCAACGAAGTCCTAATTTAAAAATAAAAACACGTAAACAAATATATAATTAAGTAACCAAATTAGCGAAAGTCAGCAGATTGAAACGTACTATCTCATAAAGCAGATAAATGCAGACCATCAGATCTATTTAAGTTTGGACAATGTGGTAACGTTTTACTAGCTTCCCTATAAAGATGTTTCACAAGGAATCTACTCTTGTGTGGGATTTTTGACTTATTCCACTGTGCTTACTAGTGATGACATGTTCAGCAAGGCCAGATTATTCAAGTTCATGATATTTGATGTAAGTCTTATGTTCTTTACGATGGATCAAAGCAGATCTTCCATATTATCCGTAAGACAAGCCATTTGGTTAAAGAATCGGGTAGACGCTTCGAAAATTAAGTGGAGGAAGCTTGTCTTTTGGTGAAGAGACAATGGTGGAGATTTATTTGACGGACACAAAAATTCAGAGACTTTAAAGTCTTTGTAATACGTTGAAGTATTCCTTTGACGCAAAACAGTGGACTCCCCCATTTGATAAAGGGGGAAAATCGTTGTTTTCTTCCTTTTTACAAAGTGAACTGTATTTATTTTGAATACGAAATTTTTTTTAGCTCAGCAGAGGAACCATTCCAAATCATAAAGATGTCACGAACCTACCCCTACCAATGCGTAGGTCTGAGAGAAATAGACTTCATTCGAAGTGTTCCATAAATTAATTAGCAAGCGGGGCAGAAAGGGGACTTTCCAACAGGGATTCCCAATGTAGATCGATATTGATCCTCTTGGGATCGATCGAGTTGAAAAGGATCGATATATTTTAAGGGATCAAATAAGGGTCGATTAGAAAATTATATTGCAATGTAATAATAATAATAAATACACAAATATATGATTTAAAACCAAATAATCATTATTATGAAGCCAAAGTAATTGTTATGAAATGGTTGTTACTTAATTTAAGTGTTATAATTATTTATATTTTTTAATAATTTTTTCTTATAATCAGTCCATTCAAGTTAAAATGCGTGTATGCGAGGGGGGGGGATTATTTAAAAATTTTTATTTTATTTATTTTATTTTTATTTTTATTTTTTGAAGGGGGTTGCCAAGTAAAAATGGTTGGAAATCCTGTTGTAGAGTTTCACTGATGAAATGACTGTTTCGATCTATTTGGATCCTCGTCAGCAACTAGATAGAAAACCCAATATCTGCAAAGGACATTGTGGTAGTTACTACATAAAAAATGCGAACCATGTTATTGGGTGGGGCGGGAATAAAATCTCATTATTTTTATATGCATGTCCTTGAATGTTTCCGCGCACTGCTGCTGTTCAAACATATTCGAAACTTGTCAAAGGAACTACAGTTTTTTTTTTTTTAATTCTGTTTTACCTCTTTCTAATTCTAAGATAAAATATTTTCATATTTTTATTTCACAGAAATATTTTACAGGAAACGTCGCACAAATATACACATACATTCAAAAGTAATTATTTGTTTAGGATGGAGTATAGCCTTCATTCCTTATGAAATGAAACAAAGACTTTGGCTCATTTAGTACGCAGTGAAAATTCTTTTTATACAATTATTAAATTCCCCAAACTGTAGATGCGAAATTAACAAGCATGAAAACAATGCATTTGAATGGCGTTCTTGTATAGCGACTTATTCATTGTTACAACAATTGAACCTGATGAGTGTTATTGTTTAGATATTGTAGATTTCATATTGTTTTATATAATTTAACTATCAAAATAGGCTGAATAGATATAACAAACTCGCACACTAAGTCTCCACAAAGGTGTACAATATTTTTTTTGTCAGGGTTGCATATCTTCGTGTAACCATCAGCTCTTCAATCTCATTTTGTGCCTTAGACAACAAAGAAACACAAAAACGAAACGGGGGGGGGAACCAGCAAGAGAGGGTGGGGGTGGGAGTCGAAAAAAATTCTTCAGATGTTTCTAACGTTTTCTGGGGGACCCACATTAAAAGCATTGATTTCTCTGCTCCACCCACCACCTCCCATTAAGGAACGTGACCCTTCGCCACTGTCGGGGTCAGCGTCGGACGCCAACACAACGCTCGATTTTCCGATAGAAGGAACCCTTGTGTCGAATACAACACGCCCCGGCTACAAGTCTTCTCAAAAACCGAACCACAAGACTATGCGTTTCTTACTTTGATCAAGCAGACTCCTCCTAATTGCTACCTTGAGACCAACACAGAAACGCCCTCTAACGGGTTAAATGAGAATTTTCATCTCCCAAAAAACCCATTAAAATATTTAGCAACCGAATTGACCTTTTCTATTGTAAAATATACTTTGGTCATCGGGATAAAAAAAATGGGGGAGGAGAAAGATTATCTCCAGTTCATACCGGAGTAGATGAGATAGCCATGGTGTGCTCACCACAGACAGCTTTTAATCTAGAGATCCATGTGCTAACCCTGTAATTAAGACAATAGTTGAAAGCTATGACTGTTCACTTGTTCTTTCCTCCCCCTCCCGTTTGCGTGTTTATGTTTCGGGGGGATCATTTTACCTCCATGGGTTCTTCCAACACATCACAAACAGCCGCACATGCTCGCTGACCGATGGGGGAGGAGATGGTAAAGGCGTTTGTTTTGACCGTAATTCCGGGTTTAAAGAGAACAATAGAGGATGGATGTACTATGCGTTGGACGTTTTTAAGGGAAAGGGGGGGTTAGGGGATGAACACAGAGGCGGGAATCGAGTAGCTGTGGTCTACCGTCTAACGTAGGTGATAAATGGAAAATTTTCTAGAAGAATTCTCTCATCCGTTTTGTCTCGGTAATAACGAATTAGAAAATACAAATAATTCAATTTAAAAAAAATCGGGTAAATTATCTTTATTAAGGTGTTAATATTAATAATTAATTTATAGTTTACTAATCAAATTCCACCCTATTTGGTTTAAGTCGCAGCTTTAAAATCGACTCGCTATTCTAAGCACTTGTCATATCACGACGTTGAAAGCAGCCTGGATCGAATTCAATAAATAAAAGGGATTTGACAGAATAATATGAACTTTTTGTTTGTATTTCTGAAGACTTGAGAATACTTTTCTTATTAATCAGCTCATAGGGAAGAAGGATTTTGGTCCTTTCCTAAAACTCTAATCTCTGCTAATACGCCAAGTAACTGTCTTGAATTTAATCCCAAATCTCTTCACTGTAGGATATTCCATACACAATTGGACGTCGTAAAGGTCCAATTCAGTGGACTTGTTATCCTATAAAGACACAAGCGGGTCATTATTATTATTATTATTATTATCAGTGGGCCAAGGAATGAGCAATGTCATGTAAGGTACGTAAAGATGAGGGGCAGAATCTATCGTAGTAAGGACTTTGTGTGTTCTGAAATGGAGGCTTAGATCGATCCTGATTTAAACTGTTAATCTATTCAAGACATTTAAAGAGAAATCAAGAATATTCAGTATGGAAGATAGCCAATTTGTCGAAAAAACGATAACTTGAAGGGACTTTTCCGGTGTAAATGTAATCTGTTAAATGGTATCCTACAGGAGCATTGCCAATCATATCAGAATCAGACTTTTAAGAATTTTTCGGTGGCCTAATCCTACAGAATACTCCCACCAATCTTGCTGATTTTAACTTAAACTATTTCTAAACTATTTAAACTATTTATTTAAGATTTAAACTATTTCTCTGTGCATTCCTACGTCTAAATATTGCAATGTCACACTCAATTGATAAGATTTTTTTTTCTTTTTTTTTCAGGCTTTCGAAAACTACATATTCCACAGAAGCCGATAATTGATAGTTGTGGGAAAATTCGTAGCTCAGTGTAAGTTGCTGTTTTATTGCAAACTTCTTCCTTTAAATTAGATGAGAAATAGGCGAATGACTTCTGTTTAACGGGAATTCTTCATCTACTCAATCCAGATCTGTTTGGTTTTTTTATTAAGGCCGAAAACAAGTTAGGAATAACAGAAGATGCTATTCACTACTCTCTCGCTCTCAAATGCACGGCCAAAAACAATCTGTAACCGTTTTTCACCCTTGTAATGCAGAGTGCGTTGTCATTTGTACGATACATTTCTGTATCAATTCAATTTTTTTTTTTTCCCCGTAATTTTGCCTTTAACTGAAACTGAGATATCTGGACAAATCTCAGCAACATCCTAAATACCCTATTTCAACAAACGTCCGTCCAACCAGAGTGGAGTTTTAATATGCGTACGGACAGACACATACAAGATAGACAAGAGAAAAGGGCAGACGAAAACGAACGTAAAAGTTGTTTTACATATAAATGTCGTTTAAGTTGTATCAAGAAACACCGCCCTGTGCCGGAGCCTCCGTAAGTTCACTTGGTTTAGACGACCCATTTGATTGGAAAGACCCGGATTCGATTCCCGTCTATGACGTGAGGAATACTTTATTTATTACGTAATTAATTATAATTGAAGCATTCGCTTCTTACATTTTAAACTATTGCCGGCTCACACTCGACATCGGAATCTTATGTTATAAGCCTATCCTGACTTTGAACTCCTTACTCAGTCTCCAAAAGTTTAGATACGGCTAAAAAGGCCTTTCCTACTCCCTATAGGGTATTAAAAGACGTTAACGGATTTATTTTTATTTTTTCGAAATCAAGTAATTTTCAAATATTAAATGTCTTTTACCTCTGACAAAAACAAGTTATTAAAAGTATCGAAAAAAGAAAGAATCTGGTGTTAATATTCCATTACTTATCTAACAATCGAATGCAATAATTGTTCATTTCAATTGTTAGGTGAACGAACAATGTACTCGTGAAAGGAAATGTATATCACTTTCATTGTTAATTTCACGAGGGAAAATTAACAATGACTTTGACAATTTCACAATACTTATTGTTATTCATTCGACAATATGTTTTGAAAAGCAAGAATTGTAACAGTAATCTTATCCTCTCAATGGAGAACAAGATAATAAAAGAGAAATTATCTGGCTCTTATTATACGGCAGAGTACACATTACGGTTTATGAGGGATGGGTTGTGGCTTTGAGTTTAAGGAAACCAAAGAATACAAATAAGAAAAATAAATTAACTTTTAAAATAATTTAAAGCCAAAATCTCAGAAATGCCTCTCCTTTGGATGAGAACAGCAGTACAGTAACGAGAGTATGTGGCAAGTTTCTAAATTGCGCTCCCCCAACCCAAAAATGACAAAAATTTTGAAAAATGTAACAAGTTAAATTTTTACTAAATGCGATATGTTAAATACTTACTATTAACCCCATCAAAATGAGTTGCACTGTGTTTTAGAATTTGTGTGTCTAAAGCGGCGTATTGCCGAAATTTAAAAATAGAGAATAAATAGATATAAATTAGCGGACTTTTATATCTATTTATTTATTTTTATTTTTTGCGTTTTGCGCCCCAAATCTAGTTGCGCCCGTAGCGGGCGCCGCTTTCGCCACGCCCTCGTTACGGCACTGGAGAACAGAACTGACATACGTATACGAACTTACATAACGAAGACTTCGAAAAATAATAGAATAGAATTTTATGTTATTGTTTTATATGTTTAGTTTTTATGTTTATTCTAACCCACCTACAACAGCAGAGAATTAATACAAGACTAGATATATTTGGTATTAGATCTTATTGCATACGTAAAAAGAAACAGGTATTTTTACAAATACCTTCTATTAGATGTAGATTTTTAAAACGATGTGATGCAACCTTAAATACACCGTTTCTGTTCGTTAATAAAAATAATATAAAATGACCACGTATTGGAAGATGCAAATGTATACGTCGAATCAGAGGTTGAAAACGTTCTTGGAATTATTACATTATAATATAATATTTTCACAATCCTTGTATTGTTATGCAAATAAATTGTGCGTGAAGAAACAGGAAAAGAACACAGCGGGACTCTTGATATACATTGTACCCCGTTAATTAATACAACCACACCCCTTTAGTCGATCATTAATGAATCGTCCCGTACGTTGTTACCAGACAAAGAACTCGAGGAAGTAGCTTACACTTGATGGCGAGTTGACTTGTTTATTTGTTGTTTGCGAAAACGACTGTGGAGAATTCCAGATGTCCTAAAGATGGCCGACATAACCACAGGTTGAGATGCAATAATTGTCACAGATGGGAAGGTAATGTTTACCGTATTGCTATGTGCCTGTAGGGATGCGTTGATTGTGTGGAATGCTATGGTGTGTATCTTACTGTCTTTCCGCTGGCAAGAGAGGAAAGGCGGGGTCTAAAGTCAAGCTTTGGGGGGGGGATGGTTACGGTCACACCCTCCATTAGCGCTATAACAAAAACAACAACAGGGATGCGAGTAAAAAAAAAAAAAAAAAGATCCAAATTCCATCGGAGAATGAGTTTTTGGTGTCCCTCGAACGTATCAAGCTCTGTAGATCGCTAGGCCGAACACCCTTTGATTACCCAGTCCATAGGTTTAATTTTCTGCGTCGACTGACCCTGTAATTACAGCCATATGCTATAGACGGCCCCCTTGCAGCTCCATAATCCGAACGTATTCTTTAAAGTGTGGGTTGACGTTGACAAACGATTTACGTTGCTGTGGATTACCGAACAAGTATTGCACGCACGGTCATCTGCTGCCACACTCGCTATCTTTTCCTGTAAGGAGATAAGCCGTCGTTTCTCAATCCCCCCCCCCTTCCCCCCAACCCTCCTTCCTTCTTCTTCTTCTAGGATCTTTTTTTTTTTGTTGTTTTGTTTTGTTCAAAACGCGTGCAGCCCGGGAGGTCACGACTGTGCGCGTGTTTGAGGGGTGCGAGGTTATGACCGCTATTACGGCAGAATGCCGACCAACGTTTTCTTTTCTTTCTATCGCTCTCTCTCTCTCTCACTCACTCTCACTCGAAGCAATCACTATGGCAACAGGTGCAAGGATGCCACCAGAAAGATGTTTTCTTGAGATGAGCCGATGGCGTTCGCGTGTATCCGGGGTGGGCTAAGGGCAAAAGGGCTGACCACCCGGCCGATGGATGGCTAAGAAAACCAAGAGTATGGCAAACGCCTACTTTCCTATTGAAGCATCGCATACAAGAGGAGGGGCTTGTATTGGAAGGTTAATTCAAACTCGGACTCTCTCCTATTTGGATCTTAGCCATCACGATTCTTACCTTCTCCATAGGCACTCCCGACTACCAAGGAACCTTCACCTTTGACCTTCTCCGTTAAACTTTGTATCTCTGTTGGTGTAATTATGTTCTCCGTTTAAAAAAAAAAATATATGTGAGGTTTATTCTAATGTTTGATGTGCGCATGCGTGCTTTCTTGTGATCTCATCAATCGTCAACAGGTGTCACCCTTAGTAATAGGAACACATTTCTCTTATGTCCTCTGAGATATCCAGAAATACGAGTTCCAATGTTGTGTTTGAAATTAGTTTTGAATAAGTTCTGGTTGGTGTTTATTTATTTATTGGTCTCCGAGTCAAAATATCTACTGCTCAATAGCAGGATTTAATACAATCAGTTATAACAAAGATTAGTTATTAACCAACCATCAATGACTTAATGCAAAATAAAGTACTGAATACTATATATTAACACACGTTCAACAATTAAAGTGCCTTAATTGTTGTAATTATAGACGTTTCATTGTTCATTATTCAACTGTTTCATTATAACAATTGATTAAGAGAATTATATTGAATAAACGATGCTTATAACAATGAAAAATATTGAATAATTTTATTTCTATTATTATTTAGCAAACAATTTTGATAATATTTGGTTGTATTCTTACTTTAAAATTACCTTTTCCCCCCTTTTCTTTTCCATTGGAATCAGAGGTAGTTTTTCCAAGCAAAATGGTTTAAATAATCAAGAGAGACTCGATCTCCCCCCCCCCCCCCCAGTTCTACTGGCTGACGATTAGCTGAATAAATTAAAACAAGAATTTGATAGCACAAAAATAATATTATTATTATTTTCCGTTAGACCTAGGAACATTAGAAGAGAATGCTGATGCACAAAAAAGCTTCCAGATTACTTCGTTTTTTTTTTTTTTTTTTTTTTTTTTTTTTTTTTTTTTTTTTGTATACTAAATTTTGTTAAAATTTGTAATATATAGTATTCCTGTATACACATACCGGCCACTGAATTAGAAACTTTTGTTTGGACCTCCTTTAACTCGAATTACAGCACATATCCGGGTTTGGCATTAATTCCACAGCGTGTTGGATTATATCCACATTACCATCATACCAGACAGACCTTTAACTGGTTCAGATTTGACGGAAGAGAACTTTGCCCCTGATCTGTTTTTCAACATGTCCCATACATTCTCAATAGGGGAGGGTTCAGATCCGGGATTTGTGGTGGCCAGGGAACATGGTGGAAGTCGCTGTCATGCTCGCTGAACCATTGCTGAATAATTCTTGCTTGATCGACAGTAGCATTGTCGCCCATGAAACAACCATCGGCTGCTGGATAAAAACTCAACATTGGTGGATGGACTTGATCGACAACAATGCTCAGATATTCCTTAGAGCACCCGACCTTTTAGCAATATCAGGGGACTCATTCTGTACCGTGGTTTCATGCCCCACACCATGAAACCACTTCCAGACTTGTGTTTACAAAGCAAACTGGGTTCAAGGCTTCATGAGGCTCCCACCAAATTCTCTGCCTACCCATCGATACACAACAAGGTGTACCGTGACTTGTCGGGCCACAGGACTTTTTTTCCAATCTTCCAGTGTCCAATCACGTTGTTCCTAACACCACTGTAGACGAACTTTTCTGTTCTCTACAGAAATCAGTAGTTTCCGTATAGACACGCGACTGCCAATACCAATTCTTTTGAATTTTCCCTGCACCTAGTCCGGTGAGATATGGATTGGGAACAGCCTTTTTTTTTTTTTTTTTTTTTTTTTTTTTTTTTTTTTTTTGCTTCGGTCAATTGCTGCACACGAGAAGTTCTGTTTGTCCGTACAAGCCTTCTGATGTCGTCCCTGACAGACTGTCCTAAGTCACGTGACCAAGTATTTTGGCATATTTTCACTTTAATATCTGGGTTTCATAATATTAAAAGAATTAGTATCGTATAATTTATTTAATAATTAATATATTTCTTTCATTATTAATAACGATTATTACTAATATTATATTAAAATAACATATTTTGTTTATTGATTTAAATGATTACGTAGCTCAGTTGGTTTCGACGAATCCTTTTGGTTAATAAGATCTGGGTTCGAACTCCGTCCATAACGCGAAGGACCTTTATCCGAAATTTTCAACTGAAGGTAAGTCAGTCGGCCTCATATGAAGGTGGAGGGTTTTTTTTTTTCCACCCGAAAACTCGGGATTTCGTCCCTCAAGACCGTCAAACTGTCCTCCCTGAACTAATATATCTAGAGAAATGGCAAGCCGGCTACGTTAATTGCCTATAATCCCTAATCAGGGAATAAACATGCTGAAATACTCATAATAATAATCTCATCTTCTTTCTACCCTCTTTTACCTTGCGGTGTCGAGGGTTTATTAACCATCGGACCTCAAACCGTTCACAGGATAAAGTGGTCAGCCCAACTCCCCGGGGTATCCCGTGTCCTACATGTAATGTTGAGTTCTCAAGGCTGGTTTGCCTACTTTGCAGGATGAAAAACCCCAGGATAAACTGGGGAAAAAACACCCTACTGTCCACGCCCAAGGCTAACTTGGCTATGGCTGAGGAAAGTCCTTCAGCTCCTCACGTCTCCGACGGGAATCGAACCTAGGACACTCCTAGGTTCGATTCCCGAAGAGCACAGCCACTAGGCTAACCGCGCAGACTACTAATAATATTCCTACTTTTAATATTTTTAATTTATCCATTAAATTCCTAAACAAAAATCTGGTAAATATAATATATACTTTTATTTCAAATTTATTTTGTAGACTGAAATTAAATACAAATTTTTCTGGATTATTTAAAAATACACCTTTTTGTTTAAATTATGATCACTAATTATCAACCTTCTCTACCAGTTCTGGGAAGGTTAATCGAAATTCTTTATTATTTATTATGTAACATTAGTCTGTCGAATTCAACTTGATTCGTTAAATAGTAAAACAATGTTTGCCTAATAAGTTTTTGATCATTCATAGATCAGGTTGGTTACTGTTCCCATGAAGTTTTCTTACTATGGCAGTTATATCGAAAAAATCAATCGCCTATAGATAATAATTTAATTTATTTAATTATTAAACCAATATTTCTTTTTGGTCATCAAAATATCTTCGCAGACATAAAGATAAGCAAATGCATGTACACAAATACCAAAATTCAACAAATAAACCACGGATCGAACACTAAATGATGTAACTTATAGTTCTTAATGATGCTCCAAGATCCCCCACGTCCAAAGCACGGATCACAAAATATTCATTGGCATCTTTACATCTGGATCATCACCAGTTCTTAAAAGATACAATATTCGCACCTTACCAACAATTAGTTACCTTGAAAGTCCACCAGAAGTCTCTCTTGTAGAATGCCAGAAGAAAGGGTCGTTAGAGGTCTGATTTTTTTCTCTCCCAGTAAACTTGGGTTTTTAATCCTCTCAACTTGAAAAAATCGACGGTAGAACTTGCACTGTTTCAAACAATAATGCTAGTTAGAGTTTAGAAACACTGGGTGGCGCCAGTTGTCTGTCATACTCTCGTTCCGAAGTCTTCAAAATCATTGGTGACCATAAATTCAGCTATCGGTGGGGACTTTCTTTTATGAAAATAAAATTAGAGTATTTATTTATTTATTCCTAGACAATTGCCTTTTCAATGAAACAAAAATATGAGTAAATATTTATAAAATTGGCTATATATTTACCTTTTCTTTTTTAAAATAAATTTCTGCAATGATATTTTTAAAGATTGAAGACTTCCTTCAAATGTTAATGATTTTCCTGATTATTTCGAAAGTTCTCGCCAGCATTCTTAAAAACCTCTTTTGCTTAATAGACTTGAAAAGAATCATGCTTACGTAAACAAATACAATCAAAATACGTTTTTATGACAAGACACTTTTATACAATCTGACAATTCATTTTATTTTATTACCCAAGATTTTAGAACATATTGCAATAAATAATAACATAACTAATGCATTTATAAAATGTTTTTAGTATTTTCCTTAGAGATTAATTTTTTCAAAAAAGTCTTTATAATCACAAATACACCTTAAAATATTTCATAGTTTATTAATACATAAGAATTCACAGGCTATTATGGCTTAATTGGTTTGCCAAGAAAGCGGAGGGTTCCTGATCCAGGGTAACGGATGACAGTGCTATAGCCAATGAAGTTTTAACTGAGACTCGGCTATTGGACCAGAGCTTTTAGCTCAATAACACCCCATCCACACATTTTCTTCAATCAGATGAAGGGATAAAGAGTCAAGGACTCAGTCCATCTCCCCAACCCCCAAAAATGGTGCTTCATTATAATTATAAAACATTATAAGGAATAGAGTAATTTTAAGAGATGAACTGGCACAAATATTATTAAAATTTATTTTAAAAAAAATACGAAAGAATCTGAAGACAAAAGAATCAAACCTTGGTGATTCAATGACAAAGTTTGAAGAAAATATTTATTTAACCATAACCAAGTAAATATATAATGCTACAACTAGTGATGTGAGAATAAATGACGTTATCGTGACGTTAATGATGTATTTTATTTTATGTTGATTCAAGGTAACCAACGGGAAAAATCAGTATATTTGAATAAAATTTTATTGGAATTAAAAATTCTATCAAAAATTAAATAGAATAATCTAGTATTCTTAGCAATTCAATAAATTTATAACAATGAAATTGGCTACCTTTATATTATTTACATTTAAAAGTAACTACAGGCCGTCTGACAACAATAAACCTCCGCCTCACAAGGTGTGGACTCGTTAATCACATAACTAAATTTTGTTTTGAATGACTTGTTCGTAGCAATGGCTAAATTTTCAACAGAATGGTGAAGGAAGCCGTTGATGTTATGTTATATAACTTGGGCTAGTGTGACGGTAGACAAACTTTTTTCGGCTATTTACTACTCTGGAAAGACTCAAAAAAAAATTACCGATGTGAACACATCGATGATTTTTACTACAAAAAAAGTGAATGATTTGCTTTCTAAAACGACCCAACCACATCTTATACAACATACCTTCGCACCACTCACTGCTACATGAGAAATAAGTTCTAAAAATCGCAGGAGCAGTCAATTGTCAGTCTTATCCTAGCGCCCTCTAGCGGTAGCCCAAGGATTCTGTGATTTCTGCTTATTCGATTTTACGAATACATCGAAATAAGACGAGATGCAACTACTTTAATTCTTTCTATCCTAAATCGTTCTCTCTCTCTCTTAGGCTATTTATCGTACGTAATTCAGCGTAGGTAATTAAGAAAACAAACTGACTGAAATCAAGATGGCGACTCACCTAAACTGGTAGAACTTGTCGACGTATGAGTGGAATGAATATTTATGACTTCAAGCAACACTTTCATGTTGTGGCTCAAGGGTCAAGCAGACCCCTTTCCACTTTTTTTTTTTTCTCTCTCTCCTTTTTAATATGTTTTGGGTCGTGTTGCATAGTAAAGGGCGCCACCTATTTATCACTGTGGTGATGTTATCTGTGCATCCTGGTGTGCAGGGTACACTATGATATATAGGTTGGTAGGCTCGAGTGAGATTTTTATTCCCTTCGTTTACTAATAATCAGTCTGGCAGCGTTCTTGTAGACCCACAGAGGGTGTAGCTGGGTAAAAACATCTGCCTCCCATGCCAGACACGTACGGAAGCAAAACGAAAGGATGTGTGGAAAGGTTCCGACTATTCTCGTATGTCATAATTAACTGCTTGGTTCGACACTGTTGCAAAAAGGAACCCACAACACTTTGACAAGAACAAGGCGATTGTTAATTAGCAGTCCAAACAGGGATTGGGAACAGCTGATCATTGGCATCCTACTTCCTTAGAGGGTGACCTCATGGCAGAGCCGGCAACATCCATCATCGTATACTAATATCTTTACATTCTTCGAAACAGTCCCACTCCGATCGTATTTGACTAGGAGACACAGAGAGAGATTATTAATGGGGTTTAATTGAATAATTGATCTTGTTTTGAGGAAAAAAAATGGTGCCATATACTGATTTTTTTTTTAATTCTCTGTATAACAATACGTTTTCTTTTACATCGTATCCACTTTGTCGTGGATATGATGTAACGCTTCTGTTACCAAGGTAACAATATGTTCTGCTTGCACACGTAATTAAGTTTTTGCAATTGTCCTGAAGATATCTCCGATAAATGATATTATTTATGATCTCTGTAATTGGGTGAGTGGATAACATCCTTCATCGCTATCTAACTGACCCCAAGTTAGATTCCTGCGGCCTATTCGTTTTTTTTTTTTGTTTTTTTTTAATGTTCTTCTTCTCCCTTCTACGTGTTAGGCCTACTGACCTGTTACAGAGCTATCTTAAGCCCCTTCTAAGTCGTACCCGTCCCGAGGATAGGGTGGTTATTACTATGCCTCCCGGTATATTCTACGACTGTAGCTGCGTGTGTGTGTGTGTTCACGGGGCCGTTTTGCCTGCTTGCTGGAGGAAAACCCCCAGATAAATTGGGGAAAAAACCCTACTGTCTGCGCCCGAGACCGGCTAACTGGCTATGGCTGAGGGAGATCCTTCAGCTCCTCACGTCACCCACGGGAATCGAACCCAGGATACTCCTTTCCTAGGAGTATGGTTGCGAAGCACACAGCCACTAGGCTAACCGCGAGGCAGTTTATATATATATATATTATTTTATTAATAATTTAATTAAATATAAAAAAAGTCATTTGTCCCTTCATGTAAATGCAAGGAACAAATGAGATTTCTTTAGTTATTAGTAACACGAATTACCTCTGGGTTGAACAATCAAATTTCCATATTGCGATGTTAGTTAATCTTGAGAGAAGCAATGCCCCCATGTTGCCATAGCAACTAGCTTTCTACATATATTGTGATAGTAGGCATCATCCTAATTTTAAATTAAAGGAAAAAGCATGTCTATAACCGAAACCTCAGTTACAAAATAATCATTAATTCATTCCGACCGCAGTACTACTTCTGAAACCCAAAAGGGGGGAATAAGTGGGAAAAGTTTACTTCTAGACGAGGGCCCTTCGATGCTAAGAAGATTCTCTGGGGAAAGAAAGCTCTAACTCCACTTTGAGTTAGTCCTCTCTGCCCAGAATTTCATAGGACTCCTCCCCCCCCCCTCTAGGGACATCGAGTCAAATGAAAGCTTCACACCAATTTGAATTCTGTCATTTCTTAACCTGCATAGTATTGGTGACGTGCACTATTGCATTATGAACCAAGAGCTCTCCAAAGCGGAACTGCAGACCCCTAAAATGCGAAACGAAATATTTTTTTTATTAGACGACAGTATAAAAGAAGTGGTTAAAAGTTTGTTCGCTGTCTACATAAGGAACAAGTTCCGTTGTCTCTGTCTGAAATTTACAGTACATTTCACTTCATCAATATAGCCCTCATTAAGGACTGGCTTAAAGGGGCGAAGCAAGAATGCTTTTCGTCTTCCCCGTTATCCGTAGAGGACAGTGTAGGGATAAGGTGTTATTGTTGAGCTATTAAAGCTCTGATTATGGCAGGAGGGTAACCGCCATAGCCGAGCCTCAGTTAGAACTTCATTGGCTACAGCATTGCCATCCATTACCCTCCAAGGGTATTAATCTTAATCACCGATGTTTAAGTAAAGACGACCTCTAAAAATCCAGACGATTCTTAGACCACTCAATAGTGGCCGAAAGACCGTCCATATCTCTGCGTTCATACCACTCAGTGACGGGCCACCATCGAGCTGAACCGCTCATATTCCGAAGAAAAGCCCCTCACCGGAAAACACTTGCCCCGGAGACTCAAATTGCTCCCTTAAGGTAAAAACCTTAAGAGATTGAACTCTCGAATCACAGGGTGGGTAACAGCCACAGTCGAGCCCCAGTAAACATGACTTTTCACGGTCGATTTCAGTCTTATCGCTAAAACACAACTTTCTTATAAGGACTTAAAAGCACGAATGCTTTTCATCTTCCCCGTTATTTGTAGAGGACACTGGTCCATATTGAGCTATTATTGAAGCTCTGATCATGACAGGAGAGTAACAGCAATAGCCGAACCCCAGAACTTCATTGGCTACAGCATTGCCATCCATTACCCTGATTAGTAAGTAAAGGGTAAAATCTCAAAAAATCGGACGATCTCTAGGCCACTCCATAGTGGGCGAAAGACCGTCCATGTCTCAGCGTTGGTTCCACTCATTGACGGCCGCCCCGTCCAAGCACCCCGACGGGCTCCCCGTTTAAGCAGAACCGCTCAGCGTTGGTTCCACTCAGTGTCGGCCGCCCCATCCTAGCACCCCGATGGGCTCCCCGACTCCTGAGCAGAACCGCTCAAATTCCGAGGAAAATAATTCACCGACAAGAACCCCTCAGCGGGCCCTGCCGGAGAACACCTTCCCCGGAGACTCAAGGTGCTCCCTTAAGGCAAAAACCTTAAGAGAGCGAACTCAAAAACTCTCGAATCTCATCACCCAAGGGGGTAACAGCAACAGCCGAACCTCAGTTAAACTTCATTGGTACAGCATTGCCATTCATTACCCTCCAAGGGTATTGGATTGAATCTCACGGTGGAATGATCTCACGCAACTTTCTCCTTTTATATTATTTAAATATATTATAATCATACATAATATTTAAAGGTGTTTTAATATTTTTCAAATTTTTAAAAGTATTTCATAAAATTTAAGCAAAATTTAAATTGTATTTATTTTCAAATATAAGTATCATTATTATTCATAATAAAAATTAAAGAAATTACACAAATAAATCATATAAAAGTATTCATAACGTCATTTCAAAACACCCTATCAATCAAAAACGACTTTAAATTATTTTTCTTCAATTGTTCTTAATTTCAACCGACATTTGAGATAGGAATGTCAAAAAATATTTGGATATTTACACATTCGTATAGAAGAAAATCAAATAATGCGGCTCATTTTGATTTTTCTGACATACGAGGATTAGAGTATTTCAAAAAGCTTTGCATACTTGCATAATGCGTGGCTCGTTAAGAAGATGTCATAGTTTTCATCAGTTGGGAGTCAAACTCTGAGTGTGTGTACTCATATTCGAAAATAAAAATAAAATAAAATAAATGTTCTGGTAAATATAACGACTTAAAAAGATTCTTAACTTTAAAGGAGTAAAGCGAGCAGAGTTTAATTAGTCTTCATTTACATTAATTTTGGTCTGCTAGACGTTGTCATGGTGACAACCATTTAATTGTTAACGAATGTTAATTTCATTCAACAATTAAACGCCATACAAATGATAATTTATTTCATTTTATGTCATTTCCTCTCGTTTGTTGCATTACTGTTTGTGTTGTCTTTGATGTAAATGATTGAAATCTTCAAAGTGAGTTATATTTTGATTGAAAATTGCGAAAAAACTGATATAATTTCAAGAAAACTGGATAATAGGGGTATTGTTTATTAAACCTGTGATTTGGATGGCAATCTAGAACATCTGACTAATCAGAACACTATGTGTAGCTTAAAACTCGCGCGCGCACGCACACACACAAAGACTGATTCATTGGGAAGTCAAAACTAATTGTACCGGCAACGAGAGTATCTTGACAACCCCGACACTGATTATACGTCCGATTTTGTTAATTTTCAAACTATTTTAAGTGGACTCCTGGAACAATCTCCTCCTCCAGCCTTTTCTCCCTAAAGCAAACGCTAAAATCAAATCCCCCCCCCCCCCACACACACACCAACAAGACTTAATTACAAACTGGCTCATCTTCTTAATTGTCACCGTTGCTATGACGACTAAATATAGGCTTTATTCGTCCTTTGTTTCCATAATTGTGGGGTAGCGCCACTCTTTTTTGTGGGCGGCCGCATCTTACTCATCTCCTTGAATGCCTTGCAAAGCTTGTAGTTGCCGACTGTTTCTCCTTTGTATCTATAGACAAGGCGGCCGATAAATTTCCTCTGAAACCCTCCTTATAGGAGGCAGCACAGTCTTTGAGCCTCGAGGACTCTCACATTTGTCTTTCAATTCCAGTAGCTGAGGTGGTGCGGTTTTAACCAAAGCAGAACAGGGAACAGTTTGTTAAATCACCCCTTTTCCTCCTCCCCCTCGGTACAAATATGCAGGACGCGAGAAAGGAGTTAAGTTCCCCTAGAATATCTCGCTGCCCGTACTTGTAGACTTAGGTTGCAAACAATACTGATGGATTATTGGGTGTTATTGGGTATTAAGTTTCTCAGGGATGAAAATAACTAATCATCTGGCTTTTTGCAATAGTAAACTCCGTATGCAACCCTACCCCCCCCCTTCTTGTTCTCCACTTGCCTTTGTTACTTTTAGTCATTATGTCACGCTGATGGATTCATTTTCGGGTTAACTTTCGGAGCACCAACATAATAGACATCGCCAAAACAAAAACAACTTACATAATATTTATTATTATTATTATTATTTTATTCACATAATTGATACACAGTCAAAACAAGATATTTAAACAACAATTTGACTGGTGATACAGAACAATTCAGATTCAATCCAAGAATCTAAGAATAGTCCGTTAGGTAGCGTCCTAAAATATGGACTGTTCCAAGAAATGCTGTTTTTTGTAGATCATATGGGGTCACTTCGTTGATGTTTAATTGCAGTAGATAGTTGGATAGCTTCTTTGAAGTTGCACCAAGTGCACCGATAACTATTGGGATGACTTTGGTGTGTTTAAGCCACAGTCGGCCAACTTCGATTGCCAGATCTCGATATTTAGTAATTTTTTCTAGTTCTTTGTTGTTGATGTTGTTATCACTGGGTGCTGCGATATCGATAATCCAAACCTGTCGATGTTCGATAAATGTGATGTCAGGTCTATTGTGTTCCAAATGCCGATCAGTTTGTATTCGAAAGTCCCAGAGAATTTTTGCTGTTTCGTTTTCCAACACAGTCTTTATTTTATGCTGCCACCAGTTATCAGAAGTAGGAAAGCCATATTTTTTGCATGCATGCCAATGTACTATTTTGGCCACTTGCTCATGACGGTATTTACAGTCAGTTTGAGCTATTTTGCTGCAGGCACTGATTAGATGTTTTACGGTCTCATCTTTCTGATCGCATGATCTGCATTCGCTGTTATTATTGATGTTCAAATTTTTGTTTTCATTGCATTAGTTTGTAATGCCTGTTCTTGAGCTGCTAGAATAAATTCTTCTTTTTCTTTTTTAATATATCCATTATTATTATTATTATTATTATTATTATTATTATTATTATTATTATTGAGATTTGTGAGTCCACTGTATTTTTTGTTATGCTATATGCATAGCATGTTCAGGGGAAACCTCCTAAAAAAAAAAAAAAACCTCCGTTTCTTGGTTGGAATAAGGAAAGCAGAGGGTCTTGGGCATCTTGGACATGCTTCTCCCCCTCCCTTCTCAGCTACTCATTTCACTACAAAAGAAATCCCCCGTAGGAGTTGGCATTGTGACCACCCTCAGCTTTCAAAAGCCAAAAGTTAACGGAATACACCAGTACTGCGATACCGACATTGGCGCCATGCTGATCCCACCTCTTTGACAATGACCTTTAACACTAACCCGACTGCTACCATGACCGATAGATGAAAAGGTGTAAGAATGTGCCGCATAGAAAAGAGGGGAAATCGACCTGCGAAGTGACTTCTATTGTGAGGTAGTCGATAGCAATCGTGGTCAGTTTACGAATACAATAAGCAGAATTGAGTACAGTCTATTAGCAGTAACTTCATTTAGATTTCACGTCTGCCAGTTGTCATGGCAACCGCAATTTCATTCTCGAGAGAGATGTTTCAACAATTAAACGCAATAAAACATAAGTGGATTCATTTCATTGTTGGGTTACTATGGCAACCACTCATCTCTGCGACTGTGAAGTATATGAAAATAAGTGGTTGAATTTAGTCTAAACAACTTAGTCTTAGTTATAGCAATTATTAACGAACTAAATGCTCCTTTTACATTAATAATTGTCCGAGTATGGAAGTAAAATAATAGGAAAAGTGCGGGAAATCCCATAGCACAGCTATTTCCTTTTGTTTCTCTGATAATGGTTGCAAGGGAGGTGCTGCTTCAGCCCGTGTGTGTGTGTGTATCGTTGAGCAGATCTCTGATGATAACTGTTGTTTCTTCTCAGAAGTGAACCAGTCCTGCGTCTCACGTGGTGGCGTTACTGGTCGAGGTGATTAATTACAGTAGGAAGAGGTTGCGCGAGCTACAGGGGCGTGGTCATATTGCAGGTAAAAGGGCTAGGATGGAAAATCAGAGATTTATCATACGGAGAGAAAGAAAAGGGGAAAGAGAGAGACTGATGGACGCTTTTCGAACAGGGGGTGATTATACCTCACTTTTAAAGTAACAAGAAAAAAATGACTCGGTGTTTAAAATTTTTTTTTTTTTTTCTCGGTAGATTCTTATTTTTATTCAACAATTGATTATTTTAAGAAATTCTCGTGCAATTATTCCTATGATTGCAGCTTCCTACGCGTCTTTTTATTATTATTGCTACTTGACATGCGCGAACATAATGTTTTAAAATATTAAACATTAAATAAATTGGTAAAAATTATTACATATTTCAATAGCATGGTGAATCCTTGATTTTTAAAACGTTGGGTTGCTATGTCAACCACTCATCTCAGTGATTGTGAAGTAATAGGTTGAGTTTTAAGGTCGGCGATCTGTAAAACTGGGGACCCTGAGCACTACTATGATAAAAATAAAATCAATTTTAAATGCTCAGGCATGTATCAGAATTGTTGCTCTAGCTGGACGGATTTTGATGAAATTTGGCATTGAAGATCTTGATTCGATATTTCGATTTTGTTACATTAATTGAAGACAGTTGAGATTTTCGTAGTATTATGTGGACATGAAAAAATAATAAGAAGAAAAAAAAGAAAGAAGAAATGTGTTAGATTAAGATAGAGAGAAAGAAGGGAGGATTGAGTTTTTGTCTCCATTTTTCATGAACCAAAATCAGACGACTCAACACACCTTATAACGATGCAACAAGAAATTCTGTTTGTGTGTGTGCGCGCGCACCCACGTGGCCCATAACTCCTCCCCAAAATTCACAGCACAACTAAGTAGCCAGAGGCCTTCCTAAGAAATGCCCGAGGATGTGCGGTTGGGGATTCCTTAGACTTTAAGAAACTTCTTTCTCCACACACCGATTGTGACAGGTGGTGGTTTGCTCACTGACTTATTAAGGTGTGGGTTGGGATGCCCGCAAAAGATTCTGGTAAGTGATTGTGACCCTGAGGCTTTCCCTATGGGGGAGAAAAGGATGGGAAGCCAGAAAGAAACTAAGCGGACAACAGAAATCTGAAGGAATATTTTTCTAAACCATTTCTCACTTTTTTTTTTTTTAAGACTCTAAATGGACATCGTAGGAATTAAAGGATTATAATTATGAGAAGGGCTACGAAAGAATTTCTACAGAATGAGCACAAAGTCCACAATTCGTTCGAAAAGCAAGTCCAAATCTCATTGAATACGTCATTGCTATGTATTCATTGTCTTTTGTTATTATGTGTCTGATTACAACAATCAAACATCCAACTTATTGTTTAGAGCAGACGTCATTTGATCGCAAAACTGTATCATTGTTACGTCACTGCATTGTTGTGTATAGGATCAACTGGCGAAGATGCTATCATTATGGTTGGGAATTGCCACTTTTGAATCATTTGTGTATTAATAATTCACTTCATTTTAGTCGTTTGAGATGCTCTCTACCAGAAAAAGACACTAATTAGTAATATTAATTAAAAAAAAAAAAAAATCGAAGGCTTTGATAATAATTTTGGTGTTTGAGAAGATAATCTCTGAGACAAATGAAAAAGATTAATTCGAAGTCACAAAATTTGAATTTATGAGATAATCAAACATTTTATTTTATATTTTTAAAATTTATTTTTGCATACAGTTACAAAGAAATATTCCACCATATAATCATTTGTATTGTTTTACGATAAAGGTGTTTTATAAAAAATGAAAATAAAAATATAACATTATTAAAAACTTATCTTTTCTCATATTTTTCTAAAAGAAAATATTAAATAATACTTTATTTTATACAAAAACTTTATATCTATGTAAACATAGATAATTGAGATATAGATATCTGTATAATCATCAAGGATAATCCTGGGTCTTCATAGTGGATTTTTTGTGTGGCATTTAAGTAAAATGGGAAATAGTTAAAATTTATAAATGGAAATTATTTACGATCAAGTTATTTTCAAAAGGAATATTTTTTTGAGTTTAATAAATAAAATCATTTTT
Source organism: Typopeltis vanoorti (assembly GCF_054136105.1). Lineage (NCBI taxonomy): Eukaryota > Metazoa > Arthropoda > Arachnida > Uropygi > Thelyphonidae > Typopeltis > Typopeltis vanoorti. The sequence continues at coordinate 62,289,515 of NC_143563.1, read as the reverse complement.
GTGATTTTTTTTTTTAATTCTAAAAATCGTCGATTCTAAACACTTCCGAAACAGATCTGTAACTTGTATGATGTGGCTCAACGTCGATGTGCATTAACAGCTCTGAAGACATAATTTAACTTATTAATGGAAAAAAAAACAACAACAACATAAGCTGAATAGCTTTCGGTGCGTGAATCCTGTAGTATTTTGCAAAACTTACAGAATAAAATATTCGGCAATTTATTACCAAAAAAAAAAGGGGGGGGGGGAGGAGTTACATAACTAAAAAACTTAAATTTAAAAAAAAAACGGGAAAAATGAAAAACTTAAAAATATAAAAATAAAAAAAAAACGACACATATACATATTGAAACAGTACATATTATTTCTTGAAAGAAATAAAAATATTCCACAAATTTTTGCGAACATGTTCCAGTCAATAGACATTGAGATTTCAATTGGCTTTTAAGAACTATTGGCAATTAAATGTCACGTGATAACGACTAGTAACTGTTGATATGAAAACAAACAACAATGTGTCATATGGGGTGAGATTTATTCCCAAAACCGTCAAACTAATTATCTGTATTCGTAAGAGTAATTTGTGTGTTTGCGTTTATATATAAAAAAGATCACGTGGTTTTTCCGTACTCTCTCAACAAAAAAATTCTTCGGTGGGCCTTATTTGATACTTCATCAAGATAAGACACCCATTTAATTTTGCTGCTTTCGACAAAATAGTTTTCTTGCTTATTTAGTGTTAGATATTTAAGATGTAACCTACGTCTTTAGCTATTCAATATATTATTATCCACATTATTGATACACAGTCAAAGCAAGCTATCTTTCGAACAACAGTTTGACTGGTGATTCAGAACAATTCAGATTCTACCCAAGAATCTAAGAATAGTTTGTCGGGTAGCGTCGTAAAATATGGGCTGTTCCAAGTAATGCTGTTTTTGTAGATCATATGGGGTCACTTCGTTAACGTTTAATTGCTGTAGATAGTTGGATAACTTCTTTGAAGTTGCACCAAGTGCACCGATAACTATTGGGATGACTTTGGTGTGTTTAAGCCACAGTCGGCCAACTTCGATTGCCAGATCTCAATATTTAGTAATTTTTTCCAGTTCTTTGCTGTTATCACTAGATACTGCGATATCGATAATCCAAACCTGTCAATGTTCGATAATTGTGATGTCAGATCTATTGTATTCCAAATACCGATCAGTTTGTATTCGAAAGTCCCAGAGAATTTTTGCTGTTTCGTTTTCCAATACAGTCTCTATTTTATTTTATGCGGCCACCAGTTATCAGAAGTATGAAAGACATATTTTTTGCAGCACACATGCCAATGAATTATTTTGGCCACTTGATCATAGCGGTATTTATAGTCAGGTTGAGCTATCTTGCTGCAGGCATTGATTAGATGTTCTATCTCATCTTTCTGATCGCATAATCTGCATTTGCTGTTATTATTGATGTTCAAAATTTTTGCTTTCATCGCATTAGTTTGTAATGCCTGTTCTTGAGCTGCTAGAATAAATCCTTCTGTTTCTTTTTTAATATATCCATATTGTAGCCATTGCCACGTCTTGTTCACGTGAACTTTGCCCTCAATATCTCGAAGAAATTGGCCATGCAAGGGTTTATTTTTCCATCGCACATATCGGTTATTTTGCTGTCCTTTATTTTTTGTAATTGGATTTATTTCCTGTTGCTTTTAGAAGTCCCTCTTGTGTAATTGCTTGAAGCATTGGCTCAGAGCTATTGTCGATGTAACTTTTTAAACTAATTTCTTCTTCTTCTACAGTCTGTCTCACTTGCAAACAGACAACAACGTCCACTAATTCTCCATTGGTAGGTACAACCGGTGAACATCATTTCGTGGATGTAATGCGCGATGTATAGTTCATTAATTTTCGAGTTTTGCGGTCCAGTCTATTATGCCAACTGTGTATCGGATCACTGGTATAGCCCCAAAGTTTACCGTTTTCGATCCATTTAGTTTTGTTTTCAGAATATTTCTAACTCTTTTTATGTATTCGGCTGCCTGTTGTTTAACTTTCGAGTGGAGAATATCACTGGCTTCTAATATTCGTAGGTACTTACAGTGTTCGTTTGCTGAAATTACCTTTTATATATATCTCTCCTGATCATAATTAAAATTGCTTGCGTCATTAATTTTTTTCTCGTTTAATAGATAAAACCTGCATATTTATACCACCAAATTCCACTTTGATGTCCTAACTGAGCACACAAACCGTGTTCGGTAATGAATCTTTTGATTATGCCGATTCTCCATATAACTTCATTCATATACAGCAGATGGAAAATTTTAATATTATATTTAGGAATTTCATACCCAAGTTTTGTTTTCTTCAAAATCATAGGCAAAGGTATCAAGGAAATGTTGAAGAGCAATGGTGACAAGGAATCACCTTGGAAAATTCCACGTTGAATGCTGATATCTCCGAATCGTTCATTATTGACTACTAACGTTGTTTCCATAAGTTCACAACAACGGTCAGAAATGTGCGTCTATTTTTGCTAATACCGAATATTTGTAGTGATTTTAGGATCCAAGAGTGTGGGTAGACGTCGAATACTTTCTTGTAGTCTAATCATGCCATATTATTATAATTATTATTATTATAAAAGTGCCTCCTGTAGTACAGTCTGAAGAAGTGTCATATGCCTTTAGATTGGAAAGACCTGAGTTCAAATCCCGTCTGAGATGAGACGAACGTTTTAGTATAAAGGTTTTCTCATCTGAAGGAGTGGCAACAGGTCACATAAGGATGCGGTAGCTTTTTTTCGTCACAAGAAACAGACAAAAACGTTCAGAAGAACACACTCAGCTAATTGACATAATACACTGCCCTTATTAACGAATTTTCAAACTCAAACAACTCAAATAAAAAATTTTTATCTTATATACTTTATTGAATCGCATCGACAGGATCTTTAAGGTGTACTTTATTGCATAGATTTAACAAATATTGAAAGAAAAATCCGGGAGCTTTCAGAACTTATTTAACTGTTTATTTTGCTATTTCCCCCCCATTTACTGGGTTAGAGTGTATAAGCCTATATGTAAATAAATATTAGACTCTTGTGTTTATATTTAGTAATGATTCGATCTCAGTCTTGCATTTAGTATCGGATCAAACACGTCCCGATATATAAAAATTGTATTAGGATCTCAGCGACATCTAGTATTTATATAGCAAGAAAATCTTGGTTAATGGGTTAGTGTTGTATTAATATTTTTATTTTTACTTTATTATTTCATTAATAAAATTAATATTTTTGAAATAAATTATGATTAAAATTTTTTTCTTAAATTATTAAAAAGATTTAATAAAAATTATATTCACACCTTTTTTATTTATATATTTAATAAATTTATATTAATCAGTTATCCGCTTTCAGAAGTGTAGTTATAGGAATGGTTTGTTTCCATTGAAATAAATATTAAGACAATATATGTATCCAAGTATTTTTTTTTTTTTTTAAATATAAAATTTTCGAAACGATGACTGTCTCTCTTCAGTCTTATGCACTCACCAAGAATGTAAAATCTGTAAAATTTCTTATAGAGAATAAATGCACGCACAAAAATCTAAGACTATAGCTTATGGAAGAGGATTGTGGCCCTAGTTTGCCGCCGGTGACACAGAAGCGAATCTTCTCTCACCCCTGAACCTTCCAACCCCCGCTGGGAGGAGGTCGTACAAGAAGTACCCCTCGTCCATCCTACCAGGCCGGGGATGGCTGAGGTGTACCAAATATCTCAAAACTGCCAAGCACTAATTGCTGGCCTGGTGCTCTTCAAGATGGACAGAAGCGCAACCGTGGGTCCATAGTTTCGGCACTGGGGGTTTGAGCAAAGTTCACAGCATCCACCTGCTCCTTTGGCTGTCCGTCTATACCCTCCCCTTTCCTTTTTTACCTTGCGGCTTTCTCCCAGTGTCGGCGCCGTACAGGTCCAACCTCCTTCCCCTTTGCGTCCCCCCCTCATCCTCTACTGTGATCCCTGTCAGATCTTAGTAGCGCACATATAACAATCCTTACTCTCTTTCCCCCTCCCACTTGGGTTTTCAGTAAGCTACCAAACTTTCTACGGCGAATGTCACAAATCTGCCTTTTCTTTCTTATGAATCCTCACATCAGTTGTGTGTATCGGTAGCCGTAACTGTATCTCGGCAACCCATCCCCTCTCCCCCCATAGCTCAAATCAAGAAATTACAGTAATGGTCGAAATATTTACGACGGCCAACTAAATGAAAAAGTGATTCAGTTGCCTTTATTACACCCCGTCATCGTTAGGGGGCGTTATTTGACCATTTCTAATACTGGGCAATTGAAGTTGGAGAAATTAAGTGCGCTCTTGTAAGTCGTTTGGGATAGTTTCTTAATGATAACCTTGGTTGATATATATGGCAGACAACTTAGCTCACCTTCACATGCTACGTCTTATAGGATTGTGTTTGTGCGGGTTCTTGGTTCTAAAGAATGTTGCTGTTTTCGTATGGCATTCTCCGAGAATGTTTATTATTTATGGTTCTTATTGATGCAACAGACTCACAAGATAAAGAATAAGATTGTCTTGTGTATTTGAAGACGAATTCACTTGAATTATCTACAAAATTTGCTAATTAGATTATTGTTTGAGATGTTATGAATAAAATTACTTTGTTCACGGTACCATTTCAGCTCTTAAAATCATTTTGTTTTATTCGCTAAAGAAAAATCAGAAACATTCCAATCACTGCTAACAATTTACTTCATATTTTATAGCTTTTACACATTTTACAAATACATTTTAAAACAAAATCTGTTATGTTATTTTCTGTAGTCAATTTCTTCTGTGATTTCAATGTACTGTATTTGGTTGTAATTAAAAACCTAAATCGTCACGCATGCGTATTTTGATTCTTCTTTAAATACGTTGTTCATTTCAGATACTGATTGTTTAGCGCATGCTGTTTCTAATGTGTTCATTTCATGTAAGCATCTTTCATTGTTGCGTCTATTAATAAGTATTGTTAGCATACGTTTGCTATTTTTTTGTTCATCCAATGACAATAAAAGTTATTTAACTCTCAATGCTTAAATTTGCATCTCGCAGTGACATAACGAATTTATTGATAATAATTGAAAAAAAAAAAAAGGCACGTGTATTATATTGGAGGTGGTCATTGTTTACGAGTGAAATGTCAGTAATTTCAATCCAAATCTACAGTTCAAATTATGGCTTTCGTCTCTATAGACAACGACCCCTTCTACGGCAAACGGAAATAAGCGGTACTTGGAGGGTTAATCTACAGTCACACAGAAGCTACGAAAGTAGCGCCTCCTAGCAATTACAGTCAAAATTATTGTCATCGATATGACCATTGCCCCGCTCGGCAATCAGCAAAACAGTAGCACACGATACGGTTGTGCCGTGAAAAATTGTTTCTGTAACTGTATATTTGTTTTGTTCTCAGTTACATTTCAATCTATTAACACGCAGTCCGACTATACGGCACATTTTATGGCGCCATCAGCCGACCACCTTAACAGAATTTTTTTTTTTCTTTTTCCTTATTCCAAATTGCGTCTCGCTGTGTCTCCAGAGCAAGCCGTTGGCCCTGTTATTTCTGTAACTCTCAGACAAGGCCAATTGTTTCTCAATTGATACGTTTGTGACGATGAAAAATGTACCCCGCATTCTTCTTTCAGGGCATCTATTTGCCTGTCTTGCGAATTCTCTTTCCCTGCCGCCCCCCTTCACTCTAACTCCGCTTTTTCGAGTCGGCCCTGCATTGTCGACAGACCGACTGCTTACCGATAAATGCCTGTTTGCGAGCCCTATAATCAAAGTGACAAAATAAAACAGTTTGACCCTTTTGACCCCCTCTGGGTCTGACGATGGTTGAAAAACACGGTAGATTTTCTCTTAACGTTCGTTTACCCCCCCCTTTTCAGTTTGTTGTTTCCGACCCCCCCTCTTATTTCTTCAACTCTGAAGGTCGGATTGGGGAAAGGATTTGTAATGGGGTGAAAGCGAAGGGGGGGGGTAGGAAATGACACTTCGAAAGAAAATTCAATGAAATTATTTTCTGAGTTTTCTTCTGAGGGAACTTTTTCGACTTTTAACCTCTCCACTCTACTGTCGATCCCTTGTTACCCCCCCTCCCGTTCTCTCGGCCTTCTTAAGATACGAATTTCAATTATAGAATGTCATGTAATATCGCTGACAAACCCCCAAGTCGGCGGGAGATCTTGTCTATCACGAATGTCCACCGGAGTGAAGATCCGACATTGTTGTGAGCGCGTGACGTACACTGTGGTTAGCAGATCACGGATAGACGCGTAACTGACACCGGCTTGATTAGGCCTAAAGTGTGCTGACACACGGAAGGCTAACACTTTGCTGGCCACAGATGAAACTCGACATGAGCAACTCCTTGAAGTGTCAGAAAGGCAACAGGAAAGACAGGCTGGAATAGCTTCGGCGATGAACAGGAGTTGGGACGGAACAATTGTCAAGAAATGCCGGCCCTCTTCATTTCTCCTCCTTGTGTCCAGACAGGCAAATCAACTAATCAGAGTAAAGAACCGGTAGTATAGGCTCACGTGTCATTCTGGTTTTGCATCATTATTCTAAATGTAAGCATTATTTGTAGTATATATTACGCCCAAAGATAGACAAATTCATTTATTTATCTTTCAACAATTGCTGTGGAAAAAAGACAAATAATCATTGATGAAATTGACACATTGTTAAATGTGTCAATTTCATCGACACATTGTTGATGCCATTCATCATCTTTCAAAAATCGACGTTAAAGAAAACCAAAGTATCATGATGAAATCCACACATTGTTAAATGAAATCGACACATTGTTGATTACATTGATCATTCCTTCAACAATCAGCGTTAAAGAAAACCAAATTATCATTGATGAAATCGACACATTGTTAAATGAAATCGACACATTGTTGATTACATTGATTACCCTTCAACAATCGGCGTTAAAGAAAACCAAATTATCATTGATGAAATTGACACATTGTTGATTACATTCATCATAATTCAACAATCGCAGTTGAAACAGATGGATTATTAACTAATGAAATAGATGCATTATTTAACAATGAAATCAACGCTTTGTTATCTAATTAACCTTGTCTATTTCTATTAATCAGACGATCACTGCCTGCAATAAGAGAAAAAAACAACGCAAGTCTTTAATTTATTTTTTTTACCAGCAAATAAACGCGTTCTTTGCCCAGTTATGAAGAGACTAGTTGTCACCAGGTGTCACTGACAACTCTGTCAAAAAGCAGGAAGATAAAACGGCCTTTAATGTGTACGTAAATATCCGTAATTCTACGGAAACATCGATAGCAGGCTGTCACACGGCCAGAAGGTAAATCCAGGTGACAGATAACAGCAACAACACTGCTGGTCTGGTCCTAAGTCATTAATCTCCTTTTTGGGTGACGCACCAGAAAGAAAGAGAGGGAGAGCACAGAGTCGGGCCTGTCACTCCTATAGGCGTTACAGTTCTGGAACTTCGGTGGCCTGCTACGGCAAAGACTGATCACCGCCACAAAACGCTTTTTGCAGTTTCACCAGGTGTGTAGGTCCAATCATATGGTAGAATCACCCGTAATTGGCTGGGTAATTTATAAGATTCCGTTTCGGCTGTGTTTCTTTCTACCACTCATTCCCTTTTTCGTTCTTTCTCTCTGTCTTACTTTGACATGTTGTAATTCTCTACCATAACACATTTCAGTGTGTGCGTGTGTGCGCGTGTGTGCAATAAGGACGATACAAGGTCACAACAATTAATCTCGACCAAGAATTTCTTTCGGAAACCAATAATTTGAACAACACCCGTTATACAAGTGAACTCCGCACTCCGGTTGTTTTTCCGGTACGCTATGACATTGAGACCGTGTATTTACCACTGTATTTGAAGGGGGGGGGGGGTATCGATGAGCGATGGCTGTTATGAACAAAAATCGTCATTACCCACTTTGGAAAGGCAATGTCTTATGACCCGATAAGTAAAGAAAAATATATTATTTTGATTTTATCTATTTTCTTCAACGTTACGAAATTGTACATTTCTTTTTTTCCTTTTTTCAGTTGTTCATTTCTTTTCTTTTTCCTTTTCAATTGTGCATTTCTTTTTTTTTTTTTTACTTTTTTTCAGTTGTACATTTCTTTTTTTGCCCTTTTTCAGTTGTACTTTTCCTATTTGGCTTCTTAAAATTTGTAAAATTTAGTAATATTAAAATGAAGTATTATTATAATAAGTTCGATGAAGCAGACGACACCGAACAAATGAAACGTACATTGTTGGTGAATGTGAGTTAAGCAACAATGAATTGTATCGAACATCATAATTACTATGTCATGAAGATGCATATTGGAATTATTTATAAGAAATGATATCTGAATGCTGGTTTTTTCGATGAACTGAAAATTATCATAATATTCTATCATTATCATAAAATTATCACGATAAAGATGCTACTTTAGATTAAACTAATACAAATACATTTCTACTTTGTGTCGTAGCCATCATATTTAATAAATAAATCTCGATTGAAGACGGGTTCAGAGAGAGAGAGAGAGAGAGATCTAATCCCGAAATATCATTAGCATTTATTTCATGAAAGGGAAACACGCAAAAAATAAGAAAAACAAACGTTACGAAATTGTATATTTCTTTTCCCTCTTTTTCAGATGTACATTTCTCTTTCTCCCTTTTCCTTTATATTCTCATCAAACATTGATCTTTTCTCAATGAAAAAAAAAAAGCTTTCGAACTATGCGTTGATCGTCATTGTCATTTGACTTATTGTCGAACCTTGCTTACACATAAATACTAATTCAAGAATGCGAACTGCATGTGCATGAGACAGCGAGAGGGTAGCTAACCTTCGAACTGTCTCAGTTCCAGGGTTTATTACTTTTTTTGCAAGTCGGAGGGGCTTAATGAGTGCTAACATAGTCCTTTTGGCTCTCCCGCGTTTTCGCCTGACCTTCTCTGCTCCGGCCGCTCCTTCCAAACGCGAGAGGGAGAACGCAAGACACTACCACAAAAGGTACGGCTGCCCGACGTACGTTATGAGCCCGATGAATGACATCAGACTGCAGGTAGTCCGCCGGTAATCGGCGGCGTCTGTGGGAGCTGTCGCCACCCGTGACATGACCCCATGCTGGCACTTGTCTCCGCCGACCCTAGCCACGAGCTCGCAGAGGACGAAGGTTAGCGGGAGACGACAATCCAGTAACTAAGCAAACTGTCAGAGGAGAAGGGCGTCTGCCGTCTCTAAATCCATCATGTATAGGTTCATTAATGTCTGCTTTTTACTGTACCAGAAGCCCCCCCCCCCCCTTTTATCGGGTTTCCATAAGGTTAATAATAAAAGTAAACTTCCATTCTGGTACATTTCTTCAGTTAGGTCATTGCGCTTGTCCAACAATTAATTCACCATTACATTTCAACACCGATTATGACGTCATTGTCAGCGCATATTATTGCAATCTTTCCAGACTTCTTTTAATGTACGATGATTTTTTTATTCTTTTTTTTTTAACATTAAATTACGCCTTAATGTCATTTTCGTGTGACAGTATCTTAACAATTGGTCTAACGAGAAAGAATATTGCAATCGTTGGATGAATGTTGTTCGTCATACGACTGAATCAGGAAACAATGGAAATGTTTTCTAGATGACAATAATGGAATAATAGCAACAATTGAATAAGCGCTGTTATGGAGTTTGTTTAATGTCGTTTTCATATTACGTCACCTAACAGTGTAATAACTGCTGAAATGTCATTTTTTCTCCCTGGTTAACTTCTTTTGCATATTTCAGCCAACGTAATAATTGAATTTAATATTGTTTTGTTGTAGCAACAACCAAATAATATTGAACATGATAATCCGAAATACAATTTTCTTTTTGATTAAATATATATAAAGATAGAGAGAATACAATAATTGAATTTGATGTCGATTTAGGAGGGAACTCATTGATATTAATCGGTTTAATATTGTTCTCTTGTATAAATAATACAATAAATAGAGTTTTCATGCAGATGATAGTCAACAATTAAATGTCATTTTCAAATAAATGAGTCCACAACAATCAATAGAATGTAATTTTCACGAGAATAAGTGAATAACAATTGATTTAGTGTGGTTAATTCGAAAGATCGATTTCAGGAATCTTTAAATGCGATTGTAACAATGGGTTGTGAATGAGGGGGAGGGATTGAAGTTCTATTTCTTACATATCATCAATGTTTAAATAGTTTTATACTGGAAGTGTATTTACCGATTAACTTCATGTTTGTAATTTAAAAAGGTATAAGGATGTGGGACATGAATTTTTGCCTCGTACCTTTTTTTTTTTTTTTTCTATGGGATAATAAGAAGGGGTATCTTGTTAGAAAGACAGTGTGGGAGGGTGCAACCAGTTACGTCAACTGCATTACATGTGTTTTATAGGACATACAAACACCACCTTTTGTCTCTTTATCAATAAAACAACTATAATGCTTCAAAATCCAATTGGAACGTTATTGTCAACGGTTTGCCCTACAAGGACCCATCCATTTCTGTCCTCTCCCCTCTTTTCTTTATAGCAAAAGCGACCTCTATAGGAAGTAATTGAACCCTTCGTAATATAGCATTAGTGGCTAACGTATGCTAACGAACTGGTATTTTTTTGTGTGTGTGAAGAACTTGGAAATAGCCCATAGAAATTGTCACGTGTTAATTAAACTGTTCATTTTAAAAGTGCAATACAATGTATTTTATTAATCCTTTCAACAGAGCTGTCTTACCAAGGAAATAACTTTTAGCTCAAGATAACCCAATAAACAGAAATAGCAACAAGACACGCAATACTTAAGAGGAAACTGTAAGAACATTTGTCTTAGGGAGAGCAGAAGGGGGAGGAGAGTTAATACTAGTAAAAAAGAGAAAAAAAAAGAACTAAATGTCCTTTCCAAGGAGGTTAGCAACAGCTCGAGAACAAAACTGCCGTTTGAAATGGCTAAAAAAAATATTCGTTACCTCCCCCCACCCCCATCCTCTCCCTAGAGCAACTTGTTACATATATTAGTTCCATCCCATTCTCTCCCACCATGTATTTTTACTGATTGTCGGCACACGATGAAGGGTGGGAGGGGTCGGCCCCCCGTCTGTGGGTGGAACGCCTCTAGTAGCTACTGCAAGTACCAAGAGTGTTAATATGTATGAAAACCACCTATAGGCTATGTGTGCTGTCTGTAGTTATGGCAATTTGTGACCACCATGTAGAGTTTGCTACTGTCGTATATATTTCGGCTTTACAGACACCCCGGAGTCAGAGTTGGAAAGAAAAAGAACCCCGCTTTGCCATTATGGAGAGATATGCCTTTTCCTTAAACCCCTCGCAAGACAGCCGAAGGTCATTGGAATGATAGACAATACTGCGTACGGGTATGTGGTGCATTTTGCATGCTAATGGAGCTATTTAGTAGGTTTGAATTGAAGCAAAATAGCAGCTATTGTTGTAATAATACACATCCGATATTATACTACGGTATATTTGAGGTTGGAATGCGCCATATTTATGGTAACTAAGCATAGATCTGCAAAAAAAAAAAAAAAAAAAAAAAAAAACTGAGCATGAAATGTACCATATTTATTGTAACTAACTAGATCTACAAAAAACAAACTGAGCATGCTCAGTTTGTTTTTCCACTGTCTCGCATAGAAAACGAAATTCACAATATCATGGTGATGCTAATGGAGCATGCTCAGTTATCTTCTGATTGTATTTCCATTCTAATAGAGATCGGTACAGTTTATTTTTGACTATAAGATTGTTTAATTTATCAAAAAACCTTGTTAATAATTTTTCCACTAAACGTATGTGCAGGATGGGGGGGGGGCTCGCGCACACACACGCACACACACACACACCTCGAGAATCTTGTCAACGGTGTCATAAAAGTGACATTTATTCACGACAAAACCTCATTTCCGGCTTCAGTTGATCACCTAAGAGAAGGGATGTGTTCATAACAAGGCAGCACAGCTTCGTATTCGAGTTCAGCAGGAGTGGAATACCAAGTACATATTGACAAAGTAAATATACCACTGGAATACCAATGACGCGTTGCTCCTATATTACCACAGTTCCTGTGATCGTTTGTCAAGTTATTCCCCCCCCCCCCCATCTGTCCCTTCGGATTTCCACATCGCAATGAAGAAAAATAAGAAATCTTTACTTCATAAATAAAGAGATAGTTATTACTTATGCTAGACCTCTTACATAAATTAAAATCTTATGTCTTGTCTTGTCTCCTGTCACCATTTTTCTTCACAGGATTTTTTTTGTTGTTGTTATCTGTCTATTTTTAAGACTCAGGATGCGTTTTAGGTTCCTATTTTTAGACTGATGTCTTCTCACGCCATCTGGTGTACTATATGCGTAGCATCGGAGAACAAAAACATCAAAATATGGAGTAAAACCTATTACATTGTTTACATTCACCAGGTGTAGATCTACACGGAGTCGGTTACAATCTAATACTTTTTTTAGCAGCCATTTCTTTGTACTTCTTGCACTCCTTTTTGTAGTAATTAGTGTATGGGTGCCTTTAACGGAAGGATAACTGAAAGCTAATTTTAGATCGCCAACATTGTGGAGTTGATGTGATAAATTTTGCTGCTAGAAATAACAAGTATCAATCATTTTTTTTTTTTTTTAATACTGATGTTTCTTTGAGGAAGAAGTGGCTGAAAGAACAATAATACAAAAATAGATTCATCACATTAGCGGGAAGTTGACTGATATTATGGTTTAAAGAAGGGTTAAGAGCAGTGTGAGAAAGAAATGCAGACTAGAGATATGAAATCAAGTCAAATTCATACCCCCCTTCCCAACTTTCCTTCCCTATAAATCATATGGAAGAGAGAGAGAGAGAGAGCAAAACAAAACAAACAGAAATACCATCGCATAGTTATCAGGCGATATTAACCAAGCAAAAAATTGCACCAATTGTTGATTTGAAGAACGTGCTGCACGCAATCAACAATTTCATCTGATAGGCGCGAGTTCAGTTGCATGAAATTAACATATTAATGTTTAAACGAGATACAATTATTGTTGATTTCATCATTTTATTGCACGCGCTCAGTAGTTCATTTCATAGTCACGAGTTTAAACTACATCGGATAGTTTTCAAACAATATACAATAATGTTGATTTCAAACTGATTCGCGTGCCCAACAATAAATTTATCTAATGAATGTTTAAAACAATGTAAAATGTAGTTTAAGTAACGCTTGGCAAATTATATTAGAGTATATTAATTAGTTAAATTATTATTATTCGTTGAATCAAATTTTCAGCGAATAATAATATTATGTTAGTCCATCTAAACGAGGCTTTGATGATAATATTACTTCGGCTTTTCATAAACGATTTGGTGTGCAACTGCAAATTCTTTTCCATCCTATAAGCAAGCTAAACGGTTTTTTTGTGGTCTGCATTTCCAAGGTGACGTCACACCTCTGTGTAGTTTAACAAGTCAGAGAACTACCTGCTGTAGAATAAACAAAACACACCTAAAAGACTAATGGGTGACCTTTTCTATTTGCGAGTTTTCTAGGAAATACATTCTTCTCAGATGGTTTTAACTGCTCAAGTTCTCTTACTAAAATAGGGTTTGCTTTCGTAGTTGTTCCTGTACTGAATACGAGATATGTTCTCAAATTAATTTAGATGTTGGTAATTAAGGGACTTTCCAAGATTTTTTTTTTTTTTTTTGTTTTTAGTGGGGAGGGAATGATTTTAATAAAATTATAATTGAAAAGCTTATGAAGTTTTCTGGGTTTAAATCCAAAAGTCTTATATTTCGGGTTATATTACTACTAGGTCCATCTGGTAGCTTTTTCGGATATTAGTTCAAAGTTAGGGGTGCTCCTAGATAGTCACAACATTGCAATAAAGCAAATCATGAATATTTTATTGTCTTTTCAACCCAAATTCACACCGTAACAACATCTCCATTGTTTTTTTTTTAACTTTTTTTTTCTTTAACATCTTTCTGTTCTTAAGCTAGTTTCTTTTTCTTCATTTACCAACATTTTCAGGTTGTCCTTGCTGTACGGGGGAGGGGGGAGGTATCGAATAGCAGCTTGTGTCTGTTTACCAATCAATGTATTTGATAACACACGAAAATCTAGCGCAACCGTCACCATAGCAACCCGCACACTTACTGCACTAAAACGACCGACAATTCTTCATGCACTTTAGATGCACGGTCGAGCTTTAAAAATCCGCGGTGTCTTTGTTGAAACTGCCGGCATGTTTAAACAAACCTCTAAGTCGGCTAGCATTTTATATTTTAGCACCGGAGAGTCGACAGGGCAAAGGGCACACGCATTTCGACAGAAAACAGAGGAGACTTCAATAATGCCGCCTACAAATATCAGACTTCTGCAAAATCTGTTGATTTCCCTCTTTCTCTGGGGGGGGGGGTTTCCTATTTGCCCTTTTTGTTAAAATCAACAAAGCCGATTGGTGTTAGCACTCGATAAGTTGAAAGATAAATTAACCAATATGATAAAATAATGTTTTAATACTTGACATTCGAAACTCGGTATCAAATAAGCCAATTGTTTAAAGAGATTTGATACTAGCTATGACGTAACACATCTACTGTAAAATGCACGTGAATTGTTTCATCAGATTAACGAAAAAAAATAAAATAAAACAATAAGAAAACTACAAAAGCACGCTTCTGATATCTACAAGTTTCATGCTGGCGCGCGCAACACGCAGAATTCTGGACAATTGTTGATTTCGAAGAACTTCTTTGCACGCGCATGACTGTCTGTTTCATATCTTAGTCACGAGATCAATGACGTTAGAGCTACAGATTCATATCATTATTCGAGATAAAATCTTTTGAGATTATAAACAATGCAACTGAAATGTACATATGAAAACATTGTTACGTAATGTTTCACGAGTTAAATTCTGGACGATAGCCAATAGGAAAACTACAAAACTTAAAGCTCATGGACTAATCAGAATTAGCGTATTTTTTTCTTTTTTAATTTATTATATTTTTGTCATTTTCGAAAACCTAGATTTCTTTTTAGCTTATCATTGTTAAAGTTCGGCAATCTATTAGAAGTGGGAAAGTGGGAGGGGAAAGCGGCACATTCAAAGGGAAGTCTGCTTTGCTTTTCAAAAGTTATCCCTGTCGCCTCAGACTGCTTACCACTAAGCTCCAGAACAAACAAGCCATTCGAAAGCGGATCAACGTTCGGAAATGCGATAGTGTTTGCCTTTCAGGTGAAGTGCCTTTATTAGGAAGACTGTTGTCTCCCCGGCACGAGCGAAAAGAGAAAAGCACACTTGCCGCCTATTTCCGTCTCTTTTTCAAGAACGATGAGTTAATTAAACAAGACGCTATTTCGGGGGAAGAATGGTTGAGAAGCGGAGTTTTTGTGTAAGTGATGTCAATAACGGTCCGACCAAGGGGTCATTATGAATTTCGCATAATGCTGACCCACCACCAACACTGCTTTTATTTCATTAACGTTTCTGGATTCGAATGAGAAGCAGAAATGCTTCGGTTGATAGAACGCCACCTGTGGTTGTTAGTTCCAAATGGATTTCGCGGTTCTACTAATAGGCCACGTGACCAGATAGATGAAGTACATTGTTGGATTGATGACAAAGTATCTGACTTATGAAATCGACCTAAACAGTTCCTTAAGGCTAAATTTTAAGCGAATATTGAAACAATTAAAATTCATTGTCCTCTGTGAACTTAAAGGAAGCAAAATTAGTTGACTTGGCAATTCAATACCATGGAAACTCGCATCCAATCTGTTATTAACCAATTAAAATAGAAATGATTACACAACATTAAACGCGCAATATCTTATAGATTTTTACAGACACTATTATGCGATTATATATTCAAAAACCCATTCCGGATTTCAGTCTATCGTAATCCTTATCAATGCCAAGCTGTTGTCTTTTTTTTAAAGACTATTTCTTTTACATTTATATTTCAGCAAGTAGTTACTTCTAAATTATAATCAGTCTTTGCTTTCTTAGCACTTGGCCTTTTTTTTTTAACAAATAAATTTTTTAATATAATTAATTCTTATATGAAATAGATAAAATAATCTTAAAATAAAAGGGTTAAAATTGGTTCAATGCTATGTTTAGTGATGTCTGCTGCATGTTACTGTCTTCTATCTCATTCTCCATTTTGTTCGGTTTCTATAGAAATTGTGACGTCATCTTCAACGTCATCGTTGAAGATGCTCACGTTCGGTAATAAACAGCATACGAAACTCATTTTGAATCGGAAAGGTTTAAACGATGCAAACTTATGCAAGTGTCTGTGTAGGACGAAAACAAAAAAAAAGGGCGGGGGTTGGTTAGTTGGTTTTTATTTTCTTTATGATCTGGATTTCAAGTTTTTCCATTTCGTAATATTTCTATTAGATACTTCTGTTGAATGAAAAGAGAACGGACTGGTGATATTCGACTTAAAACTGGAGTTATAATTGGCCCAATTTGGTTCCATAATAATTCACGTAATAAGCAAAGTCCCTAAACTTGCGTATCAGTACTTGACTAAACAGTCAACGTTCATGACTTTCGATCCAATCTGTTAAACTGACTCCGAATCGAAAGTCATGGAAGTTGATCCGGCTCTGAAGTAACATCTCCGTGTGGGGTCGATAATGTATGTGCGCGCATATATTATCGGGTTAGCGGTTAGCATTCATGAAATCAACCAAGAATATTTTGTTGTGTTAGAATTGAGGCACTTGTGTAGTTATTAAGGACTCGATATAAAGTGGAAAGGGAAATCACTGAAAGAAAACGAAATTGTAATTTCAAGAATTAATCCGATATCTTCTGCGCAGCGAAGACAGTCTTCTGTTGGTACAAAATACCAGATTGATACCAGAACGTCACATATCCACGCTCCACAGAGTCTCCGTAGCTTAGTTGGTATAGACGAGCCCTTTGGTTGAAGAGAATCGAATTTGAATCCCGTTTATGATGTGAGGAACATTTTTTCTGATCTTTTCAATAAAATAGTGAGTTAGTCTGTCTCATATAGAAGTAAAGGGGGGGGGGAGAATCATCCCTCAGAACAGGGTTACCCAAACTTTTTCTACGACGGAACACTTCACAAATCCTGAAATTTTCACGGAACACCTTGGTTATTTTGTAATGTATTAATTAATAATCAATTGTTATTTTAGCTGATTTTTATTATTAATTAATAATTGATTATTAATTAATAATTAATTAAACATAAACATCATTAAATTAATTTATGCTGATTTTCATTGACATATCCCATTCTGATCACCAAAAATTTATAATATTATTATAAGTACTTAAGAGTGAATACAGACTTTTTCTCGTGTGTGCTGGTAGATTTCCCCTCCTTTTGTACATCCTGGAGATCGCTTTGTAGACTGGAGATGGATGAATTACTATCTTTTCCGTCACAAACACCTTCAATAAGAGATTTATTAACACCAAAATTAAACAAAATGCTTTGTCTCTTATTCGTATTAGAATTTAAATCTGTATTCCCATTACTTTTAAAAAAATCACGGCACTCCGGTTTCAGAACAAGCACTTACACACTGCAATACGAACTTGCGAAGAAAGTATTCCGTATTACTAGATCTGAGAACCGGATACAGACTACTACCTTGATCTTCAATTTCAGTGGAAAAATTTTCTTTATACTTCCTTGATTGGTCACTAACATTTGCAACACAGATGTCATTTCTTTCAGTTTTGAGAACAGAGGATACGCCGCCCATTGTTATAATCCGCTTACAGGCAATTTTTATGACCGATCATAAACAGCGGTATCCCCTTTCCCGATTGTTGAAAGGTTTCGATGTGTGAAAATTAATGATCCACAGATGTTATTAGGCGTTCTGAGTGTGAGCTATTCGACATATTCTCGAATATTATTCTCTTCAGAATATTTCCACTGTAAAATATTTATTCATGAAAAATGCTTAGAAAACTAAAATGACAAATTCAAGGAGAACTTCTCGCGGAACACAGTTTGGGAACCCCTGCTCTGTACTGTATTTTTGTATGTTAAAGCCTGGTTCTCTGAATGGTTGGTCTGCTTTTCGGGAGGAAAAATCCCTATCTGATTGTTAGATTTCCTGTTTTACTCGTGGAAAAATCCTAATTGATGCATGTTTTGCAGAAAGATAAAAGATTGTGAGGTTATTATCTTGCCTGAGGAAAAACCCGCTTTGATTGTGTTCAGCGGAAAAAATTGCTACTTCAATATGAAATCGGCTAACTTCCCTCTATATGAAAAAGTCCTTATAAGGATCAGTCGCGTCAGGACAAGAATTGAACCCACCTTTTTTATAAAATTTATAACTCGGGGTAGGTTGAGAAACTTTTTTTTTTTTTTTAAGGGTTTTGGGAGTTACCTGGGTAATCAAGTTTTTGGATTCCGTGTGAACTAATACCTGTTCTCAGTTAAACAGCCAGTCCCATTACTTTGCATTTTATAATTAATAGCGTCATCTAGCGACGACTTTTTTTTTGCGAGTGTAAAAAAAGTGTGTGTGTGTGTGTGTGTGTGTGTGGAGTTTTTAGAAGCTGCAGGTGCAACGATGTCATGGAAGTAATTCAAAGGCTGGTAAAATGTCAAAGCAGTGAGATATTCTCCGCCAAGTCGCTAATAAACGCTAGATGAGACTGATAAAGTTGTCGCTCACTACTCCTTCCTTGCAGGGGGGTGGTTAAGGAGAAGAGAAAAAAAAAAAAGAAAAAAAAAACTGTAACTAACTTCCTCAGTGAAGTTTTTCCTTCAATTAAATATTAAGACTTTAATCATGGGCGTTCACTACCGACCATCTGGATGAAGGACACACCTTTCTGTTTGCAGAAGACACGCGGGAGATAATGCGCATGTCCGTTGTTAATGAGTTTTAAAATAGGAAAAAAAAGAAAAGAAAATTGAAAAAAAGTAGTCGACGAATATCAGCGGTACAAAAGTTTGAATTAGTAGCGAGGGCAAAATCAGTTCGGGTCAAGACAATGGAAAAATCCTTCTTACCATCATTTTATCTATCGCTTTTTTTATCTCCATTTTTTCTGTGCTTGTTCTTTTAATGTCACCCAATCAAGCAATCAATCACTTCTTACTTTTCTCCCCCTCCTTTGCTTCATCTTCTGACGCCTCAGTGGCTGGGTGGTTTCTGCCAAAGTTTGTTGGCTGGGAAGGAGGTCGACGTTGAGATCCTGTTCTTCCAGATAACCCTTTTATTAAGGATTTTTCAATGAAAAGTGAGTTAGTCAATCTCATACAGAAATGGAAGATTCTTCTCTCCGAAACTCGAGTGTTTTTGTCCCATGAAAGACCGTCAGAACACACAGAGATAACACTGGCCTCATAGTCTTAGCTGCTTCGGCTCTAATTCAAAAACCCCGATTTTTCCTGAGGAAAAACTCTGCTACCTCGGCATGAAACCTGAGCAAACTGACCATCGCTTGAAGAAATTCATGTAAAGGTTTTTCGCATTTCGTTTAACACGAGTTTCGAACCCAGATCTTCCTCATCTGGATACTTGTAAGAATGGACAGGATTGTTTTAGAAATTGTAAGTAAAAAGCATCGTTTAGCTTGTCGTTTATGGTATTTTCTTATGATATTTCTCCACTGTTCTCAAATGTTTGTTGAAAACAGTGGAGTTAAACGACATTCCATGTCTGATCAATTTAGGCTTTTTTACGTTCTTCATTTGTCTTTATGTCTATATATCGAATTACTTTCATTGGCTCTTTTCCCGTGTGTGTATGTTGCGTGCGTGTACTGTTATTTGTGACAGAAGGGGTGCGCACCAGGAAAAAAAAAAAAAAAGTCGTTCTACCATCCCCTAAACTTGACAGACAGACCGAACCAGTTACATCGAAGCCGAGTGTAAAAACGTCTTCAATGGGAAGTAGGAAGTGGCGATTTAACCTTGAAGGCAGTCTCTGAGTTGTGCATATTCAACACACAGCGAACACTATGAATCAAAGTTCATGGGAATGTGCTCTGTATGAGGACGTCGACCGTATGGGTGGGGTGCCAGGTCAGGCATCGAGACAGTGACCTAGAACGCCACTCGATTCTTTTTGAGACTTCGGATGCAGGAGCAAAATTCTTCGGAGGCGTGGGAATTAGGCCAACATCCCAACACATCATCCCCTTGTGCTTCCTTTCTTCCGCAGGTTACATCCGAGTCTGATGGCCGCTTATCGTGGCTCGCATCACGATTAGGCCTAAAAAAAGTTCCGCCGCTACAGAGGACGTCTCCTAGAGGGCGCCTTTTCCGTCATGTGTAAACACCTGGGGAAAGGTGTGTGTGGTTCGCCCAAATTGGAGTGTTTCGCAAAGTGGGTGGGGCACGGTGAACTATGAGGTTCCGCAGAATTCGGGGATCGAAGCGAACGAGACACAGATGTATTGATCGACCAGCAACTCTTCATTAAAACAATACGTTTCTCCCTCTTTCTGTCTATTCTCGTTTCTTCATCTTTCCTTTTCCTCCCTCTCAGCACTTCCAGTTTCTTTCTTTCTGTCTTTTTATTGTTCTTCCTATCAAGGGTTTTTTTTTTCTTTTTCTCCACTCCTATGATAAACGAGATAATTGGATTTTTCCTCCCTGGAACTTGGGTTTTTTTTTCCACAAAACAGACACAATCGACCAGAGAACACACTGGCCTTCATAGCTTTACTTATTTCTCCTTTAATTCCAAAGCAATCCAATTCAACCTAATGATAAACCGGAGTCAATTTATGGTTTCATAGCATTATTTTAGTTTTGAACCCGAACTTAATATTTTAAAACAGAACTATTCTATCAAATTCTAAATTATTCTTTGTTTAAAACTAAGGAAGTTAGAAACGAATAGAAAATTTATAAATGTGTCGTTTTGAAGATTGGTAAGAAGTTCTTTTTTTTTTTCATTCTAATAGTGGGTTCGAGTTCTTTTAATTTTTTTCTCCACAATAATCTTACAACAGTAAACCATTAAAATAGATGACCAACAACGAATGATGATAAAGAGGAAATGACGTCATAATCAATTTGCTTCCTTTTTATTACACTTTTCCGTATGTGGTATCTTGTAGCATCGTCACAATGGTAGATTATTAACGTAAAAACGAATATAAAACAAATCTTTTGCTCAGTTGGGAAATCACCAACATATAACGAATAGAAAAACGACATATAGGGAAGCGATTCCACTTCATTAACTGTTTTCAAGGAGTTTTAGAGGACGCCCAGATAGACCTGAATGTCATATCAAACTCTAAAAACCTTGTACATCTTCAAAACGAAGTCACCGTGACGAATTCCGGAGAATAAGAGGGTGCTGACAGATGATAGAATACTTATTAAGATCACCGTTAATAAAACGACGGGTGTCATCTCGGTTCAAGTTTCATACGGGAAACCTATTGGATTATTACTATCTCGTGTTAAGTCCAGTGATAGAAAGTAATAAACACGTCGCGTCTAATACCCACCCACCTAAGAGAATTCAAATCCAT
The DNA here is from genome assembly GCF_054136105.1 of Typopeltis vanoorti. NCBI lineage: Eukaryota > Metazoa > Arthropoda > Arachnida > Uropygi > Thelyphonidae > Typopeltis > Typopeltis vanoorti. Next base: position 62,267,882 of record NC_143563.1, on the reverse strand, counting down.
TTGTAACTTTTATTACGCAAATCAAACACATTCCATGCTTTTAAAGACTGTCCACCAGAGGGCAGTTACCGGATTAGGACTTCCATCAAATCATTATAAACGTATATCCCATTGATTTCCTTACGCTGATGGTTAAGCCAATGGAAACACCTCCTTCATCATCTAACCGAAAATAACTTCCATCTAACTCAAGTGAAGAGATAGGAGTCTCACGAGGGAAGAGATGCGAATCGTATGGAGGATTATTCCATCGCCATCCATACAAGGAATCGTTTTCCGGAGGTCATTTGCATCACGTGAAGTCGATGAGATTGTCACGAAAGAGTTTTCGATATAAAACGCCCATTTTCAAAAGAAGTTTAAAATAATGATATTCTGACGCTAAAGTAGATCACGTGCAATCCGAATTCTTCTCGTAAGCCATCGTTACTTAACACTGGAACAAAAGCTGAGGCGTAGAAGAAGGCAATAAATACTTTCGATTAAAAATAGTAGCATAGGGGCTCAGTCCATTTATTTCGTATTGTTATAATGGCTTTGATTGAATAAATAGAAATATCAAAATAACCGTTTCAAAAATTTCAAAAGGAATTCTTTTTCTCTGAGTTTACTACATAGTACTTGATAAAAATTAAACAAGAGAAAACACATTTTTATTTACAATATAAAATCTCTATATAACAATTAATCGAATACCTCTCTCATCTGTTGTCGTCAGTCTATTTTACAATTACGTCTTTGTGTATTTATTAGTTGTTTATTTGATAAGTTCAACTAATGTATTTCATTAAGTAATCCTAACTTGTGTATATTAATTAAGATTGTACAATCGCATGTTTTAATTTTAAGGAAGACGAGACTTCTAAACAAAATAACCCTTTAACTTATCGCTACGAAAAATAAATAAAGGCTAAATATGCATGTTAACCTTAAATCACCATTTTCACGTTACCCAAATATATGAAGTCCGATGAATAAGTTATAGAGGCAAAATATTCTACTATTTGGAATCTCATCCTTATCCACTCGTGCTGACTGAATCTTGTTAACTGCACAAGATTAGCATATTAGTGTTGGGCCCTAAAAGTATATCCATAGTCGATCTTCCGTACGTGGAAGATCTTTCCATTATGTTTGATAAAAAGAAGAGAATTCTTTTAACATTGTACTAAAGAATAATTACTAGCACTAGTAAACGTAACTGAACACCAGAATGACTTTTCTAAGGTATACAAGACAAAATTATTACTTTGTTTTGAATGCGTAACATATCTACGCCAAGATTATGTAGTAATAGAAAAGCTTGACTGATTTATTCTCTCGTTCCTATTCATTCTTCCCCACTTTTTGTATTTATATGATTTGAAAATTTTCCAGACAACTACCATCCTTATAAGGATTGGCTTAAAGGGGCGAAGCAAGAATGCTTTTCATCTTCCCCGTTATCTGTAGAGGACAGTGTAGGGATAAGGGGTTTATTAAAGCTCCGATCATGGCAAGAGGGTAACAGCAATAGCCGAGCCTCAGTTAGAACTTCATTGGCTTTATTTAATTTAATTTAATAGTTATAAATGAAAATCGAAAGTTAAATTATTTTTACGTATTAGTACTATTTAAATTTATAACTGAATTTCTTTATGAGGGCAACTTTTTCCATAGTTTATGATTAGTGCTGTATCTTTGTGAAGCGAGTTTACTCCAATAGTTCCGAACATAAACAGCTATTAACATTAGGATGGAAAACCTTGATTAGGTTTTTCAATTGAAGGCGAGTTAGTTGGTTTCATACTAAGTTTTTTAGTAGTTTTTTTCCCATCCTGCAGAACACAAGCAATTAAAATGCATAAAGTTTCATAACCGTAGTTCTTTTGGCCATAACGCCAAACAGCTATAACTAACAATTCATTGCAAGCAAGCTTTTCACGAGTTTACTTATATTACAAGAAGTAATTATAATTATTTAAATTAATTACGATTTAATTTTAAGTGTGTTAAATATTTCAGTAGGCTATTTTTCTTTATAAATTGCTAACTGTATCAGAATATTTGATGGACAAATAGCTGTCGTTATTTTAAACAATTAAATAGAAGAATTTTAAAACGGTGTTGATACAATTTTAATCAGATCAATGTATGAAATAAGTTTTATGGAATATTTCCATTTTCACACTTTTCCATTCGAACAAAAAAGTGTCATGACCTTAGTTAATATGTCTATCAGTACGGTGCTATCTGCCTAACTATAATGATGTTAAACAGTTGCGAACTATAAAGGATATCTAACTGTAATGCATTCTGTTAGGCATTTCTGATTATTGTCTGACGTCAGCAAACTTTAATTGTTTATTTCATCACCACGCAAGCTTACAACAATAGATGTTTGCAGAGATTGTTAATTTCATTACAACGCGTTCAACAACAATGGATTTTGCAGCCGACTGTGATTATATTCTGCAGTAAAACCAAAATATATTTAGAGCATACATTAACATGTCAATTTGGGCGAACATTTTTCACACAGATTTGAGTATAATGACTACATTTAAAAGCAGTAAATAGGACTACTTCCTAGCGATACAGAAAGGTATTTATCTGACATGATTTCTGTACTCTTTCGTCCCACTTTGCTGGCTTCTCGAGATAAAGAGGGCCCCCTGGCCACCCTTCGACTCTTATCAGTAAGTGCATTTTAACAAGGGACACCTGTCTGTCTGTGTGCTCTCCCTGTGATAATTTTGTCATCAGCTGATTGATATCTGATATTAAGAGTTTATACAGAACTTAGCGACAAGCTGTTACCATGGCAACTAACTATAGGAACAATACTTCTCTAAGGCATAGACGTGGACCTTACATTATTATATATATTTTATTATATACCCTACTTGTTATGGACCTTTCTTGTTTTAGGAGAACATATATTTGCGCATAACATGCAGGCTCGACATATCTATTCCTCTGAAAACAACTGGTTTGTTTATTCTAATATAAATAAATATAAATAAAAAAAATTCAGAATTAAATATAATAAAATGTTTGTCATCTGTCCAAGCACGCATGCGTACCCAACTTGGGCTCTCACCCCTTCTAACAATTAGCAACTACATAATTTTACACAAGGTGGCGCTGCGATGACTTTCGTATAAATAAAAAAGTTTAAAGATGAAAAAAATCAATTAAGTTCCATACAAGTATAAGTAAAGTATCTTAATCACACCAGAGGGCATTGTCATCGCTTGATGACATCACTGAGTTTTAATTTTGTAAACGAATTCTCTATAAATAAAGAAAGTGAAAATCCATCGGAATAATTATAATGAATTGTATTTACACACACACACACACAACCCCATGGGGGCGTTGCAATCGCGTTGTATGTATACGTACTTTTGTGTGTGTGTCGTGTTCGGGAATAATTTACGGTCTTTATTCGGCATCTAGCACTATGTAACGAAGTGGCTAACCGTAGTTACGTAATTAGTGCCAAGTTCCCAACCCGTCATTAGCACTTCACGCGCAAGTCGACCATCCCCGGTGACTAATGAACGACGAGAAGAGATAGAACAAGAGAGAGAGAGAACAAGAGCACACACAGCAGAAGCTCGTGCCATTACTGAGTTAATTAGTCCAGCAAATGAGCTTCTAAATTCAGTAAAGCCTTGCGCTGTCTCGCTATGAGCACTTTTATTGCACAAGAGGAGAAACTGCAGGCAGCCAAGTGGCTTCCTATTGAAGGCTGCGATATTAGGAAAAAAGCTTTTTTCCATACGACTACAATATTAGATTTATGAAGGCTTGTACTGGATGTTATTTATATGTAAAAAGAATTGAATAGTTTAAAACAACTTGTTCTTTTTTAATAATCTCTACTAAGAATTTATCACACAAAACAAATGCAGTACTATTAAATAGAAAAGTATACTATTCACATCACAACTTTTCCACTAGATGGCAGTGATGTTCTCTCTTTCATATAGGACTCGTATTTGATAACATAAAACTTCACGTTAAGTGGCAAAATATGAAACAAGGGAACTTATTGAAATAACGAATTGGTATCGTTGATTTGACAAGCGTTTTAAATTTTGTAAAAGTGATATGAATTAATTTATTTAACAGTTACTAGGAAAATTATAAATCCGATTATATTTTATAGTCAGATATAGAAAAACCTTTAAATATTTTCTAAAATTTATGAGAATATATTATTCGGCTTGCAGTTGCCTTGATTTGCCTAAACATTCTTCTGATTCTGACATATCAGCTAGACCGATAAATGAGCCACCTGGTGAGAGAAATTGAAATCACTGAAAACAGCCGGAACAATTAAATACAGATTCAATCACAGTCCGATGGAGTAACAAAAATACTACAGTTTCTATCAAGTATGACGTAAACAATTAATTTTTGTGACGTAGAACCTTCAAATAAATTTGTTTCTCTAACTTTCAAACATTATAAATAAACAGATGGTTAAACGGTAACGTTGAATCGGAAATACCATCCTATCCCAGAAGTCATTCGGATGAGCCCCCAGTTCATATCACCCCCACGAAAAATAAATTAATTTTCCCTTAATACTAACATTATAATATACGTATTTCTCCAAAGAGGGGAGAGGTGGGTTGATAGATTTTTCCTTTGAAAATTTAAAATCAATTTTCCAATCATCAGACTCACATTTCAGCTCCCCCCGTCCCCCCAATCAAAGATGGTTCAATAATTAACCGAAATGAATAAAATAGGGTGTGTGGGACTCACTTGCACTGTGCCGCCCGGTTCACTGTGGTGTTCAATGGGGGAAGTCCGGTAGCCACACCGAAAACGCATCTCTCACAAAAGCCCCGCACCTCACTCGAGGAGGAACTGCGGTTCGCCATCACCCCACCCCGACTTACCTTCCGTTCGGTTGCCTAGGTAGCAAGAAGCGCCAGTCAGAACGCGGACTGGGCGTCTCCGATGTGCCTTCCCCCCGATCTCCGGCAGCCACTACTGTTTACCTCCTCTCTGCGCGTGCAACGGGGCCATCCGCCGTCGGACAACTTTCGCACTTGGCAATTAGCCAAGAACCGCAACCGATAGAAGCGGTGGCTCATGCTAGGAAGCGATTGGCTGCCGCGCGGAAGCTCGGGCGGGATCCCGGTAACTGTGCTCCCAATGGGGAGAGAGGGGCAGTGGAAGCAATGCACCTATTTGCGTGCAGCTGTGTCACGGACGCTACGGGTGCAACCTTCCGATAGTCACGGTCGCCATTCCTAGCCGTGTACATTGTCTAGCTGTACACAACCAACCCTGTCTGCTGCTGTCAGAGCTCCTGGAAAGCCGCAACGAACTATTACCCACTACTTGCCCAGGCGGGGGGAAGAGCGACACCCAGTGTGTTCCTTCTGTATATACCACTGTGACCAGGTAGGGCGTTTAAGACTTTTTACCTGCCCGCTTGATCGCAGCCCGTAACCCTCACTATTGTTAAAATGATTCTTTCAATTGAAATGGCTACTAATATTTTATTTATTGCAAAGCATGTTAATAATAGCCAATTCACTACGCGCTGCATTAGAAATGGCTTTTAATGGAGCGAAATGTACATTTCAGTATGTCACCGGTCAATGTTGATTTCAGTGAAATGTACATTTTGTTTCCGAAAAGGAAAACCTCGTGATCCAATAATGATTATTTGAACACACAGAAATATGAGTTCAAGTGAAATCTACAATTCAGTATGTCACTAGTCGATTGTTGATTTCAGTGAAACGTGCATTTTGTTAAAAAAAAAAAAAAAAAAGAAAGAAAGAAAAGCAAAATCTCGCGATCCAATAATGAGTATTTCAACAAAGGAATATATACTGTATATTTTGTTTTTGTGCTTAAAATGCAAGCTAGAGATCCAACAATGCTAAAGAAATGTACTTTTTTGGTTTATATGCAAATCGCGCGACCCAAACAATGAGAATTTCATCAACAATAGTTAGTTCACGTTCGCGAAAAATAAAGTCAACTAATAAATCTAAAATTAATACAATTAAGTAGTGATTATCGCTTTTAGTCAATCTTAAATTTTTGCCATTCGTTTTATTAAAAATTACCATAAATTTTGTTGTATATTAATTAACAAACAGTACAGCACTAACTAAAAGTCTTTCTTATTAATGGCATTTTCTACCACTAAATGCTGAATGTATATTTATCACTCAGAAATTTATTTTGTACATAATAACTTATTAAAGATTTTTTATTACAAATTATGGTGAAAATTAATGTAATACTTGTGTTATTTTTGTTAGTGTTTTTAATTTTTTTTTCTTCTAATGAATTTAAGAATATTTTTATACAAAATAACGTCTTATATAATTGAGAGAACAGAGAAACATTTTTCTATGGTTACTTGCTTTAAGGATTGTCTGTTTATTTATATTAGAAATGTCTCGCTGTGGAAATTGTTGCAGGTTTTATTACATCTTAGATGATGTTTCCATTTCTTGTTCCACTTTAGTAAATTTGCAATGTTGTAAAGTCAATAAGATAGTTGCAATGTCATCACGGACCATTATCTGTAGTTTTTCAACTCCAAGTTTCTTTATTATCATCTGCCAAAGAATTTCCAACATGAAGGGGAATAGTTGGATGCTAAGTCAATAAATACCTGTAGTTGATTAGTATCTGAAACAGATTCATGGCTTGTTAGATAATCAAAACTTGTGGTTTGTTTTCATTAAATAGCATGACTGGATTCATAAAACAATGTATGAAGTGCCGAGGCTTCCTGTAGTCTTCTTTGAGAGCAACTTGTGTTTTATCAATAATTGTCTTATGATCATTGTTGATATTTTAAAAAAATATTATTTAAACTGCGATTTTCATTCAATTCACTTGTAAAGATTTTTTTTTTTTTTTTTTTTTTTGTCCTCTCACTTGGCTCAGTTCGTAGTTACTTTGACCTGTTAATGTGGTAACCGAGGAGAACTTAGTCACAGTGGCCTCCAGTTACAATAAACAAAAATACATCACCAGCCTGCCGACCACACCAGCAGGTGTTGAGTTTGTGATAGCATTGCTTGCCTTGTGGGCACCCAAAAGGAGACTCAAGTATGGAATGTGTCTGGTTTTCTTATTTTTTCCTTGACTGTTTCGTTCTTTCTTGATCCCACTTTCGTTTTCTTGTTTATTCATCCATTTGTTTCCGTGTCTCTTATCTTTATTTCTCTTATTCTAATTCTATCTGTTCATTCTCGTCTTAGTAAGATTTCGAATTCAGTATTTAAGTTATGTGACTTTTTTTCCTTTCAGTGTTATTCTTCAAGGCATTTTCCTTTCAGGGTGATGACCTTTTCTCTTTCTTGTTATCCTTAAAATTATCCTTTAATGATAACTTTTATTTTAGTGTTATCCTTATTTTTTGTTTAAGGATAAAATTTTTTCCTTTTACTGTTATCTTATCCTTAAAGAAATATTTCATGCTAGTGTTATTATCCTTAAAGGCTTTTTCAGGATAACTGTTTCGTTTGATTGTTATCCTTAAAGACTTTTTTCAGGATAACTTAAAAGTGTTATCGTTAAAAGGAAAAATAATTTTCCTTTAAGGATAACTTTTTTCCGTTTAGTGTTATCTTTAAAAGAATTTTTCTTAAAGATTAACTTTTTCCTTTTAATGTCATCTTTAAAATTTTAAGGATAACCTTTTCCTTTAGTGTTATCCTTTATTCCTGATTATCCTTAAAAGTTAAATCCTGCTCTACTGTTGGAGAATGATTTAACCTATGATAAAGGATTAAATAAAAAAAAAAAGATCGAACGTTATAAAATTCCTTTAGGTAACTAAAATTCAGCAGAATAGCAAAAAAAAGCTTTTACTGATCATGATATTTTCTTCCCTCCTAAGTAGTCCTTGCCTCCCCCCCCTCTGAAACATTTGCCGTTTCACTGAAGAAGAAAGCAGGTTGCAAAGCTGACTGTATTCTGCTTGTAAGTTTACTTTAGCCCCATTAAAAGGTGAACTGGGCCTGTACAACTGTCTGGCGTTATGCGGTACTTTACTCACACTGTCGCATCTACGGGAACGGTGTCGGCATTGCCGATCGATTGGGGACTGCAGATAGTCCAAGATGTCTCATCATTGCTAAGGATAGGGACGAGAGATGAAAGCGATTCAAGCAGAAATACTTAACAGGGAACTTTTTTCGGAGTTAAAACAACAACAACAACAAAAAAAAACTTCCGTTTCTTCTAAATAGAAAGAAATTCAGTAAAGAACCCCATTGATGTGTTGTAGTTACATTTCTTAGTTCTGAGCGTTTACTTAAGCTCTGTATTGAGAATCTAATAAATCAGAAAGTGGGTAGTGATCCAAAATCAATGCACCTTCGAGGGTTGTTTGAAGGAGGAAGCCTGAAAAATGCAAGCATTTATACCGATGACGAAGTCTATTTGAATTGATGAAAGCTGGTCTAATAGAATACTGAATCATTTTTTAATCAATTAATTTGTTAATCGTTATATTAACAAATGTGAACTTTAAGGTTGACTTTTAATGTTAGTTCACTTCGAAGCAATTCGATCTTCATTCTTAAACAAAGAAGACATCTTTTCTTGCACTTGAAATCCTCGGATTGTCATTTTGGTTTATTTTCATGTTTTTCACCTTTTAACCTTTTCTTTTTCCTTCTTTTATCTTACGGATATTATAAGAATTCAGATATAATTAAGAATATATATAGATTAAAAAAATTAATATAGTTTTGTCGACAAGATAAAAATTTTTTTTTTTCTATTCATAAGCTAATAGCCTCCGTAGCGACAAAAATTCCTTTAGTTGAAAAAATGGGTTCTAATTCTTTCCAGAACAGTTTTTTCTTCAACTGGAGATGACCACATCAAACAAACCATCCTATCACAACTAAAAATTATGACTTTACAACTCATGTAGGATGACGTAATATTTACTGTGCAGACATGTTCAAGACTGTTCTAATATGCTATTTATAAATCGGGGATAAGCGAATTTGTAAATGGCGTATTGTATTGCTGATCCCTTACTCGTTTCTACTCTGCAATAAGTGGTTCCATCCTATTACGTTCGTGGGTGATGAATAGTTTTAATGTTCATCAAAAATTGCGATTTAGCCCACTTTTTGTAAGTTTTTTGCGTGAGTGGAATGTCTTCATAGGCTCATATGAATTGTCCGCATCTCGGTGGAAACAATCGGACATGTAATTCTGACAAAAACGAAAGAAGAAAAAGAAAAGAACTTGTTACAAATAAACATTTGGAATTGTAAAATAAGAATGGATACACGTCATACCAAGAAAAGTTGCAGATTTGAATTATTAAGGGAGAATATTACTTGTAAAGATTACGTACCAGCGATACACAAAGAAGAACCCACAAGAGGAAAAGATGTGAATTATCTAATTTTTTTTAAGAGGGGGGGGTTAACCTCCGCTATAAAATCGGTATAATTAGTAAAAGCGATTTTATAGTCATTACAAGTTTATTAATATTGATAGGACATTACCGAAGAATTTTTTTGGTGGTTTTTATATCGTATTTTTCTCCCATAAAAGTCTGTATTGTAGCCCCTTATATCCCTTTATGAAAATCATTCTCCTGGACTCCCTATACTTGAGGAAATTCAGAAAACGTAAACTTAAGGCAACCCTTACACATACCACTAAGAAACGAGCATCTATTAATCCACGAAGTTAAAAAAAATAAAGTCAACAATCTTGTTTGTAAAGTTGTACTGTTAGGAATTAAGGAACATAAAGAAAATAACGTTCTAAATCGATAAATATCAAAATTTTCGTGAAGTCTTACCCTTTCAACTACTCCACAAAGAATGTACATTCATCGCCCACCAACACTTGAACATTTGGCAGATGTGCTAATTCTTACAATAACACGTAGATATCAGAAGATATCGCATAAGCAGATATCTAAAATACACAATGATACTTTTAACTATTTCAATTGCAATTTAAGTATACAAAGATAAGCGTCATCTCTTTCCCAGAAAACGAGTTGCTTTCCATTTAAAATAGAACTATGAGCAGCTTTCTTTTAACTTGTTTCGTTTTTATAGCGAAGAGAACACCCAATTTATGTCCTTCTTTGTTATTTTCCTATAATAGTCGTGAGCAATCGTCTGCCAGATGAGATTAACCTATCAGACGACTACTTGACTAAACAATGAAAAAAGAAAAACATGTATCGAGACGCAGACAGTTGTCAATATTAATAATAATTTATGATATTGTTGTATTTCAGGAAATGCGACTTAAAAATGTCGGTTTCAATCAGTATCATTTTATTGTTTAACCCTTATAATAGAAACGATAACTGCAATCATTTTTATGATACCCGGATCAATTCAAAGACAGGTAATATTTAAACTGCTTGAGTACATTATGACCATAATTCTCTCTAACTAAACAAAAAAAGAAACAAATTCGGTAGAAAATCATCGAAACCAGTATAGAATTATTTCGGATATACATATAAAAACCTATTGCCAGACGTTGCGCAGGTGGTGCAGTAAATGTTTCAAATTATGTGAGTATTGCACAGCAACAATGAAATATGAAATTGACTAATTCAAAATCGTGCCCGCGTGCAATGGTTTGAATGATCAGCCCATTGTTTCTTCGATCACGTTTAACAATTGAAGATACTGTTTTTTTACAAGAATGATAAAGCTCCTTTGAGTAAATTAATAAATTATGCGTTCAAAAGAATGCTACTATTGTAAAAATGGATTTGAAAGAAAGAAGAGAAAAGTATCCTTTATATCCCGCCTAAAGAAAACAACAAGGTTATGCACATTTTGTTAGGAAAGTGTAAATATCATTGTGTTTTCAGTGACTTAATCGCTGTTGTAATATAGCACATTTGTCTGCTTGAAATGGTCGTCGCATTTTTTTATTTTGTTTTTATTATTTGTTAGAAACGTCACGTGTTAAACACGTGATTACGAAATAGACAACTCGCGAGCCACGAGTTTGTGTCGAAACTGACACAATTTCAGCGCCAGTCTCGAGACACGAGTTTGCATCCTGAAATTGACATAATCTGATTTGTTGTTTTTCCAGCTAAGTCGCGAGACATTTCCTCGAGACTGATTGTTATTTTGTTCATTTTTTTTTTTTTATTCGGCTTCCTGAAATGAACAATCCACATGTCTTTTTCTAACTAGCAGCTAAAAGTCTTTTATTTTCTCTCTTTTTTTTTTTTTAAGACTTCAAACCATAACTGCCATCTTCCATTCTCTCTCTTGGAAGCATTTTGATCCATCCCTCACTCAGTGATAAAAGATAAGAGGACCGGGCGCGAAATAATTAATAATGCTTGTTAAAACGCCCTCTGTAAAAGTCCTGAGCTACTCAAGCGTGCAGAGATATGTCGGCAAATGTGAGAATATGTCTAAGTTGTTTATTATATCCGTGTACCGAGACCGGATTGGGAGTAGTAGTAGCAACCAGTTCGATGTCGTTAAAGGAGTTCCGTTATACGGACAGCGTGTGGTCGTACAAGCCAATAATTATGAAGATACTGAAGGCTTCAGCGATTGTGAACTGGGAGCTGGTTGGCATAATTATTGGGTGGTGTATGTGTATGTGTGTACTTCTTACTGCCGGCTAGGGATGGTAAGATAGTTTCAGCGTACCAACCCCCACTTCCCTAGGGGCTTGTTGTACGTGAAGTACGGCATGAAATACTAATGCCCGAAAACTGGCATCTGTTCATTGGTACCGATGGTGAATATAGCGTTGGGAGTCCATTATGGCTAATTGCCCAGTCTGGTTGGCTAACTTGGAACGGAAACAGTGGACAGTTTTCAGGGGAAAGACGGGGGTTCCCAGCTTCCTCACTTGGTAAGGATGTTACTGTGGGATTGTCATCAGCGAACCGTTACCCAAGTCCGTCAAATACAGGATCCTTTTGACCTCTCGGTTTGACTTTGATCAGCTGTAAAGAAAACTCATCTACAGGATTTAAACCTCCCCCCCCCCTTTATGCAGTGAAATGCGTTGTTCATTATGCAATTATCCACTTAAGTGTACCGGAAGTGACACCATTTCCTTTAACAGTAAATTTAGTTCGGTTTTGTGACAGCTAACAACTGTAATTCCACAGTTTCCTCTTTCAATTTTCACTACCAATTTTCGGTAGTGAAATGTCTATATTAGGAATGGATAAAGCGCCATCTACGTTAGCTACGTTAACCATCTCAATTCTAAGTATCCAGATCTGCACTGCTGATGCCTACCGATGTCTCAATGTACATTTCTATGCTGCGGATGTTTTGAGACTTAACAAACTCGATCGCCATCTTGGATACTTGTCAGCTGCAGGGTAAGATAGAATTTGTGTTTAAATAGCATCAATAAACCATTTATTCTTAGATGTAATGCCTTTCAGATTGTAGTTCTTCCCGTTAAGTTGGATACTTTGTACGGGAGGTCTGTTGCTCGAAATCTTGTGAGTTTGGTGAGTGTTCCTTCAGCACTTTGTAGATGTGCTGGTCATGTTGAGATCATTGCCTGTCAAAGGCTTAGTTTCAGGTCCAAAGAAGCGTTTGAGTGCTTGAAAAAAAAAGAAAAAGAAAAAAAAGTGGCTCCATGCACACGTCCCTTATTGTTGTTTCTTGAGCACAAGCTCCCGTAGTCCAGTCTGTTTCGACGATACCCTCCGATTGGAAACAGCCCTGGGTCCTGATCTCGTCTAGAACGCAACAGATAAAACCAGCCTTCTAGAACACGCACTCAATTAACAATTAATAATATGCTAACCTAATAAGCCTTAGTTACTTCGGCCGAAACTCAAAACACTCCTAACCTCTCCAGTCTTCCTTGTTATAGCTGAATATTTCTTCTAAAAATATGTATTTATCTAAATTATAGCACAAGAACCCACATATAATAATGTCAAACGAAATAACACAGTCCGACATTACATCCAGTACAGTAATAGAAAACAAAGTTCTTTGTACGCGAAACCAAAGGGTGTGTGGGGTGGATATATCTGTTAGGATTCTAAGTTGGTATATCAGCTTGATATTTATTGGCAGCATCTGTATGTTAGGTCTTTCATTGCTTTGAATGAACCGAGTAAATACTTGTTATTATCCTACTGTTAACGGGAAGGCAACCAAAGTACCTTCAAATACATCTTTGAAATCAATATCCTGTCTAAAGTATAGAACAGTGCTTCACGACGAGGGACAGATTTACGAAACTGTTGTAAATTACAATTTAGTCTCAAAGTCTTAATATATTAAATGGGATCAAAATCAGTCCATCTGTTCTCTGAGTCGTTTCATACTCGGCCAACGAAGGGAATAGGTGCTGACAAATGTGCTCATCATGATCGAAGATTCTCTTTTCTTCATCCTTTATTTGTTGCGTAAGATTTAAAAATGACTTAAAACTCTCTCTTGTCCTATATGATTAAAAAAAAAATGTCCTTTCAGTTTTGTAGCTTTTCGGACTACGTTAGCTTCGTCGTCATGGTGACCATTCGTTTTCAAATGAGGTAAACCGTAATGTATTTCATGCTGATTCAACGTCGTAATTGACAAAAAGGTTTTGCAGGGTCTCTTAAGAACTTTCGATGGGAGACTTTCCACCAACGACAGGTGGAAATTTGATCGGAAAGACCTGTCGTTGACAGGTCTTTCCGATCAAAGGGCTTCGTCAATACTGAATGAGCTATGGAGGGTAGTAAGACCATGACAACAATGTATTATGTCTGCTAAATGCGTGTGTTCTTCATGTCTTGTGCATGTTTTGCGGTATGAAACCTCAATATTTCCAGGAAGAAAACTCTTCGACCTCCGTATTAGACCGGCTCACTCACCCTTCAGTTGAAGTTACCATTATTGGGACTTTTGAAAAGTCCCAATAACGGTAATTTGAGTTCTAGATGGGATTCGAACCTGTCTTTCGTCGATAATACAGACTGAGTTACCGAGGATCCAAATGGGTGGCAAATTCCCTATCAAAAATAAGTGCGATGTGTTTATTGGATTGGTTTCGATAACGCTGAATGCCATCATGAGACTTCTCAGAAAATCAGACGCTCACCGACTACGGATCACCCTCGCATGAATAAAAATATCGGATCACAAGGAGGCAGTTTTAAAAATCTTTGACAATTTGATGCTGAATTTGGTTCTTTGAACGACTTATTTCCTCTAAAGGCGCTGTTTTCGCCGAAGCCCAAATTAGGAGCATTAGTATATTGTACAGATGGGAAATGATTCTAAAGTAGACAACCCCCCCCCCCCCCTTATCCTGAGCAGTAAACATCACAATATATGGAACACAAAGACGTCAACGTGTGTGCAATTATACTGGAAGAATTGCTGAAGGTAGTTCATAAAATGAAATAATTTTCTGAGTACGATTAACAATAGAAAAATATTTCGATCCAATCCGAACCCTATCGCAGATAAGGAAATCGATAATAATACTCCGCGCCTCCGCAACTCAGTCAGTTTCGTCGAAGCCCTCTAATTGGAGCACCTGGGTTCGAATCTCATCTGGGATGCGAAGGACGTTTATCAGAGCTTTTCAAGTTAAGGTGAGTTAGCCAATCGCATAGGAAAGTGGGTGGGTGGGGGGGGGGAATTCGTGCCGGAAAACATGGATTTTACGTCCCGCAAACCAACCAACTACAATAAAGCCAGTGATATTTGGCCAGCTGCTAGCTTAAGTGGCCTGCACGTAGCGTGGATTAGTATTAGTATAATTCTCCAACTAATAGAAGATATTTGTCCCCTTAATACCGATGGGGAAACGACTGAAGGTTTTTTTACTATTCTCGCAGAATATTCTAATCTAGTAATTTCCGTCTTAAGCTTAAACAAAACCCTATAAAGGAAAAAAAAAACTTGACGTTATTTTTTTTAATTAAAAGTGTTTTTTTAAGGAGTAGAAAAGACCTCTCTAATTTTTGCATACTTGGACTTGATGCTTTTGGTTATAGTGTGTGTGTGTGTGTGTGTGTGTGCGCGCGCGTGCGCGTGTTACATATTCTGTGGGACTGTTCATACCGCATCAAAGTAGCTAAAGACATCGGGAGGAGAAAAAAAATTGTCGTTCACCTTATGCTACTTGCTAACTCACTGTCAGTGAAAAAGGTCGGTCTCATAAAGGATTCGGTGGCATTCTAGGGCGGATTCAAATCCGCGTTTTCCATTAAGATCTTGAATCTAACCTGTACGAACCCGAAAATCTGAAAAAAAAAAAAAAAAAGGTTATATATTTCTAAAACGGTTCATCCACTTTAATAGCAGTTCGTAACTGGTGATGTCTTCAACCTTTTCCTAAGGTGAGTCCTTAATTTCTGCTGCAGTTATCTGTGAATAAATTTATTAAGTATTCCTAAGGAAGTTCGGCAGAATCCTAGCAATAAATCGCCATTTCATATACTGATTTTTTGGAAGAAAGAAGTGTAAATCCTTTTTCGGAGTTCATACGAAATGTGTTCCCCAAGTTCCCCATTGATCAATGGGTATTTTTAGTTTCCCGTTCTTGTTAAAAGTTTGGTTTGACGCTACAATCCATCATACTCAAAAGCGAATGACAAAGCGTTGATCTGTAAGGGAAAAAAAAAAATTCTATCCCAAAGTCAGTATTTTTTTTTTTTAAACATCTCTGCAAAAAGGTACATTCAACTATATATATTAGAGAGAAATATTTCTATTCTTAAACATGGCACTAACACAATAGCATCTTTAATATCTTAAATATCTTCGGAGCTATAACAAGAAAATTTTCAGTTTGCATGTTCCATTAATTGTATAACAACATATCAAGCGTGATTTCGTGTTTTCCTCTCCTATTGTAATAGCTGTAAAATGCACAAAATTTAGCACGCGATATCATAATAAGTTGATTTTTACTTCATTGTAGTTTTATTCAAATCATCCTATTAGTGGATTTCTGCTATTGTTACGTAAAACATAATTCAGGTAGATTTCATTATTATTCTCATGAGCTTTCCATTTGGCGGTCATAAAATAAACTAGAAAGCTTGTTTGGGCAGACGATATTTTTTTTTATTGTTTGTCAACAATGGTAAAAACTTTTTCTAATTTATCGTCTGCCAATAATCTATGAACTATTCATTGGTATAAGTTAACAGTGTAATGAGAATTAAACCAGCATATTGATATGTAATTTAGAATAAGAAATTCTTTAGTCACGCTATAAGGATACAAACTTCAGTGCCTAATTTGTTCTATAATCATCTCTTTTTCTATATTTGACGGGGTAGAACGTGGCTAAATTTTTTTCGAGTATAGCGATTGGGAAGGTTGTAAAACCTAAATAATAATAAAAAAAAAACACTAAAGGAATAAGCCATCAACTTTTTTTGTGTGTCAAATTCCTTCATTTACTTTTCTCTAGGGAAAAGGAAATATTCAACCAGCTGTTTCTTGTCATTGTTTCGTTCTTTCTTTCCTCTTTTTTTATATTTTTTATTTATTTATTTATTTTTTTAACCAGGTTTTGTGTTCTTAATGGTTGAATTCAATGCTTATCATCTAAACAGTATGGAACTATCTGGGTTCGCCAACTACTGCGAGGAGGTTGTTCCGGGTTAGGGGAGAAAATAGGGGGAGTACAGCTCGCTCCTGAGAGATATTACTGAAAGAATCTCAAGAAGGATAAAATTAAAAAAAAAATAGGAAAATAAAGAGAAAAAAAGGGCCCGTAAATGACCATCTACAGAGGATGTTGGAGTTCAGAATAATTTTGACAGTGATGGATTATATAAGTGGGTTATGGCTATTTGGGGGGAAATAACGGCTGAAAAGAATAGCTCAGGGGTCATGTAGGCGGTCATTTTTTACTAGAAACTAGGGTAAAGCCGCGTTTGTTTCCCATTCGTAGCGATCTTAATGTTGGGCAATATGTGGAAGAAGTCGCCTTTAGAATTATGCGAGTGTTTGGTGGTAGCGCAGACAAACCCCGTTGAAACGATAGCCTGGTTTTTAGTACACCTGCCAGGTGAGACAGTTAATGCTATTGTGAGGACCCTCTGATGGAGAGAGATAGCATAAAGTACTCCTTTGCAGCCAAGGCGCCTTACATTAGAAGGTCCGCTACGCTAAGCCTAACTTTGAATTCAGTGTAGTTTATTGTCTTCTGCAGTTTATTTGCCGTCTTTCGAGTAGTGAGGAAGATCTTCTAGTTAGAATAGCGCTGTATACACTACGTGTGCAAAAGTTTGGGTTACCTTCGGAGATATTTCGTGTGTTTTCCAAGATACGTTTAAATCTTCTGTCGAAAGTGTGAACTAAGTAAGGTTTTTTTTTGTTGTTGTTTTAATTTTAAATGAGACGGTTGTGCTCTGCGATGAACATCCCACGACTAACAAAGGCCACTTAGGTAAATTTATAAACCTTTGGTTCTATGAATTATCACTAAGCCTTGACAACTCCTTAAAGGTATGAATTGTTGTCTTAAGACAATTACTTGCTGTGTGTGTTTGTGTCCTTTCTGTATTCGTCTGGCGTATTTCAAGTTGTGTAACTTTATAACCACCCTATTGCACCCTGATTTATTGGTCCGAAGCGCCAAGGGGAAAGGTGAAATTTTAATATGAAAACGTTTCCCAGTGTCAGCAATAGACCGACACGCCCAGTGTGTGTGTGTGTGTGTGTGTGTGTGTGTGTGTGTGTTTTACGAAGCACCTCTCTTCGCGTATCCACCATCTGGGTAATGACGGACTGGTATTTTTAAACTTCGCGACCACGAACGTGCTCCTAACACACTTCCAAATCCGTACGCCCCTCTCTACGCACACTGAACTCAGGTCAAATACGAACTTCCAATTATTATCTCCTCACCCCACAAAAAAAATGCTTCTTCAGTCTTTCTTTATTGGGTTTTTTTTTTATTTACGTTTTCTTATTCTATTCCACTTGTCGATTTCTTATTTCTTTCTTTTATTTCTCTTTGTCTTTTGTCATTTTCTCATATTTATCTGTCCCCTATTGTAATAGCTGTAAAATGCACAAAATTCAGCAAACGATATCATATTAAGTTGACTTTTACTTCATTGTAGTTTTATTCCAATCATCCCATTGGTGGATTTCTGCTATTGTTACGTAAAACATGATTCAGGTAGATTTCATTATTAGTCTCATGAGCTTTCTACGTGGCGGTCATAAAATCAACTAGAAAGCTTGTTTGGGCAGACGATATCGAAAATTTTTATGTTGTTTGTCAACAATGGTAAAATGTTTTTCTAATTTATCGTCTGCCAAACAATAATCTATCTATTATCTCACTCTCTCTGTCTGTTTTTTCTTTCTCTCTCTCTCTCCCTTACTTGTTTTGTATTTATTTATTTATTTGTTAATTTTTCTTCCATCTTTATTTTTCATTTCTTTCTGCAATCTTTTTTTTTTTCAGCATCATCTGTTCAACATGATTATCAGGATGAGATGTTGGGAAGATCATTGTGACCAATGACGACATATTCTGAACATCATTCCTAACAGCTATAATTTGCTGAATATTTTCTGAACCTAATCTTGAACAAACCACGATATAATTTCGACCCAATAATAGACCCAAACCCTGAACATAACGATATGTAATGAACAATGATCGAAAGTCTTCAAGATAATGTCCCTAAAAGAGCTTTAACATATCTGAGTCGTCCGTTATTTCTTCCTATTCTCACCAGAGCATCTGTTGCATACTCAACCTTCTTACCAAACGATAGTTTTAAAAAAAGGCTATTGTCAGTTTGAATTCAGGCATTTTTACGTGATTACCATGGCAGTATTTTACACGAATCTTTTATATCTCCAACACTTCCTAATTCCAGAGATTTATATTTCTTAAGTGTCCTACTTCTACAACAACCTTCTTGAGAAACTTTACAAAAGTGTAATTTATTTCAACACTTTATTAAGGTACAGGTTCTGAATACGTGGTTTATTCCTTCCACTGTACAATAAGTTACGTATAGAATGAGAGCGACAAATCAGAAACCATTAAAAGTCATAAGTCATTGTCCGTCTCTTTTATATCTGAATTCTTCTCTCTCTCTCTGGGAATTGTTTCTGACCTTAATGAGACCGTGCGAAAACCCTGTTCTACATAACATTTAATTACTTCACTAGATGGCGCTCCTAATTGTCATCTCGATAAGGTATTAGCAGAAGTTGGAATACATTTATATTTTTAATCTTATGTTTTCGGAGCACCAATGATACTCGCCAGGCGGCGCTTCTGTTGCAGCCGAGAGTTGAATGTTATGACGCAATCCAATGTCAGTTACACTTCAGAAATGAGTGAAGGAAAAAGTATTTGTAATTGAATAAGGGATGCGGAAATACCAACAGATGCATGATGGGTTGACACATCTTATGCAGGTGTGCGGCGGGGTTACCGCAGTGCTTTCAACAGTGTGGAAAGTTTCTCTGTAACCTCCTACTGTCTGGACCAACCATCAGGGAACACCTGCGCGAAAGGGGAAAACAGTATCGAAGAGGGAGCGAGTGGGTCGGTTGGTGGATGATGGAAGTAGATGGATTGGATGACGTCACTCGGCCTTACTTGTAAACAGTCATCGATAAAGGTCTCTTTCCCCTGAACGAATTTTTCCCCGCACATATGGGGTTCACTCCTAAATTAAGGGGGAAAAGTGTCGTGCAGGGAAGCAGTATTTACAGGGAGGTATCACAATATTGATGGAGAAAACTCTTCCTCACTTTTACCTCTGGCTAAATGCATTTCGATAGAATATATTTCTCATCTTTATTAAATCATTTTGAGCCATTTCATTTTTAATCCCAATTGGGTAATTTTCAGTAAAATATATAAAACAGTATATACACAGTTTCATATATTTTATACGAAGTCGCAAAGACTTTTAATTTGCAACTAAAAGTGTTAAATAATGAGTGACGTCATCAATGACGTCACAAATACGACTGTATTTCCAGGTGGCATTCGTATGAATCAGAAAAGTCTAACAATATAGTCTATCAATATTATTAACTCTCTCTCTCTTCTCTCTCTCTCTCTCTCTCTCTCTCTCTCTCTCTGTCTCTCTCTACCCCCCCCAGCTCTTCTTTTTCATTTTTTTTTATATTTTTCAAACCTTTCTTGCTCACGTTTTTTTTTTCTTTCCTCGTTTCTTTCTCTTATTCCCTTTATTATTTTTTTTATTATTTCCTTCCTTCTCTCTTTGATGAAACACCCTTCCATTTACTTCCTTGCACTTGACATACTTCAAAAAAAAAAACTCATTTTGTCTCTTTCCAGCGATGCCAAATACCATCTTGCAATAGTGAACATTAAAGTACACCACTTTATTTCTCACATAACCGAGCTACAAAAGCTTGCTGGAGAAAAGTAAAGAACCGTGATGGCAGTTATTTAAATCAAAGTCAACAGATAAAAAAAAAAAAAAAAAAAAAAGCGATCTCTGACGTCATCAGGGCTGTATAAACGGTAATCTTGGGCTATAATTCGGTTGCTAGCGATGATGTTTGCTTATGTGTCTGCAATGACAAAGCAGGAAAACAGAAGCCCTGTAAAATGTCCAATTCGCTGTTATCTTGAAACGGGGGAGATGGCAAGGGGGGGTAGCCTATCCATGACATCTTTATTGTGGCTTCATTCGTGGGAAAGGAAAAAAAAAAAATTAAATGCTTCAAGCAAACAGCGCTGAAATAGCATAGGAACAGCAACAGCGATCCTTCTATTTCTATTGCACCATTACATTTATTAGGCTTATTCAACGCAGACCTTCGTATCAAATTGAAGTGCTCATACCTCTAAAGGTGCCTTTCGGGTGTGTCACAAATATGGAACACAATCTTTCAGCTGTTACTCCCCCAATAAAAGGAATATGTTGTAAGCCGGCATACTTTCTTCTTTACCGAAACTACGTCTCGCATATTACTAACAGCCTTCTGACGGCTCATTGTTGTTGGACTAGTTTCTCCTTCTTTCTCTCCGTCTTCCTATCCTCCCCGCCACCGACTCTCTATATGTGTTAGAGCTAGTCATAAATAAATGGATCATGAACAGTTCGTGACAGAGTGATTGTTGCAGCTAACAATACACCCTGTGCGACCGACGTTCAGGCATGCGTATTATGTGTCAATTACCAACTTGCTATTGTTAGATCAAGTATAAACAATTTACCGTTGTTGACCAATCAGAATTTTTTTGTTTTTTTTAAATCACTTTGCTGCCTCTAAAACACTGATTTCTGTTTTCTAATATACTGTGGACACGAAAATTATCTTTAAGAGAAAGAATGTAATCAATGTGCATCCAAAATCAAATATACTTGTAGCTAATAGTATAATATAATATATATATATATATATATATATATATTTATTTTTTTTTTTGCAGGGTATATACTGAATTTTTCCCGGTTGTCTGTCCATGAATTCACCTGACCATGATAACCCTATTAGGAGAGTTTGGTAAGTCTTCCATCATTTCTATTGAAGTTAGTTCATTTGGATTTCTGAAATATACAGAAAATAATTCTTCGTTGCAAGTACGACAAAATAAATCACGCACACACACACACCTGAACAAGGATGTCGTCTCATATTTCGCTATCATGATCTTGGTTGTAAAGCCATCATATAATATTTATTATACGAACTTCCTGAATCTCTCACCAGAAGGCAGCAGTGTTGACTGACGAATATTGTCACTGAGTGGGGGTTTAAGCTGTTTATTTTTTTTTTAAAACCGATATAATATCGATAGATTATTAAGAAGTTTGCTGAAGTATCGTAGCTATTTATCTTAAGAAGTCTGTCGCTATCTTTCTTTCTGACCTGTAAAGGGAGTAATGTTTGGCAAACCTCGCCCACTAGATGTTGGTGATTAATACAGTCGAACTGTCCGGATGCTACATGAGCGGATGTTTGTATAAGGCACGAACTGGCGAGTTGCGTAGGCGGGGGGGGGGGTTAAGATTCCACTCACAGTTGCTAAGATACACATAGTTTAAGCAATTGTAACTTAACCTCGTTTGCAACTCAAATTACAAAGTTTGGTGTTACCTTGCGCTTACGATGGTGCGGGGAAAATATCCCCTTATAGAGGGCGCCACTGTGGAATCATGTGGTGGTGAGGGGGGGGGGATGCGATGGTGATAATTAGCAATTTGGGACTCGCCACAAAACAGAAGCTATTTTAAACAGAGTAAGATGTTGGCCCTATTAACACTAAATATGGTAATAGGACACTTGTAATGCGTCCAATAAACACTTGAAAGTTTTCAAAAATTTTAAATTAATTGCCGTACTATTGATAGAGTGGATGTCCGGATTGAATTATTTTGATATCCATGTTTCCGGGCAAAGTATAAGCTAATTACTATAACCATGTTTATGACTAAAATATTTTTTATTCATGTTCGGGGCACAATCGATATTTTTTTGTTATCCATGTTTCTGACTTCGTTGTTTATTGAGATGAGCAAAATTACTCGAAGCTAAAATCGTATTACAAAAAAAAAAAAAAAAAAAAAAAAAACGTTAAACAATCTACTAATAAAAGAAAATTGTTGATAGGAAGTCGAAGGTTTTTTCCACTAAATGTATACCAATCGTACCTCGTTAACTGATATTACACTAGGGAGGATTGTTTGATTAGCAGGGGCAATAGGCAGGTTATCTCTGAACGCACACACATACACATGCTCACCTTAACTCAAATGCGCAGCATCAAAGGCGGCTTCAAACGCAGTTTCAGCGTTTCCAAAGACCTGAAGGTAGCAAAGGGCAATTCTGTCACCGCTCTTAAGTGAAAGATCTGAAAAAACCGCTATCGGCATTTGTAGATTATATTCTGTCCCCTGTCATCAACATTGCCTTATGGTTCAGTCGGCAGTTGATATTGGCTCACATTAAACCTTATCGGGGGACAATTCAACTCGGGGCCACCCACTTCAGGTGACGCTGTTACCAGTGTCTTATATCTTTACAGAGAAAAGGACATTCGTAAGTCCTAAGCAAATATTTCTCAGAAGCGAGTTCACTAAGCCGTAATTTTTAATAAATTGACATCTGTGATTCGTGTTTCTTAGTCACCAGGAAATAACTGAGGAATTTATCACTTTCTCCTTCATTCTATCAATAATGTTTGTAAGAAAGGGATCCTAGTTATTTCGCAAAATCAATTGGCGTTCCGTTACTTTTGTCAGTAAGTATATACAAAACAACCACACGCACATTTGTATGTTAACTATGGTTATTTCTATATTTTACGTTATTTGAATACGCTAATGATATCGGATGGTAGTCATACCTTTATTTTTCTATACTATTGAATTTATCTTTTTTTTTTTTTTTTTTTGTGGTATTCGAGTTATCGAAGAAAAACATTTTCTTTGCTTAAATAAGTTTCTATCTGAAGTACTGTACACCAAGGTAGCGACGGAAATTAATTTAAATATTTTATACAGTGTCCACGTCCGGTCAAGTCCATTATGTTGAGTTATTGTACCTCCGAGGTACTAGGGATAGCCCCCCAAGCGAACAATCAGTAGAATAATTTCATTAGTCGATGGAGCTGAATTGGAAGATGTACAGAAGAGGCTACTACATTTATAGCTCGGGTGTGTGTGTGGGGGGGGAGGGGGGTCAGATGGGGTGGACACATGAGCTTTAACTTTTAAGAGAAAGAGAGAATTGAAATGAAAGGAAAAAATTAGTTTTGTTCAAGATTCTGCTAAGATATATCGTTCTGGAAAGAATTAACAGACTAAGAGATTTAATCAAATTATATTTTTATAGTAAAAATAAATAAATAAATTGAATAAGAAATAATATTAGAAGAATCGCATGATTACGAGGATAATTTATTCAGAAATTGTTTTCACACGACATCCGTCATTGGTCTTTGCTAATTCTTCTTTCTTTTTCTTCTTCGATCTACGTTTTAAATTTGTCAAACTGCAGTAATTACTAAGGGATAATTAGAGAACTAATTAATTGCAGGACTGCATAGTCATTTAGATGTCGCTACCTGTACTTGGATATTACGCTATAATAAGCAGGTGTGTGTGATTGAATCCTAGCACGGAAGCTACGCACGAACAAACAGAACCAATCATTATTACTCAAATAAAAATCTAGTAGATACGTGAAGAAATCAAGACGATCGACATTAGCGCCACCTTTCGGGCAAATGTTTTTCTTAATGTTGTTTTCATTGCATTATGAATACTCAGATTTTTTAATTCTTGTTTTCGAGTTAATAATTACGAAAATTATTTTTAAAATTAAGGAAATTGACGTAAAAGCTTTTTCGAGTTTTGAAAGAGGGAAACTTTGTGTTTCCGGTGGGAGATAACGTGGGTCATTGAGTTGAACTGAACTCATTCGTCACCCTTGACCTCTGCGGTGGTCTACGTCGTAACCCAGTCGCAGTGGCGGTGATGAGTGACCCTCCGCAGTATGTGTGTGTTTGTGCTGCGTTGACCAGTTGCACATGCCCGTATCCTCTGTCTCTTTCTGTCTTGACAAACGACAGTAGACTTACTCATTACCGGAAGTTCTGCAGTTTGCCATTTCCGGTTTCGTTTTGCAGTTATTATGAATTTGGATTTTTTTTATAACAATAATTGTAAGAATTTGTTCTATACATGAACCTTTTTTAATACATAAATATTTTTAGCATTATAATTTTTCAGCTTGACCTATGGATGTTAATGCATATCTCGAAAAATTTATTATACTGATGAATCCACGATCTTGAATTTCTTTTCTTTCTTTTTTTTTTTTTTTCTGAAGTTACCAACTAAACATTTCTCAAGATAAAACTTTTAAAAATGCTCAAAGCACTTCAGAATAGTCTAAATATTTTTTACAACTATTTCAATACCTTTCACAGTTTAATTGACGATTTCGACCCCCTCCCCTTTCACACGGCACTTATTCTTTAGCTAACAGATGATTTTTAACACCCGGTGTGAGACAAGCATCCCGTTTTCTGAGGCCTGAAGTGACTTGGGAAAAAAAGAATCCATCTTTGGTCTCTACAGCGGCGTTTCCGAACTCTTATATAGAAATAAATAAATAAAAAAAATACATAACATTAATAAAAATGGAAAAAATAATCCTTATCCCACTTAGAATACTAATATACTATACATTTACAACTTTTCATGAGTGGGTGGACATTAAAAATATCATCTAATCACTGCTAGTTTTTCTATACATAGTATAATTCTAGTATAATTCTCATATTCTTAAATTTTAAGCATTCTTTCAACTTCTGTTCTCTTTAAAATTTACAAATTGTAACTGAGATCGAAGCGAATCGAGATGATTTGCTCTGATCTCAATTATAATAGTTTTTCGTATAACTATATAGCACTATTTACAGCAGAAAAAGCGTTGTAAATGTATTTTACTTATTTATTTAGAAAAAATAATGTATATATATATAATAATAATAATATATATATATATATATGAAAATAGAATTTAGGAAAAATGCTGCAAAGAAAGAAATAGAAACATTCAAATAAAGTATTGGTTGAAAGAAATTAGAAGTGAGTAGAAATAAAGAAACGTTGACTTATATGCATATTTGTCCAAATGCTTTGGTAAATCTAAAAGTTTTAATCAAATACTTGTGGTTCTTGTTAACCCTCTTCCTTTTCTTGAGGTGAATGAGGGGGGACTGTTATCTTATCAGCGCATGCACCATTTTCTTCCTATGCGTCGTATACGGACCACGTTCAGTAATTGTCTATTAGCACATCAGTGGAGTTGAAAGCTGAACCAGTTTCTCCAGATGGGGCTGCCGTCACGGATAAGGGGATGCGGAGAAAGTCCCTTCTTTCTATTCGGGGAACACCAAGTTCCTTTCTAGCCGAAATAAATGACAATGTAAAAGGCACAATCTGTCATGAAATCCAAGCATTTAGATGCCATTTAATAATAATAATAATAATAATAATAATAATAATAATAATAATAATAATAATAATAATGGTCGTTGTAGCTACAGGTAAACTAATATCCCATAATCTATTAAGAAGCAATTTTCCATCTGTCAAAGGCTTATTTTAAATTCGTAATTGCATTCATTACCTCTAAATATAGAATAGTTCACTAAATCATTTTCAATAATTTATTCTTCCACAAAAATTAATCTCTTTTCAGTTAGCATATAATCTTAAAAACATTCTGGCCTGTGCATTCCCATTTCTTCAAGAGAGGTTACCACGTAACAGGACACTTAACCCCTAGATGGGAGTGGGGGAGGAGAAAAGATTTAGGAGTTTGTTGTGAACTGGTTGACAGTAAATCCCTATGAAGTCGTTAAGCCTAATCACTAACACGCAAAGAGAGGAGAGCTAAAAGTTTCGCTGTAGAATTACTATGGTTACGTGAAGGAATGGGATAGACTAGAATGCTAGGGGGACGGGGACATGCTTCCTTTCTCTCCTTCTCTGATAACAGCTGTTGAAAGAACTGCTTAGTGGCTCTGACCGTCAAAAAGCGTACGTTAAGCCAACACAATAAACAGGATTTCGATAGGATATAGTAACTAGTATTGCAAATAGAGATATGGAGAAAATTATTTAGAGAAATTAATTTTATGTTTTCCGATAACAGAAAAAGAGATTTTTTTTCCATTTTTATTTTATTGGCGTAATTTGACTGGTGAAATGAAATATCTGAGCTTTGCAATCGATCATGAGTTGAAATTAACAATACCTTAGCTTTGTCGATCATAAAATGAAATTGGCAATATCTGAACTTGTCAGATGATCATGAATTGAAATCGACAATACTTGAGCTTTGCAATCAATCATGAATTGAAATTGACAATACTTGAGTTTTGCAATCAATCATGAATTGAAATCGACAATACCTGAGCTTTGTAATCAATCATAAGCTGAAATTGGCAATACCTGAACTTGTCAGATGATCATGAATTGAAATTGACAATAACTTAGCTTTGCAGTTCATCACGCGCACAACAATCAAATTACTTTGCCTAACAAAAGCCATAACAATAAAGTCGTTTGGCAAATATCCAATTAACAAACAGAAATGAATCAAAAACCTCATTTTGTTAAAAAAACAAACAAACTACTCGACTTATTTTGCTCAGCCATTTCTAAAAATAAAAATTTACAAGAACAGATTACTATTCTTGAAATTCTCTAAGGAGTGTAACGTCGAGGTTAGAAGTAACATCGAGAACCATCGCGGATAATAATCATATGAGATAATAAATGACCATAATCATGTATTGTAGGCACGAAGTTAAGAACAGCAACGGGAAAAAGTGATCGCAAAAAAAGGACTTATTAACGTCACAGTTTCCTTATTAAGATGCATCCTCTAATTCGTTTGCTACAGAGCTCATGTTGCTATAACAGTTGGGGGTCGAAGTGTGTTAGAATACACAATGAGATTTTCAAAGACATTGACACAATAGATATTTCTTCCATGATGAAGATGTAGATGGCGACGTATCAGCCGAGAGAGAGAGAGAGATGTGCAGTGTTAGTTTCATAAAGGAAACTACGGTAACCGTCATGTGACTTTTTTCTGATTAATGTTAATTATCTTAATGTTTTGTAATATGATTTATATGCTTTATATTATTTAATAGCTAGGTCCCGTACTATGTCGCTATTATTTTATCTTCATATTTAAGGGAGCGGGGTCACATTATCGGTGGCATTTCAAGTAGGTAGTTTAGCATTTCAAGAAACTGATAAATATAATCTTTTTTTTTTATGATCACATAAGGTCAAACAAGTCAATTTTTTTGTTCATTGCAGTGATGTAAAATGCTAAACAGAAGCTGGCAAACTCAGAGTTGTGAAAGGAAGGGGTGACTTCATGTGAAACAGTTTGACATTTGGTTCGTACGAAAAGAAGCCGTAACTAGTTATATCATCGTCCGTATTTTATTTTTTTTTCTCTGGAAGGGGATAAAAACAGGGGGAGGGGAGGGATTGTGCGTGTGTTTCCGAACATTTACAGAGGCCAGGCCAAGTCGTCCAAGAACTGTGTTTAAAACCATTTATGTAAACAGTTTCTCTGTGACCAAGCCGATACCCGACACCTACAGTTCACCGCAGTGCAATGCCGGGGGTCAGTCTTCTGCTCCTTAATTATTTGGGCGATAAACGAAGTCACCCCGACGAAAGACAGGAACGATGTTGTCTGGATAACTGTAACAGGCGGACGGGTTTATTTATTGGCTGCGTAGACCGATTTCAAACTATCCCTTGTCACGCCTCTGTCCAAAGCTTGCGGCTAAAAGATAGTTTCGAGCACGCTTTGCTATGGGAGAAAAATGGGGGAGTCAGAGGTGTCACTACCACCCCCCGTTGATAAACTTCCCGTGCAGATTCTAGTTGAGTTATACTCATGACATTCTTCGAGGTTTTGGTGAGTTCGTAAGTAAAAACGATGCCTTACACAAACAGGATCTCTTTACTCCCCCTCCTGGACACGTGATCAGGACTTTTTTTTCCCTCTTGAAAGTTGTTTAGGTTTGTATTACACAAAAGTATCTGGTTTGTTTGTGCGCGAAGCAATCCAAGAATTCTCGGATGAAGATAGTAGTTCTAATTGTATAATATATATTATCATTACGTTAATAGTAATATATTTCACATATTTTCCTTATAGGGAAACCCTGTTCTTGTTTAGAGCCGTCCCACCTTTACTAAATGTCTAACTATAAGATTTCACAGTGGTTTCTATTCATTACATTTTACCAAGTATACGCATTTCACATTACTGATATTTATTAGTGTCCTTTCCCATAGCAGCTACTCCTATGAATATCATTTATCATTAATTTCATTTATAACAATGAAATTAACAAATTGCTACGGTAACCGTTGCTATAGTTTCACGTATGGCTGCTGAATTGCAGTTAATTTCATTTATAACAATGAAATTAACAAATTGCTGCGGTAACCGTTGCTATAGTTTCACGTATGGCTGCTGAATTGCAGTGAATTTCATTTATATCACGAATTTATCTACGTTATAACACACCTATTTTCCTCTTTTAAATCATACTCCCACACTCTCCGTATTTATCTCCTTCTATTCATGCAATTCTTACTTTGCTTTTGTATTTATGATTTTGATCCGACTCATATTACACGTTTTCCTTAACCTAGTCGTGTTCACGGTGGCAAAGACGACTTCCTTAAACGCTTACATCATCAAGAAACTCACACTAGCAGCAAGTACAAGTAATTATTCCTAGAATCACTTTTGTTTGTACTGTAAAGAACACGTTTTATATTTCTTGAGGTTGAAAATGAAGTCGAAAGACCGGAATAGCATTTAAAAGATACCAGAAAATTATTCATTATTTCAATATAACATACCGGATGTATTAAGGTTAAGAGTGTAATCCACGTATAAGGT
This sequence comes from Typopeltis vanoorti, assembly GCF_054136105.1. NCBI lineage: Eukaryota > Metazoa > Arthropoda > Arachnida > Uropygi > Thelyphonidae > Typopeltis > Typopeltis vanoorti. The sequence continues at coordinate 62,238,453 of NC_143563.1, read as the reverse complement.
ATCATACCTAATACGTTCAATGGATGACTACATAAGGTATGATGATCAAAGTATAAGATAAAGTTAATTGTTACATCAAAGGCCTTTCTGAGATGGATATTTGGATATTTTGATTTTTATGATTGATAGTATGCCGGGTAGTCTAGATTTTTCTCTTAGTAAATGTTGCTTGCATGTGATTTGTTGTTGACATTTGAAGACTGTAACTGAATGAGTGAATCAGAAGGGGAGTTGTTTGTTACCGGGTCGTGTAGATTAAGATCTTTTAAACGGTACATCTTTGTAGAATGACGCAAAGTTAGAAGGGGATTGGAGGTTATTCCGAGGTTGAAATGGAGCGATATTCTGTTACTTTTGTGTTTGGATGGATGCTTTTGAGGTATGCTCTTGAGGAAGTAAAGAGTATGGAGAGGGGTTATTTGTAGGGAACCCAGGGTCTTTTCCATTGTGTAGAAGAGGTTGGTGAAGTTTATGTAATGCGGTGTTTCAGGATTATTAAATCAAATTAGGGATTGTAGGTGATAAGTTTTAATTAACTAATTACTAGATTACTTTTTTAAAAATAATTTCAAATCCTTTTTAAAAAAAATTTCAATCGGGATTCATAACATACATTACATGAGACAGTCGATGAGTTTGACTTGAATAAACCTTAACACTGATCTCGAACTGTCTGGATTAATAAAGGCATTTTCCACTGTTGGTTTATGTTTATATGTTAGTAATATCCGCGACAAAACTGTTAAACTAAACGCAAGGAAATAATGGAATGATTCTACAATTTTTTTGTTTTCTTTTCCTTGTGACGTTAAGAATGAGGGGACTTCTAACGTCATAGATATTATGGTTATGACATGTTCCTGTATGTAGAAGGAAAATTAGATATAATTTATGAAACAATAAATAAAAATCTTAAAAGGAATCCGCCGACATTAAATAACTATGTTTTCATAGAATTCCGCTGATCTGACCGTCTATGTTTTCTGAGTGTTCTGATGAGAGCCAAAAAGGCTCGAAATACTAAAATAGTGCAATATTAAATCAACCTCTTAACATAAAATAAATAGTTGATTTCATTTATAACAATGAAATGAACAGAGGTTGCTACGGTAACCATTGCTATAGTTTCACAATGTAATTAACACATTGCTACGGTAACCGTTGGTATAGTTTCACATATGGCTGCTGAATTGCAGTTAATTTCATTTATAACAATGAAATTAACAAATTGCTGTGGTAACCGTTGCTATAGTTTCATAGCTGCTGCTTGGCGGTTGGATGTGGAAACGTATGGAATTCTTTAATAAAAAAAAAAAAAAAAGAAAAAGAAAACTACAGATTGTCCTCAGCTGTGGTATTTCAACACCTGTAGCGGATCAGGTTAAGAACACTTGATCACGTTATCGATCATCTTACCGGAATAAAATACCGAGGCAGGTCATCATCACCTGATGTATTTTATTACCTTTTTTTTTTCTTTATTTTCTTTGACAAATCGGCTTCTTGGGCATTCAACCCTAGAGCATCTTGCCTGGAAAGTTATCAAGCGAACTCTTTCGATCTCTGTGCTATATATATGTGTCATTAAGTGCATCCCAGCACACAGTGGCCTAACTGTATGTTCGCGACGTTAAGACTGTGTGATGAGCAGGCAAGGACGCGGAGTCGGGGGGAAAAGTAATTACAGCTCTTGGCAAAGGCTTTCCTTCAACTCTTACAACCTCACAAAGACTTCGTTCGTCAGCGTTATTCTTCTCTTTTTCGGTGTGCACGGTGCTTTATTGCGTTCATTGTGACTCCTGACCTTCCTGTTCCGGTAACTGACCTTTGACCCGTACCATAAAATTTTTGACGCCAAACCGCACATCCGTCTGGATGTTGGGAAAATAAAAAAAAAAAAAGGGACGTTACAAACTCATCATCCTCCCCATTTGCGGCCGAAATACCTGCCAGGATCTCCTCGGTAATGTGTTTTAACGCGAGCAGATGGTTTCGAAGTAGCTGCGGGGTGTACAAACCCCAAAAGCGGGCAAAGTAAGTGAGCGACTGGGGCGAAAAAAAAGTTACGGTAAAACACCGCCAAATCGGACACGTGCAGAGCCTCCGTTCGTCCGGGCTTCTGGGTGAAAATCTGCGCGTGCATATACGTCGGCAGCTGTCTGCGTGCGCAGGTGACCCCGGCGGTTTGCGTCACGATTTGCCGTTTCATTACTGCGGTGCCGGACGATGTGTCGGAGATTTGAAAAACAGCGTTCGGGCAGGGGGGGGGAGGGTTTGTCCGCTGTTACATGGCTGTAAAAGGTGCTCCCTTTGTTTACCAAATGACTCCGTTATTACGCCAATAACCCGCAAGGGGGCACCCCAGCTGCTACGAACATCTGCTCGCACACACACACACACACACACATATATAGACCTTAAAAGCAGACATTATAAATGGGCACTCTTTAAGACAAAGAGTCCATAAGCCACCTGGTTTTGTCGAAAGGTGGACGGGGGGGGGGATTTATGAGGGTTGGAGGTTTGGGAATAGCGGGATGGCACGCTTTTCGTTCATCGATGACATCACTTGTATACTTTCCCATCTTCTCCCTGTCCTCAATCTGTATCGTAAGTGGTCTACAACTGAATTTTTAACTTGAACGACTGGGTCGATGCATCCCCAGTAGACTTCGTTTTACCATCGGCGACTTGGACAGTCAGGAGCGCAAAACTAATAAAAAGTCGTGTTAGGTAGACTCTACACTGATCTTTAATTACGTGAAACCATCAGTACTTGTAGTAGTGTGTGTGTGTGTGTGTGTGTGTGTGGCAAGTTTCACTCTTAAGAGGAGATTTCATCAAGTGTTGTCAGGGGGTTTTTACGTAAAAGGGAATTGCCCCAATAGAGCGAGAAAAAGTGTTTATTATGTTTTACAATCAATTATATTACGAAACAAAGGTCACCATTAACAAAAATAAGTAATTTAGATTACTTTTTCCTTAGAGAAAACACTTTAATCCCCCCCCACCCCATTTGATTTATTTTGTTATGATTATTGAATAACTACAGGGAATGTCTATAATCGTATTGCAAAGAAAAGTTTTAATTAATGAGAAAAAGGTACTTATTATGGCAATAATTGATCTTCAGATCACCCAGGATCCACCAGAAATTTTGGTGGTTGACCATTTTGGTCATAACACCAATTCTAAGACTTTTTCATTTTCTAGGGAAGATCTGGATTGATTCTTCATTATCATCATCACCAGTTGCATCAGTCTTGGGACTCGTAGCTCAGCAGCAATTTCCTTCATTCCGCTCTGTCATTGGCTTTCCTCTTAACCTTCCGGTAACTCCTCAAACCCGTGCTATCTTTGACTTGGTCAAGAAAGCTTTTCCTTGGTCTGCCTCTTCTTCTTTCCCCCTCTATTTTGCCTTCAGTTATTCTTTTCACAAGTCCATCATGTCGAAGTGTATGTCCAAACCACCTATCCCTTCTAATTTTGATCGATTTAATTAGAGTTCTTGTTTCTTGCAAAGGTCTATTTCCGATGGTCCCTAAGGTTTTTCCTCAGGGGCGATACTCTCTTACGACTGTCAGTTATCCTCAGGGAAATCTGTTCACAGGAATGTGGATAAGGAACTACAGTAACCTAATAGAATATCGTAAGCACTTGGAAAACGCTTGATAAAACTTACGATTCAATGAATAATTTTATGAAAGGTTTATGGTTGTGCTATCACAAGTGATCACCCTTGTACGGAAATAATTTATTACGAACTAATAACTGGCCATCGGAAACCAATCATGTCAAGTTGCTCTTAAATATCCTTGATTTGTATTCCTATTCGGGATCTTACGATGTAGAAACAGGACAAATCTTATTGTGTTAGTTATTCTCACAATCACGGCCAAAAATATAAAAATTACATTAAATATTATACATTCAGAAGTCGATTTTTTCCCCTACGTATTCTCCACATTGCTCCTTACAAGCATTCTTGTTTTGTCTCACATAAGACACGTGTTAGGACGTTTATTTGCTTATTTCATTGGCTTGTCCTTCACCCCTTACCCAAAACCAATTCGTCACCAACAAACTGAAAGCGCCCCCCCCCCCTTTTCCCAATGACTGATAAAACCACCAATTGTTTCCTAGTCGGGGTCAGCATACGACACTGTTTTATGAGATCTCTTACGACTACACCCTGCTCTGTAAATGGTTTGCCGCATGCACAACTTGTAAAGACAGTCACGAATGTTCAACGGGGGGAGGGGGGCGGGGAGGACCGAGAAGGATAAGGTTACTTGACACGATTATCGACCTACTGTATACGGAGCATCCTGGATCACTTACCCAGGATCCAGTGTCATAGGGCAGGTTAGAGACGTGATGATGGAACATTTCTTCTCACATTCGCACCGATTCCCAGACACCTTCACAGCTGGAGTAGAGTTAGTGCTAAGACAGCACACTTTCTAGAGCACACTTAAAATACTCCTAGTTATAGCCTTGAAGGCAGAAAAATATTCCTGCTTAATGGCCTAAAACACGCCAGCCGAATCTACTAGACGAAGATATAATGCTTAAAAATGTTAGACTATGCCAACGCATTTTATAGTCTTTGGTACAATAGTCTTCTGAGATTTAGTCTGGAAAACCAAGATTTTCAGAGCAATATAATATATGTTCGGACTAAAATCAAAGAATTAGTACACAAATAAAGAAAAATTGATTAAAAAAAGAAAGAATAGTCGTAAATAGAAGAGTTAAAATAAATAAAAACAAGATACAAATACCAGTCATAAATTATGTAAATTATACTTTACACCACCAGATGTCACTGTCATTGATGACGTCACTTCATTGATAGGCAATTAGATGTTTGTGGAGTACAATTTATAGCTGCTTAAAAGCCACAGAGGTATTATTTGCCGTTATGTATATGCAGTTCGTTCTTTTCCTACTTAATTTCTTCTATAGTTAATGTAGCGTGACCTGCGGAGTCGTAAACAGATAACTTCTGTGAGGGTGGTTTTTAAAGTGGTAAAGCAATTACACGAGCATTTTGTAATGTAGCGTGCGTTGAGAGTGGCTTTATTTCCTATCCTAATACTGCAGCAAGTATATATTGCTAGAATTCAGAAAGAAATTTATTGTCACATTAGCTACCAGGTGTCGCTACAGTTGGTCTGAGTTTTGTGCATGCGCTATCATCAGTGATGCACTGCTTCTCTCTCATTAAGATGACGAATGACCCTATATTCCTTCCGCAAGATGGGTTCTGACTGTTCTAAATATTGAAGCGTTGGCAGCGTTTCAGATGCATTTACTTATAACCGAAAAAAAAAAAAAAAGCACTTTCGCCTTAGTTAGCTGTATTAATTACATGAATCCTACAGATCTCTAATGTTTATTTTGCACAGCTTCTCATAACATACAAACATATATATTATATTATAACGATATATATATATATTTTTTTTTTGTGAGTTCAATATGTCTCATCATCGGCCTATGGAGTAATATTTTCTTATTTCTCAGCGGATAGTAGGAGAGTAAGAAAAAAGATAGAGAAGTGTAGTGGTAGAGTAGAAAAAGAGGCCTCAGCTGACCTGTTTTAGCTGTTGACCCCCCCTCCCCCCAGGGGTGCTTCTAAAACGGTCGTTGATTTTTCACTTTAGAAAAGGGAAAACTGTAGAAAGACTATGGGAAGCTTAGAGTAAAAGGATCTATGGGAGTGTGACAAAAAAGGAGATCATGTAAAGGAACCAAGAGATAGGGGAAGAGCCTGGCCCGAGTGATGCAGCTCACAAGGAGCTCCACCGCCTCGATGTAAGCCTTCGTAGCTCGGGTTCTATCAGGCCGATCCTCACCTCTGTGAACTGTAAAGAGAGAGAATAATGTTAAGTTTATCCCTAAAGTTGTTCGTTATTGAGCTGCAAAATCTCCGAGATCAACTGCTCTTCCTGACCTTTTGTTATTCGGACAAGAGTGTTATACAGCGCCATTGTTAATTCCTTTTTAAGGTCTAAGACACCCTTTAGCTGTTTTGGAATAAGCTTAGTTATGTCTTTAATGAGGAGGTCATCCCATTCGAACATCAAGACTTCAGGACATTTCTTAATATTGGGATGAGGAGCAAAAGTTCCCCTAGTTTGTCAATTGCTGTTTGGAGTTTCTGTGAGCTTTCGGGATCTCCGATAAATGTATTCATCATTCCCACTCCGACTGTTGCGCCGTATGTTTCGTCCATAGCTTCTATTCTGTTGTGGTTGTTTTTTTCCCTTCTTTCCCCGATTCTATCTACATCTATATATCATTACATATTATTACAACAATAACAAATTATATCACAAAGATACCAAATTAGCTTTTTTTTAAAGCTCTGATCATGGCAGGAGGGTAACAGCAATAGCCAAACCTCAGTTAGAACTTCATTGGTATCCATCTCAATTAATTCTTATCTAATATTATTATATAAAATATAAAATGGTGTATTGTGCTTTAAATAAACACGGTAAATAATTAAGTTTTTGTAAATTTTTATTTAATTAAAGCATTTTAATAAAAAAAAACATTTATATAACATTGTTTAGAAAATGAAATCAAATACGGCCCCCCCCCGTTTATGTTATCTTTCTGTATCTATTTTTAACCCTCCACCTTTTTCTAATTCTATTTTCCTCATTCATTGCACTTATTTTCTTACCTAGTGCCGATGAGTTAAAAGCAATTTTGTATGTGCGCGTGTGTATGCGCGCGCATGCAAGTGTATATGTCATCCCGACACGTATTAGTTTTAAATGAAATGTCGCACGACTTTTGAGGACAAATTAGTTTTGGCAAAAGTTGATGCAGTATTTTAACACATCGCCGTTTCAAGTCCCGGGAACAGGAGTCTTAATCACGTGATATCATCTTACAACTTTGCTAGTAGCACATGACTGAAGATTATTAATTATTCTGCCACTAACTCCCACCTAATCTCTCTCTCTCTCTCTCTTTCTCTCTCTCTTTCCCAGAATAAAGGTCTTTTCTGAGAGGTGCCCCGCAATTAAAAATGTATTCGTTCCAACCCTAGTACTGAGAACCGAGGGGAAAAGAGGGGGGTGAATGAAGGTAGAAGCATTCCTGAGGAGTTTTGGCGTAACTCCGCTGAAAGCACGTGAGTTTTTTACATGATGTATTTGAAAAATCTGGGTTGATATATACCCCCACAGCGAGCAGGGAGATGTGGTTACAACCGATCTCACAGCGAGGAGAGAGAGAGAGAGAGAGAGAGAGAGGCCAAGTCGTTTTTTTTTGCATTGTTGCATCGAAGGTTCCTGATAACTGTTTTTAAACTGTTAACCACGAGGAAACACTAATTGCATTGGATGTTGTAAGTAGTGCAGGGAAGTGTTCTTCACAGGGGAACTATTTTATTATTATTATTCTTTTCTAAAACTTCATTTGTCCTTTTAAAGAAAGCGAGTTATCTGGATGAATCTGAAGAAGTAATTACTGTGTGATGTTTTATATATTATCCTCTAGATAGTTTGCGACTGGTATAATTTATAGAAAGAATTCCCGTGGAAACATTTGCAGGAAGTGTATCCATTAGAATCCCAAAGTTTGTGTGAAAAGAAATAGCAGGAAATGGTGATAGAAGTCTGTTGATGAATCTTAAACATGAGCCATTTGGATTTTAATGCTATTCTAAGGGCTTTGAGGATTTACAGCTATTCACCATCTCACAATGGACAACCACGCACGGAACCGGAGCTGTGGGTCGACTATCTCATCGATGATCAAAGAAGACAATTCAGAATTTTATTCCATTTCGATCTCTCTGTTTCTTTCTTTCTTTTTTTTTTTTTGTCATTTTCGTTTCTTCTTCTTCACGATAATTTACCACACCCAATTCTTCATTCACTTTGTAACTCCTTTCCCTAACGCTCAGATAAACATTTAAAACTTTAGACAACCAACGAAATACAATCTATTTCTGCCGTGGTTTACTTAAACAGTTGACATTAAAAAATAATCTATTTAAAAAAATAAATAGAAAGATAAGCAACAACATTCACTGATGTTAATAACTGGGGATAATATATACTATATTTATTTTGTAATTATGATAATTATCGCAGAATAATTATCATAATTATTCCATTATTTCGCAATCATTTGAAATTCGTAATTATGTCATAGTTCGTTGTAAATGGTAGTTATATGACCCTGGTGATGCATTAACCTCTCGTGTGTTTAAATGTTTTTTTTTTTATCCCTTCGTTACAATAGGTTGATTTGCTTATTTATTTTTTATTGCAAAGATTGTTGAATTCGACTATCTCCCCCCCCCAAAAAAAAAACTTTTGTTGAATACTTAAAAATGTCATTTTTTTCACGCGTTTTTTTTTAAATACTGCAAACTTGAAATATAACGTTTTCTTTCTTCCCAATCCTCAACCCACCCATGCATAACTATTGAATTTTGCTGATTTTTATTTAGTATTAAGAGAAGTAGTAAAGCCATGATCCCCGAATATCTTCTCATTTGTGTGTTCTCCGGCTGGTTTGTCGGAGAAAAAAAAACAATTTTAGGAAAAACATTCCCTACCCTCTGTAAACCACTAAGTCGTTATAATGGACTTTCTCTTCCTAGACGAGATTCAAACCTGGATTTTCAATTTAGAGACAATTTTCAAGAAAGCTCACTGGAGACGTGTTAGAGGAAAGAATGTAATATCAAAACTGAACTCTTAAATAATGATTGATCATTTCCGAAGAATATTAGATTCACATGAATTATTTCGAGTATGAAACGGCTCATAGCTCAAAACGAGCTAAAATCTGTTCCCAAAATACAATGGTAATCGAGGTTACCATTATACTTCCTAACTCCTCACTCGCATTTAATTAATATCTTACAAGGATTATTTCTGAAGCAATATCTTACAAGGATTATTTTTATTTCTAAACCAATAGTTCACAACAACCGCTATTTAATTTTTAATTGCATCGATTCTTAAAAGAACTGGGAGATGGACTGAGTCCTTGACTCTTTATCCCGTCATCTGAATCAAGAAAATCTGTGTGAATGGGGTGTTATTGAGCTAAAAGCGCTAGTCATGGCTGGGTAACGGCAATAGCTGAGCCTCAGTTTAAACTTCATTGGCTACAGGATTGCCATTAGTTACCCTGGGAGTCCTAAAAAGGACTTTCTGTTTTATTCATTCATTGCATCGATTGTCCTTATAAGGACTGGATTAAGGGGCGAATCAAGAATGCTTTTCATCTTCCTCGTTATCTGTAGAGGACATTGTAGGGATAAGGTGTTATTGAGCTATTTAAGCTCTGATCACGGCAGGAGGGTAACAGCAATAGCCGAGCCTCAGTTAGAACTTCATTGGCTACAGCATTATCATCCATTACCCTCCAAGGGTTTCATCCAACCAACTCATCGATTCAAACATCCCACCTTACATCGATTCCTTATATCCTTATAAGGACTGGCTTAAAGGGGCGAAGCAAGAATGCTTTTCATCTTCCCCGTTATCTGTAGAGGACAGTGTAGGGATAAGGTGTTATTGAGCAATTAAAGCTCTGATCATGGCAGGAGGGTAACAGCAATATCCGAGCCTCAGTTAGAACTTCATTGGCTACAGCATTGCCATCCATTACCAATATAAAAATGACTATATAATATACGAATATAATAATATAAACACTGAAATGGAAGTGTGGTTATAGTTTACCATTACTGCTTTTACTTCGCTTTACTGCTATTATTTTTATTTTATACTTTATAATGTAGAGTGGCCTCCGCTGCTTATCCACTATTCTACTGTGATTTACCTTCATGTTTCTTGACTACTGTTCATTATCTGCATATCTAAGAATGTTTGGATTTTGAGCTTGTTCCAAGTCGAAACTCTGTAATCGCAGCCTAAAGCAGACCAACGAGGAATGAAATCTGAGAAATATAAAAAGTTGATGAAATATCCAGGTGTCTCCATCATTTTTACAACGTGGGTGTAGATAATGACAGAAAAGAAAGCGACATATATAATTTGAACTGAATTGAGATGATATTCTAAATCTCCGTGTACTGACAGATAAACATGCATCCGTTGTGTTTAATACGGAAAGAATAAAATAATTTTTTAAGTTTTTCAATTTCACGCCTTGAAGGATTTTTCAAAGTTTCTATTCTGCACATTCACCTGCTCTCGATACACTACCAATAAAATTTTCTGAAAATTGAGGAATGGAAAAGAAATTGTCACGAGTTGCTAATATCATAGGAGATGGATCATTTAGTACATTCCCCCATTCCCCCCCCACTCCCCTGCTCCTCTTATAAAAATGACAAGAGTTGAACTTACAACGTAAAGCACCTGAGTTTTCATTAGCAGCTTTGGGTGAAAAGATTTATTTAAAAAAATTATTTTTTGCGTGTGTATTTAATATGAGATTTATGCAGTGTCATTCAGGGATGTAAATAGAGCGTGGGGGAGGGTTAATTTATATTTTTTGATATTCTCCCCTACAAGTTATACTGTGCATAGAACTAGGCTTGTTAAATCCAGAAATAGCATCTGTGTGTGTGTGATAAAAGTCCTCGTATAATTTGTTGAGCGGCCGTTACATATTGTAAATCTCCTCTCCATATCCTAAGAGCGGATCTAATTGTCTAAAGAAGTTATTTCTTTCGTACTGCATTCAAATATGTAAGTACAGAGTCGTATGTTTTCGTTAGTATAAAACTAGTACCACTCGAAGGATTGAACAAACTTAAAATCTTAAATAAATCTGTAAGAATCCCTCCAATCCAGCTGTAGGGTATGTTGCTTTCTTTTTCTTAATTAATACAATGTCATTTGCATACATATGTTTTCTGTTGACCTATGAAGTAGAAAAAAAAAAGCATTTCAACTGGAAAAATAAAGTACTAAGCTGTCACCTACCTTATTAGATTTTCTCTTTCTCTTTATACTTAAAAACGAACTTCTCATTCTTCTACGCTTGAAGTAGGGGGAGGGGATGCATTGGCGCTGACTTGTAGCTTTTCATAACAGGTCGGATGAGTTTATGGAATTATGGCGCTCTTTTAATCCCGAGATGCGAACGTTCTCAATAGCCAGACGAAGTTCGTGGTCCGAGCACATGCTTATTGTTTAGTGTTAGTATAAAGAAATTTTCGATAGCGACAACGCCGTTTTCGGGACAATCATTGCGACAACAAGGAAACTTGATGAAAAAATGAACGGGTGGAAAATAGGATTGAAGAAGAAGTGAGAGAAGGATTGGCGAAGTGCACTCAGCATGAGATAACCTTCCCTTCTAGCACGAGTGTCTGTTTTTGGTTATTCTTCCGTGGATTTACATAATTCGTCACGTGTTCCAAAAAAAAGTTCGTATTGTTTGAAGTGTCACGTGGCTGTTTGTCTCATACTTGAAGATATCTTAGATAATAAGACATTTATATTCTTCATGCGAATACAAACGTTCCCAATACGATTTAATTAGGTAAAAACAGACTCGCCAATACATGACTTACATAAAAGTTAAGAGCTAATTTCTCTTATTAATTCTCTTCAATTATCCTTTGTTAAACAGCACAAATGAATTTATGAACGTAAAATATCCATCGTAAGAGCTTTCATAGCTCAGTCACTTTCGAGGATGTCCTTTCGTTGGCTACGTAACCATGTTACGCTACGTCATCGTTGTTAATTAATCGTTGAAATTGAGTACGTTGCTTCTTTTCAATCATTCGTATCCTCTGCATGGTTCGCAAGCAATAACTCGAATGCAACAAAGAAGAAAAAGAAGTTCTTTTTTTTCTCCTTTTCTTTTTATTCCATTGCGCATCTCTAATTAACAAATAAATTAAAAAAAAAAACACAATGTTCAGAATGATGAACGATTGGAGATTAGAAATTAATCCCAATCCCCACCTTCCCCTTTTACAGATTTCGATCCTATCCCTTCAAGAAAAGTTGAGTCGAATATTGTAAACTCAACATGATTAGTTTAAACAAACTGATGGATTATATTTCAACTATAACATAATAATGATAAGATAACGTCAAAAAATGTAAAAAAATCGAATAGACAGAATTCTGGTATTTCCAGTAAGCTGCAATATCGCCTATATTTGTTCTTTAACTACTCTCCAGGGTTATACCAGAAATTGAGACCGGGTTTAATTTAAATTCTACTATTTGTCTTATTTAGTCTGCCTAGATGACCCTGTATCCAGTCAAGTTGGCCGAATAACGTATTCACTTTCTATTTAATGGGTCATGGATTTGAATGTTCCTCTGTGGACATGGATGAATGTCTTTAGGTCAATGAATTTTATCCCCTGGTGTAAGACCACCGCCTTGTTGCCTGAAGTGGCTTCAAAGTTCTTGGTTTGTTTTCTAAACAAGTTTCCAGATGATTTCAGTAGAGTTTTAACCTTTAATGAGATGAGATTAGTTCGATGAACTAATCGGTTTCATACGGAGTGAAGGGTTTTTTTCGTCCCAAAAACACAGGTTTTTCGTCCCTCAAAATAGGCAAACTAGCCACTTGAACACACACATATATACAAACATAGAACATTATTGGACAAGGAATTCTCAAATTCGTCGAATTATAAACACGTTAACACAAGAATGTACGATTGAGGTTCTTGAATTCTTTTTTCTATAGAGCGTCCATTTTGTTCAAATTACGACAGATTGCAGTTACAAGGAACTTGATATACACCAAGCAGAGACATAGTTGAGCATTTATCTTTAGAATAGGTGGATATTTTGTTAATAGGGATATAAGTGGCACGCGACGTATTGATTCTTCGTTGTTCTGGATTGGATTGTAGGAATCGAACAGATGTTGTGTAGTTATTTCGGAGAAGCCATTTAATTTCATGATGTTTGATAGTTGAAAGTTCTTTGTGTAATTTATGGGGAGTTGAGCAATTAGTTCTAGCTCGTCGAATTAAACATTTAATTTAATTTTTTTTTTTTTTTTTTGATACGGATGATGAGAACATCAATCATACATTCTTCACAACAAATCCAATAAGTCTGGATTGGACAGCACGGGATTAGAGACAAGACACAACATTCGCTGGTCCAAGACTCGCCTTCTACACAGGTGTCGCTATAAATTCGAACGCCAATTTGAAGTAGTGTTCCCGGCCACCACACGGGAAAGCAATTATAAAAAAATAAAATAAAATAAATAAATAAATAAATAAAATTACTGGCTTAAAGGGGCGAAGCAAGAATGCTTTTCATCTTCCCCGTTATCTGTAGAGGACAGCGTAGGGATAAGGTGTTATTGGGCTATTAAAGCTCTGATCATGGCAGGAGGGTAACAGCAATAGCCGAGCCTCAGTTAGAACTTCATTGACTACAGCATTGCCACTCATTACCCTCCAAGGGTATTAATCACCGACTGTTTAAGTAAAGGTGAACTCTCAAAAAAATTTGGACGATCTCTAGGCCACTCCATAGTGGGCGAAAGACAGTCCATATCTCAGCGTTGGTTCCACTCAGTGACGGGCTCCCCCACCACCGAGCAGAACCGCTCAAATTCCGAAGAAAATCATTCACCGACAAAGCCCTTCAGCGGGCCGTGCCGGAGAACACTTTCCCCCGAGACTCAAATTGCTCCCTTAAGGCAAAAACCTCTCAGCGCCCCAGGGGGGGGGTAACAGCAACAGCCGAACCTCAGTTAAACTTCATTGGTACAGCATTGCCATCCATTACCCTCCAAGGGTATTAATCACCGCATCTCACGGTCGATCCTTACCTGTTTGAAGCAATTATAGTTCTTAAAAGAACTGGGCGATGGACTGAGTCCTTGACTTTTTATCCCGTCATCTGAATGAAGTAAATCTGTGTGAAAAGAGTGTTGTTGAGTTAAAAAGCTTTAGTCATGGCATTGCATGGGGTAACGGCAATAGCCGAGCCTCAGTTAAAACTTCATTGGCTACAGCAATGCCATTTGTTATCCTGGAAATCCTAAAAAGGACTTATCTTTCCCTCGCCTGAAGAAATTATAAAATTTTTTTATAATTTATTATAGTAATAACAATCTTAATACTTTATGGTGTATTATCGATATTTCCTTTTAAAAAAAAACTTTTCTTTAACCTGAGATTTTAAATTATATCTAATTTAGAAATTAGTTTTTATAAATGTTTTATGCATTTTATGCATTAAGAATATTTTTTTTTATAAATATCATTATTATAACTGCCTTTTCATTTTTGAGTTTCTTCCATATATGGGTACATTCTAAATATTGTCATTTTCTGTTAGTTCATCTATTGACCGCCAGAGTGAAAATATCCCAGTTCATAATGCAAATAAAAAAATCTTTTATTGTATTGTTCAGTGTAACGAATGCAGAAATAATAATAATAATAGGACTTAGGCATTTTAAGAGTAGAATCAAAAATAAAATAAAAGAGATGCCTCTAGCTGTTGAAATCAACTCGAACTTCAATTCGCCAACTCCTTTACACATATTAATACGCAATACGCTATAATGTTAACAATTTCCTCTGTACCTTTGCATAAAAATGCACGCTCGTATGTATTCTAAGTGGATTAGAAAGACAGAGAAGAGATAGATGACGGAAGAACTGCAACGTTTTAACTTCAATCAGTACCCAAACATGGCCGCTTCCTATAAAAATGGGCTACTTTTCCTGAAAACTTCGATTCAATTAGCTTGACAAGGAACCCTATTAAAGTAAGCGAGCTCGTCCGTATAGCGATCCAGCGCGCTACGGAGGGGGGAGGAGGGTAAAGAGCGGGGGGGGTTTGCACACCATGATTTTTCGAATGAAACATTTAAGCTAATTGGCCTGCAAACGGCCTGCCTGTCAGCCTAATGACAACAAATGGCCTCTCTCTCTCGACTATTGCGTTCTCGAGAGACAAGATAAAGCTGTACTCTGGCGTCCCCTGGCTCTGCAGCTACGAACGAAGGAGAAACTGGCGAAGAAACATGGGTGACGTTTAATCCTGCCAACCTGGATGCCCATCTAAAGACTGTCGTCATAGTTGGATGATAACAGTGATCAAGGGCGGAGACCTATCTTAGGCCGTCATTAAAACAAATTCTAGCTCGAAGTACCCCCCCCCCACACACACACACCGTACATTGTATTAAGATTTTTTTTTTTGCATCCTTTGGGCAACAAGAATTTTTTTATTATTATTTTGTATTTTTTATACCTTTTGTACGATACGTGGAATTATTTATAGAGTTATGACCAAGGGGGACTCTTGCATAGACACTGCTCAACTGCAGCGCCCCCAATTTTTCTCGATATATAAATATATTTATTAATTTATTTATATTTGCTTGTAATATTTAATTTTATCATCAACAATCCTATACAATTCTCTTATTTTGTATTAAAAATAATAAAACTCCATCTTGTAGCACTAAGGAGGGCGAAGGACGCTAGCAGCACTGTGTTTACCACAGTGTCATATTGCTACGCCCACAAGCATATGCACGTCATAGTGAAATGCGAGCTATTAGCGTAATGCGGCACTGTCCGTCGCGCAGTTCCACTGTTGTTTATATGCAGTTTGCGCCAGTAGTGGAGTGTTCGTAGTGCTTATCGTGTTTACTCCGTCTCTTTAAATATTTGGACATTACAATTAAAGGATTTAATTGCAATGTCTAAAAATTGTAAATCCATTCCTTTAATTACAATTAAAGGAATAAAAAAAAAAAAAAAAGAGTTAAATGACGAGTTGGATAAATATTATCGAATCCAAAATGATTCAACAGTCAGAATGTTGTCCAATATCTTAATGTATATTAAAGCAATTCTGTAGCGTAGTCGGGTGCCAAAATACTAACTGGACATTTGCTCTTCGGTTGGAAAGTTTTGGGTCTAAATCCCACCTAAGGAATCTTATTGTCAACGTCTTTTAATACCGCACATACACCGTTGACAACAGTTTGCATGATACTCTAACACTTGCGTCCTTACTAGGAAACTAGCGCTCTCGCCATATCTCGGACACTGTCGCGAGAACACATTAGATTTGTAATGTAACAATAGATTTTTAAAAACGTAAAGAATGATTGTGTGGAAAAAATATTCCTTTGTTAGACACTCAAAAATCAAAAGGTTTTTGGGAGCCTTTAAAAACCACGTGACCTAGGCAAATGTCCAAATTCCTTACAAGTATATCGTGATAAGCAAAACTACATAAGTTGACTTTGGTCTAATTTTGTACCAACCCAATCCCTGTTTGTTGGGTTTGATACGAAACGTTGGCTTGTTAATTGTTAACACGCCGACGTTTAGCTAGCTTAAGTTAGCATTATCAGAGGCAGTTTAACAATACATACTTAGGAAACACACAAAAACGAAATGAATTAGATTACAAGGACAGTCACGTTCATGAAGGGAGATAGTGGCACCCTTAGTGATGATTTTTGTTAATGCTGACGTGTAGATGGGGTGGTGCGCCAAAATCTACGCAAGATCATACCGTCGGTTATGTTACAGGTAACCGGATTCTGTAGAACTCGTGTCGCTTCCAGGTACGGGCGCTCCGATTTAAACTGGGATTTGCGAAGTAACCTTTCTTCCATCTGATGAAGTGTCTTTCTCTGAAGCATGTGGAGATGTCTTAGAGAAAGACCACTTATATCTGCTTTTTGGTTGCCCGCTTTGGATGCATTTTTTGTGCTTTTTTTTTGCTGATTGATCAAGGTAGTCCGTCCTATCTGTCCGAATTACTGAGATCCACTGCTAGCTTGAGCTGGTGAAATGTCGGCGTGTGAATAATTAATGGTGAAGTGTCTAATAGACAGACCATAATGGATGAAATGGTAGCTCTAGTGGTACTCAGAGAAGCACATTGGATCCTGTCAAGCCTGGGATATAGCCATAGATGACTAGCGAGATCTTCTTAGCTAAAAGCAAGAAGCTACACACACAGTGAGCATATGACCACCAACTCATGAGTGGAAAAGGATCGCCTGTTTCCACGAATTGGGATTTTAGTTGTTCCGTTATGGGGGTGGGGGAGAACAGGTTATGGCAACAGCTTCATAAATCAGTCGGAATCATTGTGCGGGTAGAAATGACGATATTGTGTGTGTGTGTGTGGGGGGGGGGGAATGACAGCATTTTCTTGGGAGACATTAGGCTATGGATTCCTTATGAACAAGTATTCCTGTGGAACCCTTTCTATAACCCCCGCGCGTTCTATGCAACGTATCAAATCCTAATAGAGCACCTAATACTGCCTAGCGAACCAACAAGTAGTTGCAGTAAAACTCATTTGTTTGTCTCCGGGCCATTTGACGGTATTTACTTGCAATGACTTTGATTTTGCACAATCGAATAAACAAATTGCCAATTACTGCATTTATACAGAATCAATGACGTCTTATATCATTCCTTTATTCGAATTTTTCTCTGTTGTAGAAAAGCTCATCTCACATTAAGAACCTGTTCGAATAAGTACTTCCCTTCTTCATAAAGAGCTGACGAACTAAACGATTTTCAGTTGTTCACCTAAGGAAAGAATTAAACGCCATTAAAACAAGGACATCATTGTAGATAAACAGTTTAGCGGAGTCCATATAGGATATTATATAAGGAAATAGGCGAAACACCAGTTAAAATATGGTACGTTTACGTTCAAACTGAACAGTAATAGACCTCCAAATAAAAAATAAATAAATAAATAAATGCCAAATGATAGTTTTGATAACTTTAACAATGGTATGATTGTCGGTCGCATACTGATGATTGCGTATCTTTAAACTAGTTAGAAGTAAATAGCAACCAGGACAATAGTAAATAGTAATCGCTTGACCATGATTGATTCAAACCGGTATTTGAAACTGAATCTGAAACCTACTTGATAAAGTGTCAGTTATTCAATGCTGTTTTCTACATGAAAGGGAAACAGGTTTTCTGTCTGCCGTCTCTCTAACTCGCTTTTATTAACGCGCTAGCCCTTAAAAAGTCATCCCTCCCCTTTTTTTCTCCATCCAAAGGCTGAATCTTTCATAACTTGTCGACCTTTTCGTAAGATAGCAATTTTTTTTTTTTTTTTTTTTTTTTTTTTTTTTTTTTTCCCTAAGAGTCATACGAAGCAGATGATTCTCACCCTCCATGATGGACAGGTAATTTGTTGAATACTCACTGTAAGCGGTGGCTGTCAGCATTTAGACGTAGGGTGGGTTGTTTGAATGTTTCTTTCCAAAGACTTCAACAGTTTCCGCCCTCAAAAAAAAAAAAATAAAAATAAAAATAAAAATTAAGAAATCGTTAAGGTTTAGAAAAAGAATGCAGACTTGATAAGACGAAGAAACCTCAAAATGATTCGTTTCGAATCTTCTAAACCCATAAATAAATGAGATCATTGCAAGAGGGGGGGGGGGAAATGGTAATAATTCTTAGGTAGAGCTCCTGGATTCTTAGATGGGGTCTCTTGCATTGAAAAGACAAAATCACGGTCTTTCACTGTACATTAAACACACACTTAAAGATGACTATTAATATAAGACGGCACGTCTCAGTAGCCCCTGTTATGTGATCTATGGATGAATTTTTGCACGGTCACTTAAGATCTCCTTATACTTTGAATTTGCACTTTCTTCCTAACTCTATTTACAAGTACGCCTTGGAACAGGTGTAAGCACTTGCCAATTGTGTGTAATACGAACGAGCTTGCATTATAAACCAACATTATAAAGTTCAGATGTTGAGTGACAAATTGGATTTAGAAGATGAAGGATCTTTCGCTCTTAGAGTTCAGCCAAGAATGATAGATAGAAAGAATGGCGATTAAAGTAGAAGAATCAACTGCACCCAGAAGTGAAGTTGCTAAATGAGATGAGGAGAGCGTGTGTGTGTGTGTTTGGGGGGGGGGGGATGATGAAGGAATGCTTAGAACATCGTAACTCTAACTTGACCTCTGACTTTTCGTTCGGAATGGAATTTGAATGATCGACGTGCTTGGGATACGCGGGGTAGTTTCGTTTTTTAAACGCTGTTTATTTAGAAGGAATAAGAGTAAGGGACGGAGGGTTGTAAATGAATGAAACCTACAGAATTATTCCCTCCAAAACGCCGTAGTTAATTACTCATCGGGACTTCCTTTTCAAACGCGGCCCGACTCCGCCGGTTTATACCCGCTTGCAAATTTGGCCGAAAGTACCGCTGGTGGTGTTTCACGCGCGCGCGCACACACACACACACGCACGCGTTTTCGATAGGATGACGATCTGTTTTTCCCACTTTTTTACTGGCACCTGCAACTGGAGACATCTGCGCCAACCGGGACATCACGCGTTTTCCCCGGCCAGTTCACGGTGTTAAGACGCACGAGACTAGGGGTACGTCACGAGTGTTGAGGAGTCGCTCGCGCGCGGATCAGTCTCTTGCGTGACCGGTTCCATCTGCCTTGTTTCGCTCCTTGTTTTTAGCCCGCCATCGATGCTTCGCTTGTGTAATGTGTGAGGGCAAAAAGATTCCATTCGTCTGCTCTCTGGTACCGTACTGGCTGGGGGCACGCTACCCTTGGGTGTGTGCGGTCTACGAGACAGCGATCCGTCGATCCGATACACTTTGTTAGAGATGTTACGGCTCGCGCGACTCACTCGCTCGTTTCAGTGGCGAACCCGGGATTGGTCATTCTTCTTAAACTTTTCTTTATCCACAATCCTCCCCTTTATGGTGCTTCATCCCCTCCCTTAAGGGATTTCGAACCGTATGAGGGTTACAAGACCTTCCATTAATGCGGAGAGTTAAAAAAAAAAAACAAAAAAAGGGGGTTGCCAACGAAACAGGGCGTGTTGCTTTCGGCCCTAAACTAAGACCCCTATGACAGTCGTAGCGTTCTCCTGAGACCACCTTGTTCACCGCAGGAGACGCTTGTGCACTGGTAGTGATGTCCGGCAGCTCTTGATTTGAAGAACCAGTTGACATCCCACTCAGAAGTTAGGGGGGTCGAAGAAGGGGGAAAGTAGAAGAGAGGGGAGGAGTTGAATAGTTACCCTCTCTGTGAGCTTGTTGCCGAGCTAGAGCACTCCGCAAAACCTGCTGAGCTGTCTCCTGCCCCATACTGTACCCGACAGTGGATCGTACATGCTTCGGCTTGCTGTCGACTAGTCCCTGACTTTGCGCTCAGCGGTAGTCCCGTATAGACCCCAATTCTGATCTTACAGAAGTCACAAGTAGTTTTTGGGTATCTTCGCCTTATAACAAGAACTTGTTTTGCCTTCTGGACAAACAGCAATCATCTCCGAATATGACTCCCAGGTAAGATTCCTTCTTTCGTAATCTTTTAATGGTTTGTCTGTTACGAAATGGAGTGGTTAACGTTGCGTACGCACCGCTGAGATTTCTATTATAATGCAGTTTCAACGAAGTTTTAAAAGGAAGTACGAGATTTGATTTCATTTGTAGAATAAAAAATATTCGAATATGTTACTACTGTTGAGCAAGAATGACGTCATTGGCGTGTTTGAGATTCTTTCTATACGTAATAAGTTGAATGAAAGTGACCAGTCCTGTCAACAATAGACAATGTTGCACGCGATCATCAATGCGTGCGCATTTTGAATAAATTATGTAAGTTTCAAGCATTTAATTTAGCATTGGCTTTTTGGTAAATTACAATAAATTTGGTTGAAATCTACATCGAACAATGAATAGCCTACTAACGCAGACAAGTGGAAATTCATTACAAAAATAACAATAAAAAAAAATCTACAAAATTATTACACGTCCTAATTCTGGATTACAGTAGTTATGTGCGTTGAATTCTAAATTATTATTATTATTATTCAAGTGTCTTACTATAATTTATAAACATGATTCATACCAATGAAATTTCGGTTTTGTCACTAGTTAGAAATTACTTCAGTATTTCTTTCTGGAAAATTTTCGTGTGTATCGTCGAGTTTTGAATTAAATTTCACATTTTACACTATAAAAGATAATTCTCGATTCACATTCGCTTTAGTACAATATCGTTACTTCATAAGGAGGGATGGTTTAATAGTTTTTGGCCTAAAAAAAAAGAAGATAGACTATATCGAAACATGTCGGTGAACGGGTCAATAGACAACAATATTATGCATTATCAACTTTATTTCTGTTAGCCGCAGAATATAAATGAATCTAAGAGCTATTAAATGTTGGTGCCTGCATTTCAGAAGTAACTGATTACCTGAATCTATTTCAGTGTCATATTATGTATTATTATTGTAATAAAAACGTTATACCTGCAACTACAATACGCTACATGGCTTTAATGCTCTCCGAAACGAACAATTTTGTTAAATGACTTAACAATATTTGTGTTGCTATCGTATTGGCAATGGAACGTATGAAAATATCCCTAAAGGAGAAAATCTTAAGTTTATTACTTATTTAGACATTCTGAATGATTAACGTTATATACATAATTCAATTTAAAAGGAAATAATCAAGACAAAATGAATAAAACTTGTTGAATGGCTCCAGGGTTAATGAGTGTTATTATCGTATAGCAAATTGCGAAAAGACTGGTTATAGTTAATTAATGCGAACATTAATTTTATGTAAACTGAATTCAGTTAGAAAGGTTGGACGATATCTATTAATATATAACTGCTGTTATTGAGAACATTTTGTCAGCTAATAATGCATATAATATAATATAATATAATATAATATGTATATTTATTTATCATATATACATAAACATGCATACTACTAATTTAATGTATAATATCATATTTTTCATACAATAACATCATAAATAATTCACAGTTACTCAAAAATAACAAAATTCTAAACGTATGAAGTAATGCAAGACGCAAGACGTTGCTGACTATAAGGTCCTTATAAGGACTGGCTTAAAGGGGCGAAGCAAGAATGCTTTTCATCTTCCCCGTTATCTGTAGAGGACAGTGAAGGGATAAGGTGTATTTTGAGCTATTAAAGCTCTGATCATGGCAGGAGGGTAACAGCAATAGCCGAGCCTCAGTTAGAACTTCATTGGCTACAGCATTGCCATCCATTAACCTCCAAGGGTATTGGATCAAATTTCCCTGACTATAAGGGCGAAGCAAAATGCTTTTTTATTCCCTGCTATCTGATAAGGATTACTGTGTGAGGAAAAGTTTATGAGCTAAGAGCTCTGCCTGAGTGGGTGCGATTCAGAGATCTTCATTATGAAGTAATGCAGTCTTACATATTTTTTAAAATTAAGTATATAAATAAAATAATGGTGTATTTATATATATCAAGTTTTTTTAATTTTAAATTAAAAAACTAATTATTTTTTCAGTTAATATTTTATAAATTATTTTATATTTTAATATTTTTAAGCGTAATAAGTAAACGGTTCAATCAAGTGTGAAACACTTTACAAGACGATAACAATGGAAAAGACGAAATCCAAAGAACACTACAAAAGTAGCATTTAAAAATTTAAACACAGAATGGCTTTGTAATTGCTGTGTTATGATTTTTTTTAAAAATCCAATTGGTGAAAGCAGTTGGATTTTAGAGAGAATTCAAAATAAGACTGCAACACCGTTAAAATTTAAAAGACGTTTAAATTAATAAAAACTGCAATATTATATAACTACCAGAGTTCTATTGCATCCCCCTCCCCCCATAAGTATGGATTAAAAATGAAATATTTTGAAAACTAGAAAGCTGAGACAACATCTTTACTGGGAATCCATTTTCAACACTCATACATCTGCACTTAGCAAGAAACCCTGATAACCCCTGAAGCTAGAAGTGAAAAAAACAGGTGTTTTCATTCATTTATCCACCACTTCAGATACGTATTAGAAATAAATAAATTCAGTACTACCTGACTTACCTCCTACGGGAGTGAAAAAGGAACAGGTGTCTTACTAAATATATTCGAGATCAGGTTATGCGTATCGCTAGGGGTTATCCCATCTGTATGTTATCCGGAAACGAGTGCTAGTAAGTACCAGAATAAAAGGGACGATGAAACCAATGAAGAAACAAAAAAAAGCTGGGGATGAAAGCTCAGTTAAAGACAGTTATTAATAATAGCTTGTGTACTGCCTTGTGTGTATCATCTTAGGCGTGAGATATTCAACATTTCTAGAGAAATGCTACTTCTGTAGTTTTTTGTAGACTTTAAATCACAATCTGTTGTTGATACTTCATTTGTTATGATAAAATCTAAAGCAATATTAACTTGTAAACAGCTAATTAACAATATACTTTACAATTCGTTTCTGATAGAATATCAATGATTTTATAATGTATTTAACAGGGGCGGCTCGTGCATAGGCACTGCGGAACTGCAGCACCCCCAATTTTTCTCGATATATACATATATTTAATAATTTATTTATATTTGCTTGTAATATTTAATTTTATCGTTAACAATTCTATACAATTCTCTTATTTTGTATAAAAAATAATAAAAATCCATCTTGTAGCACTCAGGAGGGCGAAGGACGCCAGCAGCACTGTGTTTACCACAGTGTCATATAGCTATGCGCGCAAGCATATGCACGTCATAGTGAGATACGAGCAATTAGCGTAATGCGGCACTGTCCGTCGCGCAGTTCCACTGTTGTTTATATGCAGCTTGCGCCAGTAGTAGAGTGTTTGTATGCTTATCGTGTTTACTCCGTCTCTTTAAATATTTGGACATTACATTTAAAGACATAACATTTATTATAGTTTTTATTTTAGAACATTATTGGGGTTATTGACAATTATGACCTCAGAAATGCAACCTCAAGAAATAAATTCTTTGACAGTCGTGACTATAAGTGAACTACAAAAACTTAAATTCTCACAGTTGACCCTCGCTGAGAGAGTTTCTATTAAAATAAGAGGCCGTCCTTTACCTGATATTCAAATATCTCAGCCAGGAATAAGCGATGATAAGAAGTACATTAGAAGTTGTAATACAGAGTGGTATAAAAAGAAAAGTTGGTTGTGTGGTTGTGAAGTGAATAAAGGATGGCTTTGTAAATATAAATAAAATGAAAGAAAAAACTGAAAAAAAAAATATTGAAGATGCAGTTTCTTTGTCGCTTTAATAACTGTAGATCTTAGTGAGGCCTACAGAATTTCAATTAATGAGCATAACATAAAGGTTGCTATAAACCGTGAAATTTTATCCAAGATAATCGACTGTATGTTATTTTGTGGAAATTTTGAAATTCCTATACGTGGACATTACGAAAAAGATGATTCAGCAAATCCAGGTCTATTTAGGGGATTAGTGAATTTTGCGTCTAAATTATATCCAGATTTAAGAAACCATTTAGAAATCAAATGCAGATCAAACTATTTCAGAAGCCACAGGAATTTTACACTATCTGAATAATGAAAAATCCACGTTCTGATTGGAGCTTTTTCATCAGATAATGCCTCATGTTGAAGTCATTTACAATCAAATACAATCTCGTGAAATTGGTGTAGTCAAAGGACATGAATGTATAGCAAATTTTAAAACTGCTATTTTGGCAATGAGAAATTCAAAGTACTGTGAGAATCCTTCAAAGACGCTCACCGCTGAATCAAAGGAAGTACGTGACTGCATACGTGTTGATATGGAGGAAAGGTACTCTTTCACTAAACATTTAGTAGTTGCTAAATTATTTAACAAGGAAAAATTAGCTAATTTTAAGAATAAATTGCCTACAGAAGAAATAAAATTGATCACTGAAGCATATCCCATGATCAACAAAGAAAAACTTGAAACTGAACTTCGAGTATTCTACAGTAGATCCGACATGCATGGTTATTGTAAATTACTTGACTTGTTAAAATTTATAATAGAAAATAATTTAGATCGTGTTCTTAGTGAAATTACTGTATTGATAAAAATTCTCTTGACAATTCCTATGACTACATCAGAGCCTGAACGCTGTTTTTCAACATTAAAGAGAATAAAAACATTTTTCTGAGGAGCACTAAGAATCAGGATAGGTTAAATGCACTTGCGATGATTTCAACGGAGATAAAGTTCATCAACAGTCACACAAACATCAAGGAAAAAGTTATTGACCTTTTCGCTCGAAACAAAACACGAAGAATGGATTTTATTTTAAAGGAATTTTGAATTATACCAAACTGTATAATTTTAATGATAATAAACAATATTTTTTCATGTTTAATTTTTACCATAATTTTGATATTTTATCCAAATACGTATACACTGTACTTACAATGTTATGTATATTTCGAAAGTTGCAGCACCCCACGATTTCAATCCACGAGCCGCTACTGATATATGATGACCAGTAGCTTCTTCTGGCTCTTAATTATAATCTCCCCAATAGATGTCAATGCAATATCAAGTCTCGCATTTAATTGTTGGAAATTAATACTTGTATAGGATTGACAATTAAATAATTTGTTTGGTGTTCTGGACTTTCTTTAGTCATATTTATTTGAGGTAAATATTAGTTTGTCTTCGGCCAAATAATATATTTATATTTAGTTTCATTTTCTTGACACTTTCCGATTTTTACGCGCATTAGTTTCTATCTCTTGTTTACTGTTAGGTGTGCCTCAATGCATCATAATTTAAACTGTGAAAGAGGGAAAATAAAAATTTTAACATTAAAAACGATAAACTAAAATAGGCAAAGCGATTGCCAAGGGGCGAAGCAAGAATGCTTTTCATCTTCACTCTAGAGGACAGTGTAGGGATAAGGTGTTATTGAGCAATTAAAGCTCTGATCATGGCAGGAGGGTAACAGCAATAGCCGAGCCTCAGTTAGAACTTCATTGGCTACAGCATTGCCATCCATTACCCTCCAAGGGTAGTAAACATAAAGATAATTATTCAACTTATTCTCATTAAGTAGCAATCTTATACTATTTATATTATGGTGTCTTAATTAGGTATGGTAGATTAAAAGAGTAATCTGCAAAATCTTATTGATAAAATTATCAAATTAAACATAATAAAAAATATGTATTAATTAATTTATTCTAATTTCTTCCATAACTCAGTCAGTAGATGAGATATTTAAATTGCTTTGCTTCTTACTACTTAATCTAATAATCTAAATCTTATCCCATATATCTTAGTATAAAAATACGTCATTACTAGTATCTTTGTTAATTCTTATTTATGACACTCAGTTTATATTTTTTATTAAAGATTATAATGTAAGAGATAAACTATGTATAAATGAGGGGAAAAAATGCTAGTATTTCAAAAAATTCATTTAAATTGTTAATTGTAAGTACACCTATTATTAAATAATTAAGGTTACATATAATAAACAAGTGGAGCAGGCGTACCTCAAGGATCTCTTCTGGCACCTCTACTGTTTTCAATCTATGTAGCAGACATCCCTCTGAACCCAAGAACAACATTCACTGCATTATATGCTGATGATACTGCACTGATGTCAAGTTCACTGAGCCCAAAACTGGCAACTAAAAGACTACAAAATAGCATACACACTTTAGAAAAGTGGATGGCAGACTGGAGGATCCAAGTTAACCCCCAGAAAAGCTCAGCCATACTGTTTACTAGAAAGAAAATCCATACCATGGAGGATATTTATTTATTGGGAGTAAAGATTCCATGGCAGACTGAAGTTAAATATCTTGGAGTGATTCTTGATAGTAAACTCCTATTCAGCAAACATATTAGTCACATTTACTCAAAAACATCCAACGTCTTAGCACAGCTCTACCCTATGATCAACAGACAAAGTAAACTGGACATGCAAACAAAATTAACAATTTACAAGATGGTAATTAGACCGGTTATCAATTACGCATCCCCAGCTTGGAGCCACACCGCAATTTCTAACATTCTAAAACTTCAGAGATTGCAGAATAAGTGCCTGAGGATGATTCTGGATGCCCCCTAGTTCATAAGAAACACCCAGATCCATAGAGAAGTTAATATCCCTTTATATCTCTTCCTTTCTCATAAATCTAGCTGAGAAGTTTTTTACCAAGACAAGTAACCATCCAAACCCGTTAATCAAGGAAGCCTCGGAATATAATGAAGAAGAAATCTACAAATTTAAAAGACCAAAATCTATTTTAAGTTCAGCTGAACTGCCCTCAATGGGCGAGCATAGAGCTCACAAACACTCCATTCAAAGTTCTTCCATTACAAGACAAAGGGGAATATGAAAAGCAATTTTGCTTCACCCATCCAGCCAGAAATGTTAATGTTAATGTTAATCGTCAGCTAATCTAATCTTTCAGTACGGGAACAATTTTTATATATAATATAATAATTAATATAATATAATAATTAGTATAGTATAATGTAATAATTAAAGGTCAAATAATAGTAATTTGAGATTTAGAGAGAGAAAATAAAGTGACATGTTTACAATTTTTTATTCATATTATTATTTAAGGTCAGAAATTGGGTGCGTTGACGAAAGTATTGCATTTTATTGTTTGCT
Source organism: Typopeltis vanoorti (assembly GCF_054136105.1). Taxonomy (NCBI): domain Eukaryota; kingdom Metazoa; phylum Arthropoda; class Arachnida; order Uropygi; family Thelyphonidae; genus Typopeltis; species Typopeltis vanoorti. The sequence continues at coordinate 62,211,036 of NC_143563.1, read as the reverse complement.
TTTGCAACACTTGACAGCTAATTTTGAAATATGAACGTCTATACTGTATATACATATATATATATTTTGCAACATCTGCCATACTATACAATGACTAGTTACTCCCGGAAACGAATACAAAAAAATAGCAATGGTGGAAACTGATGAAATTGAACATCGTGTACAGGATTTTCAATTTTAATGCTACTTTTTTTATTTTATTTATTTCATTATTAATCTTTATAATAACAACAATAAAATGTACCATTAGATTATATTAGTGGTATTTTAAATAACTTCCATTTCCTTCTTTGGGTAGTTGCATTTCTTCAATGTTATTAAGATTTTTCAAGAGGATATTTATTGGTAAACTATTACAATGTGGGTTCCTTTTTGATTGTACAGGCATCAATAAATCCAAATGTGACTGATTCTTTTGTTATTAAAGTTCATTTATTCAGTCTAAAATCATTCCCATTTATTCACATGACTTTGGACTCCTCCGCCCCCTTTTTTTTTTTAACCTTGAAGAACTACAATGGTTAAGAAGCATCATTTATTAGCTAGACATCACAAAAACCCATAGAAAGAAAGATCCTTAAAAAAAAAAACATTTTGTAATTTGTTAAAGCGATAAATGGATCTTGTTCAAGTTCTTAAAAATATGACGTGTAATAAGAGTTGTAACAAAAACCAATGTGCATTTTAAAAACGTACATTCCTAAAATATATGTGATCTCAGCACAGGCAAGAAGGATTTCCCGCACATAATACCAATTAGGATTAGGAACGCGAGATGGCGGGTTATATGACGTATTCTTGTTACTCTTAACCCAACAAATCGTCTGTACTTAAGAACTGTGATTACTAAGAATAGAGATCGACTGGCTGTGCATACTGATTTTTGAAAGTTAGGGTTAAAAGCATTTTGCCTACTTCCTTGGGGAAAGCTGGTAGATGATGCGTTTCATTTTTTTATAGCTTTAAAGGATATAAAACAGAAAAATAACATAAGAAAAGATATATATTTCTTATAAAAGACACACACACACACACACACACACACACACACACACACACACACACACACACACACACACACACACACACACACACACACAGAGAGATCAAGCAAGCGCGCAGTTCTGCTTTGCTTCTATACGAGAATATCCCCGTTGTCTTCTTCAGTAACGGGGGAGGAGCTATTTGGATTCCGTGAAATGAATCAGATCTCCTTCTGTATTGGTGAAATTCACGAAAGAGTTCGACTCTTGCGTGAATTTCATCAATACAGAAGAAGATCTGATTTTAGCTTTCTACATCAGGTTTTGTTCAAGATCGCTCATCGAGTGATGTTGTTTATCTTTTGTATGTGTTAGGCAGACCTCCTGAATGACAATTTTAAACAGCAATGAAGAAGAGGTTCCCCAATCGTTTTCTTACTTGATGGGCATTGCACATACAATCTGTACTGATACATAACAAGTGACATAGCCTCCGTAACTCGGTCAGTATAGACGAAGCCCCTTGGTCGGAAAGACCCGGGTTCGATTTCCGTCCATGACGTGAGGAACCTTTATCTAGTCTCATTCGACTAGATAAAGGTGAGTTATCCGGTCTCATACGGAGGTGGAGGGTTTTTCTCTCGGAAACTGAGGTTTTTCGTCCAGGCAAACCGGCCTCATGAACACAGACATAAATACCTTTTCCCACAACGTCAGACTGCGACAGGTCGGTTGGGAGCGCGCAAAAAAGTCGCATCACGGGGAAAAGGCACATGAAGAAGACACATAGCAAGTGATCGAGGCAGTGTTGATGGCATATGATATAATTCTGGGGGGGTAGGGTTACCATCAGATGTTGATTGGAATATTATATAGGAATGGAGGTGCCAGCATATACAGAGAAAGAAGATATTTTTGTTTTATCTTTTGAGAATAAGGTAATGTGAGATAAACTGATTGTTTATTTTAAACAGAAAAGCGTTCCTATTATAATAATATTTGTATCCGAATTCTTTCTTGATTTAGAAAAGATATTCGTGCTGTACTCTGTGAAAGGCTTTTTCTTAAAGGAGGATTCATTCGATTTGTAATTACTTTTCAAATGATCCTGTAATCTATACTGAGTTACACGCGTTTTTAAAAGGATTTGGCACAGAGTTCTAAAGTGCGTTTGTGTGGCTTTGAGAACCGATTGATGTGCAGGATTTTCTTCTGGGAGATGATGTAGATGTTCAAGTTGTCTGATGACGATGGTGAGCTGTCTGTATTGAAATTAAAGTCCAAAACTTTAATACACTTTATTCAAGATATTATACGTCTTTTAGAAAGATATTGCTGAGAAAGAGAGGCTTATTATAAAGGTTTATGAACACAATTAAATCCACTTTTCCTTCTAATTTTATCATAAATGGCTTTTAGGAATATCATCAATGCAATCAAACTCTCAAGCTTTGTCAGCTTCCATAAATTCTGCCCATTCCAGTCTGTTCATTCCTGAAATTATTATCGCATATTAATGTACATGCATGAGTGCAGTTGCCATGACTATCGTAATTGTATTTTAGAATCGACTATTCCTGACCCAATTGCTGTTTAGGTCACCTATTTGGTGTTTAGTCCTCCCTACTTCCAATGTTCTGGTTTGTTTGTCTATGTCGAACTCATTTTTTTTACCTATGTACTGTACTGTCTGACATTATAATAACGCTTTCACAACTTAAATGCTTAAATAAATTACATATACATCATTCCACACATTCACACGTATTTCTATATATTTAAGCTTATATATTGAACTTAATAGTGTCTTTAACATAATCCAGATTACTTAAAATTTTCTAAGATTTTCTTAGTTTAACCAGCATTATTTTATTCTAATATTAGATTTATTTATTTTTTTAAAGAAAGTTAGCTAATTCTTTAGAACAGCAATTACTGTTTTAAATCTCGCGAAATAAGCCTGCAGCTTACTGCTACTTCTGTTATTGTCGTCGGACGATTTCAGTTGCTGGTGTTAATTTATTACAGTAATCCTCTACGAGGCGTGGTGACTCGAATAAGTTAATATATTTTTTCATTAAACTATCGTAAAATATTCCTGTTGCATTCATTCAAACGCATCATCCACTGCCAACTAAGAGCCACATAAAATGAAAAGATAAATAAATAGAGGGAAATAAAGACCCCACAGACCTCTTGTTAGGATGTCACTTTCCCCCTAATCATCTTTTGGACCGACAAATCATATCTTCATCAATCTCCAAGCGATGACAAGTTGATATTGTCATTGCGGTTGTCACAACAAACCCTCTAGCGGCGGAATTTTAAAGGTTTTTGAGATAAGCCATTTTCTCATCAGCATTATTCATTGAAAGGAATGAAGACGTAGCTAAAATTAGGCGCAATTTTTGCTTGTATGTCTATCCATATCACACTTTAAAAAGGCGAATAACCTTTTTTTATTACTTAGGAGAATCACTGGAAAAAAATAAAATAATATGAAATAAAAATGTCATGCCAATCAAATTTAGCATTAGCTACTGGGATTTCAATTAACTATTTCAACGTTTTGCAACCTGTACGCATGTTATTATCTATGATCTGTTTTGTTTATTGGTGTATATATTATTTTTTAAATTAAATATAATTAATCAATAATCAAGCTTAAAGAATATTAAAATGACAATATGATTTATTTTCCGAAATATATATATATATATATACATAACGCCATAAAATAAGTTGATATATTAAGGACATATTTAAAAATTATGTCTAAGGGTTGATATATATTTTATTAGTTTAACAAACTAATAAAATATTCTGAAAACTTTATTTTAAAAGTACAAAATGGATTTAAAAAAGGACGATCATGGGTAGACCCGGCCTTTTGCCTAAAATTAATAATAAAGAAAAGAAGAGAATACAATTTAGAAACACATATTACATTTATTTACTTTGTAAAAGCATTTGACAAAGTTAAAATAAGTATTTTATTTAACATATTAAAAGAAAGACAAATAATATCCTAAAAGCTATCACAAGTATATATGAAAATAATCAAATACAAATAAGATTAAATCACGAGCTATCATATACGAGAGAGATAAACCAAGGGGGTCCGATAGGGATGACCCCTCTCAGCAATTCTTTTTAATATTTACTTAAATGAAATAATAATAAAATGGAATAGAAATTTACATCAAGGAATTAAACGTAAACACTCTCCTCTTTGCCGACGACCAAATAATAATTACAAATTCTGAAGATAAACTACAGAAAGCTATTTTAGATCTAAATGAGATATCCAAAGATTATGGTATGATAATATCAACGGAAAAATAAAAAAACGACAGCCTTTGAAAGACAAGATCCAGCAAGAACTAAAATAGTAATAGATAACAAGATCTTAGAACAGGTGGATTCATTTAACTACGATCACATATGAAAATGAAAAAGAAAACGTAAAAATTGCGAAATGTTTAAAAATAACAGGTGTAATTAACTCTATATTTAAACCTAACCTAGTTCAAAAACAAACCAGGCTAAAATGAAATCTGGACAATAAAACAAAAAGACAAACAAAAATCTATCCGATCACAAAAGAAACGAAGAAATTATGAAAGAATTAAAGCAAGAATCAGTAATAGAAAAAATTAAAAAATATAAACATAAATGGATGGAACACGTTGAAAGAATGAAAGCAGAAAGATTATGCAAACAAGTCTTAAAGTACAAACCACTAGGAAAAAGAAAACCAGGACATCCTCTTAAACGATTCAACGATGACTTCTAAGGCTGGAACAGGCAATGCTAGGCCTAAATCCTTGAAAATCATGATGATGATGTCCAAGGGTTGATCTATTTACAGACATAACAAATAACAGAAATATTTAGTTATATTATTTTTAGATTAATAAATAAACATCATATATATATATTTGGTTATATATATATATATATATATATATATAACCAAAATTCTTAAAGTGAGAATATTACAACTTCATATGAAACTTGATGTATCTTTCCACGAGTTGCCTAGACATTAAAATACTAAAAGATATTGAAAAAGCCGTCTTTTTATTGCTAATTTCTTTTAATTAAAAAAGTAAATCGATAAAGTTGTTAACATTTAATAACGAACACCTTAAATTCAGCAACGTAGAAACAAAATACATTTTAACACATACTAATTATAAACATTTTAATTTGTCTCCCCCCCCCCCGTCAAACAGTGCATTGTAATTATTACAGCTTATTATTTTAATTATTATTACTACTGCCATCTTCTTTAAAATACTTTTAAGAACTTCATTACTAACTTAGTAATCATTAGAAGTTTTTTTTTTTTTTTTTTTTTTAAGTAAACGTAACAGATTTACATTTATAGAAAGATTTTGTTGATATTTTAAGAATCTGTAGGATATTTTCTGATGAGGATAATTTAAATTTTTCACAAATCAGCTGGTACGCATATGTAAAAGACCAATGTAGGTTGCGTCTGTCAGCCTCCTAAGAATCCAGTGAGTGATGACAATTTAAATATAGATAATTTAATCAAAACTTAGTCCTTAAAGTCCCTTTAAAAGGACTGGCTTAAAAGGGCGAAGCAAGAATGCTTTTCCTATACCCCGTTATCTGTAGAGGACAGTGTAAGGAGAAGATGTTATTGAGCTATACAAAGCTCTGATCGTGGCAGGAGGGTAACAGCAATAGCCGAGCCTCAATTAGAACTTCATTGGCTACAGCATTGCCATCCATTACCCTCTCTGGATACCCATTTTAGTCGCCTCGTACGACATGCATGAGCTACTTTGGGGCTGATACGTAAGTAAAGCCCTGTATAAAAATTAGAACGATTCCTAGACCACTCAATAGTGGCTGAAAGATCGTCCAACTCAGCGTTGGCGGCTCCACTCAGTGACGGCCCCCCCCCACCACCACCGAGCAGAACTGCTTATATTCCAGGGAAAAGCGTCCATCGACGAGGCCCCTCACGGGCCACGTCGGAGAACACCCTCCCCAGAGACTCAAAATGCTTTCTCAGGGCAAACCTCCCGAATTCAAGTCACCCCCCCCCTCACATGGAGCACAATTTCGGAAGAAATCTGAGCGAGCGAACTCTCGAAACTCAGCGTCCATATAGTCGTCTCTTACGACATGCTTGGATTTGCATTGGGGCTATTCTTATCCCGGTCACCACACTGGGTTAATCAAAACTTCATTGGACGTCTATAATTGATAGAATCTTTATTTGAGAATAAAAATACGGCAAATATTCACGGAATCAGAGAATATTATAGATCCAATCATATTTTATAGATAAATATAGAAAAATCTTAATAATTTAATATTATACGCGTAACAATTCATGGGCCATCTATTGAAGACATTTAAGAATAATGAAAATGGCTCTTGGACTATACGATATTTCTTGTTTTTTTAAGGAAGAACCCGAAGGCTTCTTCTAAAATAACTTATTTTGATTAAAATCTTCGTTTGGCTACCTGCGATTAGGTTTATTTATTTATTTTGTCTAAATAGAACTTCAGTTAGCATTAAGGATAATTTTTATTTGCGTTAAAATATTCACTGTTTCAGGGGGTGGGCAGAGGTAACTTTTACCCTTCTAAACAACGCAACTTTCCCCTTTTTCTTTCTCTTAAACAACGCGTAATGCTCTTAGAATCATCAATGAACTCTTTTCCTAATCGAAACAGGATGCGGTGCGACAATGACGACGCCTTTTTCCTGGTAAACAACACACTTAGAATTCTGTGTCGTTAGGGGCGGTAATAATGAGAATGAGATGGTAGGTGGCGATGCTAAAATAACCAGCTACCGGGTACAAGTATAATTTGCTCTACCCTTTTAGAGACGCGGCAGTAACAATACATCGTCATGTTGACCTGCACACTTCAGCCAACACCCTTGCTGCGTCAGGTATGAAGCTCTTAAAAAGCAATACTGTCGCTACTGTTCGTCACTTCCGGCAAATGATAAAGAAAGGGAGGGGTTGAAAGAAGGGATAAACAATAGATCCTTTTGTAAGGTGTCCGATGATAAGGTAGGTCCATATTTTAGCATAATTTTGCTTTCTGTCCAGATTGCGTGCGAATTGTAAATTGATGTCGCTAGATGGCGCCAAAGTCGAACATTTTGAATTACCATAGAAATATTGTCTTCAATCATCTTTATTCTCAGATTAATAGTTATTTTATAAGAAACCCTCGTATTTTTTATAAAAATAATAAATCTAACAGTGTTTTAAAATCAGTATCCTCTATACCTAAGTATTACATTTCAGAGCCGTTTGTGACAATTCATTTGTTGTGTGTCACTAGAGTAGTTCTGAGCATTTTGAATTTTAAAATTTTAATGTATGGTTATCTGAAAGGCACTTCTATCATTCAGATCAGGGCTTTGGGCCGAACAGCAAGAAAAATAATGTTATCATTTATCGTATGACTTTGTATTGTATGGGAATGATATTCCATCTTAAATTGTCTTTCGTTAGTCCAGTATTCTCACTGGAACCTCTTCAAGAGTGATCTTGTGTAATTTTGTTTTCCCCAAGACGTATACTTAACAGAAGGATCTGCGTTTTCTTTAGATGAATGTGGACACCCATAAGGCTAGGAGGTACTGTATTATGTCTATCACTTGCATCTGGTTGTTCCGAAATTAGTTTGCGTTTTATGGGGAAACTAGCCTTCCAGAATTTTAAGATCCTCACCCCTTATGTCTGAGACAGGACAACTCAGTCCTGCCTGGAAGGACTTGAAATTCCTCGCATCCTTGATGGAATTGTAGCCTGAGGATGTGTATTGTAGTTATTATTATTATTATTTTTTGGTTGTATCACAGATTGTAGTGGTTATTTATAACAACCAACCAAGGTTTGGATGTTACTTATTACTAATGCTTTCTAGTTTACATTGATAACATGCAAGTGTTTTTAGAGATGGATTTCAAGCGTGCTACTTACGTTACAGTTCAGAAGACAAATATACAAATATTATGTCATTCTTTGCTTCGAATTGAGTGGCCTTGTATTAGCCCGTTGGTTTCAATCCTTGCCTTTCATTTGCAGTTTACCTATCGACTCGATTTTTACATTTTTTTTTTTTTTTTTTTTGGCCATTGGCTAAATCTATGAGGGATAAAAACGAGGCCATTGGTCTCGTTTTTATCCCTCATAGATGGAAACTGAATGATCCCTCCCCAAAATAATACTCCAATTTCCGACATGAGATTCAGCAGGATAAAAAATATTTTAATCTTTGCATATGGTTTTCGAATGTATCAGTATACAAAACAGTGTTCAAACCAGTTTTAAGTTATGGATCTAAGGGTGATAAAAGACTACAGATCACAGATATGAGGGTTCTGAGAAAAATTGGGGGAGTGAACTGATGGCATCAATCAGAATCATATTAAAAACGAGGATATTGGGAAAGAACTTGACTGTTCGCATTTGAGAATATGTGAGCAAAGGTCTTATGTTAGCCTATTTCGGAGCCACCATTCTATAGGTGGACTGATACAGTCAGAAGTGTCTCTTAGAAACTGTAACATACGAGAATATTGAAAGTGTCGACAAGTAATAGACTAATTTCGAGGAAAACTGTTGATAAGAAATTAGTAATAATGTAATCATGTAGTACTGTCATAGTAGCCTGAATAAACACCCCTGGAGGGTATATCAGAAATGAGCAATGAAGATGACATATAGTAGTAGTAATAATAATTTATTGATAATAATTTATTGATTTATCTATATTATTTTATTCTTTATATTTATAAATATAAAGAATTTTTTTTTTTTTTATTGCAGAGATTCGAATCGAATTTTTCTATTATCAGTATATACCATCATTGTATGTATTGTGGTGTGTCAATGGCAGTAGATTTACATAATATGAAATTACAATATTAAATGAAATTATTAAAATGGACCCCTCTTTGGCTAGTTCTGCATTAGGTATACAACCTTGCTCTATTACGGTTAATGCCAACACAACTTTCGTTTCAAAAACCCGTATATTTTGCAAAATCTCGATTATCCAGTGAAAAATAAGCAGAAGCACTCTTTCGTGTATGTTAACTAGATACGGTTTCTTTACATTACTTATTATATTACTAATAATCAATCGTAAGTATTACTTTCTTCGAATATATTTTAAAAATCAAGAATTTTTTTGAAATTTAATGATATACATTAAAAATTTTAAAACACCATTTTATGTTTTTAAGAAAGTTTATATAAGTATAATTTATATAAAAATATATATGACTTATGGAAGCTGAAAATTCTTGGTTTTCAATCATTTTTTAGTGAAGATTAATTTTGCACAGAGAACTTATTAGAAGTAGTGCTTAGTTGTTAAAATTATGATCACAAATTTACTCGACCTCTTTTCTTGTATGCAATTTTGACGGGAGGGGAAAATATTGGTATTCTCCCAGTAAATTTAATTTATTTTCCTTTAGAATAATATGCACATTTTATGAGAACATTAATGGTCTAAGTATTAATTGCTAACTCTGTTCTGAGTGCGATTTAAATATAATTTGAACCACGAGAGTTTCTAGAACAGCAGCATACGAATGCCGAGTGGAGACAAAGTGGTTAAGTAAAAAGAAAGAAATCCACCAATCTTGAATAACTGGGGATCGTAAACATTGAGGAAAAATGCTGTGAGGAAGATTGTTCCAAAGACGAATCTTGGGGGGAGGGAATAGAGAAATGATGGATGTTAGTTCGATAGATATTTGGGAGAAAGTAACCGGCGCGAATCTATCGAAGAGAGAGAGAGAGTCAGAATCACAAATTATCTCGGACAATCTTGAAGCTTGAATTATTTTAAACACTGCAAGATTTGTCAAATTAAAAAAAAAAATAGAATGTAAAGTCATCAACATAACTATGGATAGGAGCTGATGGTGATAAGGTCCTTAGTATATAAGAGAAACGTGGGTAAAATTACGGAGTCCTGGGGTGCTGTGGCATCAGTAAGGAAATCAAAAGAAGTTGGCTGGTTATGACTTTCTCCATTTTTTTCCCCCGACAGGATTGAGGTGAGGACAGTTAGGATACGTGTAGAGGTAATGCCAAAGGAGTATGAGAGATTTTTTATTTATTTGGGCTTCTTTTAGAACCGTCATAGCAGCTCTCCTGTGAAGTATACGAGGGTGTGCTGAAAAGTTGGGATAATCACCATGAAGTAATTGACCTGTCTGACATGTCTTCTTATATATCCTAAAAGAAAAAGAACAAATTATTGCAATTTGATGAAAGAGGGTTTTAATATATGTTTTCTTCTTGTGGTTATATCAGTTGCTTTCATATAATTTTTTCTGAGGTGTTTATCAGAACTTTTCAGTTCCACACCACACCATACATAATGTCAATTGGTCCAACGCTTCATTGCAGTCAATGGCAACACTGTTTAAGTTTCAAATAAGTCATGTATGTAGTTTGTAATTTTATGATTCCACAGTAAAAGATAACTAGGAAGCACTCCTTAATATATATTAACTAAATATAACTTTTTTAATTTATTATTTTAGATATTAATGTTTAAAAAATTTCTTTTAATGAATTTTATCGATAAAAAAATTAAAAACATGTAAATACACCATTTTAAATTTTTAATAAAATTTATATAGGTGTGATAAATATTGATATAATAACAGCACCACTATGTAGATAATCATTATGTAGATAATCATTACCACAAAACGTAAATTACGAAATTATTGAGCAATTAATAGCTCAATAATTTCGTAATTTACGTTTTGTGGTAATGATTATCTACATAATGATTATCTACATAGTGGTGCTGTTGTTATTATGTAGTTATTAAGTGACTAAGTAGAAGGAAGGAACCTGCCAATCTTGAATAAGGATCGTAGACCTTGTGGAAAATGGTGAGGTAGCTGTTCCGAAGACCAGATGGATGAAAGAGAAGTTGTTTCGTAGGCCTTAAAAACGAACTGTGTATGGATGTTGACAACAGCTATTCCTGTTTTTATATACTTAGACGAAAGTAAAGCAACGACGGACCAGTTCGACAGAACATCTGGAAGTGGAGTGAATCTCCAAGAGAGAGAGAGAGTCATAAATGAATCAAATAATCGTGTCCTTATGATGACATCAAGCAATTTTAAGAAGGTTTTTGACACAATCCCAAATGTCAGGTGAGGAGTAAAATCTTGAGTGGATAACGACGTCGTTTTTTGATGGCTCAGTCTCAAGTGATGGTGTCTTTGTGCCTAGAAGTGTACGTCTTGACTGGAGATTTGAATATTATCTAAAGAGGATATAGAGTGAGATGGAAGAAGTCAAGCTAGCCTCACTAAAATGTAAACTCTGGCATAAAGATATAAAAAGATGGCATTATAGGACTTACTGCTGTCGAAAATACTTAAAAAACAAATAGAGAAATTTAGTGGAAAGAAAATGGATCAATCGCCTGTCATTGTAGGGATGATATATAGGATCTTGGAGGAGCAGTAGGACCAGATCATTTTGTACAAGATACTGAGAAAGTAATATGCCACGAAGTAGGCTTTGATATTTTTGGTATGTACTATACAATCGTTCGAATACAAAAGGTTGAACATAGTTAGAGGGGGAAAGACTAATGAGTTTGCAAGGTTAGTGCGGCGATAACCATTTGATCTCGCTGATAATTTCTTTGCAAGCTGCTGTAAGCGGTACAGAAAGGAATTAAAAATTTCTGTAAACAAATAACTGTTAGGTTTTATTCTTGTCTTGAAAATGCAATCCTTTTATTCAGGGATAACTCAAGGATCTCATCTTTATAAGAATCGCTTCAGACGATTGAAATTCAAAAGAATTCACCGGAAGATTGAAAATAATATTCCACTCAAGGATGTGAATATAATCAATTATGAAGTTTATTCCATTTGCGATTCTTATGACGTTCCGTAACACGATACCAACAGTATTTTATGCAAATGAGCTTCACAAGAAAAAGAAATCATCATAACAAGTTTTGACGGGATTGATCTAAATAGCAACCCCATCCAATGCTGGCTTGTTAGGGATTCCTCTAAATTCCATTTTTATGTGAACCCTTTAAGATACGTCAATTTATTTTCCGAATTTATACTCGCAGAGCAAACCTTTATTTCTTTCACCCCCCCCCCCTCACCCCGTACATAAACTTCGTGTTCTTTGCCTCATAAAAAAATAAAACCATTAGAATATTTCATGTTTATGTTAATATTGGGTTTACTTCTCAAACATTTTGTCCATTTACGATGCTATAACGCCATAAGTTAGATAGGTCGTCAAAAAAAAATTTTTTTTCGCCTAATGATTAATTGTAAAGCAAAATTTTTTCTAACAGTTAAATCCTAAAACAACCCTTGGAATCATCAGCAAATTGTTTCGATGGAATTCGCGAAAAACTACACACCTGGTTCAGGAATTAACCTCCGAACCGAATTGAGGTAACAAGCATATAAGATGGATTGAATATCTGTTTCAACCTTGGTACACGTATTGAAAGACAACGTGAAGTCCTTCAAGGAACGATATTATCGTCCACCCTTTCAACATCTAAACAATTTTCACAATCTCCCCATGCAGAGTCAGATATCTCAGTTTGAAGAACGACAACACACTACAAACATTCCACAGAGTCGTCAACATCGCCTTTTGTAACGCTATGCTTGCAATAAGATTCTAATTCATAAGATTCTAATGGTGCCTCTAGTGAGGTAGACTTAACGTGAATTGTCATTATTTCTCCTTTTTCATCCTTCATAGACGAATAGAGCTGAATGATCTCTCTCTCTCTCACCTGCAACAGTCCAGTTGTTGACGCCATATTATAAATAATCTATGGAATCGATTGCAGAATATAAAAAAAAACTTTATCTTAATATATAGTAGTGATAATAACTGATTTATTTATTTTCTCTCGTATTGTATTAGAATGGATTCGAATATTTCTATTATTATCAATGTAGACATTGATAATCAGATCCATTTGTGTGGTCATTGGAAATAGATTTACGTAATAATGGGTACTTAGACCGTTAATATTATCATAAAGATATGTAGGTGTATATTACTTAAAATTACTCTGTTTTTATCGTATTAAATTACCACTAATACGATAACATCTATAAAAGATTAATTACAGTTAATGTCAACACTAAGTTTAAATCAACTGTATACGTAGTTTGCGATGATTCCACAGTAGAAGGAAGATAAGTAGAAAGGCCTTCGTAATATGTGTTAACTATATATAATTTTTCTAAATTTCTTACAATATTATTATAGATTTATTTTAAATATTTTATTTTATTTTGAATATTTTGATATATAGTAAAAAATTTTAGACACCATTTACAATTGTTAAGAGAGTTTTTATAAGTTTTAGATATTTGTGCTTTTTATGTGGTGCTAATTATTATACAGGCATCCATTGATTAACGCGGCGAAATTGATTGCGGCAAGAGCTTTGATTAACGCGCCTTTAACCCTGTGGAGCGCGCAGCTGATCTGAAAGATACATGCAAAATGTTTAATGTAAATATTCTTACACAATTCAGTGTATAGCTTGGAGGTCATGAGTAGCTGTGCGTACGTATCTTACGAGTGATATTCCGCACTGTTTTTTACTGTCAGTTTGGTTTAACACGTGTTACGTAAAGGTTTGTGATATTTGACAGTAAATTGTATCTGAGAGATTCCGCGACCTCCGATGTCAGTATAGCATGATTTAGTTTTTTTTTTTTTTTTTAATTCTTTGTTCAATAATTTCTAGATTGTAACTGAAAATAAATAAACCATCATGTATTACGAAAATAGAGAGCCAAAGGCTTATTTATTATACATGTCCTCTAGGAGATGTGCTTTACATTTATGGAAAATACTAATGAAAGTGAACTGGAGCTTACTCCACCTTTACTACGAGTTGCCCATAAGGTTGATTATGCTTGCATCTGTCGAAACGTTTAGTTTCTATATATTCGACACGAAACTCTTCTAGTTTCTATATTCAGCTTAGAAATAATGTTGGATTCAATATCCACTTAATTTGTACCATCATGTATTATAGTTGCAGTGTTTTTTCTTTGTTTTATTGCTTGTTTGAGAGATCTGGAGAGTCATTTTGCTTGTTATCTAGAATTTATGCCGATAAGAAAAAAACTAAAACTGTTCAAATGACTCTTGACAACTTCTTTTGATAAAAAAAAAATTGCAGGTAACTAATGTAGGTACAAGTATTTATTAAACATTTACTTTGCATTCATTTTTTATCTTTCCTAAAAGAGTAATCGATCATGGACGAATTGTAATTTTTACCACTGATTATTAGATTTGATTAACGCGATTTTGATATTCGTTAATCGAGGGATACCTGTATTATATCATTTGAATCGTTGATTGAAATGATGTTCCAAATTTTACTCGACCTCATTTTATGCGATCTTCGTGGGAGGGAGAGATGATAGAGAAGGAACTGTGGATTGCAGTCCTTGAGGTATCGTGATGGAGTCTGTTTCAAAAAATAAATGAAAGTAGGCTTGAATCTGAGCTGCGAATGAATGTTGATCAACAGCTGCTCATTTTTATATGCTTATAGCAATGATGGATGCTAGTTAGAACATCCGGGAGAAAGTGATTGGAGTGAATCAGGAGAGAGAGAGAGAGAGAGTTATAAATTAATCAGATAATTGTCTTCTTATGGATTACATGAAACAGTGTTAAGAAGGCTGTTGATGTATAACACCAAATGTCAGAATAGTATTCTAAGATTGGACGGATTTGATATTTGTCAATGGGTAAGGAGTTGTACAGTGAAATCTTGAGTGGAAAAAAGCCGTCTAGTTTTTGGTGGCTGAAGAGGCTATGCATGGGATGTGTTTTTTTCCAAGAAAAGGCTAGAGATGTACATTAAGCCAAGAAGAGAAATTCGATCTTGATATTATTCAAAGTAAGAATGCCTATATAGATTGTGAAATATCATGGATTCTAGAGCTTGTTTTGAATTTTGAGTTCTGTATTTTGAGAAATCTCCTCAATTGAGGATGTAGAGTGCGATTTCTCTTGCAGGAAATAAGACAGGGATAGTGTTTTGGTAGCATCGAAGATCATGAGTTGTGTTCCACTGAAGAATGGTAAGGGAGATCAGTGTTGGAAGCATCGGTTATGGATGTTCTTGAAGCTTGAATTATTTTAAGCGTTATAAGTTTAGCAAATGAAAAGAAGGAACGAGATGGGATGGAACAGAGTGTACGGTCATTAACATAACTATCGACGGCAGCTGAGGTTGATGAGAGAAGGTTGTTAGTACATCAGAAGTGTAAATTCAGCTCCAAGAGTGGAAAATAGACCATAAGATGGTGGCTTGGTAAGGAGGCTTCGATGCCCGACGGGATCAAATGCTCTTGTAAATGTGAAAATCCATGGTTTTTATTCTGGGGATCAAGATGGTGGAATTCATATTGCAGGTTAATAATTAGATGGTGAGGTAAAGACTTGGTTGTTGATGATGTTTCTTCATAGTTTTCGAGAGGAGTGAGGACAACTGAGCTGTAGAGTTGATAGCACACAAGTATGAGAGATTGTGAAGACGATTTTGTAAGTACCGAGTTTGAATTTTAAGTTTTGAGCACAGTTCGGTGGAATACCATCACAATCAGAAGCCTTTTTTTTTTAGGTTTGCAAGCCACTGAAGATGATTGGGATAGCTATATGCAACGAGCTGTTTTTGATATAGTGGCAGCTGATCTGCCATGGTCATTTGTAGGCAGAAATCAATCGAAAGAGAGACACTGTGGTTGAGTTATCGTATGAGTTAACATGGAAAAGAAGTCGTCTCAATGGGGTTTGGAGTGGGACCAAAGGGCATGATTACCGTTTGAATTGGAGAAAAGTTTGCTGCATTTGTCCTTTCAAAGATGGAGCATAGTTGAAAAGAAATTATGACTAATGAGTTTGGTAAGGGAACGGAAGATAAATATTCAAATTCTTGACTTGAAGAGACTAATTAGATTCTGTCCTTTCTTCGTCGTTTCATTCTGCCCTGTACTGCTCATCCATTAAGATATTTCGACAGTCATTATTAATCGCAACTAACATCAGTAATATCCCCCTCCCTTTTTTTTTCTTTCTAATTTCCATATTTTCTCAAAATATTAAGTTACATTAATTTATAGCCCGATTCTATACTCTCAGAGCAAATTTTATTTCTTTTCATCTTTCCCATCCACACATAAACTTGGTATTCTTTGCATCCTAAAAAAATAAAACCTAAGAATATTTCATATTAATGTTAATAAGGGGGTTCTCAAACATTCCGTTCATCCACGATACTATAATGTCATCAGTCAAACAGATATCGTGTTTTGGCACGTCCAAATATGAATGCCCAAAAACATCACAAAAATTGCGTCAAAGCGCAAGATCTAAATGAATTAAATATTTTCATAACAATTCAATCATAATAAACAATATCAAAACCTAACTGTTAATTATTAATAACCCAGAAGTCCCATATCCAGTACCAATTACACTTCAGTCACCAACAATTTTGTATTATCATTGCTTTATCAAACAAGTAAGAACTACGGACGTGTTGCCAACACCATTAGCGCACCACATCCGAAAGACTAAACATAATTAGTCATATAGGAGATTAAAGGGAAAACACACACACGCACACATAACACTAAATAACAATCCTACATACAGTCTTTACAAAATTTTTTATTCAACTGCATTTGTGACGTATTTGACGTTACAACCAATTATTGTAATATCACTCAATGTAAATTAATTTCGAATAAATGCATAAAGAGTATATTACTACAGATTTTTAAGATTTCTAAATATTTATCTTTAAAAAAATGTGAGAAATAAAAAAGAATATCTAGTTTTTGAAAAATATTTTGAGATTAGGTTATATTAAAGATTTAAGATGAAAGAACTATAAAACACCTATAGAAAAATAATATTTAATTATTTATTATGAGAATCAAATATCAGTGGTTGTTCTTAGATCCGGAGGGTAATGGATGGCAATGCTGCAGCCAATGAAGCTCTAACTGAGGCTCGGCTATTGCTGTTACCCTCCTGCCATGATCAGACCTTTAATAGCTCAATAACGCCTTATCCCTACACTGTCCTCTACAGATAACGGGGAAGATGAAAAGCATTCTTGCTTCGCCCCTTTAAGCCAGTCCTTATTATAAGGAGTGGTTGTTCTTAGGACTTTCAGGATAACAAATGGCAATGCTGTAGCCAATGAAGTTTTAACTGAGGCTCGGCTATTGCCGTTACCCAGCCATGACTGGAGCTTTTTAGCTCAACAACACTCCATCCACACAGATTATCTTCATTCAGATGACGGGATAAAGAGTCAAGGACTCAGTCCATCGCCCAGTTCTTTTAAGAACTTAAGTGGTTGTTCTTGATTTACATCTGGGATGTTTGTTTGGGATGATGATGTACAGAAATTTGATTTTTATTTGGAATTTTTGATTTGTGATTTACTAAAAACGAAGAGACCATGCATCTTCGTAAGACATCATTTTATGTAAATACAATCATGCAAAATTTACATTGAATCATGATCTTATATTTCTGTTCAGCATTCAAACAATTTATAATGGATTATAAATCAAATTTAAAGAGGATAAAAAGTGTTATCATTTAACGGTAATTTAAAAGTTTGTCAAACGTGTCTTTTCCTGTTGGATAAAATTCGGAAAATAAGTTTCCTCGCATTTGACTTGCTATCCGCCTTACGCTATTTTGATTTATCTACAAGCCAATGACAAAATGTCCTTGTATTTGAACAACTGGATGTTCTCGTAGCTGAATCATTTCGCGGATGTGTGACCTGAGCTTAGCAGCATAAATTGCCAGTTAGTAACGCTGAGCAAAGGTGACGCATTCCATTCTCTATTTGAATGCGTATTCACCTGAGAAATTACTTCAAAGAGGCTCCCAGATTTCCTCTTATCGTTCTCATTCTTCAATCTTATATTTATTTGCGTTTTATGATTACTTTAGGTATTTTTTCTGGAGCAAAACCTTCACCTCGTCTATATGCGACTGGATCTCGGCTCCGTATGAGACCTTCGGTTTGAAAAATTCTGGTATATGATAGATAAAATTCATGATAGACTGGCAAACTCAGAAGTGTAAATGTGGCTTATATACTCGCGATTACCTCTTACGCAGTCGCTCTGTTGTTCTGGTATTAAATGCAATGTAGCCCAAGCCAGGAGGAAGAATGGATTCGGTCACTAAATTATATTTCATTGATTAATCTAACGAATTCGCTTTCATCCTTGCTTTATTGACATTCTCAGTGATAAAAACTGTTATGTATATGCGAGATAATTACTACAAATTGTGAAATGAAGGTGTCGTTCTGCTACAGCAATGAGAAGGAACGACAGATTAGAATGGGTCGGTCAAACTGAACCATCTACTAACGATTTTAGTGATGTAAAAGAATTGAACGAGACTGCGTCACTGAAGTTAAGTAAACGTGGTTTCTCACACGAGAAATCCCTCAGAACTCCAGACTTCCTAGACGTATTCTTAAGAAAATAGAATTCGACAATATCTGACTTATCGTATTGTAGAACTTCCATCTAAGAATGGTGTTCTTTCGTTCTAATAGCTGCTCTTCTGTAAAAAGAGGAGAACCCGAACCACGAGATATGTGCAAACAAATGAATGATTTTGGAGGATGAAATTGAGATGAAGGAAAGAGAGTCATTTCGCCACATTGGGCGGAGAACAGATGCTGTTTGTTAGCATGTCAGCGAAGTACGTAAAGATTCTAAATCCTCTCCCCATAATAAGCTTTTTTTTTTTTTTTTTTTTTAAAGAAATATGCATAATGAGGCATGTGTCTTAGCAAAGAAAAGATAATAGGGCGCTGTCGTGCAATCAAATTCCTATTTACGTTTCTATAGAGGCCACGTTTTTTTCTCTTTTGTTATATGTATGTGTGTGCGCACACTAATTAGAGAAACGTACCGAGTTGAGTTAGTAGATTTTTTTTGTTTGGTCTCTTCCATCGACAAAAAGTTATACACCTGTAGTACATCACAGCCATGAGTGGACTAAGGATTTTTTTTTTTGTTTCATTTCATGTTTTTTTTTTTATATTTTTAATTTTTTTTACATAATTAGATTGGAGAGCGGATACGCTAACCACTTAGCTAACAAGACCAACTGAAGATGATAATTAACACAATTATTTAATTATTATTACCAGATCAAAAATAGAGAGGGCCTTTGTTCCAACTGGAACAAATCTGCTGTTCATCAGAATTAGTATCAATAACTCTCGCACCCTTTTGCAAATCTGTCCAAACTCGTGCAGTCGCCAACCAATACCCTCTTGCAGTTTAACTTCAAACCCACAGAACAAATTTCTCATCTTCGTTCATCCACTCCACTGCTGTCCACTGGAACAGTCTTCCACTACATGCGTTTCCCAAGGAATATAATCCACAACTTTCAAATCAAACGTGTACAAGTTCCTTATTGCCCGTCTACGGTAGGTTGACCAACCTCTCCCGGATGGGTTCTCCATAAAAACTAAAAAAAAAAAAAAAAGAAAGAAAAAAAAAGTGACATAGGCTATGGATCTCATCCGTAGAAGCTCTAAACCTATACAACATTAGTACGTGGGGGAGTAAGGATTCCAGAAATCCCGGTTCTAAATATGGATATGTATCAAGCTATAATATGGATATGTATATGGATATGTATTTCTATGCAGAGCGAAGAAATGAATTAATTTTTTTTCAACTTTTATTATTATTGAGTTATTATTACATATAATTACATTATCATTTGCATATCATTACACTACATTACATCTCATTCATTCATTTTTTCTTCTTCTCCAAAATGATAAAATTGTAAAACAATGACATCCTATGTATAATCCAAGAGCACGAGCTCATCCAAGTTACAAGAAGTATAACAAATATCCAGGATAATAGTACCCAAAAATATTGACAATTTAGAGAATAATACGTACATACTCGTATATACTACCCATATGTACATGTAGAATAAGAACAATGCAGTTCAGGATTACTTGAATATTTTGTATTGGTTAATTTCTTTTTATACAATTATTCTAAACAAATTTTCAATATTCTTATAAAAATTTAGGCACTGTATATTCAGATTTTCCTTTCGTATTAAAAGCGGTAAGCCGTTGAAGAGATTTTTGGAGCCAAATACATATAGTGTAGTGTTTGTGTATTATTTCTTTTTGCGCTTTAGTGACAAAATATTTTAAGCCCGCTTTTCTGCAGAAGTACCTTTTCTAATACTTACGTACTGGTTATCAGTCTTTAGGACAAGTAACATCCTGTAAATATAGTGTTGTCTAAGTGGAAGGATATTTAATAGGATATATTTAGCGTTCACTGGAGGGTCTCTATATTTAATATCGGTAGAAATGCGTACTAATTTATTTTGTAAAGAGATTAATGGTGTCAGTGTGGAGTGATATGTTTCTCCCCAGCTTAGTATACTCTACTGTATAACCGTTTGTATCCAGAAGAAATATCTTAAAATTGTCAGAGTTAAGAATCACTTTAAGAAGAAGACTCCATAGCATAAATCTTACTTTGTTGCATACTTCTGTAACACGTAGTTTCCAACTTAAATTGCTGTCTATTTTTAATCCTAAGTTGGTTATAGTGAATACTATAACACTCCACACAATTACAATTTTGATTACTTTTGCAATTCCAATTATGTAGAAATATATGGAAAAATTGGTTTTACTATTAGGTGTATTTTTGAGTTTAAAAATCATAAATTTGGTTTTTCAAGCATCGAGAGTAAGTTTATTCATACGAAACCAATTTGTCACTATTTGCAAATCTGTATTCACCCTATTTTTGCCTTTCATTTACAGAATTTGTAGTGAATATCAATGTGGTATCATCTGCAAAGGTGTTTACTTTACTTGATACCTGTAAGTCACAGAAGTCGTTGATGTAAATTATAAATAATACTGGCCCAGAATGTTGAGGAACACCACATTTTACCTGAACGAAATTGTTATAAATTTTGTTGATTTTTATTGCTTGTGATCTAGACGTTAAATAACTCTTAAACCAGCCTCTAATTCCTATAGTCTCCAGTTGTTGTTTTTTTTTTTAAATAAAATATCATGGGGTCAAAAGTCAAAAGCTTTCAGAAGGTCTAGAAAGACTGCTAAAGTTTGTGTTGGTCTTGCGATGAATAAATCAAGTTTGTGAAGTTCAGCAGCGCGTGCTCAGTGTTTAGTTTCTGTCTAAACCCATACTGGTTCTTAGAGAAAAAGTGAGTTACTAATCTGTTTTATACTCATTTCTCCAATATTTTAGAGAAAACCGGGAGCAGGGAGATTGGCGTGTACTTTTTAAGATCATTTTGAATCCATTTTTATATATTGGTATTTTCACAACTTTTTTAAATTTTTGTTTTATGTTTTCATCTAGCGTTTTCCTTGATATTAATAGAGACTTTTTGTGATCTAACTCACCACTGAGCTATACTATCGACATTGTTCGTGTCATTGAAGCAAAATCCGACTTCTAGATTTTACGCAAACTTTACATGTGTATATACTGTATATTATAAAAGTATCACATCTATATAGGACCGCTACAAGCAATTTTGTTTGGAATGACTAAAAAGTAAAATAATATTTAAATCTTATTAATATACTTTATATATAAAATAAAATATATTTAGTTATGTAATATATTTTGTAAAACTAAAATGTGCTATTTTTTTAAAAAAAGCTAAAATTATTCAAATTTTCAAAGTACACCTTTTCCATTAATGACTTTAGATTAAATAAGAAATCTTGACTTTAAATTATTAAATCAGCCAGTCCTTATAAGGACTATTAAATCAGCTTGTTCTTAAACAAGCTGATTTAATTATTTCAAGTTTATGAAATTTTTAATAATTATTAAATCAGCTTACAAGCTGATTTAATAATTTAAAGTTCATTATTTATCATATATCATAAGAGTCTGTGGAGAAAATTCCTGACATCAAGTAAGGATTTGAGGCTAGTTCCAGTTACTTCGTTTTACGCAAATGTGACATTTACAGCTAGTTTTGCTTTTCCAACATAAAATTGGATCTGTGGTGAAGTGAAACAGGGAGGTCCTATGGTCATTTTTCTTCTTCAACTGAACGCAATTCGTCCAAAGATTTTCCATTAGGATTAACAGTTGCAGATGTACGCATATTTGCATACAATCTCCCATATGATTTCGCACAAGCTGAGTCCAAAATGATCTTCAAAAAAAAGTACTCAATTGTTGTCGAAATGCAGCGATGAGGAATATCTTTACCAGCTGCGAATATAATAGAAATACTGTTTACAATTATTGTATTTATATTTCATCTAAAAAGCTTGGATTAGATATTTATTAAAGTGCCTTGATTGTTTTTTTTTTCCCCCACATCAAAAATACTTCTGAAAAACCTTAAGAATACGCTAACCACATACAATCTTAGGAGATTCGAACTGTTGTCAGTGATCCCCAGAGTATTATGACTGCTTATTTTAGACAAACGAATAGGATTAGAGTATAAAAGTTTATAAAATCTAACATTAGATTCGTACAAGGCGAAAAAATCCATCCAGTGAAAAACCATAGTGGGGAAAGACTAAGTGATCCAAACTTAAATATCAGGGAGAGTTCTGGAAAATGTACAGAAGCTACGGTGAACACTCCTAAACCCGAATGGAAATACAAATTAACATAATTTTATCAAATCTTTTAAGCTACTTAAAATTGTTAATTGATGATCCAATTTGTTGTGTCCATCACAATTTTCTACACTAAAAATTAAGTGTAGAAAAACTTAATCACACTATTAAATATAACATAGGGATCATAAGTGTCGATACATTTTTAATTCTTCGAATTATATGCTGCTAATGTAAGACATTATCTTGTTATCTATTGATGGCGTAGACATAAATGGGAAAGTTTGGCGAATTAAAAAGCATTATGGAAATTTTCTGGTGAATTCTTTGTATTCTGGACTTTATATACTTTCATCTTCAATGCATCTATCTCAAATTATTAAAGCAATTGCTTTAAAAATGTTCGGTCGGATGCGAGTTTGCCTATTCTGTCTCACCTGCCCTGAGTCATTCATTTTTATCCAATTATTATTTCAGCCTGTTTAAATACGCTGTCCCACTTGCCCTTGCAACAAGTTCTACTTGTCTCTATGGCAACATGATTATGTTAATACATCCACACCTTACGGCAAAATAATAATAAAAAAAAAAAAATAACAGACACACATCGAAGTACATGAACACTGTCTAGCAAGATAGTGCACATGCGCAGTAAGGCTCAGGTGGATGGACTACACAGCGATATGTAGACTTTATAAAGGAATAGTGGTCTCAAGGGCAGTCTAGCAACGGTAGAGGGGTCAGTGTGGTTTTGACACATAAGACACTGTAGCCTGTAATTTAATAAGAAATATGTCCTCTAGATGGGTATCTTTATTTCTCGGCACCCCCTACCAACACCATCTTTTTCACAGGAAAAACATTTAGAGTCTAGAAAAAATGGTTTGAGGAAACGTACGAAAGGTTTATTCCTTAAATTTCTTAGCTCATTGTCATTTATAAGTATCCTCGCTTGTTGTTTAGATAGCTCAAGTTTTCCTACCGCTCATTTGGATAGGCTATTGTTCTTTAGACAAATATTTATCACCTCTATATCAGTTAGTAAATATTTTGTTTTTCCTTATGTTTCTGCGCATTTTTTTTTTCATTACGTTTTGCTCACTGTATTTGCGTCTTATATGAAAATAATGTTATGTGAAAATCTTGACGCCATATTTCCAAAATTTTCCAGGTTTATTAAAAATGCGAGAAATATCAGAAAACAGACATGAGCATAAGTTACCACATACCATAAGTTTGATTATTACATTCTATTGGATGCAATATGCAAACTTAAATTAATCCTATCAATAAAATATATCTTATTGAGAATTTCAGAAAGAATTTAAAAAAAAAAATTTTTTTTAAATACATCAATGTACTTAATTATTTCTTCAAAATGATCTAGGAGAGTTCAGAAAATTTGGAACTGAAAATATACAGCGCTAATTTTAAATTTTTTAAAAATAAATTATACACCAAAAAGAAAATTACATAAGAAAACTTTTAAGGTTAAATGTGAAACATTTGTCATAAAGATGGATCAATCGACCGTGAGATGCGGTGTTTGATTCGTTCAATCCAATATCCGTGGAGGGTAATGGATGGTAATGCTGTAGCCAATGAAGTTCTAACTGAGGCTCGGCTATCGCTGTTACCCTCCTGCCATGATCAGAGCTTTAATTTAATAGCTTAATAACACCTTATCCATACACTGTCCTCTACAGATAACGGGGAAGATGAAAAGCATTCTTGCTTCGCCCCTTTAAGCCAGTCCTTATATAAGGATATAACGACTTGTCATAAAAGGGGGAATCGACAGTGAGGTGAGGTGATTAATACCCCTTGAGGGTAATGGATGGCAATGCTGTAGCCAAAGAAGTTTTAACTGAGGCTCGGCTATTGCTGTTACCCTCTTGCCACGATCAGAGCTTTAATCTCAATAACCCCCTATCCTTACACTGTCCTCTAGATACTATATATATATATATATATATATATATATATGTCATCTAGAGATAAATCTCTCTCTATATATATATCTATATCTATATATATATATATATATATATATGTCCTCTAGAAATAAATCTCTCTCTATATCTATCTATTTATCTATATATATATATAACGGGGAAGATGAAAAGCATTCTTGCTTGGCCACTTTAAGCCAGTCCTTATAAGGACTTAATCTGGTATAAAATGTGTGCTTTCGACCAATGAACTCAAGGATATTTTAATAGCTTTATAAATGAACTTGAATTGAAAATAAATGCACGAAGGATATGATGGAGAGGGTTGTAATAACCAGACCGTTGATAGGGTATTTGGGACGAAAGAATTGAATTCTGTAAATAATTTCGATGCCATCTATTTAGATTTAATGCTGATCAACTAAATGCCTCACGTGTGTATACAGACGGAAAAAGTAGAGCATTAAGGATAAGGTATTGCAGTGAATTGTGGATGATTTAACGAAGAATGGAAAAATACTGTTAAATATTAGTATTATGGTCGATTTTGTTTGATATTTAGTAAACATTATGATCATACAATTTAAAATTTAGACGTTTTTTTGAGAATGTTAAAAAATATAGAAGTTATGTTTGAATTTTGTACACCTTACGAATGGAACTGTATGCACTGCAATATACAAAAAAGGCTCCGGTGAATTTACGTCAGCACTTCAACATCTCCTTTTTGAGTTCATTTGCAATGAGAAATGTCATACGAACGTGTTTCTGATTCTAGGAATTCTCTGGGTATTTGCAATGTGGCATGCGCAGGTAGGCAGAGACATGTTTTCTAGGTTACACCGAGCACCACTCGCACATAAACTGGTAAAACAGTGCGGTCAAACACGTAAAATATTTGAGTGTATGATGTTTGTACAACGGTGTGTGCAAATACAACCGCTGATGTAGAATACAACGACTGATAGAGAACCAGATTAAATGATGTTCAAATACCTTCCGCAGACAGAATGTGGATGACAAAAAAAAAAGGATTCAAAAAGCACAACGCAATCGATATTAGTCCTAGAAGAAATGTCACCCACCCACTTTCAGGTTTGGCACATGACAATCTGGAAAATGTCACATAGTAAAAGATGTATGTTTGTATTGAATGTAACAAGTAAATTTACCATCTTTAGTGTGGATACAAGTGTAGGGATCTTTCGTCTTTGATAGTACACACATTAAATTTTATTCTGATTTAACGTATGTACTATCAATAGTATCAATTTCCTTGGCTAACGATATAGTTGTAGTGACCTGCAGAATTTTCACGATCACCAGAGCTTAGTCCGCAAGATTTTCATTTGCTAAAGCCTAGCAGAAAACGTGGTAAATACAAGAGATAAAACGAAAGAGATAAATACGTCTTACTTCGTAAGATTGCGATTTTAATAACGGATGTATACAATCTGAGGGTGGCCATTTTGAACTTTTATTTTTTTTCCCACAATAGCTAATAGTGTTTGTTCTAGTCGAAGTCGATCTACGTTGTACATATCTGAAATGTTGCTTGGACCCACTTCATAGACATTTCTGACTAGAAATAGTCTTTGAAAGTATCTTAAAGTCACCTAATATTCGGCTTGACGTATATTTAAGCTGTAAGGAACTATTTAACTGTTGTGCTGGTGATATAAGAGAGAGTTATATCCCTTCTTGTTTATATTATGGCTAAATATACCCGCACACTAAGCTAAAGTACGATCGTTTGTATTTCATGTCTATGCAATTGATGCGAAAACAAATATCAAAACAGAGAATATTATCGGAGTGAACCTATAGAACAGATTACACTTTAAACTATTGCACAGTCTTTAGGAAACGTGAAAAACAAAATAAGAGAGAGATCTAAATAATTAACCAATTCGGAAAATGTTTGCTGATAATAAACTGTAAAAAAGTTTATGTTGGACATCCTATTCCTCATCGTATCTTATCTTATATAACCGAAAATGATTGTAACGATTTTACAAATAGCCTTGATATCACGGACTGATGTTTTTAAACTGATACAATCACTAGATTATCTGCTAGGCAACACATTTCCTTTCATTTAGACACGAACATAATAAGCATCCAGTCTAAAAACGGCAGATCATTTTCGACAGTATAAAAATGAAATAAAATTAAAAAAAATGGAAATTTTATCAGGCTGACAGCGTGTAGCATCAACAGCATAGCAGTTATTCCGGTAATCCTCATATTTTCCATGCATAGTGTTAAATTCATTCGTGCAGGTTCGAATAACAGAGAATTGAACTATGCCTACGTATGTGTGACCCACTGGATATGCAATAAATGTCTCGATCTTTCCTCACTACATTTACGTTTCGCGCTTTGATGAAATCCGATTTGGTAAACCGTGAATCACATTTAGTAACAATCCCTAAATGAAACGAATAAAGAAAAAAAAAAAAAGTAGCGGGTTCCGACCATTTCTACGATTTCATCTGCTAGACTTTACAGCATCGAATTCATTCACCAACAAGGTTACATTTCTGAATTTATTGGTGACCATTTATCTATCGTTATTTTGTCGATTTCACTACAATTACAAAGAAATTCTTATTTAGCAGTTGCCTTTGTAGATTTTGAATTTTCCAACTAATGTCATCATATTTTTGTGTGTGATTTCACCACTTTCAATATTGTAATCGCATCAGAGGTTTGATTAAGTCTTTGGATAGGATCATGAACAACTGCTAACAGAAATCGATCGATGATTAACCTCTTATATGTATTCTGACATTGTATTAGTTTAATTCGTCAGTATTAAGGTTTTTGAATCTGATGAAAAATATACCACATTCTTATGATCATATTTAGACGACTTGATGGTAAGAATATTTTGACGTTTGTTATAATTATTTCATGGAAGGAGCTTTTAAGAGGCATCATATCCTGCGGTTAAACTTATATCCGGAATCAACTTAATTATATTCCCTACATAAATCGTTTATCAGTTACAACCCTCACCTCCCCATTAACTGTATTGTTCAAATGTTCCTCACACTTTTATCATCCCTTTCATTTTATAAATCTGATTTCAAAATTTGTTCAAAACCAACTCTATAGCATATATTCTATATTATAATATATACTCTAGATTCTATAATATAATATTATAAAATTTGTTCTGAACAATTATAGAAAATATTATAGAATACAATTATAGAAATATTATATAATATATTCTATATTCTATAATATAGGTTCAATAATAAAGAAGAGCCAAATCCACTAATTGACAATTGACATTTATGACTTAAAGGGTGAAGCGAAAAGCTTTTCATATTCCCCGTTTTCTGTTACGGTCACAGTGAGGGAAAATATTATGAGCAGTTTGCTCGCCCAGAATGGGCATGGGGATTATACATCACTGAAGGAAGTTAAAATGGCTTTTGGTCTTTTGGGTTTGAATGTATCCGTAGGCTCATAGGCTACAGCTTGCTGAACTTGATCATTGGCATGAGTGGACGTCTTTAGGAATAACTTTGCAGCTAAAGTTTGTAGGAAGGAGAAGATATAAGGAATATTTGTATCTCGGTGAAGTTGGTGATTTCTGACGAACCATGGGGCGATTAGGATCATTCTCAAGCATTTGTTCTGAACCCGTTGCAATTTGATAATATTTGTAGTGGAGGTGTGGCTCCAGGCTGGAGAAGCATAAGTAAGTATATAAGACGAATCGTCAGCTGGTATAAAAGCAGTTTGATTCTGATGTTTAGCTTGCTGCTTCTGTTTATTAGGGGGTAGATCTGAGCGATGGCTTTATAGATGCCTTTGGACATGTAGCCTTGATGTGTTGGTTAAACGTTAATTTTTTGTCGAGGACGATACCTAAGTAATTTGTTTCCGTCTGCCAGGGAATTTTGGTGTTGAATAATAAGATGTCTCCTACAGGAGATATCGACCTTTTTGTGAAGAGAATAGCTGAAATTTTTAGGGGATTTACTTGCAGTCTCCATTTGGAGAACCATCTTTCTAATTTTAGAAGGTTTTCTTGAAGTTTTCTAGTAACGAAATGTGGTCGGAGAGATCTGACTAATAATGCTGTGTCATCTGCATACAGGGCCATGATGGATGTCATTGGGTTGTGCGGGATATGAGACATGTATACAGAGAACAGCAATGGAGCCAGTAGTGATCCCTGTGGCACTCCGGCCAAGATGGGTAGCTGAGATGAGGTAGTGCCGTTAATTTTGGCTTGCATGGCCCTGTTTTGCAGATATGAACTAACTAAATGTGTCAGTTTCATTGAGATACCAGCTGAGATAAATTTATGTAGCAATCCAAAGTGTCATATTTTTGTCAAATGCTTTGAATAGGTCAAGGAAAACAGCTCCCGTGTATTGACGCCAGTTTTAGCTGGTAGTAATGTATTCCACAATTCTGTGGATTTGGCGAGTAGTACTGTGGTATTGCCGAAAGCCGAACTGCTCTTTAGGAAGGATGTCTAGTTCATTTATTGAGGCTTGAAGACGGGCGAGGATGACCTTCTCCGCAATCTTGCCTAATTTGGAGATGAGATTGATTGGACGATAATTTTGAGGCAGGTGAGGCTCCTTGCCTGGCTTATGTATAGGAATTACATCGGCCAGTTTTCAGGTGGAAGGAAAATAGTGAAGACTTAGGATTGCATTTATAATTGTGGTCAGGTGCACTACTGCTTTTCGGAGCAGAAGTTTGATCTCCCAATTAGTAATGCCGTCTGGCCCAGGAGCTTTTTTGTTCTTTAATTTTTTAATAATGTCATATATCTCAGCAGGTGATGTTGGTGCAATATGGTCAGTGCTGGTGATAGGAAGTTTGAGTGAGTGTCTGACTTTGCTGTGAATCTTATATATGTGGTCAAAGTCAAGGTTTTCATACGAAGGCGTGCATTGCTCCTCCAAATTGTTTGTTATAACTTCTGCTTTGTCTACATCTGTGTAAGCAAGGCCCTGGTCAGAGAATATTGGAGGAAAGGATCTGTCTTTTTTTCTGATATTTTTCAGTACTCCACAGATGGAGTGATCAGTAGGTGAAATGGAAGCTAACTTTTCTTCCCATACTTGGTCTCTATGAGCTTTGAGTGCATCTCTTACTGCCCCATTTAATCTGTTTAGAGCTGTTTTATCTTGTGGTGCACACCTGTTACGGAATCTTTTCCTAGCTCTGTTTTTGTCTCTGATCAAGTTCATGATGTCTTCAAGCAAACGATCTGGCTTGCGGGCAGATTTGTAGGAGGAAGCTACCTTTATAGCAGAATTAATTTGTTGTGTGAGATTTGTAACTGCAGTTTCTACTTCTTTTGTGCGTATGTGAGGAACAGGTCCAATATAATCCTTGAGTGCTGTTGACAGTCTTTCCCATGCTATGTAGGAGTGAGAAGGAGGAGACAGGTATTCTTGTTTTCCCAGCTGTAGTAGAATTGGGTTGTGATCGGATGACAGTTCATCCATAGATATAATCCTTGTATTGAAGTTTGATATCCTGCAGGATAGCTATATCCAGGATGTCAGCAGTGCCAAACGTACTGAGATGAGTTGGTTCGGTGGGGCCTGCCACAACAGCATTGCTTGATCCTAAGTAATTGGAAAGGATGCAACCATTCTTGTTAGTGGTTGTGCAATTCCACGCAGGGTGCTTGGAGTTCAGATTCCTGGCTATAATGGTGAGCTCTCTGACGCACAAGATGGCATTTAGGTCAGAGTGTAGTCGAGATTTTTGGGGAGGGTTGTAAGCTGAGTAGATTTTCAATCTGCCAGCGGAGCTGGTGACTACTTCCACTCCTGTGATCTCAAGGTTAGTGGTTGAAGGGTTGCTCACAGAGTGGTGCTTAATGTAATTTTTAATGAAGATGGCAGTGCCGCCACCTCTGTAGAGTAATCTATCATTTCTGTATAGGCGATAACCCCTTATTTTAGGATTGTCTGAGGGTCTTAAACGAGTTTCACTGATTAATATAACATCTGGTTGATACCTATATGTGAAATCTCGGAGTTCTAGAATTTTGTTTTGGAGACCATTTGCATTCCAAGCAACTATCTGAAGAGATGCTGGAATGAGTTTGTTACTATTCATTTATGAGAGCTGTGAGGATGACCTGCGTTTCACGAAAAAATTTTTAGTGGAGGTTGCAGTAGGGTTTGACAGGCTGAAATCTTGTAGCATGTTTTCTAGCGAGGCCGTAATAACAGCTGTTAGATTTTTAGTTGCTATTGGTTGATTTTGTTCTGGTATCGGTCTATTTGTACGGGTCACATCGGCATAACTTCGTTTGCTTTTGGGTGTTTCTATTATTGGAGGTCTCCGACTGTGGCCGCTGAGTCTCCGGTTTTGATGCCTGGACCTCTGGTGTTCTTGTACTGGAGGAGGAGGACTGATTGACTGCCTCCATCGGTCTGTTCTTTGGGTGCTGAGTACATCCTTTGTAGTTCGCAGGATGAGGGCCACCGCAGTTGGCACATTTGGCCGAGGTGTTCCTCGGCTTTGTGCAGGTATTGGTTGGGTGGCTGTCCCCACATTTCAAACATCTATATTCCGCTCTACATAGATTCTGGGCATGGTCAAACTTCTGGCAAGTATGGCACTGCCTAGAAGATGATCTTTTCCGGAGTGGTTCTGGTGTCACGATGAGACCACAGACTGTTTCTAAGTTGTAGATATCCTTGTATATTTTATGAATCTCAACAAGGACTAATGGCATCGGAGTCTTGTCTGCTTTGTACATTCTGCTGACCTTTGTACATTCGTGCTGAACACATTTACAACAAATATCACTTACCGGTCACTCCACACAATCCCGGATAATCATCATCCACTAAGGCTACGAAATTTCTTTTGGTTAATAAACATTTTATATTATTATTAAAGGTGTTTAAATATTTTAGAATTTTTATTATAAAATATTTAAAAATATACAAATGTTTTAATAAATTTTGTTATATTATTATATTTAAATTATTATTTTATACACAAGAAATAATATTTAAAAACGATAACAGAACATATCTTATTATTGTGATACGGTTTACCAAATGAGAGAATTCTTGGATTACATCATCAGACTTGGATATATGAAACAAAAGAGTACTGTACATCTAGAATTGCTATTAGTGATTCGTTCAAATATTTATTTTTAATAAAACGAAGACCACTTCAAACTTTTCGTGTTGTAAAATATGCTCGCATCACTCTTAGTTGGAAAATATGCTCAATATTTGCAACCTTACACATTTTTTTAATATCTCATAATATCCACGTAGCAAAAGAGAAACATTTCAAATTAAATAAAATTTTGCGCTATAAAAAGCGTCTTTTCACTGCAATTTTTTAAATATTTTTTATTTTATTTATTTTGATGATGGTATTTATTTCTTAATCAGCAATACTGATACCGAAGATTAAAACAACCCCCAAACAAACCACTACATAATTGGGAGATAAAATCCCATACAAATTTATCTTTTAACTTTCCAGCTAATTAGAGGATACATACATTGGAGCATATTCTTATAAAGAAAAAAATACATACTTCTTATGTAATACTTTTGTAACCTTAAAGACATTAAATTATTGAAAAATATTAAAAGTATTTGAAAATTATTTTATAAACTTAAATTTATCTTAATACACCTTTAATTTTTTCTATACTTATGCATTATTCAGGCAATTTCCGATACCTCTAGCATTTGACATCTGATATCAGATGTCAGATGGCCAGAGAATCCACCGTGAGATGCGGTGATTGATTTTATATGAGATGCCCATATAGGGTAACGGATGGCAATGCTGAACCAATGAAGTTTAACTGAGGTTGGCTGTTGCTGTTATCCTGGGTAAATGAGTTCGCTCTGTTAGGTTTTGCCCTAAGGGAGCACTTTGAGTCTCCGGGGAAAGTGTTCTCAGGCACGGCCCACTGAGGGGTACTTGCCGGTGAATTATTTTCCTCGGAATATGAGCGGTTCTGCTCAGTGGTCGGGGAGCCCGTCACTGAGTGGAACCAACGCTGAGATTAGGACGGTCTTTCGCCCACTATGGAGTGGCCTAGAGATCGTCCGTATTTTTGAGATTTCACCTTTACTTACATAGTCGGTGATTGATTCATTCAATCCAATACCCTTGGAGGGTAACGGATGGCAATGCTGTACCGGTGAAGTTTAACTGAGGTTCGGCTGTTGCTGTTACCCCCTTGGGCGATGAGTTTCGAGAGTTTTTGAGTTCGCTCTCTTAAGGATTTTGCCTTAAGGGAGCACTTTTAGTCTCCGGGGAAGGTGTTCTCCGGCACGGCCCGCTGAGGGGCTTTGTCGGTGATTGGGGAGCCCGTCGTTGAGTGGAACCAACGCTGAGATATGGACGGTCTTTCGCCCACTATGGAGTGGCCAAGAGATCGTCCGATTTTTTGAGATTTCACCTTTACTTACATAGTCGGTGATTAATACCCTTGGAGGGCAATGGATGACAATGCTGTAGCCAATGAAGTTTTAACTGAGGCTCGGCTATTGCTGTTACCCTCCTGCCATGATCAGAGCTTTAATAGCTCAATAACACCTTATCCCTGCACTGTCCTGTAGAGATAACGGGGAAGATGAAAAGCATTCTTGCTTCGCCCCTTTAAGCCAGTCCTTATAAGGACTATAGATATCGATATCAGATCAAAAATTCTGCTTCCTTCTTCATCATCATCATTCCATACCGGGAAAAAAAAATATATATATATATATATATATACATATATATATCATATATATATGTGATCATATGCTTCTACTCGGTTGTTGTGATACATTTTAAAAAATATATAGATTTAATGACTTAAAAAACCGAGATAACTTATAAAGATTTTAATGAGAATAATACAACTAGTTTCCGCTTATAACAGCCTTCATCAGGTATTCATAAAGGAAGAGGAATAGTAATAAACATTACTATATATATATATATCAGAAATTCTGAAAAAATATAGGTGACTTCCTTCTTCATGATCATCCCATAGTCCGCCAAGGTGAATTATGGGATGATGAAGAAGAGTAGATATTGGGAAATGTTTCTTACAGAAAAGCTTGTACTCAGTCTGAATTGACACTTTGCTTTCATCTCTGTAAGCGAAGCACCGGTCTAACTTTTTATATCGTCCATCCAGTTTATTGTAGGTCTGCCTCTTTTTGAAGTTCCTGGATTAAATTCTTCAAGATTTTGCATTGGTAGACCATTTCATCTGGTGTATGACCAAGCGACATAAGTGGTTTCTTTCGAATTTTAGTTATAATGTTACCGGTGGCGAAAGAACTGATTCTTTGTCTTACTTCAAAATTTGTGATATGATCAGTATATGGTATCTTTAGGAGTCGTCTATAGCACTTCATTTCAAATGCAAGCGAGTTTCACTTCCACATAGAAGTACTGAATTAATTAGCGTGCCAAAAAAAACATAATTTGTTTGTAATTGTAAGCTTGTTATTTGTTCACAGAGGTTTTAATTTTTGAAGTGTTGCAATTTTTGTATTAATATCCTGTCTTGATTTGCCATCTTTATTAAAGATATTGCCTAGGTATTTAAAGCTAATTTCCCTTGATTTCAACCATTATCTCAGAAGATGGGTACAGAGATTCAATCGATCGTATTATTTTGTTGATGATTTACCGGGTTTCACGTATTTTTATCGTTTTTCTTATCTTTCCCCGATTACTTACACGTAATTAAATAGGGATAACTGAGCCAAACCACAGAATAAGTTAGATTAAGTGGCCTATCCTAGCTATCATAACTCGTAGAAATTAGATACGTTTTTCATAAAGAGGATAAAAAAAGTCTGAAATGTTACATTCAAATAACTCATTTTAAGTCCTAAATTTAAAACGATCTAATAAACGGAAATTCTGCAGTTCATTTAATAGCCAAACTTATAACTCGGTGTTACTTTCGTTCGAAAGATGGCGCTATCATCGACCCCATATTCTTTAATCAGCATAGACTCGTGGTTATGACCACAGTCGATCCCCCAACTTAATCAACCTCTTATACTTTACATCCCAGCTCGGCAATAGCCGCACGCGAGTGTAAAAACTCCTAAATAGCCCTTCGTTTCACAGTTCCGCAGTAAATATAACGTTCACTTAATGTAAACTAAGACTTCGTTCAACACCAGTGACATCTAGCGTTGATGTGATGTCGTTAATAGGGTCATTAATTAGTGGCTGGTAACACATACCACACTCTTCCGTTCGGGTGTATATTGGGGACCTAAGTTTTATGCCCACACTGCGGATGGGAAAAGCTATTAAGGGAAAACCTTTATTTTCACCAGAATTGTTGCTTCCATAAAATTTATACTCTGTAATTAAAGCGGTGGTTATCTGTGATGGGCGTCTTCCATGCGAACTTATCCCCCGACCCAGCAAACGAACGTTGGTAGTGAGATCTACTCTAGGGCAGGAGTGTTTGTGGTTCCTTTGGATCCCCGCGACCCAGAGTGGATCGTATCATGGATATAAAAGTTGAATCTAAGCACAGATGGGCCGTTTTGTTTGAATAATCGTTAAAAGTTCTATACTAACATCACTACTGCCACCTGGTGTTTAGGGTAGCATACAGAGACAAACTATTGTCTTATTTTTTAGAGTGAATAAAAGAAAAATATTTTTTTATAATAATCAAATAATGCTAAAGATAAATGTTTTTAATTAAAATTAAATTAGAACTATTAAAAACTGTTTGATATTACTTACGAATTCTAAAATAAATTTTTTTTTATAATACACCTTTTTAAAATTTCTATCCTACATCAATATTTAAAGAAAACATCTTTTCTTTAAATTCCGAGATGAAGGTTGGTTGTTCAATCCAATACCCTTGGAGGGTAATGGATGGCAATGCTGTAGCTAATGAAGTTCTAACTGAGGCTCGGCTACGGCTATTGCTGTTACCCTCCTGCCATGATCAGAGCTTTAATAGCTCAGTAACACCTTATCCCTACACTGTCCTCTACAGATAACGGGGAAGATGAAAAGCATTCTTGCTTCGCCCCTTTAAGCCAGTCCTTATAAGGACTTTAAATTCCGATAGATATATTTTTCCATTTTTTTCCCGATTTAACTGATCAACTTCGTATTTGATGGTAGATCTCCTCCATTAGATTCTGCTTCGATGTAATGAGATTAATGTTTTACCATCTGTAATTTTACAACCTGTAATTGTATTTTTGAACCTCTTAATTAGATTACCGATATCCCCGCTGCCATTAGTTTTTGATATTTTCTCAAGATATCCTCAACAATATCAAGTTTATGTTGTTGATTCAGTATATCAGTACCCTTCACCATTACTTATTCTGTTGGGTTCACAGGAAAGCAAAAACAATCCATCATCGACAGTTGAACTTCAAAAGGAGTGTGAAAAAGAGCAAAATAAACCTGCATCAGTAACATACTTCTATCGATTAAGCACTTAAATTATTTGAAGCAACTTTCAACCAATGTAGTACACTTGTACATTTCAACAGTATCCATGGTGACCCACGTAACAGTTCAAAGTCTTCCTATAGAAAGTATGCATGTCTGTTGATGGCTAATCGCACAAGTTTTATTGATAATTGATACGTATGCATACTTTTTGAGCTTCTGAAAACTAACGAGAGAGAATTAAGCATAAATACGGTTTTGGAGGCTTTTTTTTTTTTTTTTTTTTGTCTCACTCTACTGAGCTACCGAAATAAATTGCCGTACACAGTATAGAATAATAATATCGTGCTAATCAACTGCAATCCTTATTTCTACACAGAAGACAACGTATTGTAAAGAGTGTTCCAACTGTATTGTCGGAGACAAAGGGGGGGGGGGAAGAAAGGCTGTCTGTAGATTACTGGATATATAAGGCTGTTAATCCTGAGCTTTAAGTGTCTGTCGTCGTTTCTAGATCTATATACTACTCCACAGGTTCATGGCCTTGCTTTTCGTGTAAGAAAGTGTCATAAATCTTCTTCACTGCCGACATTTATCAGTGGCAATACTCCGATTCTGGGCAAACATAAAAGTTCTTGGCCAGACAACTCGTTCGATGCGATGACTTTGTGAAAAGCCAGACATTGAAAATGAGATTTGCCGCGTGCTTCATGCATTGACTTTTTTTTCCCCCCTATAGTAAACATCTCATATGTTGAATGTACGACAGCCAATATTGAAAGTAATGTTGCAATGAAATCATTACAGTCCTGACGATGTTATCCGAACATTAATAGCGAAAATAAAATAAAATAATAAATAAATATATATATATATATTCGACATTCAAATCTGAAATTGTTTAACTATTTTTCCTCTTCCACACATGACGAATTGAGTGACAGATTTTTTCTTTTTCTTTTTTTTATTAGTAATTGTCGGCATGACAGGTAGTCAGAGATTTGGTAGAACGCACTGGCAACAGGAATTTCCTCACCTGTCATTTGTGTACGTCTTTAAGAGAAACAGCTTGAACCATCTTTCTCTTAAAGACAGCGGGGAGGGGGGGGGTCAGAAACTTCTGATTGTTGGAGTTGTCTTGTGGGTCATATCACAGCGGGGTATAAAACGTTATCTGAAAAATAGCTTTAAAGGGACATTTCAGGGAGCCATCTCTTTTAATCTATCCCCCCCTCCCGCAATATCCCCCCCCCCTAGCAACAGCTGATAAATTCTTCCTCATAACACTAATGCATCTTTTCGTCAATTTAGTTGCAGTAAATCTCCGTTTTAAATGTGGAAAATAATTACCTTTTGGGAGGGTCCTGCATGCTGCATTTGAAGATGAAATATTTTAAAACATAATCCTAATCCCGTGTAGGTTAATAGGAATGTTATACAAAAATATATGAAACTACACGCCTATGAAATTTATGGAGTGCGTATCATTTAAGATTACTTTGCTTTTACAAGAAAAATTAGAAAACATATAATATTTTGTAAAATATAATATAACATGAAAATAATTAAGTAAATTTTAATATATATTCTTTATTTTCAAAAATATACTTGGAATGTATTAGTACACCTTTTATTTTTTTAATTAAAATTAGTATAAAAACTTTCATTGTTGTTTGTAATGGGTCGTATGTTTCACGTAAATTCTGAAGATAACTTACAGAAAGCTATCTTAAATCTAAATGAGATATCCAAAGATTATGGTATGATAATATCAATGGAAAAATCAAAAACTATGGCCTTTAACTTTGTTTTACGTGAAATGATATGTTTATATGTGTGTCATGTAATGCTTGCAATGAATCATTCTGCATCAAGTCTCGCAGATGTTATATATAAAAGCCTGATTTCGTTCAAAGTGAATTATAATGTTCACGTAGTTTAGTCAATTTGATACGAGGATGACTCATTTCTGCTAACCACCTGATTTTCTGATGAATATCACCTGTTTAGCTATCCAGATTCACTAACAATAAATAAAATTCTTTGAGGACTAAATATTCTTTTAACACAATCTACTCCGTAGTAAATGTGTACACTGTAGGATGTTAGATGTGGTGTGATTATCTGTTACTTTATTGAACATCACAATAGATGATCATTAGTTGTCAGTAACAATATATAACTGTGTATTGAATAGTCTATTCAGAATCCCAAGCCATTTTATTGTTTTACGTAACTTCGATGGTAGCTCCCTCCCAAACAATGGTGGGCTGTTATCAATCAACAGTTGAACGGCAGAAGGATCATTCACAAAGTAACTGATCTCACTCACAGGTCATTCTTGGAACACTCACAGAACTTTTATCTCAAAGAAGGACTGAAAAAAAAAAAAATACTAAATAGACTCTTGAAATATACCTTGGGTATCAGGATCAATATTAAAATATTGTTTGTGTTGATAATATTCATTCTTTAAGGGTGGTTTTGGCGTGTACATACTGAAATCTGTGTAAAACTATCACAACACACGGAAATGTGAAAAATCACAGATGCATATCCTTGGATCTAAAATCGCAAGTATTAAGGTAGTTAGGAGCAAGTAAACGTCAAGTTGATGCTTCCTTCAGCTTAGCAATGTCTGCTATAAGAACAATTATGAAAATACAGACACAATATAATCTGCGCCTTCGGGTTAAAGATTTTCAGCAAGCAACGAAATCCAAGGATAATCTGGTCTGATTTTCCGATTCGGTAATGCTGAAGTACTCGTTGAGGCAATATTTTCATTTTCATTAATTTGCATATGTTTCGTTTATATTTGTCTATTTCCTGTATTCATAATTGGTCGCCGACTATTGTTGGTGTTAGCATAACATTTGTAGTCAAAGGAAATGCCAAACACCTCATTTTTCTGCATCTTTTAACTAATATCAGCATAAAACTATTTGTAAATTATAATATGATATTTAATTAATAAAATTGTTTGGAATATTTTTCTCAAATATTCGAGTTTCTTTAGAATATACAATTACACCAATATATTTTTTCGATAAAATTAGAAGATTAGAAGTCCCTTCTTTCTTTGTATAAAATAGGAAAATACGATTTTTTTTAAAATTCCGAATATATATTTAGTTTTAAAATATTCAAATATGATTTTAATTTTGATTTTATTCAATTCATTTATCACTAAATTGTATTCATTTTTATACTTTAAGACATGTTTTGATTCTTGGGAACTTTATTGGTTACTACATTAAATAAAAAGATTAATATATCACCTAATCAAGGATTAGATAATAGATAATAAATGGTTAAAGTATTGTTGCAAACGACCGGTCAGAAATTGCTACTTCATACGTTTTGCGATGATTTTCTGTAGTGTTGACCACCAGTAGAATTTCCTTGTTAGGCAGTAACAGTATCTGGCCTAGACAGTTGAAAAAGCTTTTTTTCCTTGATTGATCCCCCCCCCCCCTCCTTTCCCCCAATGCTACTGGGCCATGCTTGCGATGCTGTTTCTCAGTAGGAACCGACCTAGCAAATGCCGCAAACTTCCCGAGTACACCTGCATCATCTGTGGGGGGAAATACGTTCAGACTGACGTCTTTGATCTATCTTCATTTTCCATTTTTATTTCTTTTTACGTTTCGGGATGTTGTTTATTCTTAAAAACGCTCGTCGTTTCGTGCAGGAATCTTCTGATGGAAGTCTAAAAGATCAGACCCAACCCCACACAACATAGGGTAAATAGGTATCGCCCCAGGAGCTCTATCCCGAACTTTGCCTCCCTGTAGTTGTCGATTCGAGGGTATCTGCCGGGAGTCGGACGGCTGCTTGCCTGTTTCCCATCAACGCGAACCCCCGCAGTTCGTCCGAAACCGGAAAAGTTCTGCAGGTGTCCAGCTGGTGAAAAATGGGTAACCATAGGAGGTACTAGCGGCATCTTGCCCTTAGAAAAATTGACTGCTCATTGACTACTGGGTGACTTCTTATTACCAGCGCCACCTGGGGGTGTCAAGGCCAATTGATAAGTGTAACCCTTTGAAAGGAGTTTGGCTTTTCCCGTGGGTATCCATTATCACTTGCTTTGTGCGCGTGAAATACTGACAAGGGCCTTCTCGTGTCTGTGTTAGCATATAACACCTACATTATCCCCTGCTCTTTCCCCCCCATCCCTCTTATACACGGCAGGTTTCTGATAGTGCACAGTACCTTAGTCTGGAGTGGTTGAACCCTTCTCTTTTGCCTGTGTAAAGGTGGCCGCAGTTAGGCCTAGCGCTAACTGCGGCTTATTAGGCTTAGCATTGCTTTGAATCAATCTCGTTGCCATTTGAAACTTATTTTTTTAGTATCCAAATTTGTCTATTTCCTTATGATCTTTTCTGTCTTCTTTCTCTCTTTTTGATCATCATACGCTTTATTTATTTTTATTTGTTTCTTTTCGTGCAGTTTATTCTTTTAATTTGCCTATTCTCTCTTTGCTCGTAATTTTCCATTGATATGTCTTCCTTTACAACTATGTCCATATTTGTCGGGTGATGGACTGTTTGGTCCAAACATGAACCAAACAGTCCATATTTGGTCCCAATATGGACTGTTTAAATTCTTCCTTATAAGTTATATGGAAGATCATCGCTCAGTACGAGACAACCGTCCCACTTACGGGAGATCTGAAGTGAATCAACAAACTTCCCTGTTTGATTTCTACAGCATGGTTTCCGGATTATGTAAAATATTAAAATAATAATCATCTATTTAGGAACTTAGTAAAATTATAAACAGCAATAACGCAGTCAGTCCCTTGAGAGTAACTCACATGTCCTTGCCAATGGAGTCTATCTTTAACAATGCACATCCTCAAGTGATGTAGGCGATTTTTTTTTTTTTTTTTAAATAATGTTATTAAGGAAACGGGA
This sequence comes from Typopeltis vanoorti, assembly GCF_054136105.1. Taxonomy (NCBI): domain Eukaryota; kingdom Metazoa; phylum Arthropoda; class Arachnida; order Uropygi; family Thelyphonidae; genus Typopeltis; species Typopeltis vanoorti. Next base: position 62,169,994 of record NC_143563.1, on the reverse strand, counting down.
AAGAGTTCCAAATATGGAGGTAGGTCATTCAACTAGTTAGTTTTAATATTTAATAATATTCAATGCTGTTAGAGGTGACCATTTAGTAGGGATTGCATTGATTTGGCTTCACAAATGTGGTCACCTCCATTTATGGTTGGATCCGTGCTGTTAAAAGAAATTTGAGAGACAGAAGAAGGAAGTATCTATAACAATTAGCTGATTCCTTCCTTCCACTACCTAAAGACAGACAGGGACGTGTCCCACTACGATAAGGGGGAGGGGTCAAGGGCCAAAGGAAAGGGGGAAGTAAGTGTCACAAAGTGGTGAGATAAAGCACTTCCCTGGAAACATCCGTCACCCCTCCCCCCCCGACTAGTAGCGGATCAGGATCCGCCCAGTTACACAATACCCATCAAACTCGGTTTGACTTCCCGTCCAAAGATCTTTTCAAGAATACGGTCGGAGTAAGCCAGCGAGAAATTGCCCGATAATCTGGTCTAAGAAGTTCTTTGATCTTATCTCGGTGACATCCCCGCCAGATTACGCCTCCCGCCTAAACAGTATCAGATAGGAAACGCTCGGTGTCCGTAATTGGGGACGGACGTCGAGACTTGGGGGGGGGATGTGTGGGGGAAGAGAGAAACACTCTACTGTAGCGGACAGTCCGGTCAAGTAGACACTCGTAGATGGACACGGAAGTGTCAAGATAGGTGTTTGCGACTCGTAAGAAACGGTGATAATGCGCGTGACAGTTCGGGGTCGAACCTAGGCGGGGGTCATGGAAGGATTAGAGGGAATTTTTTCGTTCTGTGACACTCAAGACAATGATCTTGTGTAAGGTCTGTTAGTATCGCACAGTTGTTCGATTCTGGAACCAGGTGGCACTGTCAGACGGAATTTTGTTGGAGCGAAAATTTTTCGCATGCCACGATAAACACAATCCGGCCAAACCACATAAAAAGTCAATATTTTTTTTTTTTTTACCTCGAAGGTATCGCATTACATTATTGAGACTGAAGTACAAGTAGCGCCCTCTAGCGGTCATTTTAAAAAACCCCACACTCTTTATCGTAAAACCATTCCTATCTTCAACACTGAAAATTGAGTCGGAGGGCTAAAGAAGATACGGAAGAAGCTGTTTATACCGTAGACAATTTTAGAAAGGTAGCATTACGAATCCGCCATCAAATACTCGTAAGGGGAAAAAAAAAAGGAGTAGACAGATACAGAAGTGACACTTTCACGAAGCGTTGCGGGATTGAAGATGAGTGGTAGCTTCTTGTCATACGGTGCCGCGTCGGCGGAATGAGCGACATTTTGGGTTCCTCCCAAGATGGGGTACAGTTGCAGCTATTTGAGAGTCAATTTCTTCCAGTGTGACGGGTCATCAGTAGAATACCTTCGGTGGCGCTAACCGAAGCAAGATGTGCACCCCGTTGAGGGTATCAGTTTTATATCCTGGAATGTCTTCCAACTCCTCCATCCTCCAGTCATCCCCCCCTCCTCCCTTTCCCCATCTTTGTATTTTGAAAAGTCTGGATGGTCGCCGACGGCGAAGCATGAGACAAGGTGCCAAACCACGCGCCACCCATCTACCCTGATTACCTCATTACGCAATTAATGGGGTGTAAAGTAGTTAGGTTGGGAGTAGCTAAGAGCTCGCGTTTTGCCGGCGTGGTGTTTGCTTCATCTTTCTCTCTTCCCTCCCCCCCCTAGGTTCCGAACTCTCTTCCTTCCCCCCTGCAGTCGTTAATGACACAAGGGGAATGCACCTGCGATAGAATGTAATGCAAGCTGTCACACAGGCTGGCCGCCACTAGATCATACCCGAGATAAAGGGGACGTCTGGCGTGTGGCTTTGTGTATTGATGAATAAACCCCGGGGGGGGGGGATATTACCTTTCACCTTTGTCCGCCATTTATAGTATCCATTGTTCGACTCAGTATGCGATGATGGGTTCCCCAACTTCTTTACAACGTGCTCCACTTTAGTTCCGTATTCGGATTTCCTACACCCTCCATGACTTCTTATGGTATTTTAAATCATTTTAATTTGTGCTGTTGTCCGGTTAAGTGCCATTCTGGCCTACCGAATTTTCCCCTGAAAAAATGTTGATAGTTTTCAGGAGAAAAATCTGGAGATACCAAACAAATTACTTGTTTGATCTCATCTTTAGTTACGTATGATGTGTTGATAATGTTTATTTCTCATCTGCAGGTGGCGCTTACTTCTTTGCAATACGAGAATCTAAAAAACAGAAATAAACAATGAATAGAAGGTGGTGATATCGATAGGACAGTTGACGACAGCGTACAGAATCTAGCGGGGGAGGTTTTGTGAAGGAGTATTTCTCTCTCTCTCTCTCTCTCTCTCACACACACTGTTCAGACGTGCTGTAATTAATGCTATTTCGTCTTATGTTTGTTTGTATTCGAGAAGCTTGAGACAGTTTGGCTCTGTACAAAAACACCCTCACGCCTTCCGATGCGTGTGGCCCTGTCCACTACACCCTCTCTGTGGGTGCTGCAGGGAATGTTAACTAGGGTGGTATTCGTGGGTGACACAACCCCTCTGATTTACGGGTGATCGTAGCGATGATCCGCCTGTGTGAGTGCGTGCGAGTCCATCTAGCTATCCCCGGTTCTTTGGCATACGATTGCTGACACGTAATGGCACATATAAAGACGGCTAATCTGGCTCGGGACTGTCACAGCACCGTCCTGTTTATCACAAACATCCTCTCCCCCCCCCTTCTTCCTCCCCACAATGGTGAGTCTTCAATGCTATTCCAGTCACAGAGCGCGAATACGGTGAAATATGCAGCAGGTGGATAGCCCTATTGAAAATGATGCTGTTGCTATAGCAATTGTTTTCACGTTGCTTTGTTTAAACCATATTCTTTAACATCATAAGTTCAGTTTTTTTTTTTTTTTTTGGTCCTACACAAATACATTTGCTGGGCGCTGTTAGACGGAGCTCTGAGCTACTCTAGCTCAGAGCGTAACCAAGGTGGAGCAAAAGGCACTCGGAATAATAAAATTTAATGTATTTGATTCTGTTTAAGCACATTCACTATTGACAGACGAGCTTTCCGTGGCGTAGTCGGAAGGACACACGTTTTTCGGTTGAAAAGACTTTGGTTCTAAGCGACCAAGAAACAATTTTTGGGGGTTTTAAAAGCGCGAATGAGGGACTGAACCATTCTCACTGGATGGATTCCTAACACATAAAGAAGCCTGAGAACACAGAAGAACGTCTCCTGACTTACATTGCTGCTGATTTAGTTATCATTTACATTTTTTCCTGTGCAAAATAGAGCGGACTTAACAAATCAACTATGGATGGGCTTTTGCTTTACGTATTACACTGGGCTTCTTATAATACTTCCATTTATTAAAAAAAAAATATTTACTACTTCACTTTATTAGATTTTTAGTTTGCTTTATGAATGCCTTCCTGCAAACACATTCACTGAATACAACAAAATATCTCATTTCAATTCCTTGCATTGATTCTAATTCTAACAGATCTAAGTGTAAGATTGAGTCCTGGTGATTAGGATAAGGCACTACTATTACGTTGATCGAAGTATTAAAATGATTAAGTTTTATACTAATTAAGATGTTAATAATTCGTGTGGAATAATATAGAGGAGGGAGGGAAGATCAAATAGATCGAACAACTAGTAGAGATACTGGACATTCGATCTACTGGGTGTATCTAGGAATTTATTTTTAGGGGAAATTACCCTCCCCCCCCAAAGTACCACTGTTTATGTCTTTAAAGATGATTAGACATGCTTTTATTTGCTAGCATTTCGGTTGTATTCGCAAAGTATTCTTTATTATGTTCTGTCAGCAAACCGCACACCTGGACGGAAGCACGTGCATTTCCATCAGCCCTGTCACTTCTGTTCGTACCCCCCCCCTCAAAAAAAAAAGTCTTACGAGTGTGTTCTTCGCAATCTAAGGATTTGGCCGATTCTTAATGCGACTGCCACGGACCACCACACTGCCGTGAGAGGAGCAACCTCACGCCCGATCAATGGCGAGGAGGCGAATGCATGTTTCGCGTGCTTGGCCCGTGGCATCTTAAGTCGTGCTTTTGTGGGGTGTTTGTTGGTAAGTTCCTGTTTCGGAAGGGGGGGGGGGTTGTGGTGGCTTAGGGGATGTCACGTTGGGATGCTGGGAGGTAAAAATACGTGGCAGAATGTGCAGAGAAAAACGAAATGGGGGAGGGAGACAGGGGGTTGAAACTTGGAACAAACAACAGGGTATTAGTGTCCCTTCACTCCTCAGTTCTTTATCCTATTTTTTTTTTTTTTTAATCTTAGTGTATGATTAGGTCAGCTTTATATCAGCCCATCAGTAAAAAAATTCCTAATTCTGTTGACAAAAGTTGAAGCGGAAGTACAATCACAAAACCGGAAGTTATGCCAGGACACCCACTACACATCTGGTTAGCTTCGTTTTAATTACATTTCCATCTGTTTTTCTTGACACATTTAAAGCCAATTACAACCTTCGTTAAAAAGAAAAGAAATATAAAATGAACGGAAATGACGTTATACAAAGCGGAAGTGGTGGCGTGCCTTCTGAAGAAGAACGGCAATAGGATATCGGCGAAGTGTCATTCGGCGCGTTAGAGATGGAACAGAACTGCTTGGGCATCGAATGTCGGTTCTACCCTTTCCCGTCCGTGCCAGTCTTCGCCTTGTTCCACACACGACTTCTCGCCGCTTTCTGTCAGCAGATGTAAGAGCTTGAAAAAGCCCGTCTTAATAGTGATGGTTGAGACTTGAATTCACGAGATTTTTTTTTTTTTCTTTGGTTATTTTTCTGCTAGGCTAACATTGTGCATAATCCCAGAGCCTCGCCACATCACGGACTGGCCCATAACTCTTGTCCCGACGCAGACCGCAGGCAGGCGGACCTCACGCGGGGCTAATTGATCCTTCGTCCCAGCAAGCTGCGCGTGCATCAATCACTTTCTGTTGGAACGCTGACAGCTCGAATGCGGTGGACCTTATTAGAATAATATGTGTCACTTTTCTCGTTCTGTTTCTTCTTTTTTTTTTTTTTTAACTTTCTCACTCTCTCCATTTCTCCACCTTCCCCCCTCTTTTTTTTTTTTTTTCCGTTTTGCATTCTGCTTACCCTTATAACGTAGGCCTTGTGCTGGTCCGGCCATCCCTAAACCACCATCATTCATTAATCTGCCAAGGCCCATTCGGGGGATTGTACACCCACTATTTAACCCTTTCGGGGCAAACCACTGTATTTTTATTAATTGTAACGTGTGTGTGTGTGTGTGTGCATGCAGTAGACGAAGAATCGTTTCCCTATCCTTAGTGTTTTACGTCGTGGATAGACAGAAAACAAGTAGCAAGATTTACATAAAAAAAAAAGAAGAGAAATAGAAAAAAATAAAACAACAAAATCACAAGTATTCTTTTAGGCATTAGTGGCGCCATCTTTTGGTCTCGTTTCTTACTACTTTTCCCAAGTACTGTACTCAAAATAGCTTATTCAATCGTATCTATTTTGAGAGAATGAAAGGAATGAGATTGATTGAAAAGCTAATGGGAAGCATCATATTAACTGCAACGATTCGTTCATCAATGTACTTTATCCGAATCGAATGGAATCTAGTAGTCGTCATATATGTTCTTGTACATGGTCCTTAAAAACAACGCCATCTACAGTAAGTTTCCAAGTCTCATTTTCGTTGTAAAATAAATGTAAGCCAATTTTTTAAATGTTATTTCCGCTTCATGACAGGTTGAAAACCTATTGCATCTTAGTACCGGTGGATGGCTAATCACAAAACCTTATTATAGAAACTAAACATATTTTTAAAGCCACTTCAGGCCTCCACTAAGCAGGATGCGGTTTTACATTGGCAACAAAAATCTTCTACTACCCAAATACTTTCAGAAACATCCATCTATTGGTTGAAGAGCAAATACGCCACCAACTTCGCTCAATTCGGCAAAACTGTCGGATTGAGTCTATATATGTACGATCCTTTCAAGGAGAAATCGCTACAAAATCCTTCTATGAGTGTATTTTACTAATTACAATAGAAATGGCTATATAACATCTCAAATTTATATTGAGAGGCGAAATCGATTAACAGAAGAACACGTCTCGATATTAGTAACGTGATTCTACTTTTCTACAGCACCCAATCAACTCCGAACCAAAATAACTTTTTAAGTTCCGACACAACTCTTATAAGCTCCTATTTTGTTCCTTACTATGGCTTTGAACTATTCACTTACACCTTTCGAGTCATTTTGTTTTTCTATTTCGTTACTAGAAATTCAGGTGGCGCTGCACTCGTTTTCATATAGCGAAATCCATATTTGGATATTTGATTACATTTAAGGAATACATCTATCACCAAGCGAATTTAAGAATCTCGTTACATGTTTATAAACATGTATATAATTGACCTCTTTTTTATTCTCTCCATCGGTTTGAATATATGAGTATGTCGGTATAATGGATTGATACGACAATACTTACTAACTACCAGAAAATAATTTGAAAGCTCAATACTTTTCGGTTTGCATCTTACACAGAAAAGGATAATTTAAACCAATCCATCCTACTGAGCCTTGGTCTTCGACGTATTTACTTAAAATATTATATTATTATATATTATTATTATGTAACGTATAACGCTACTGTCAAGATAGGTAAAGCAAAAATGCTTTTCATATTCCCTCTATCTGTAAATGAAAGGGTGGATTTTTAAGCTATTAAAACACGAATTAATGCTTCTTACTATCCTTATAGTCCTTATAAGGACTGGCTTAAAGGGGCGAAGCAAGGATGCTTTTCATCTTCCCCGTTATCTGTAGAGGACAGTGTAGGGATAAGGTGGTATTGAGCAATTAAAGCTCTGATCATGGCAGGAGGGTAACAGCAATAGCCGAGCCTCAGTTAGAACTTCATTGGCTACAGCATTGCCATCCACTACCCTCCAAGGGTTTTAATCACTGCATCTCACGGTCGATTTTCATTCCCCTTCTTACTAACATTTATTAATGCTTCTTATAGAGTTTTATTTCTTTTTTTACTTTAAACTATATTCTTTATTTAATGTTTTGTTATTAATAATTATATTTAAATAAATGGTCTATTATTAAATGTAATGTAAGAAAGATTTTTAATGGAAAAAACTAAAGATTTTTAGAGTATTTTAAAACACCATTTATTTTAAATTCAGAAATACTAAATAAGAAGCATTGTTGCTAACGTTTATTAATGCTTCTTATTTAATATTTCTAAATTAAAAAAAAAATGGTGTTCTAAAATACTCTCAGAAATCTTTAGTTTTTTTCATTAAAAATCTTTCTTGCATTACATTTAATAATAGACCATTTATTTAAATATAATTATTAATAACAAAATATTAAATAAAGAATATAGTTTAAAGTAAAAAAAAAAAGAAGAAAATTCTATTACGTGAATATTATATTGATCTCATATTTCGCTATATTTATACTTCTTATATCAATATATTGATATTTCGCTAAAGTTATTCTAACCCAGTGCATAACGTACAATAAACACAGAAACCGTTAAAAAGAAGAAATTAATGCTTTCATTTTAGTGATTTCTATAGGTTTCCGTCGGTAACCTAATGCTAGTTGAAAGTATGAAATTAGCAAGTGATAAAATATCATATATTTTTTTAAACTCTGCAAAGCTATTTCATGTTTATCTTTCGATAAACTCTGTATTTAGGCTCTAATGTTAAATTCTCAATATGAAAGTATCATAATAAGATAACTTTAAATATAATTTCTATAAAAAAAGAAAAGAAAGCTATTAAAATACTTCATGAGAAACTAATACACCATACTAAAAATATAATAGCTTTTAATTATTAAGAAAATAAACTGTCATGTAATGTAATATTATAATATTATATTATAATGGAATCAATCGACCGTGAGATGCGGTAATTGATGATGGATTCATTCAATCCAATACCCTTGGAGGGTAACGGATGGCAATGCTGTAGCCAATGAAGTTCTAACTGAGGCTCTGCTATTGCTGTTACCCTCTTGCCATGATCAGAGCTTTAATAGCTCAATAACACCTTATCCCTACACTGTCCTCTACAGATAACGGGGAAGATGAAAAGCATTCTTGCTTCGCCCCTTTAAGCCAGTCCTTATAAGGATGTAATATTATATTATTATTTCTATTAATATAATAGAAATTAAAGATGTTTTTTAATAATGCTTTAGATGCAAGCAAGAACGATTGTTTATGAATAGCACTTGTTTTGTAAGATAATTAATTACAAGTGTCATTTGGATAATGTTAATACAAATCATATATTTATATAAATATTGTATTGTATTTGTATAAACAAATAAAACAATAGATTTAACTAATATATTTGTATAAATAAATAAACTAATAGATTTAACTAATACAAATATTGTAACTAGCAAAGACAAGAGATATTTCATAGAATTAGTTAAACTGAGTAAATGTCCTCTAATAATTGTCTGTGATTCTTATCTGGCGTCTCATTTATGTTCTAATAGTTACATTTTTATTTTATTTTTATTTTTTAATTTATTGAAGATATGTGGGGATTCTTCACTCACAGACGATCTTAACTAACGAGAGAACTTTTCTTCTTCTTTTTTAAATTTCGTATTACACAGATTTATGTGAGTGCTGTTGTCCTATTGAGGTCCTAATTCTCAAAAAGCAGGGAACACGTATGGGCACATTAGAATTTGAACTTGACGATTTCGATCGTCATTGCTGTATGTACATGATTACGCTGCGTGAAAAAAAAAAAAAAAAAAGGAAAAATAGAAGAAAGATATAAAAGATGGAACACAGTCGACAGTTAACCAGTATCCATCAATTGCAACACAGCCATCCAAGTCAACTATGGCTAATGTCATTAAAAGAAAACATAAGTCAGGAAAATTATATAAAAATGACTGAAAGAGAGCTGAGATTGCTGAAAAGAATAGTGAAATTTTCCCGTCATGCATCAGTGAATTGATGTAACAAAGGCATTCAACGGTAGAGGGCAATACCAGCCAAACATCATCCCAAACAATGCATGGATTCTAGATGGATGGTGCATAGCTCGCCGTAATTGGACAGTAGATTGCTGGAAAGTTGTAGTATGGAGTGCAGAATCGCTACACACATTCTCTAGATGCTTCTGATTTGGAGACGTATACCATATTATAAATATGAACACGGATCAGTATAATAACATGCTGGACTATTCGATATTGCTTACATTGTGATGGTTCTACGGAAATGACTCGAATATCAGCATTGTAATTCAGTGCGTCATGGGCTGTATCAACATAGATTAAGGAAACGAGAATGCATTTTCAGGGAGAAAAAGACCTGAAATATCTGCATTTGTTATTAATACTAAACAATGAGACTAAAGATAGCAGCGCGCGATTGCAAAAACATTTAATTATTAATATTTTTTAAATATTCTTTCTTTGTATATCGAAATGCTTATAAGGATAGCCTTTGATTGGTGTCAGTTTGAAACAAAGCTTGACTGAATTTATATTAGCAACATTAAGGATATTCATGTCGACTGCATCAGTTTATGTGCTAATAAAAGGGTTTTGATGAGTGTCAGATTACAGCAACTTTCTATACCATGAAACACGTAAACGAAGCATATCAGATTTGGTTGAATAATGTTGTTTCGGGTACTACCTCATTTGGAACGAATCCTCTGGGTCTTAAGTCGTTCAAATTACATTAAAAAAAAAAAAACATACCTGTAAATAAAAAGGAAAATTCTGAACATCGGTACTCAGATAACATTTCAAATACAAGTTTTACAATTTGTTTTTGTGGTAGTTTATAAGAGGAGCCACACGTGTGTAGTTTTAATAGCTGCAAACACACATTTTGTTTCTTATTTTAATTAAAAAAAATCAAAATTCAAATAAAAAAAGCATGTGAATTTTATAATGATTTTAATTATATTAATTTTTTATCTAAATTTTTTAAAAATTAGAAGACATAGTTCTTAAATCTGAAACACACCAAAATATAGAAAGGATACTTTAGAATAAAAGAAACAATTCTACAATAATAGATGTGTTGATTACTACTTTGGAGGGTAATGGATGACAATGCTGTAGCCAATGAAGTTCTAACTGTGGCTCGGCTATTGCTCTCCTGCCATGATCAGAGCTTCAATAGCTCAATAACACCTTATCCCTACACTGTCCTCTACAGATAACGGGGAAAATGAAACGCATTCTTGCTTCGCCCATTTAAGCCAGTCCTTAAGGATACTCTCTTCCTCCTGAGATCATCCAATAAGACACAGAACTTATCCTGTTAGAACTAGATCACCCCCCTCCAAAAAAGAACTGCATCCCTTAACCACCCCCACTAGCCATCTACGCAGTTACATGATTATAACGACCCTCCAAGGGTCAATTTTCATCTACAACCTGATATACTGTAGGTCTACGTGTACTACTCTCTCGGGACCTTAAAAAAAATAAAACAGCTTCGCCTTGACACGCGCTGAGTGCACACGAGCTAGTGTGCCTTAGATGGTATGTAGATCAGAAGCGCCCCCATCTATCCCCTCTGAAGCGGTGGAACCCTAAAGTCTGCATATATACGGTGACCTTTTCGTAACCAAATATCGCAATATTAGATTACGATGGCCTAGGCAGCCGCAAGGGGTCGTGTAGGTCACTAGCGGCTGTCCAGATCAAGCCATAAACACGCCTAACAACTACCTCAATCTCTCTTCCCCCCATCTCGCTCTCTTTCCCTTACTCGTTCTGTCTGCTGTCAGAAAAACAACACCAATGCAAGAAGAGGGAGTTAAAAAAAAAAAAAAAAAAAACGGAGTCATCAGACGGGGGGAGGGGGGAATCGTTGACACAGCTCACTGTCCATCCGGTCTTTATGTTGTGTGTTGGCGACACACGCAGCCCACGTGCGTCTTTGCGTAGGTGTCAACTAATGCGATCTCACTCAGGGGCTGTCCATGTTTCTCCAAGTGTTTCTGGTAGCATAGGGAGATTACAAGACTGCCGTTGAGAAGATGTATTTAATTAAAGAGAAAAAAAATGCTAGAATTCTCATTAATACCCTTACTTTCTTTATTAGCTTTTATCCTATTTGTTTTAGAGGAACTAATACTTTATTATTATTATTATTATTATTATTATTATTATTATTATTATTATTATTATTATTATTGTGTCCCTTCAAATCATACGCAAATCGTATAATTTCTGTTACTTGTACATACAGGTGTCGCCATCTGTTGAGAAAAAAGGTGCAGTTGTAATTGACTGCGTACAATTCAGTTTTTTTTGCACTTGGTAGTAGGGAAACACACATTACCATGAGATAAATTAGTACTCTTTAATATACAAACGGAAGAATTTTTAAATGCTTTAAATAGAATAAAATGATGTCCGAAACAGTACGTCTTTGGGTCATGCGAGAGAGGTTAATGGTTGGGTCCCCCTGTACGACGTTTGCATTTTCCTTTATGAATATGGCGACGCACCCTTAATTGGTCATCAGCAAGTACAGTGGGCTGCCACTAACTGCCTGTAAAACAATCCCGTCTCTGTTTTTGCTATATCCGGCCTCTGCTTTTCTCTCTTCTAATGATGGCGCCCCCTTGTGTTGTAATTAACTAAGCACACATGCGATGATTGGTGTTGGTAGCCAGGCGACTGACATTCACATCAAAGCATCTTCTTGTATAAGTAAGATCAGTAGCAACAGTCGAAGAAAGAAGTTCTTTTTGGTCTCTCCAGATTTCTTCTGACCCTCATTCAACTCACTCTCTCCATCCCTTCCCCCCCCCCCCCCCGCACGACGGCTTTCCTTCCGACTGACATGACCTCATGTCGTAAAGCTACTTTGCTATCTCTTAGTTTTTTGACAGTCAACTGCGTTGGCGCTCTCTTAGAAAGAAGACAGAACCTCCCCCCCCCCCCATTTTCAATAAAGACTAACAGGGCTTTTTTTGCGACCTCAGCGACATCTGGTAGTTATATTTTTGGACAATATCAAATGGAAAGATATCTTTGCCATAATTCAAGTCTGTTCATGCGTACTTAAGTTTTCGTAGAAGTCTTATTCAGCTAGGAATGAATCCAAGTAACATTAAATGATCGTAATGCTAACAAGAATACGTCGAAATTGCAGGAGAAAGTGAATTTGAAACAATAACTGTGGATTTTCAAACAACAATACAATATTAACCAAGTATAGAAAGAGTCCCTAAATACTAATCTCTATAATAACTGATATTTTAAACAGATATAACCAATGTTAAATAAATTAAAGTTAATTAGCGTATGATGATACAATTGCCGTGAGTCCCATACGGACAGTACGGCACAATCTTGTGAAACCAATATGAGCTATTGGTTATAAAGTATTTTTGTCTGTCAGTTGCGAGTATACTCCTGGTCGTATATACGGAACGAAAAACTCGAGTTTCCGGGAGGGAAAAAACCATTCCATACGAGACCCTCTAACTCACCTATAAGTCCTGATAAAGGTTCCTTGCGCTATAGACGGGGTTCGACCGGTTTAAAGGAACAATACCTACTTCCAACCACTGTTGACAACATTTCAGGTGATGCGAATTCCACTTCATATTCTTGGTAACCATTAGTCAATACTCAGCACCGATTTGCTTTTTTTGTCTTCGTAAACCTATCAAGATCAACCTACCTTAACCCCATTAATGATAAAATTATACGGAAAATGATACGACCCCAACACTCCACCATTTTCCCACCATTCACCCGTTGCATCCTCGTTTGAAAGTCAAATTAGATTTAGTCATATGTCTCAAGACAAATTACGGCTATCTCCTTTTAAAACTCTAAGCGATCACACTACACACACGCTGAAACAAAGAAAACTTCGTCAATTCTTCCACGAAGCCATTGGACATCAATCAATCATTGCTGGTATGGGGGGGGGGGCTGCTTACCAAATGACTACCTATACCTCGCTCCATTTGAAATAAAAGCGTTTTAAACTAAGGGACGTCCCCAAGATCTGTTTATTTCCAAACCGATTGCAGTGTCTTGTTTCAGTTCCGGAAAAGTATAGTGTTTGTCCGACAATCGACCTCCGATTCTCTATCCCGTAAACCATCCCCCTTCCCATCAGCGAAGTGTAAGCTCATATTTTTTTAACATGTGTGCATGCCAATTTGCCTTAGCAAGCACAGCTAGAGGCGTATTACCATACGAGGATTATACGATAGATCGTCATTACCAAGGGGTCAGGACCGTCCCCTCATTCAGGGGGGTAGGAAAAATGGACCGTCCACTCCCATTAAGTCTGGTAATAGCCGAGTTTTGTACTTCATTTTTCTCTTAGTTGTCTAGCCAGTCCCTAGCTTTGAATTATGGTCGCTAATTTGGCTAACCTTTGGTCTATTTTTTTTTTTTTTTTTTTTTTTTTACCCCAGTCTCCGGATTTGCCGTCGAACATCATCTCTTGAATGTCCCAAATCATCGTCTGCTTGGCTACTATTGCTGATGAGATTTTTCTGAGAGAAATTCGGTCTCTGTCGTGGGTGTGGCCCACTTTAATGAACGCTGTTCACACAGATAGGCCTCTGATGTTATTAATAATTCTATTTGTTTTACAATTCGCACTTTTTTATCTTGCGTCTCTCTTCCGCTTTTCGTCGATCGTACTTGTTCTTCCTCCCTTTTTAAGGACTAAGGGAGATACTCATTTCATCGATTTACTGTAACTTGTGGGCGGAGTTTTGACCTATTTGAGCTAAAACTGATTGGGATTTCAAAGCAGAGATGATTATAGTTCGTAATGGACAGTCTTCAAAGATAAAAAACGAAAAAAAAAACGCAAAACATTTATAGTACGTCATCTAGTAAATTTCTTTGGTAAGTTAAGATTGTAAACAGCGCCACCTAATGATCACTAATAAAAACTTTTAATTTCTGATCAGAATTAGGCTTACTAAAGAACTTCTTAGGATTATCGTTACCAATGTCATCCATCTTTTCGTTTAGTTATGCCAATACAGGAAAACCTCGCTTAACGCGATTAATTAATCCACCAATTAATGCGCGCTAAGTGAAATCGCTTTAAGCGAATAAGAATAATTCATCCGTCAGTTAGCGTAAATTTGGAGGGGGGAGAATAAAAAGTATAAGATATATTAGAGGATAAAATCATCAAAATTAATAAAAATCAATTGCTTAAATTTTTATTTAATGTCTGAACATTTGATTGAGCTAATTTTTTACAAAAAAAAAACTAAGTAAAAAGATGTTTCAATTGTGCTCGACTTTTTCATCTTGTCATGCAATTTGCGATAGCTGGCGATCGCCTAATCAAGATTTCGGCGGACTTCGAAGCTTCGTTCCATATCAGGATCAGTATCAAACAAAATTTCCTTAGCATGCTCACTGTGATTGAAAACTAGCTCAAGTTCTTTTGCAGTTAGCGTCTTAGTCGTAATATTCTCTTCTTGTTCGCATTCCTTATCTTCTTCTTTATATGCACGGTGTTCTTCTAGTTGAAGGAGATCATGTTCGCTTAACTGTTCACAAGTTTCTCACATCCTCATTATCCAGTTCATTAAATCAAAGTTTTTTTCCGATTTCTGATTTCTTCAATAATGTTAGGTCTGAATTAACAGTTTCCCCAGTTATTCTTTGCTCTTATGTAATATAGTCCGAACTGTATAGACTCGCTGTATCCCAGGTCTCGCACAATCATTGTATTATTAGCGCCACTTTCATGTCTCTTAATGACTTCCAGCTTTTCCGCTCGCTGCAGATTGGCGACAAAAAATTTCGCGTAACGCAAAATTTCGCATAACGTAAAAAAATCGCGTTAACTGATTAATTACTCGCTTAAAGCGGGAAACAATATCATTTCACTCAATCGCACTGACTGATTATCGCGCATATCGAATTCGCGTTTAAGCGAGGTTTCCTGTATTTATAGTCAATTCTATTTTGTTTTTACATTAAATATGTAATTTACGTGTGTAGTAACTTCATTTTTTTTTTATCACAAATGCTATGACAAAAAAACTCCAATTCACAAGAGATTAATGGCCCGAAAAAAAAATAGCCGTTTACTATCATGCCGAATATATTAATAAAAAATATAAAGAATTATAACTGAGTAAGGATTCGTTTTAAATGCATATTTGTGAATAGAAATCTGTGGAACAGAATGAATAAAAGGGTATCATAACAAGCGTTGTTAATGTTCCATTGGAATACGGAAAATCCCAGTGATCTCACCTATATATACCAAGTTAATATTTATTTAGAGTAATTATAAATTTGGTTCGGTTTAATTCAAAATAAAAATTCAGCTTAAAAATAGATACATACATACAACACTCATTGTTATGTCTCCAATAATGCATTAAACATAATAACGCAATACTTTCTACGAAATGTTAATAGCAAAATATTATATCAATTATTCATATATAAAAAATAAAATGGCTGTTAATAAATTTTATTAAAATTCTAGAATATCCAGCGTTTATGAAAATATTTTAGTTATATTTAGATATTATATTATAGTTAAAAAGTTTTGTTTTATTTTTATTTTTTACAAATTTTAAGATATCCAAATCAGGGACCAAAGAGGTATAGGTACATTTTTGTATACATCATATACTCAAATTTAGATATTGTAACATTAAGGAATAAAGCTATTGACCTTACATTTTTTAGAACATGCAATATTAAACATTGTTGGTCACCAGGGTAATTAAAATAAGGCTGGACATTAAAGTCCGTGCTGACAGATATGAAAATGACAAAAAACATGAGTAAAATAAAATAATAAAAGCCGTCTTCATAAGAAGACGGCTTTTATGTAGAACTTTTGGCTTTATCCAAAGAATTCTATGTTTGCAAGCAATGGCATGTTCAGCAAGTCCAGATTGTTCAGACTCGTAGTGTCTAATATAGTCTAGGTGTTCATCATAACAACGAACAACCGCGAATAAACCGATGAAAGTGTGCTAAGAGCTTGCTTAGAAAGAAGTAGAGCTTATTAATCAGACGAAAAGAAGCCACAAATGCATTTAATAATTTGGAGATTCGTTCAGAGACATGTTTGATATGTTGGAGGGTAGCGATACATTAACAACTCTTCTTGGAAGAATGGCGATGGAGAAAGTCCATAATGTAATTGACAAAGGACTATGAAGCTAAGACAAGAAAGTAATTTGGATAAAATAGGGATCAAAATCAGCGTGATACTCTACTTAATTTACACGTGCATAACACGTCATTATTGTTGATTTTTCAGTTATGTTTGATCTTGTTTAATTCACGAATTCATACTGAAGATGCCCGAGATACTTTGGACGAAACTTTTATGTTATAAAAAACATCTAACGTAAGTCTTCCGTTGAATTGATTTTTCTTTAAAGGTGTACTCTTACGTTTCATTCTGTAGGAACAATTTCCATATTTTTACGACTTGATAAAGGTTCCTCACGTTATAGAGAGTAATCGAATTGGGGTCTTTCCAACTAAAGTGTTCGTGTGCAGCAACTGGGAGGATCTCAAGAGGACCCAGAAACAGTTTCGATATCATCAAGTGCAGCATTTTCACTACATTGAAAGAGCAATGAAAATGATTTCACTGGACTTAGTTATCCGAGGCGCACTTGAAAGCATTATACGAAATGGCTAATTGAATTTCATTAATTGTAAAAAAAAAAAATGCTACACTTAGAAAACAACATAAAACATTCGGATATTGCATCATCCAACCCAACTAAGTCGCACTTTTATTATAACGAATATATGCCTAAATATCAACCAAAAATCGAATTGCCGTCAGTCAAAGTAAAATAAAGAGCAAAATAAAGTTAAAAAATGCATATCAGACAGGCGATGTGACTGATACTTGAGGCGAATCTTCATTCATTACCGAACCATAAGATGCTGTTGAATGAAGTGAGATGTCGTTGGACTGTTACGGCTTTGAGTCACTGTGTAGTGCTGCTGTTACCTATCGGCTAATCGACTGCAGCTGGTGTTTGTCGATCCAAAAATAAATTCATTTTCAATAAAGGCAAACGTGTTCTGTACATGTTGAATGGGAGCTTGTCACATTAATGAAACAATACAATTTTTTTTAATCGGATTTCAATCTGAATGGCTTACGTGGAATTCGGGATATTTGATCCGTGTAGAATACAGAGAGAGAATTTCCTGCTTCCCAAGATGGTTTAGGATTCCACTTCAAGTAAAAGAAGTTGGTTCGACTGCCTTAAGAGATGAGAACCAAGTTGACACCCCCAGAAAAGAAGGTTAATTCTATTCATGACTGAGCGGTGCCAACTGTACTTTAGGATGCCTCCTGCTAGCGTATTTGTTCTCTAGCCAAAAGGCTGCGGGTTCGAATCCTGTGTTTGGCATGGATGTTTACGATACTTCATCCACTCACACACACACGAATATCCTCGCCCAAGATAGACTGGATCACCATGAGAGAAGCAAACCCAACCTGACATTGTATACGCAGTCTTATTTGCACCATGCTACAGAAATGTGCGTGCTACAGTAATAAGAAATTAATAATAATTAATTTCTTATTACTTATTAATTATTAATGGGGAACAACAGTTCCCCATTAATAATTAATAATGGGGAACTGTTGTATTTTCATGCCTTTGGTATGAAATGTTTTGGTTTATTTGGTCAGCAAGGTTCAGGATTATCTAAACCTTAGTCACTACAAACTGTGGGATCGATTTGTTTACATGTATTATTGCTTCCGTTTTTTTTTTGTTTTTTTTTGGTCAATTTTCCTTTACAGCCTGGTATTTGGTGCATTACCTAACAGAGCCATAGTTTATTAAGCGCTTCGTAAAACACCGCAATTACCTCTATTCAATACAGTGTCTGTGCAGTTCGTACTGCACTCTGGTTCGAAATCGGATTTTTCGACAAGGAAAAAAAAAAATTCATCTCATTCGGAGGTGGTTACGATTTCGCTCTCGAAAACTCCGGATTTTCTTTCCACTCGCCAAACAGTAAAATCATCCAAAGATTATTCTCCGTATCCTTGTAAATACAAGATTTCGAAAATCAAGTATTGGCCATAACAGCTTCTTCTAACAGTAAAATTCTACTTGTTATTCACATAAGAATTTTAAAATAACAGTTGAAACTTTACTTTTCAATACTAATCTTAAACCGACTCCTTTATGCAAAATAATATTGACTGTATATATTAACGCTAGATTCAGGGTGGTAATCCATGTTATCAACTCTGATAATCCTACAAATGCCTTAGTATTTTATAATCATCTAATGAAGATGATGCATTAGGTCGAAATTTCTGAATTCGATTTGGAGGATAGAAAACTGTGCCTTAGCATATCTTTCTATCCTTATTGAAGCTTCGGAAAATATTTGCGAATACCAAAAAGACAAAATTTTGGCGCGATAAGACTTCAATATTCGCATTGATTAAATTAGGCGTATCTTTCCACCAGGAGACGTACGTGCATCTCGAGTGTAGCGGCTGATTTACCCAAACTCATATCAGGTGTTGGCACTCGGTTTTATATTTGTAAAGGGAGAAAACCGGAGCGTCCGGAGGAAAACTAATCCCACACTCGCATTCCCATACTCAATAAGTTTACTATCTAGCTTGGTTTAAGGTCAGTATTTCGGGCATTACGTGGAAGTTCTTCAAAATCTCGCGTTTCTCGAAAAGGAAAAAAAACTCACCGCCTGAATCTAAGATTAATTAACTCATTCTAGAATGGAAATTCATAGAAAAAAAAAATCTTCGTGATCTTGTTAGGGATTCGAACTTTGGCTATGTGTTTCGATAATTTCTGTTCATAGTAAAACACCGTTTTGTTTGGATGAATTTTTATGACATTTGGAATTTTTATTAAAATTTGTAGCGTCATTAAGATTTCAATTGGACCGGTGCAGTGAAAAAAAAAAAAAAAAAATCCGATTTTAAATAATATCAAAATGGTGACAACACTGTCTACATTGAATAACCTAATAATCCTAAAATATTTGTCTATTCATTGTGGGCGTTCTTGTGGCTGATTTACTCGGCTTAGTAGATCACATTTCGTAGAAAATGGAGGCGTTTCCCTACATCAAGGTACATCTTGAATATTATAATCTTTGCAGTAATAACAGCAACTCGAGTTCAACTATAAACAGAAAACAGTTCTATAAGCAAATAGGTCATTCCCTACCTTCAAATCTGTTACGAAAATTCTCACCATTCTTCGGCACACAGTTGTCATGCGAAATGTAAATGAAACTGTTCTTGTTTTTCGAAACAACTACAAATAACTGTGAAATTAAGCAGGGCAGAAACAAATAGTATTTGAAATGAACAACAGTTTAGTTTATACGCGCAGGTGTAAAATTCAAAACGCGTGACATTAACAATGGAATATTATTCATCAAATTTCGTAATTTATAAGCATGCGCAAAAAGGTGAAATCAACTACAATATGTTTAAAATCCGGGACAATTAATGCAATATACAAGGCATGGATTTACTCTCTATTCGCAGCTACTTTTTCAGTCGATAAATGATCCATCTGATTCACGCGACTGACGTTTATTAGTTCAATTTTAAAATGTAAATTTTAAAACTGTTTTAGTGATGACATAGCTTATTGAAAGTTTACCGAAAACGCCTTTTCCTGAGCAATAAATATCGTCATCCTGAGCATATTGTTAAAGCCAATGTTTCCATTAATAGGTTTGCACGAGAGGTTTTTAGGACGAGCACAGGATCAATATTTTTATTTTTACATCAGCTAATTAGGAACGATGTTTAACTTCTTTGTCTTTTGGGTCCGTATGTTTATCATAGGTGGTGCTTTCCTTTATTCTAAATTGAAGTAGACTGTCAAATAGTCATTCATAATATTTAGACAAAGGATCGAAGTAATTATTATACACGTAATAATGATTGAATTAACAGTGATTTGAATGCCAAGGATATTTAATAAAACGAGAACGATAAATTTGAATCAGTATTGTTACCCCAATGGCTTGAATGTACTTTATTGCTCTTCTAATTGTTTTAGATCCGCTGCGTGTTTCTATGCTGAGATAGGCTTGTGTAGCGTACGACTTCATGAGACCAAGTTAATATAAATCTAAGAAAGTGCAGTAACACACGCACACGCACACAGAGACAGAAAGAGGGTCTCACGTTCTGTTGCCGACCAGAACTGTAATAGACCCAAATTACACAGGTTTTAAAAGCCAAATTAAAAGTCCCAGATTACGCCTAAAGAACCTGAATTATCGGTACCCATACGGCTCCCAAAAAAAAAAAAAAAAAGTGCGTGCTCTCCGCCGACCCCTTAATGCGAACCCAAATCATATCGGAATGTTTCTCCGACTGTTAGGGGAGACTAAATGTCACTGGCGTTAAGGCGGCGCTGTCATTGCTGGCACGGACGCCGTCTGAAATATGATCGGCAGAGGGCAAATTGCCGTGGCTAACGTGTATTTTAGAGATGTTAGCGGTGTGGTGGCCACTGGCCAACACCTGTCCCCGGGCGGGCTGTGCGCCGTCCGCCGATTATCGTCGGCTTCGTTGCGGCCCTCCTCACTGTTCGAGTTTTGCCGTGCCGAGATTCGTGTTGTTTACACATTGTATTGCTCTTGGTTTTGCCTGCGATCCGTTCGGAACTGTCTTCGATGTGACCCCCGCATCTGACCTATCAAGTCGTGGTATTTTGAGAATGCTGCTGTACCTTACCGCTCATTGGAATGTTCATCGTGCTAGTAATCAGCCCCCAACATGCACAGTCCCGCTACTTGCTCGCACATCATGTATTAATATGTAATAGTCCCATTCATACGTATATAAATTCTCCATTGTGTATTGGAAAATAGATTTTTCGTGTCAATGAGGCTTAGATATGCATTTAAAATAAGGCAATAATCGCTACCCATTTGTCTTTACTCACGACTTTTCTATAAGGCTTTTAAAAGGCCATAAATCTGTGTTCAGTTTAGTAATTTCTAACTATAGTTGTCATTTATAGCTTTAATGATGTTTTCAATACATTACACGCTCTGAGTAAAACTACACGAAATGTACATTTATCCAGAATCACGAAAAATGTTGATTTCAACAATGTTTTATTCAACATGGTTCATTGCAGCTTTTTTTTTTTTTTAAATATCGTCTGATGAAATGTACATCAAATTTCCTATTCGAGTCTCTTGTTCATTGTTGCCTTTTAACAATATTATTCACCTTGAATGACTTTTGTCTTTTATTGTTGAAATGAAAACGAATTATTGCCGTTTTCAATTGTAAATGAAACAAAAAAAAAAACGAACAATTAAAGATGCACAGACGATTGATATCAACGGTTTTCTGTATACTAAGTTGATTCTTATTCTTTTATTGGCATTTTTAGTACGTATTAATATTCCAGAAAAGCTGCTAACTCGCCGATAACAAAAACCAATGTCGTCTGAGAACCATTTGCTTGTTAAAGACACTATTTAGGCAAAATACCTCTTTGTAAAGGCCCTAATCTCTACTAGAACTACTAAACACTTTGCTACAAGTCAGTACCATTATATACGACCGTGCTACCTCCTTTGCCATCCCTTTTAAATGCATAATAATAAGCTGCGATTATCATAACAACTGTCTCTGTTCTACCTATTACTACTTAATCAGCTCTATCGGCTTGTCCTGGTGTAAAGTCACATTTGATTCAAATACAGCCACAATTAGGTTTACTTAGCTCCCAGAACAAAGTCAGACAGCTACAATTTGGACATTTTCGGCGTAATTATAGCGATTTTTTTTGTTTCCTTTTCTTTTAACCCTGTGGCAGCATCCCAGAAAAACTGCTTCCCTGTCATTGTGGACGGGGATTATGATAATTTTCGCGGAAAGCAGCAACGTACTTGTGTAGCGTCGATTACGTGCTCGGCCGAAATTGCACAGATGACTCCTGGACGCCTTGTGTCCTCCCCATGAGTGTATTCGTCAGTCGGAGGAATTTGCGTCTGAAAAGTAGCTGTGTAGTTTGTTGGCGCCCGTTTAGTGTTTGCACCGTTTGAGTTCTGCCGCTTTGGATCTTAACGCAGTCAAATGTAAGTGAGAGTGAAACCAACTTAAAAAAAAAAAATTTTTTTTTTTCTATGTTTTAATTTCGTAATTTTTTTAAGAAAAAAATTGTCTTTCGTTTTAACTTCTTTTTTCTTTATTTATTGATAATTTATTTTATTTTATTTATTTATAAAGTAGAAGTAAAATAATTATTTGTTTGAATTGGGTTGAAAACAATTGCATTGTTGTTATATTTGAAATGTTATTAATCTCCAAGTCGACTACGTATTGAAATTAACATAATCTATAAGCATGCGCAATAAGCTGAAATCAGCAACAACTCAAGTAACGCGCAAGAATCAAATAGTATCTGAAATGGACAACAGTTTAGTTTATACGCGCAGGTGTAAAATTCAAAGCAAGTGACATTAACAATGGAATATTATTCATCAATTTTCATAATCTATAAGCATGCGCAAAAAGGTGAAATCAACTACAATGCGAGGGACATGCGCAAGAATCAAATAGTATTGGAAATCGACAACAATTCAACACACGCGCAGGAGTAAAATTCAAAACACGTGACATTAACAATGGGATATTATTCGTCTAAAGATCTAACAATACCGTGTAACAATTAGGGGATAATAATCTAAATATATCTTACGATTTGAAAAGAGCTTCGTTTGGCAACAAAAAGATTATTTTATTGAATATTATAAATCTTATAATCAAGCTGATTTGATAATGCTCTGTCAGAATGAATAGCAATTAAATAATTATATCGAAGTCCACGGAATTAACTTCAGGGTGATAAACTCTTAATGCAGTGTATCTCAAGCGTATTATACAAATGCTGTTAGCTGATTTCAGCTAGTTAATCCCTGAATATCGGCAGTGACAGGGGAAGTGTGGCTTCGTTTTAACTCTCGCTGGGTCATGTCAACGCCAAGCCATGTACATTAAGGTTTCTTGCATCCTTATCAACTTCCTTCTCGCACATGCGTGTGTTTCTTATCTTTTTTCTTTAGGTTGTTTTTGCTTGATCTTCTTCCTGTCTTATCTGAGGCAGTTTTTAACCCCACCTCTGCTAATTACTTTCTATCTTCGATCAAGAAAAGCGATAAGGTACTTGTTTACTGGGGCATTATATCGAAGGAAAGAAACTAGGAAAGAAACCTGCAGATAGTCAAAGGAATCTTATTTAAATATTGAACATCTTATATTTGAATTTGACTGTATCGATTGACTTCTTCGATTGTTGATGACGTCACAATAAAAGCTTCGAAAAAAATAAAAATTCTATTTTTTTTTATTATTATTGCCATCTGATAGTGGGTTTTCACACTTTATTTGTTTCATTTCACGTTTCCTTGCATCATCGCGGGGTCGCCTATAAGAATCAACCTTTCTTACTCTTTGTTTGGACCTTTGCTCGATACGCAGTATTTGCATTCTAAGGCTATATTTACATTCCCACCGCTCACGAACTTTATCTTATTATAGTGATTTATTTTTCCTTAATTAA
The DNA here is from genome assembly GCF_054136105.1 of Typopeltis vanoorti. NCBI lineage: Eukaryota > Metazoa > Arthropoda > Arachnida > Uropygi > Thelyphonidae > Typopeltis > Typopeltis vanoorti. The sequence continues at coordinate 62,146,350 of NC_143563.1, read as the reverse complement.
TAGAGTTTTGTATCATTAAGGGCATTTATTTTTGAGGATTTACATCATGTGTATTGCGTATATCGCGATTTTTTGATGACTTCATTATTCTTTCTTCCTATTACGTGATAACCTTTTGCATTTCACACACACACACACACACACACACACACACACACACACACACACACACACACACACACACACACACACACACAAAAAAAAAAAAAAAAACATTACACATTACAAGTATGGTCAAGACTTAATGAGAAAACACCTTAATTATTATCAAATTAATGCCAACATTATAAACCTTTTGCGACTTGAGGTTAGTTAGTTTGTTAGGTGTTTAAAATATATATTAAGATTTTGAATGTACGTCGACCGCTGGTTGCGTATTCTCAAAATAATCTCAATTAACAATAGTCATCCAAAGATATACCATTCGCGATAACAATTAAATGTGAATGTATGTGGAAAACAACAAAGTGGATTTCGCGCGCGCTCTACTGAAATTGATCTGTTGCATTGCAATTGTTGTGAAGAATGGTATTGTTACTTTTTTTATTGTTTTAGAGCTTACATTAAAATGAAATATCTTGAAATGTTATTAATGTTATTTTTTTTCCTCACGTATATAACTTAAGAAGTGTAATTAATCTTTCATTCATCATTTGAAAAAGACAAATGGATTTCTGAAAGGATGGGTAATCATTGATTGAGTTCCTATCAGTAATTAGTCTGTCTTAATGGCTTTCCAATAGCAGTGAATGAGGATAATGGTGCTTCAAAGGTCGCGTCATGAATTTAAAAAAAAAAAATTAATTTAATTAAAAATTCATCTATGAATGTGTGTTATCCTCAGACACTTTTTTGGGAGTTTAAGACCCATCATCGGTCACTGACCTGTTTATTAATCTCCGAAAGAACCAGCTAATTGACAGAACACACACACACACACACACACACACACACACACACACACACACACACACACACACACACACACACACACACACACACACACACACACACACACTGCTGCATCTGAAGCTTTTTCGTGTTCTTCCAAAACAATAATGGACTCTGAAGGATATGGACCGGCACAATCCAGCCTGAGTCGACTGAAACGAAAACATCCTCTGGAAACAACAACCAACATTGTTTGTAACACTCAACCATAGTGCCACCTGGTGGTAAGTTTCCAAAGTAGCGAATGTTTATGTTTATTAATGGCAGTTTAGTGCCATCTATCGGTAGAGACATTCTTCATTTCAATGTTTATGCGAATGACTGGCTTAGTGCTGGGGTTGCCAAATTCAGCATGTCGTCCGTTAAAACTTTAAACAAACATCATTTTTATGGTGCCCCCAATTCTGGAGATTTTATAGTTATTAGGGCAATTACTGGGCGCGTTTTTGGAAATAAGCCACGTGTGACATTCCTACATTTTTCTACGAGGTACAGATAACATAAGCGGGGGTAGGTCGAAGCCATGCATTTTATCCTGATTTACTTTCGCCGAGTCTGTCTCTTTCACTCTATCTTAGTTGTTGCCTTTCTGGGTGACCCATGGGGGAAATTGTAAAGATGTTAGCAGCGTTTCATTCGCTTTCGTGTACATCACCAGGGTGACACGTTTCTTTAACAGGTGCACCGACACACACCACCTTATGCTCTTGTTACCCTATGGCGCGAGGATGATGAAAACACTAAAAATATCTCGCCGCATCGGTGTGCGTTGTATCTCTAGAATGGGGAGAAAAGCCACACACACAACGTATAGAGATAGCTAAGATTAATTGCCTTCTAAATGATCTTTAAAAACAGTGGTTTAAACAGAGGATTTAGGAGCGCCACCTATCGAGAAATAAGCTTCATTAAGTCGAAATTTCATGCTTTTTTTTTTTTTTTAAAACTAAAACTTTTTCTTCTTCTTGGCTTCCGGTATTAGGCAATTGTTTGTCTGTAACGTTTTCAAGAGTTTTAAAAAGTCTTCTGCCCATCTCCTCCTGGCTCTTCCTCTTGATCAGTGTCCATTTGGTTTATATTTCCAGGCAATATTTGGCCATCTGCCCTCATTCATTCTTTCTATGTGGTTTTTCCAATTCTTTCTATAGTTTGCGATGTCTTCAGTTATGTTCACTCATTACAAGAAATGCAATTAAATCCAACAGGTGGGGCTTCGTGTTCGCTTTGCATGTGCAACGGATGCAAATATAAGGATGGCCCTTATATTTGTATTAAGGCAAGCAAGATCTAGTTCTCTGAATTGGGACACACAATCTATTAGCGGTCAACAATGTTGATGTTTATGATAACTTGTCACATTTCTATCAACTTTTTTTTTTAAATTTATTTTCCGTATAACGAATACTCAGATGGACGATCGCATGTTCATTTGACCTCTCCCCGTATAGAGTGCATGTATTCTTTTGATTTTAAGAGCATTGAACAGCAGTCTAAGATTTCCCCAAACCTTTCATACAGTAGCAAAGTGGATATTTGGTGGGATACCGACGTTTTCTGTTCCCCCTACCCTCCCGTAATATCTCTCATCAGCGAAACTGGGCTGAGCTCTTTATCAGTTCTGTATCTCGCTGTATCGTATGTTCCAGCCTTGATATGTAGGCCTAACTATAGCAGGTGGTTGAGGTGATATACGGCTCACTTTCCCCATTTCTAATTCCGATGATCTAACGCGATAGGAGAAGCGAAACAGGGAAAAGAATTCTGAGAATACAACTGAGGTCATCACGAATCATGAACCATATGACCTATTGAAGCACGCAGTTGCATGCCTCGCTCTTTATTTTCTTCCCCCTCCCCTTATTTCGATTCACTTGACAACAGGTGGGATGTGACATCGTTTGTCATTACAGTCAGTGATTGAAATACTAACGTGTTTTTATTAACTATTTGATTAATTACGTTCGTGTTTTAGCGAATGCCTTTTAAATCTTTTATTGATACGCTTCCTTGTCTGACACGTGATATTTGTTACCGTAATCTGTACTGTTGTCTGTTTTTTTTTTTTTTAATGTATAAAATATCGTTATGGAAATTCCTTTGTAGGCAGACGCAGTAGATTGAAATCAACCACAAGTTCTGACACGCGCATCAGATTGAAATCGACGATGAACACAGCACGAGCGCATGTGTGAAATCAATCACCATGTTTTTTTTCTCCCTTTTTTCTTTATTATTATTTTTTTAAAAAAACTTATTGTGACGTCATGCTCATTGCGTAACAATGTGAGTTGTTGCCAGAAGCAACAATATGCATGTTAATTCAAGCGGCTTCGCGTGTGAGTTCGATTATTTTTATATTTGTATGTATAAGAACGTGTAGAAAGTGAATAAAAAGAGACTATTCGATGCTCTTTTTTTTATTTTCAGATGACAACAGGGAGAGACCTCAAGATCCGACGACAGTAAAGACCTCAGGCATTGATGCCGACAAAAGTTTCGTCAGTCGTCCGTGTCGAACCGAACTCCCGTTCTCTACCTCAACATCATCCAGCAAGAAAGTCCTCCTGACATCACCGACTTCAACCCTGCCTGGAATTCTGATGCAACCCTCTGCTATGCACACTTTACCGCAGCCATTATATCCACGTCCGCATCTTCCGCTAGCACCTCTGCCTCTCCTTCCCGCTTATTCTGTGGCCGGATGTGCCCAGCAGTTCGGAGCGTACCCGTTTGTGCTTCAAACCCCCGCATTGACCTCGTGTCTCCCTAAACTGGACATTACGGCGAAAGACTCTGGGATGTCTCCGAGTAGTTCGGACAAATTACCGTCTAGGGTGAACGGTTTGTCGAAACCGGTGTCGAGCGAAGTGAACGGGGTCAGACAGAAATCGAAATTCGACTTCTCCAAGTTGGCCGAATCGGCCACATCGAAAGACGAACGCGAAACTCCAGTCAGCGAAAATACTTTCGACAAGGCCATCCCTCAAACCAAAGCTTCTGTGGCATTAATTACTAGCCACGCATTCCCTTTTATGACCTCTTATTACACTCTCGGAGCAATGGGTCTAGCGCCAGATTTCTTCGACAGAAAACTCGCTAGAGGGCGCGGATCATCGAGACCCAAAAAGGAATTTATTTGCAAATATTGTCAGCGTCGGTTTACTAAGTCTTATAATCTTTTGATTCACGAGAGGACGCATACCGACGAGAGGCCTTACACGTGCGATATCTGTCACAAGGCTTTTCGCAGACAAGATCATTTACGAGATCACAGGTAAGAAATAGTTTCATTTATTTTAAGTTTAGCCTAAGACATTTTTTTTTTTGTCAGCCATGTTAGGCTTAACTGTTAAGCCTAACATGGCCGTCCAACTCAACGCAAACAGCGTTGAATTTTTGCACTTTCTTCGCAGCTTTTCCAGATCCTTTCAGCATCCCTCCCTTTTATCTTTACCCCACAATGTTCCGCAGTCTTTTTAACCCACTGGTTGCCTGGTAATGTCCTAAATCAGTCATGTACACATTAGCTGTGCTGTGTCATTACTGAGTACTTGCTTCTATTAAATTGTCAGCTGTAGGGACAGTTTATCTTCGTGAGTAATATATAACTCAAGACGATGAAATAACAAATTTAGTTTGGGCCCCCGTAAGCAAGATTTATAGTTGACACCCTGCGTGTTTTCATTTGTGTCCTACGCCCGCAGTTGCTCGAAAAGAGCATACAAGAAGAAAATATAGTGTCCCCAATAAAAGACAGCATTGTTTCATTGTCCATATCTCTCCCACCCCCATCAATTCTCGCTTAGCACGGTCCTTTAGGATTGAAAAAAGGATTTCAAAATTCATATCCAAACGTGAAAAAAAAAAAAAAACATTGGAATCCCCTGACGTATTTTTAAATGATGGACTGTGAATCCTGGAGAAGGTTTCACAGTGTGTTACCGAGGGGCGTAACAATCACCCCCGAATTCCCGCTGTGCGGGTGGATCCAGAAACGGAAGGAGATTCGGGCTCACTACTACTGACAGAAAGAGAAAGAGAGAGAGGGAGAGAGCTCATGCTTCGATAAATCTTGCTTATTCTGTCAGCAAAAGTACTTTATGTCTCAGAAAGAAAGAGATTTTTTTTTTTTTCCCATATTGAAAAGTTTTTCACTCCTACTTACATCGCATAAACTACTCATTCAAATGCGTCTGCTTATCTTCTGAATCGCGTAGACATTTTCACTGGCTTTAGATGAGTAGCCATAGCCTCATAACGTCCTTTGTTTGAAGCAGGACATTTGGAGTTTATATTCTGCCTTTAACATTGCGAATCCAGAGACAAATCCAAGCACCCAAGAGAGCACATTAAAAGACGATCTAAGTCCAGATATATTCTAATATTTTTTCGATACCGATTCAAAGGTCACTTTATTGGTTTTTAACTTTTTTTTTTGTAGAAGGATAGATAGAACGGGATCGTAGCGTTGAATGACAAGACCTAGGTTCAAATCTAGACGTAGTCCTTGCAAAACAGGGCTAAATCAGTGAGTCTTAAAGGACAGGAAGATGAAAAAGAAAACATAACCTGCATACGGTTCGTGTTCAACGTCAGAAGTGCAACAAAAAGATACTCAGAGAGGTCAGGTGGAGGTCTCCGTAAAAGTACATATGGACCCAGTGGCGCGCTCAGGATTGATTTAATATTGGGGGGGGGGAGAGTTGAATAGACGATTTCAGAATACACACTACGCATCGCATACGACCTATGACTGAGCATCTGCAATGATCGCTAATTCATAAGTAGAATAGACATAGAAGACACGACACAACAAAAAAAAAAAAAAAGATTTTTTTTTTTTTTTTTGTTGTGTCGTGTTTTGTTGTGTCGAATCCCAATCTTTTTTTTCTAGCCTTTTGCAATTAGTGCTCAATGAGTCAGTCTTAAGAGACAGAAAGATTAAAAACAGACAAACCTATCAGAGAACACACACACAAGTTGTTTTTTACTTTAAAAAAGTTTTTTAATAAAATTGACAATTTTAATTGATTATGGCGATATATTTGACTCATTTATTGATCGATTGAATTGTTTCTATGGATATATTTATCATGACGTCATAAGTCCTCACACGAACAGACCTAACAGTTGTATCAACGATCTTGTAATTATCTCTGAACAAAAATCGCACTTTCATCTCTCCCGATAATCCATTTCTCTTGTAGCCCGTCCCAATGACTATTCTTTCCCTTCCACTGATCAAAGATCACGTGATAGTTTCGTAAAAATCAATGACGTCATGGCAAACATATCATGAATAGAGCAAGATTTTTCTTTTTCGAATAATGCAAGGCTTTAAACTTTTTTCTTTTTTTTTTCTTTTTTAGGTATATACATTCTAAGGAAAAGCCTTTTAAGTGTACAGAATGCGGCAAAGGTTTCTGTCAGTCTCGGACGCTGGCCGTACACCGAATACTTCACATGGAGGATTCACCTCACAAATGTCCCACGTGTGGCCGCACTTTCAACCAGAGGAGCAATTTGAAAACTCATCTTCTCACCCACACCGACATCAAACCGTACAACTGCGACTCTTGCGGTAAAGTTTTTCGACGGAACTGTGACCTCCGGAGGCATACGCTGACGCACACGCTGGGTATACCCGATCAATCTCCGGACGACGGTGCGTTTTCGCCATCATCATTGGGAATGGCTACAGACAGCTGCGACCAAGAGTATCCCTCAGACGAAGTGGACTGCCAACCACAAGAAATAGTTGATGTCGAAAATTAATTTTTTTTTTGTTGTTGTTGTTTCTTTTTTATAGACGCCAAGAAGGTCCTATTGAAACAAGAAGACATTTCTGTAAAAAATAAAATAAAAAAAAACAAAGAAAGAAATCTGAAACGGGATTGTGGTATTGTGCCAAAGATTAGCAGCACAAACTACGTAAGTCGGGGCGAAAAGGGGGGAGACTCTCCTCTCGATGTTCACCCCAACCAAGGGAGGAAAAAATTAAAAGTGCTGTGAGATTACATCTACTTGTCACCAGGTGTCGCTGGCGTCTGCCATTGAATATATTACTTTGCTAGGCCTACCTCCTTTAAAACTTGCGTCTTCCTCCAAGAAAAAAGGTTTTTGCTTTAGCACAACATGTAGCGTAGCAAAAACATCATTAGAGAAGTTTCCACTAGGCGGCGCTTTGTACAGTACACAGCAGCTATTGCCATAGCATAAGAAAGACTCGGAGAAGGATTAATAACAGTATTTTGTTTGTATGCAAAACACTCGGACAATATGTGAAAAAAAATTGTATCTCCCCTTCCCTCGTGAGGTTTGTTTCTATCCTAGTATCGCAGAAGCCTGTATTTAGTGTATTATACATAGATCTGAGTAGAAGATAAAAACAAACAAAAAAAAAAAAACAGACCACCAATCCTATTTCAGCTAATTTATTGTTGATCGGTTGCCCTTTTTTTTTTTTTTTTGTAGGCATTGTTGATTTTTTTTTTTTTTTGCATTGTTGCGTGTCTGAGTGCATATAAGGAAGCTGTGAAATAAACATTGTGATGTCATATCACGTGACAGTTGGCATATGATTATTGCCCAAAGCTATTTGTTATTTAAATTATACTATTAAAAATCTATCAAAAAAAAAGACAAAAAAAAAACAAAGAATCAAACGAAGAAGAAAAGTTATTTTGAGTCTGAACAATCCACAATATTTTTAGTATGACTGACATCTATCAAAATAGTTGTACGTCAGCAAAAAGATCGTATAACCAGTTGATTGGCAAGTCCAGGGAAGGTAGCTTTTTTTGTTCATCCACCGAACACATGGACAGACGCCGAGAGTTAGAGGCAACACCTCGCATTTGATGACCATACAGCGGCTCCGAATTAGTTCTCCTCCGGACATGCGCGTTCGTTATGCTACCTCCTTTTTTTCCAGTTATGGCAAATAATGCCATAGGGCGTGGCTGTATTTTTCAATGGCTGCACCTAAATATCCAAATCCCCCACACCCTTATCAAGAGAGTCGTGTGGATTTTTTTTTTTTTCTTCCTGTATGTGTGTATGTGCGCGCGTGCTTGTAGTTAATGTGTTGATGAGTTGTACAATAGAGACCATTGCTGTCTCTCCCTGTATGTAAATGCCTTGTGAAGTAAGTAAAACCGAGAAATATTGAAGATATTTGTGTCTGGCCTTTTTTTTAATTAAATATTTTAATTCATTGACAATAACCAAACTCGAATAGGTGAATACGATCTTTCCCATACAAACCAATACGACATGTCCACGAGATATTACAATACAATTGCTATTAAATCTTAAATCTGTAATTAAATCTTAAAACCAAATACTAAATATTAATTTTTCATTACGTTATTACCTACTCCCAATTCCATATGAAATTAATAATAAATCGGGTAATACAATGTATTTGACATATACTGATATATAATAATAAATAAATAAAATAATTAAAATGATGACCTTATTTATAAAACAAAGTTAGTCTTAAATAATAAAGCAAAATAAAAAATAAGTGATAAAAAATTAAATTTTCTTAAAATAATTAAATTTTATTTCAAAAATATGAACTTTACTTTTTACACCATATATTTTAAATTATATTTATTCTATTTTTATTTCAACTGAAAATTATTTTTTTTTTTTTTTTTTTTTTTTTGGTTTGGGGATCAATCGACCGTGAGATGCGGTGATTGGTTTTATATGAGATGCCCATATAGGGTAACGGATGGCAATGCTGAACCAATGAAGTTTAACTGAGGTTCGGCTGTTGCTGTTATCCTGGGTTAATGAGTTCGCTCTCTTAGGTTTTGCCCTAAGGGAGCACTTTGAGTCTCCGGGGAAAGTGTTCTCCGGCACGGCCCGCTGAGGGGTACTTGCCGGTGAATTATTTTCCTCGGAATATGAGCGGTTCTGCTCAGTGGTCGGGGAGCCCGTCACTGAGTGGAACCAACGCTGAGTTTGGACGGTCTTTCGCCCACTATGGAGTGGCCTAGAGATCGTCCGTATTTTTGAGATTTCACCTTTACTTACATAGTCGGTGATTGATTCATTAATGCCCTGGGAGGTAATGGATGGCAATGCTGTAACTAATGAAGTTCTAACTGAGGCTCGGCTATTGCTGTTACCCTCCTGCCATGATCAGAGCTTTAATAGCTCAATAACACCTTATCCCTACACTGTCCTCTACTGATAACGTGGAAGATGAAAAGCATTCTTGCTTCGCCCCTTTAAGACAGTCCTTATAAGGACTATAAGGATTTTTTATTTTAAGGGGAGGTTGGTGGAATCGACCGTGAGATGCGGTGATTAATACCCTTGGAGGGTAATGGATGGCAATGCTGTAGCCAATGAAGTTCTAACAGAGGCTCGGCTATTGCTGTTACCCTCCTGCCATGATCAGAGCTTTAATAGCTCAATAACCTTATCCCTACACTGTTCTCTACAGATAACGGGGAAGATGAAAAGCAATCTTGCTTCGCCCCTTTAAGACAGTCCTTATAAGGACTAAGGAGTTTTGAAATCAGCAAAACTGATTGGGTTCTTTAAAGGTGTGGGAAGTTAACTGAGGCACGGCTGTTGCTGTTACCCTTCCTGATGAGCAAATGCTCGGTGGTGGGGGAGCCTGTCACGGTGTAGAGCCAACTGGTTCTCAGAGTTCTTCTCGGTGGCAGGGTGAGCCTATTACTGAGGGGAACAACGCTGAGTTTCTGATCCTGGGAGTCGCTGATTATTGGGTGATCCGGGGCATTTTACAAGTTTTTGTAGAGGTATTCCCGCACTCAAACAAAAGGATTCCAGTTGTTTAATCAGTGAGAAAATGATCCATGAATCCAATCTGAATGATCAGAATCAATCAGATTGGATTTACTATCCAATGTCAATCGGTAGTTAGAATTAGTCCTTTTAGGACTTCCAGGGTAACTGATGGCAATGCTGTAGCCAATGAAGTTTTAACTGAGGCACGGCTATTGCCGTTACTCAGCCATGACTAGAACTTTTAGCTCAATAACACCCCCATTCACACAGATTTACTTCGTTTAGATGACGGGATAAAGAGTCGAGGACTCAGTCCATCTCCCAGTCCTTTTTAGGGCTTTGGGTTTTTATAAATGAAAAACTGTTTCTGTAATTAAATGCATCAGTCAGTTGCTGCACACAGGAAGTTCTGTTTGACCGTATAAGCCTTCCGAGACGGCGATCTCGTTTTTGACAGATTCTCTTAGGACCACCGTTGCACCTCATTGTTAGACAAGCGATGTGGGTCATTTTCCCACTGATTAAACAACTGGAATACCTCACCTTTTGAGAAACCAGTCAGTTCTGCCGATTTCAAAATCGTAGCTCCAGAGTCAGATGGGAACCCACGATGATCCGTTTATCGAATTATGAAAGATCCTTTGTTTTTCCTGTTGTGATCAACACTACTGACCAGCAGCATTCTTAAATAGTTGCCTGGAACACGTGACCAAGTCTTTTGCACGTACGCTGCGTAAGTGTCGTTTACGTACATCTGCATAAAGGTTTCTCATTCAGTAGCCGGTATGTGTAGAAGACAGTACATTTACTTTACCACTGAAATATCAAAATGTTTCTCTTACTTTTAAAAGTGTTCTCGAAAGAATAAATGAAGTGAAACAGACAAGTACTGCTCCAAGAGATCCTCGAAAAAAAAAAAAAATCACTTCATATCGTACCAGACTATCTTTACCATCTAACATATGGAGTCGCTGTGTTTAATTTGCAATCAGAGCTTCCCCCCCCCTTTTTTTTTAAGGATTAGCATTAGAAAACAGATACGTAATCCTACTCATCCAACTTGACGATTTCAGATTTCATTCCTTATTGTAAACCAGGGCCGGCTCGTGCATAAGCACTTCGGAACTCCAGCACCTCCATTTTTTCTCGATATATAAATATATTTATTAATTTATTTATATTTGCTTGTAATATTTAATTTTATCATCATCAATCCTATACAATTCTCTTATTTTGTATAAAAAATAATAAAAATCTATCTTGTAGCACTTAGGAGGGCGAAGTCAGCACTGTGTTTACCACAGTGTCATATTGCTACGAGCGCAAGCATATGCACGTCATAGTGAGATGGGAGTTATTAGCATAATACGGCACTGTCCGTCACGCAGTTCCACTGTTTGTTTATATGTAGTTTGTTCCAGTAGTAGTAGTGTGTTCGTAGTGCTTATCCTGTTTACTCCGTCTCTTTAAATATTTGGACATTACAATTAAAGGATTTAATTGTAATGTCCAAAAATTGTAAATCCATTCCTTTAATTACAATTAATTTATTTTATTTTTAAGTAATTTTGAATTTTACTAAACTATAATTTTATCGATAATAAACAATCATAAATTTTTCATGTTTATTTATTTTTTAAATTTTTACCATAATTTTCATATTTTATCCAAACACGTATACACCGTACTTTCAGTGTGTATGTATATTTCGACAGTTGCAGCACCCCCACGATTTCAAGCCACGAGCCCACTGTTTTAAACACTATCTACTGGTCATATTGTGTTAATGCAAATGATCATTTCATATCAAAGTCGTAATGTGTTAAACAACGCATCCTCTATCCAAAATATATTTGCTATGACGACGTCATTTGTCAGGACATTGCATTCCTCTTCTTACTATATCACGGTAACATTACCTTTTCATGAGCGACTAAAATCCCATTACCACTCTTACTTTCTGCAATTAATTAAGTAGAACTTGTTTGTTTTGTTAAATCACGAGTTAGTATCATGGCAAATACGCCATGAGCGTAGCAGCAATACCGGGCGCATACAAAGATGGAAATTTCTTCAAAAAAAAAAAAAAAAACTTTTGTTTTTTCAGAAAAACAGGTCGGTGGAAGAACACAATTAATAAAAAAAAAAATTTAAAAAAAAGCGTTACGACAGCAGATTGAATTGACGGAGCCATAACACTTCTGCTACGGAAAAATACCACAGGAGAGCGGTGGTATGGTGTTTTGCCGGGTTTTAATTTAATTGTACAGAACAAAGTAGGGTCTACTCAGATTCACCAAAAAGTGCATTGCTTACAATTTATCTATCTATCGTTAGCAATGGTTCAACGATCATGAAGGTAGTCAGCTCATTCACTGAATCCATCTTTGAAACGAGTGAATCGAGCTGATTGTAACAGGGATGCACCTCAGTCCCATCTGAGACAACGAAGGAGCACATTCGAGCCTTTATAACCTGTAGAACGCTTCAAGTACTTTGTGGAGTCCACTGTGCCGAGTTTGTCTGTAGTGAAGGCTAGTTAGGTGTACCTAACAAAGTAATTATTCAGTATAAACTTACTTTTTCGCTAAGTATCGTTACAGCGTGTATTGTTACGTAGTAAGCATAACCCTGAAATGGACTTTTCAGCTGAAGGCGAGTTAGCTGGTCTAATACAAAGGTGATCCTTCCTCGAAAACGCTTTTTTTTTTTAACTCGAAAAACCGGCCAGAGAACACACACGATTTACTCAAGAATGTAATTAGTCATAAAATCAAGAACGCTTAGCAGATCTTGAGCTCCATGGATTATTATTATTATTTATTAAATGATAATCTAGGAGGCTTTCATGATAATAAGAGTAAGATTCTTTTGCCTCTTGGGAGAGGATTTAGAGGAGCTGTTAACTTCCCCATCCTCCACCCTACGTACTTCTGTAGTAGCCTCACGATTTTTTTTCGAAACACTCCCTGATCCAAAAAAGGACGAATATTAGGCTACGGGAACATCACCTCCAAGAACGGACGAATTTTCAGCCTTTTTCCCAGAAGCAATTAAGTAGCAAAAATAGAACTGTGAAGTTGTATGGGCGGTTGTTTCCTCAGGTAATTCTGGGCTTTATAAGTGAAACAGTGGTTAAACTAGTTAGTAAAATATCTTAAAGCGATCCAAACTTCCTTTTCGAACCTTCAAATCATGTGACACATCATATTTCAAACTCAGCTGTGTTTGAAATATGATGATATGATAAAACGGAATCGTACTCCTGACCTATTGAAAACATTATCTCCTTCTACACTATTAAAAAACCATTAATTACCTATATGTAGAGTTATTAACAGTGGCGGCTCGTGGCTTGAAATCGTGGGGAGTGCTGCAACTTTCGAAATATACATACACACTGTAAGTACAGTGCATACGTGTTGGGATAAAATATCAAAATTATGGTAAAAATTAAAAAAAAATTTAACATGAAAAAATATTATTATCGATAAAATTATACAGTTTAGTATAATTCACAAAATTACTTAAAAATTGCTATAACAAATGTTATGTCATTAATTGTAATGTCCAAATATTTAAAGAGACGGAGTAAACACGATAAGCATACGAACACTCTACTACTGGGGCAAACTGCATATAAACAACAGTGGAACTGTGCGACGGACAGTGCCGCATTACGCTAATAGCTCGCTTCTCACTATGACGTGCATATGCTTGCGCGCGTAGCAATATGACACTGTGGTAAACACAGCGCTGCTGGCGTCCTTTGCCCTTCCCAAGTGCTGCAAGATGGATTTTTATTATTTTTTATACAAAATAAGAGAATGTATAGGATTGTTGATGATAAAATTAAATATTACAAGCAAATATAAATAAATTAATAAATATATTTATATATCGAGAAAAATTGGGAGTGCTGCAGTTCCGTAGTGCCTATGCACGAGACGCCCCTGGTTATTAATATCTGAGAACTCCTGACTTAAAGCATTCTGGGTAAATCGGGCTAATAAGCGGCAAGTTAAATCAATAATTCTTGAATAAAAGGTGCACAATCAGTTCAGGTTTGTAGAGTGTCTACACATAAACGAAATGCAATTCCGTAACTACCCCATCAAGAAACATTTTATTCCTCACCATAACAATCATCATCACAAATCATTTACGTGATGTTTCTGGAGAAGGTTTCGGTGACAAAATATTCCAAGAAGTGAAACAAGATGGTGGCACGTCACGAATATTATGTCTCCTTTGTAAAATTAAATAAAGATTAAACTTTTAATTTTATTTTAGTGATATGCAAAATCGTTAACATTTGCATATCATTAAAAGAATCGTTAAATAATAAAATATTCTTCTAAATATCCTCGCGGAGTCTTGTGAAAGCAAATTTCTTAATTTGTTCATTAAATCCTGACGGAAATCAGTGGAGTTTTTACATTTTCATCCAGAGGGCGCTTCATTATGTAGAGGATTTATTTATTTTTAAAATCGTTCCCAACCAGTGATTCTAAATTAAGGATTTTTTCTTTTTTAAAAAAATTATTTTTATATTTGGCTATAAAATATGGTTGGATCTATAATACTCTCCATGATAATATCTTTTGTCTTTATATTTTATTAGATATTTATTTAATCAAACCAGTATAGGCCTTCACTAAGCAGATTTATGAAGATCTTGTATATGCAAAATATATATTATATATGTAAAACTCCTGAATCTTACAAGTACTGGTTATACTTGTAATAAGTACCACCTGAAAAGTTAGAAAGAAATGAAATGAACTATTTAGAACAGTGATAGCGAACCTTTTTACCCAGGTGTGTCAAACATTTAAAAAAAATTTTTTTTTTAAATATTGACATTGTTGATGTGCCACTTGCATACATGCATTATAAATTTAACTACATAATCATAGATGGTGACTTATGCATATCATATTAGGCTATTTATTTAATAGGACACTGATATACAATCCATGAATTCATATTATACAATTAATTTAATAAACTGAAATTATTGAAATTAGTTTTTTCATCAGAATACCAATATTTTTCAACATCCAAGGTGTGTCACCTGAAACCCTCAAGTGTGTCAGTGCTGACACGCGTGTCATAGGTTCGCCATCACTGATTTAGAATAATAAAGTATTCATTTCTAATCGAGCAAGCAAACTGATTTTTTTTTTTTATTAACATCAAAGTTTCTGAAAATGACAGGTAACGGAACTTGGTTCACCTTTGCCACGAGTTGCCTATTTATTATATTACTTTAAAAAAAATTAATAATATCCGCTTTTAGAATTAACAGAAGCATAATATTGAGAAAATACTCTAAAGTTAGGATTATATAAAAAAATTAAATACATGGCGACACTCAAGGCTTTTAGCGAGATGATTTCAGCAAGATGATATCTCACTGGTAGCTGAAAATCAATATTACACCTACAATCGGGATCTTTATAGTAGAGTATGTATTGATCCCGATTTAAATTTCAAAACTTTTTTTTACTGAAACAGCACAAATAATTGTACCCGAATAACTCTTCTTGAACAAGATTTTGCCTATGACCTCAAATGGCAACACATCGCGCACAACATCAAGGGCCTTGATAATGCTAGCTTAGTGTCTCTAACGAAACGTCAGACATGACACTGATTTTTATTAAAATTAATTAGTTATATCCAACTGTTTTTTTGTTTGTTTGTTTCTCCAATGAAATATACAATAAAATATGATGTCCTAATAACTAATAAAGAAGAATTATAGCAATATGAAGAGCGCTTTTATATCATTACAGACAAATCTTCCCATCCCCAAGTCACCTCTCTTCGCAGCTTGTACCTACTCCCGTCATCAGCTTCCGGACCAAAATATACTCCACCCACCTTTTTTTCTTTTTACAAGATATCCATATAGGTTTACTTACCCTTCATACTGGTGGCTGCTAATGCATGTGTGTTTCCAGGAAATACCTAGTTATATATAGGGAAGCCTTTGTGTGGTGATGCTAAACACTGTTTTGCTTTGTATTGAATGTCACCTGGAAGGCACTCGAAAAACCCTTGATGTACCGGAAGTGAAAACAGAAGTTCATTTTTAGAAAAGGAAGTGCTTCAATTTGAACAACGTGAGGATTCGAACAAAATTCTTAATATTAAAATGACATCTAAACATTATAAGATGCTATTTGAATACGGTCATGAAATTATGAAACATTACTCTAACTAAAAAATGGTAACAGGGCTTCGTATCGTCCTTGATTAGATCCAATTCAGTAATTAATTCTGTCAGAATTACTCCTGTAAATGCTATGCCACTACTCGCAGCTCAAAACACTTTTAAAAGGTGTCATAAGTGAAAAGAGTAAGTTTTGTAAAGTTTAGATCCAAAAGTTTAAAATTCTTTAAAAAAAAAACTCTTTAAACAGAACGAAATAGTATCATAATATGAAAGAATAATGTGTCAAATTAAGTCTTGAGAAACCATTATATGGGCTTTAAAATGTTTATCCGGTCTCATACAGAAATGGCAAGGTTTTTCCTTCTGTAGATAAACTTGGATTTTACATACCGCAATATCGACAAAACTGGTCAAAAGAACACACGTCGTTCGTTTATAAACCATGGACTCAGTCTTATTTGGTTACTTTCAGAATATTTTTGTTCTTATTGTTTATCGTGCAAGTTCCGTTGAGTTGTTAATTTCAACAGTTAATTTTGATTTTTTTTTTTTTTTTTAAATATTCATATATACAGAACTTGGATGAAATGGGAAGATATACACGCATTTATCATAATTAACTTATTTCTAATCAAAATAATTATAAGCATACATATAAATGATTAAACGCATACATTTAAAGAAATAGACATTAAAAGAATTGGGATTAAAAGCATACATTAAAAGACAAAAATGCCACTTGCATTAAATATTAAGTAAAAACATAAAATGTCAGATTTCACTCATCCAGTGACTAGTATACTTTAAAGCTGTTTCATTACACTGCATTAAAACTTCTCCGGTACATATATTATTAATGTCTATTAGGCAGCATTGCAGAAGATGATCCATGGTTTGTGTTTCACCACAAATAAACTGAACTAAGATAACCCATTAAAATAATAATATTATTATTTAAATTAAAGGGATGTTAAATCCCACATTGTTTTAAAACCGAAATGATATTATTATTCGGTTTTAAAACAATGTGGGATTTACTATCCTTTAATTTAAATAATGTTTTTATCGCCAAAATGAAGCCTATTGGCTCTTTATTTATATTTAAATAATAATATTATTTTATTTAAAATAAAATCACATTAAGTCAAAGTTAATTGAGGAAAATTTAAAATAATATATTAAACAATAATATATTCGAAAACACCATAAACGTTTTCATATAAGTCGAATTAAAATTATCATTCTTAGTCGACAGTCGAGACACGTTCGGAAAATGTAGCTTCGAATTAGACAAGTGAAGAATATTAAATGTTGTTAAAATGACTGAATTATTTACAAAAACATGACACCATAAGAATGTTAAAATTATCATGTTACTCTCAGCAAGATGATGAATACCATCCAATTAGAGTAATCAGTATCATTCCACAAAATAAATACATAAATATGAATGTACTGAAATGAAAGATCGACAGGGTACAAATAGAGTGGATCTTCATTAGTCAATCCTTATGGTAGGATGACTATCTTTGATTAACATAAATACATAAATATGAATGTACTGAAATGAAAGATCGACAGGGTACAAATAGAGTGGATCTTCATTAGTCAATCCTTATGGTAGGATGACTATCTTTGATTAACAATAATACGGATACGAACAGAGGATTAAGAATATGGTATGATTCTTTTTATGTCTGACCAACATTACTCAGATAGAGATAAATATTACACCTTTCTTGCAAATCTAGACGGCTGTGAATATGATAGCATTGTGAATATGAATATGTAAATCGCCTTTTATTCTCCTTTTGCGATTTCCAGTATTATTGTGCGAGTTCAAGTCTCTCATCATTGGCCTTAGCATGAAAGTGGCGCTGAGATTCAGCAGAGAGAGAAATAGTGATAGAGGAGAGAAAGAGGCCTCAGTTGACGGGAAAGGAGAAAAAAAAATACACTAAAACCCTAACAAGGGTAAAACATATAAAAAGAATACTATAAAAACACAAGCACACGAAGTATAAGACCTGTAGAACCTAATAAACGGATAAAAACAAGTGAACAAATTGGGAAGACTTGGCCCGGGAGATCAAATCCTAAAAGAGCTTAGGACCTCCTTAATGTTGGTCTTGGCAGCTCGGATTAGTTCAGACTCCCCCCCCCACACACACACTATATTGGAATAAAATGAAATTAGACTAAAATGACAAAACCAATAAAACCAACAATGATCTTACAAATATATGCACACTTCAATTCTCCCATGAATAATGTGACATACGGTCGGTAGCCCACATCATCTGCTCAGAAATTGTTCTTCGCCCAAAAAGTATCGTTCCTGTTCTAGGAATCGAGTGAGAGAGGCATTCCTAATTCGATGATGGATTCTGTCTTCCACAGCAAGGAGATGTTTTTTTCTTTTACGTATTTTCCATGCGATATTTTATAACATTGATCAGAAATTTAAGTATTTTTTGTTTTTTATCACCGCTGGAAGAACTGCAAGAAAGTGGACAAAGTTTATAAATGTCTAGGACAATTATGCATAGAGTACTACTCTTAAAAGATAACAATAGTTCTTATAAGAACTGGGCGATGGACTGAGTCCTTGACTCTTTATCCCGTCATCTGAATGAAGAAAATCTGTGTGGATGGAGTGTTATTGAGCTAAAAAGCTCTAGTCATGGCTGGGTAATGGCAATAGCCGAGCCTCAGTTAAAACTTCATTGGCTACAGCATTGCCATTTATTACCCTGGAAGTCCTTATGAATAAGTAAAGCCGTCTCTAAAAATTCGGACGATCCCTAGGCCACTCAATTATGGGCGAAAGACCGTCCATCTCAGCGTTGGCCTTCCACCCACCACTACCACCACCACCGAGCAGAACCGCTCATATTCCGAAGAAAAGCATTCACCGACAAAGCTCCTCACCAGGCCGTGCCGGAAAACGCTTTCCCCGGAGACTCAAATTGCTCCCTTAAGGAAAAAACCTTAAGAGAGAGCGAACTCATATTAGCAATAGCCGAGCCTCAGAATTTCATTGGCTACAGCGTTGCCATTTGTTACCCTGGAAGTCCTAAAAAGGACTTTTTTTTAAGTCAAAAGATAACAATCCCTATAAGGAATGATTTAAAGGGGCGAAGCAAGAATGCTTTTCATTTTCCCTGTTTATCTGTAGAGGTAATGTAAGGTGTTATTGAGCTATTAAAGCTCTGATCATGGCAGGAGGGTAACAGCAATAGCCGATCAGTTAGAACTTCATTGGCTACAGCATTGCCTTTACTCTCCCAGGGTTTCCAGAATTCTAATATTCTCACTTTACATCTAACCAAACATCAGTCCTCACGAAAAAAAATCTTATATATATAATATATGAATATAATTTTTAGGTGTAAATATATTATTAACTTTATTAATAATTTCAAGTATTTTTAAAAGATAAATTTCATAATATCTTGAACAATAGAAAAATAAATAAAAACTATAAAATAATTTAAATTAATAAAATTTTTCTTAGCTTACCGTAGTACTGATGTTCTATACATTTACATTTTTTATGTGGGAGACAAAAAATTATTCATAACAATAATAATATATTAATAACTCTTTCGAATTCAGTAATTATGATATTATCTTTCAGATAAATTACATGTACTCAGAAAGAACCTACCAACAACGATAATAATACAGTAATTCATTCATTCATTGTATCATTCAGAGAATCATGTTTTGTTCACTGTATGGTAGCATTGAATTTTTACCACTAACGATACCATTAACTTAAAATGAGCAGTGCTTGTGGTTTCAAATGAGCAGTTGTGATTAAGTACAAACTTATAAATAGAGAAAGGGGGAAAATAGAAAAAGTATGAAATAACAGAGAATTACTAAAATTTTCTAAGATCATTGACACGCATTGAGTTTCTGTGATTCTCCGAATTTCCACCACACCATTAATTGTAAATGATGAATCAAAGAGCAGTTAATATTTCAAGACATCCACCGGAAAATAATGTTTTCTGAACATTTTCAGTTTCGGGTGTCTTTTCCAAGGAGCATCCGCCCTTTTCCTATTTATCAGAGATAAGAGCCAGGTAAAAGACAGGATATTCCTCGGTGACTTCTCTATTTTAAGAAGCCAGTAGGAAGTGAATGAATTTCTCGGAAGGAGCAGAATCAGACCATAACTAGCAAAGTAGTTCATCGCTTGACATTTAGCGTGTTGGGTGGTATGATGATCAAGATGCGACTGATAATGTTTCACAATGAAAACTTGTACTGGCGGAAACGAAGTTCAATTAGATTTAGGCCTAGCCTGTATACGTCACTTTGTTCTAAATGACCCTTCTTCCCACTCTCTCTCTCTCTCTCTCTCTCTCTTCTTCTTCTTCTTCTTCTTCATCCCCTGTATCCATTCTGCATCAAGACTTTGGAAGCTCATTGAAGTCTAAACAGTTGTTCAAATGAATGCTGTGTTTGAGGGTGGCTTGGTTAAGTCGAAATTTGTCTTATATATAACGTTCCTATTACATCACACTAATATGGCTTCGTTTCAAGAAGAATTATCTGAAAACTTTGAATAAATCTTTTTTTAAATTTTAATTTTAGCGTATGATGAAGACAATAAAGAGATGAAACGCATTTATTTTCTAAGAAACAGCTGGGGGGGGATAGAAAAAGTCTGGACTGGAAGATTGTTTTCCATTAGAATTATAAAAATGCAAGTTTTGGGGAAGGTTCGTAAGAACGTATTATATTCCTTTTATATGTCCGATTGCCATTGACAGAGACTTCGCTTTGGGATTATTATTATTATTATTATTATTATTATTATTATTATTATTATTATTATTATTATTATTATTTATACACAGTCAAAACAAGATATTTAAACAACAATTTGACTGATTCCATCCAAGAATCTAAAAATAGTCCGTCAGGTAGCGTCGTAAAATATGGACTGTTTCAAGAAATGCTGTTTTTTTTTTTTGTAGGTCATATGGGGTCACTTCGTTGATGTTTAATTGCTGTAAATAGTTGGATAGCTTCTTCGAAATTGCGCCAAGTGCGCCGATAGCAATCGGGATGACTTCGGTGTGTTTAAGCCACAGCCTGCCAACTTCCATTGCCACATCTCGATAGTTAATATTTTTTTCCAGTTCTTTGTTGTTATCACTAATATCGATAATCTAAACCTCTCGATTTTTTTCTTTCTTTTTTTTATTTTTTATGTTGGACCCATACATGAGAGGTTGGCTGGTTAACCTATAGTACGTTAGTACCGTATATGGGTGGAAAAAAAACTTGTTTACATTTGGTTTAAAAGCCTTTACGTTGTATTCGTTGGGATATACGTCAGGTGGAAGACTGTTCCACAGTACAGCAGTAGCTGGGATGAAGGAAGAGGAAAAATACTGTGAAGGGATGTTGGGCGGTGGCTGTACAATGTTCCAATGGGTTTAGTACAGAGTGAGGGATTTATTGGTGCTATTTCAGATGAACATTTGCCATGGAAATATTTATAGAATATACAAATCGCAGAGACCAAGCGTCTATGTGAAAGTGAGGGGAGCGAGTTGGTTAGAGACGGGTCATTTATCAATCTAATTGCTCTCCTCTGTATTGAGTCAAGCATTTTGAGGGAACGTTTAGGAGCCCCCACTCCAAATGTGAGAGCAGATTTGTAAATTGTATAGTGTTAACAGCTGTTTAGAGGTGAAGTAGCGTCTTGAGCGAAAGAGAAAAACCAGTTTTTTGGAAGCTGAGGATGCAATGGTTGTGATGTGTTTATGCCGGGAGAGGCTTGATGTCAGAGTAATTCCTAGAAGAGAAATCTTATCTTGTCTGGAAATTTGAGTGTTATCAAAAACAATGCTAGGAAAAAATGGTTCTTTTTTGTGAGAAATAAGAGAGAACTGGGTTTTACTAGTTGAAGTTGACAAGGTTATCTGAGCCCCATTGGAGGATGGCTTGGAGGTCGGAATTAAGGGCAGTGGTGGTTGATGTTCTGTGGGTTGAAGTGAGTTGTGTCAAATGTAGGGTTTGTCAAATGAAAGGGAGGAGTGCAATGTGCTGTCATCTGCAAAACTGTGTATTGGGTTAGAGGTCAACTGAAGTAGGTCATTGATATATAGAAGGAAGAGGATCGGTGAGAGAACTAAACCTTGTGGGGCCCCAGCATTAGTTGGGTGGTGAGAGGATAGGGAGCCGTCTACCATCACACATAGTGTGCGTCCAGACAGGAAGCTGGCAATCCATCTGCAGAAGTCCTGGGGCAGTCCAAATGATGGGAGTTTGCTTAGTAAGCCTTTGTGCCAGACTCGGTCAAAAGCTTTAGAGATATCAAGTGCAACTACTTGGGATTCGCCGAATTTCCCCATGGCATTTGTCCAGCGATGGGTGATGTATGAGAGTAAATTTCCTGTTGATCGGCTTCGACGGAATACGTACTGGTGGTCGCTTAATAGCCGGGTGCCTTCAAGGTAGATTAGCAGTTGAAAGTTGATGGTTTTTTCCATCACTTTAGATAGGACTGATGTGAGTGAGTGAGATAAGGCTGTATTTATCATCCTTTTTGGGAATGGGTTGAATATAGGCCAGTTTCCAGGCTTTGGGATATATACCAGTGGAGTAAGAGAGCGTGTACAGATGGCATAGGATATGAGTCAGTTCTGGTGCACAGACTTTCAGGACAATTGGAGGAATGCCCTCAGGGCCACGAGACTGTTTTTTGTGTCTATTTAGACAACAGGTTTACGATATCTTTTTGGCAAAAGGATACAGGAGCATTGTATGTTGGGCAGTTGGAATGACTATTGTATGTTGGGCAGTTGGAATGACTGGAGGGCATTTTCCATTGCAGTTATGTGTGCATTAGAGGCCAAGTGTGAAGCCAGGAGGTTAGCTTTTTCTATGGGTGATGTTTAAATTGAGCTTTCTGGGTATGAAAAAGGTGGGAACAGTGTAGGGCAAAGGTTACGGGGTTATCTGAGCCCCCATTTCTTGTCAAGGCCAATTGCCTTGACAAGAAACCAAAAGGCATGACTGCCATTTGGACAGGCTGCGAGCTTCCTTCTTTTTGCCCCTTAAAATTCTGTTTTAGAAACATTGATAATTTTCTTGCATCTGTTTCGGGCTTCACTATAGGCATTGAAGGAGGATGGGGTTCTTGATTTGAGCCAGTTGTGGTATGCCTGATTTTTCATTTTTAAAGCCTTGGCACAATTTTTGGAGAACCAAGGTTTAGTTAGGGGACGGCAGTTCTGAATAGTGTGGGGAATGTATGTTTTCATGCCAGTGAGGATTACGTTGGTGATACGTTCGGTGCATATGTTTGACTGGAAGACCGGAAATAATAGTCCAACCATGGGAATGAACATAGTAGTCTCGGAGACTGTCCGATTTGGCACTATTATAATGCCAAACTACTCTTGTGTGGGAGTGACTATGTAGGCGTTGTTGCATGGGGGAGATGAGCAGTAGGTTGTGGTCAGAATTACCCAGGGGGCTCACTACCTTCACTGCATATTTGGATGGGTCATTAGTAAGGAAGATATCTAGGGTATTTGGGCAGTGGTTCGGGATATCTGGTATTCTGGTCGGTTTTTGAACAATTTGTGTTAGATCATTGGTGACTGCAAATGTTTCAGCATCTCTGACTGCAGGATCTGTATAACTGGAAGAGGAAAGCCAATTGGTGTTATGGACGTTGAAAACATCCAGGAGGATGATTTCGCTGTTAGGAGAGTGGGACTGGAGAAAATCAACGTTGAACACGTTCATTGCCAATCACGCGATATCGCGTGGACGTCGTTAACTAAATAAAAAAATAAAAAAAAAGTTGGCCACTACACGAAATTCCAATTTTCAGCTTGGCAATGAACGATATCGCGCGATCACGCGATGCGAGCTCTCACCAAACGGTCGATCACGCGTTATCGCGTGAACGTCGCTAACTAAATAAAAAAGTAAAAAAAAATTTGGTCACCACACGAAATTCCAATTTTCAGCTTGGCAATGAAAGTGTTAAGGACAGGAAATGAAAGAGCTCAGAGTGATTGGTGGCATTAGGAGAGCAATAGAGACAGCAGATGAATTTGACTGAGTGATGGCGGGATATCTTCAGCCAAAGAAGGTTAAAGTTGAGCGATTCTAGGTTAGCTGCTCTTTGGCAGGGTATGTCAGAGCGGATATATGCACAGACGCTACCCTTGGGTCGAAAAGAGTTAAATAGTGTAGTTAGGAAAGTTGAGATGAATAGTGCTGGGGGAAGGTGAGATTTAAGTTTCTGTTAAAAAGAGTAGGTGCGGTTTGGTGGACTGCAGATGGTAGTGGACGCTATTAAGGTTGGAATTGAAGCCACGGATGTTGGTGAAGTCGATATGCAAGGTTCTGTGAGGCATGGATTTGACCGCAAGGGTCTTGAACGTTTCCTATGCAGTGCCTGCATACTGGTCTCTTTGGCGGCTACTAGTAACGTCACTTAGTTTTAGCACTAATATAATTTGTTTCTAGTCTATCGCCGAACTTGTCTTCATTTTGACGTTTTAAATGTTCGATAATTGTGATGTCAGGTCTACTGTGTTCCAAATGCCGATCAATTTGTATTCTAAACTCCCAAAGAATTTTTGCTGTTTCGTATTTCAACACTGTCTCTATTTTATGCTGACACCAGTTATCAGAAGTAGGAAAGCCACATATATTTGGAAAGTTTACTCAAATTGTCTAGTTATCTCAGTTTAGTTTTAAAGTGGATAATTTTTAATGACAAAATGATATATGTTATAAAAGACAATAAAAAGTAATAATAAATGGAATTTTTATGAACATTAAATCGACAGCTGTGCATCACACACATTTCATAATAATTGAACATATTCTTCATAAGCTGAAGAGAAATTAAAGCTTTGAGAGAGCGAAAAACACATTTTGTGTGTGTGTGTGTGTGTGTGTGTGTGTGTGATTCTCATGGATAATTTAAGCTTATCAATTTGTACACTTTGCAAATAGACCTCTTTTTTAATTTGAAACTGATGACAAATGTATCCAAAGGCTTACTATAAAGTCACCATCCCCCTGTAGAAGTGCACTCTACGGTTGGCTTCGAGAATTGCATAATTCAGTGAACATCATAACTACTCAGCAAAATAAAATTGCACCCATACTGGAAATTATTAACAACTAGAAGTCTTTGTTATTTCTTTAAATTTTATTTGTTGCTATAAAACTTGCAAAAAAAAAAACGACGTCAATATTCCCCCCCCCCCCCCCCGAAAAAGCTGTGCATACTTCGCCAACTGGAAGAATACACATCCAACTGAAATTCAGATGTTAAACTAACGTGGGGTTAAGTTACTATCTACCAGCAAATTATCCCGAAATGCTGCAATTAAACTAAGTAAAATAATTGCTTTTGAAATGGTCTAAATTGAAACAGCAACGAACCAGAAAGTTAAACAAACGTTTGCTTATCACCCAACATCTTAAGAGATGCCAAAAATAACATTCAACTAAATCATGTGGACCCGTAAAGAACATGCTATAGGCTATATATATGTGTTAATGATTCTCTAAAAAAATAAAAAAAAAAAACAAAGATAGCGGAGCTGTAGACTAGTTTTAAGAATAGCTTAGTGCACGGTCACACACAACACATAGATATAGAAACGAATTAAATGGTTCTCGTGAAGGGTGCTATAAAATCTACTATTGACCCCCAACCCCGAAACCAAATGGGCGTACACACTTCCCCTTTATATATATATATATATAAATCAATAGTCGAAACTGTCAAGATTGCCACATAAACCTTCTATATAGCGCTCACAAGAAGAATAGCTTTAGGTTTTATTTGTCTTCTTTTATGAATAATCTCTGGTACATTATGATTGACGGTCGTTGGAGGTAAAAGAACCCTTTATGTTGGTGGCTGGTGACAATTTAAGGCAGTCTCTGACCTAACGGAATATCGACAAGAAAAGAGGAGGAGATGTTTGATGCATTTGACTGAGCCGCCTGTCCTTTGATACTCTACTGCTTCCTCTACCAGGCACAAGTTCAGGTTTATTTAAATCAACCGATATTTCATATTCGCCACGATGCTGCGTATATATTCTTAAAGAAACGCCCCGTATTTGTTCCGCTTGGCACACGCGAGCAGTTGTCTAATATTAGCGTCCGAAAACAACCTCCAGCGTTGTCCTTCTTCAGGAATCTGGTGACTTTTAACACGGTTGTTGTTAGACCATTCTAGGGAACATTAAAACTCACTCCCCCCCCCTTTCTAGTAACTTTTCCCTCCCTTCTTTACGGTCAGCAATTTGAACCACCATTAATAGTGTGTTATCCACACATTTCTCGAAGAAAAAGAAAAACGAAGCTACAACCAGAGAATTCTCCTATCAGCAAAGTGGAGGTCATTTTAAGCAATGTTGAAGTCGTTTGCCACCAGCGATTATGAAGTTAAGAAACCCAAGAAGATTTAAGATCCAATTTCAAGGTTTAATGATGCAAAATAGAAATTGTAATGGAAAAGAGGGAGTTGATGATGTCACCTGCTTTCCCTTCCTTACTTGATCACAGATTTTAAGCGACTGCTTATATTTAAATGGCGCAGTCATTGATTACAACACTTGACAATACAATTACAGTACTTGATTCCAATGAACCACATTTGAAAAAATTATATCACATGAACACAATTGAGTTCTAGTTTCACAATAACCCTTTTTCAGTTATTCTCTAATCAATAGAAACTTTCAGTTAGAATTACAACGCTGAAACGAAATATTTTCTTTTGGGAGACTAATCTGGCTATCTTACAAGTTGTGACCTTTGGAAGGAAGGGTCTAGCGGCAGCAGACATTGAAAAAAAATCGTGTATAGCCTTTGATATATATTATAGGGCAATGAGATTATTACCGGTCAATTTTATTTAGATTCCCATGTATTTCAATATTTCTTACAACATTCTAGTCTCCAGACACCATAAATATGGAATTGACTTCGAAGTTGTGTTTAATCGGATGTTTTTCAAGTTTCCAATCCTCTGGTATCCGTGATGGACAAACATAAAGAACCACTGGTGTTTAAGAATTGAGAATCCTAAAAGGTCCGAACTAGGTAAACGTTGCTAATAAGAATAAACGGAGTTGCTAATTCATTGGCCTCGGGGACATACCGGTAGATACAAAAGATTATAAAGAAGATGCAATAACTTCATACAAAGTAATTTCAAAGCTTTGATGAATGAATGAGGGTTTGTACAACAGAAACAAAAGTTAAAAGAAATAAAAACCGAAATTTCAGCTTACAAAATTGGTAATTCGTTAATATTTGATTCAATTACTTAATCTATTATATAAAGGAGAGCCAACAGGATTCCTCTTTAGTTAGATGTGGTCAGTGTCGTAAAAGTGCCTCCCTTCTGATCAGTGGTTTAAAATCAAGGATGGCTTCGATCGCTATTGTACGAATTGGTTATTTAGTTTTGTTTTTCCAACTGGGGTTTCTCTACCCCTTCCCCCCAAACACCTTACATTTTCGTCTAAATGCAGTGGAATGTTTACACCAACATTAAAACAGAACAATGCAAATACTTTTGGGATTACAAATGCCTTCATGGTTGAATATTACATCCACACCTGCGTATTAAATCGTCGATAATGATTATTATATTATACATTATATTTGCATATGATCATTAAGGAATCACAGCATTTACATGTAAGGATGTCTTAAGTTCTGATGTGTCTAAATGAAGCTAGTTGATAAATGCACCCATAATATCTCTCCGTAAATGGCGTATGCAATAGGCGTAAGCATTATTTAGAAGAGACCAATAAGTCACTTTTCCTCAAGTATAATTAAATATACGTAAATTTATTATTCGACGAATAATTTCAATTTATTTTTTAAACTTTTCTATATTATTCATCTTTAACTTTTAATTAAATATTTATTTTACTTTAAAAATTAAGGTTTTATGTGCTAAAAAAATAAAACTGTAGCGCTTTCTCATCCAGTTAATCTCTAAATTGATATAAAAAGTACAAGTTCAATTTAAATATTTTATAATTTAATACCCTTGGAGGGTAATGGATGGCAATGCTGTAGCCAATGAAGTTCTAACTGAGGCTCGGATATTGCTGTAACCCTCCTGCCATGATCAGAGCTTTAATAGCGCAATAACATCTTATTCATACACTGTCCGCTACAGATAACGGGGAAGATGAAAAGCATTCTTGCTTCGCCCCTTTAAGCCAGTCCTTATAAGGACTATAATTAATTATATAATTAGGAAAAGGTGAGATGTAATGATTGATATTGATACCCTAGAGGGTATTGGATGGCAATGCTGTAGTCAATGAAGGTCTAACTGAGACTCGGCTATGGCTGTTACCCTCCTGCCATGATCAGAGCTTTAATAGCTCAATAACACCTTATCCCTACACTGTCCTGTCCAGATGAAAAGCATTCTTGCTTCGGCCCTTTAAATCAGTCCTTATTATAAGGACTATAATTAATTAGCTATTTCAATGCTAATCACCAGGTGACGCTGCGGTATGTAAACTACAATTTAAAAATCTCATCCGAAGAGAAGATATTTCTATAAGTGGAATACTATAAAAAAAATTACAGTTGCTATTGCGAACTTTTCAGAGAAGTCAAGAACCAAATCTGGCGATATATAAATAAAAATGGAGGACGATATATCAACCAGCGCGAATGTTGTCCCTCTAGAAATGACAAGCACTTGGATTATGAAAACTATGCAAGGTTAAATATCCAATTAGGACAATCACAAGAAACGAATACTGTATCTATTCCGACACACTCTTTGAAGGCACTCATTAGTTCAGATCTCTCTCTCTCTCTCTCTCTTCCTCACTCACGCACATCGCAAAATGAACAGCTGGCTGGTCTAAATACGCCAAATCTCTTAGTCAATTTTTACCAAGACATCCATCTTTCCAGAGTCCTCTGGTGACGTCATAGTAATCGTTACTGGCAAAGGATTTGAAAGGGTTAGTTTGTCTTGTGTCCACCTCAAGTGTTTGAGTTGTGCAGTTGATACGGCAAGAATGTGCCAAGGGTGATGGATAGTCCCCTAAAAATACTCGCTGGTAAACACTTGGAGCGAACGAAGAAGAAAGGCCACCATGTTTTAGAAGAACTTCTACACATTCCGACATGAACAAGCCATGCAATTCACTTTCAACACCTCCTTCTCCGTAATGGTGTCATGTGAGATGACAATTGTCGAAGGGTCGTCGAGAAATTCCGTTCCAGAAAGCACGGACATTTTCTCCCTCTCCCTTCCTCCCCCCCCCACCCCACCCCCCTGTGTCCCCATACGTCCTTCTCTTCTCGTTACGTTCCAGCAATTAATCGTCACGTGACATGAGCCGTCACGCTCTTGCTTTCCAGGCGCGTCTAAGTTTCGGGAAAATTGCGTTACCTTATTGGCACTTGTTACGCGTGCGCTAACACGAGGCACGCAGACTCCGAGGCACAAGCGCACTTACACTACACTACACTACACTAGTCACCATGGAGACCGAGAGATGTGTTAGATAGAGAGATAAAATTTGGCACCACGCCAAACATGGCAAGCGTGTGGGTTCTCAGCAGGTGGCGCTCTTGAGTAATATGCTTAAACTCAATTGAAAATAGAAAGTTGAGAATATAGAGTAGAGAGAGAGAGAGAACAGAAAAAAAAAAAAAAGACGCGGACGTCCGATAGTTTGTGAAATACAAAGAATGCAGTGACAAACAGCTGTAATTTTATACACCACGAAATACATATTTTCATATGGGAGACAAATTATTATTATTAATAGAAACATTCGTTTTTAATGAAGTATCATTCATTATAATAATACAAGTCATTCCTTATGGAATGACTTAAAACTGGCTTAAAAGGACGAAGCAAGAATGCTTTTCATTTTCCCCGTTATCTGTAGAGGACAGTGTAAGGATAAGGTGTTATATATAAAGCTCTGATCATGGAAAGAGGATAACAGCAATAGCCGAGCCTCAGTTAGAACTTCATTGGCTACAGCATTGCCATCCATTACCCTCCCTTGGTACCCATTTTAGTCGCCTCGTACGACATGCATGAGCTACATTGGCGCTATTCTTATCCCGGCGGTAATTAAGTAAAGCCAACTAAAAAAATCAGTTAGGACGATCCCTAGACCACTCCATAGTGGCCGAAGACCGTCCAACGCAGCGACGGGCTCCCCCATCACGGAGCAGAACCGCTCATAAGAAACCTGAGAGAATGTAGAAAATCAAAATTAAATAAATATTGCAATTTAATTATATATCAAACATTAATTTAAATAAAAGTATACAATACTTTTATTAAAATAACACAAATGCATATCGTATTCCATATGTCAGAATTAATTTCAAGCTATACGTACAGCATTATTATATTGCGCATACAACGTATAACTTGTTTAATAATAGTACAAACTCCCATATTTCCTTATCAGCAATATTTACAAGATTTTAAAAATTTTTTACGATAGTTTTAGAATTGGATTATGAAATACACTTGTGAATTTAATATTCTATATTATTAATTTGTAATATTTGAAAAAAAAACTTTAGAATATAATAATTATTATTATAAGTTAATAATCTTATTTTTTTCCACTATCAAAATAATAGATATAAGATGCAATTAAAAACAATAAATTGTTTTTTAGCTATCCAAACATCACTCGAAAAAATAGATTCTATCTAGAATGGTGGTGTGTGGAAGTCACCTAACAAAAACTAAAATGAAATATTAGGATATATTTATGTACATGTGTTACCGTAGGTAAACAAACAGGTGTCTTTGTATAATTTTAATACATCACACATGATTTGCCTTAGGAACATTACGAGGTTCTTTTTCTCAGTTTTAAATCTAACTGTCCTACTATGCAATGCAACAGGGCCACGTGAACAAAGGGTTGGATCGGTAGGTTTAAAACGGACAGTAAATGAATGTTCACCGGCAAATAAATAAATCTTTCCGAATGTAGTAATGATTAGTATATATATCAAAAGAGAAATACTATAGTTTTTGGATATTATTAAATACAGTAATTGTCATGCGCTAACATAAATGTAAAAGCAAATCTTAAAAATATCATATAGGTTCTATATGATATTTTCTTTATTCTATCTTTATTCTTTATTATAGAATATATAATCACTTTTATTTTGTTTGTATATTTTATTTTTATAATAATAAAATAGAAAACAATTATATTCTATTTAATCCTTAATTTAATTTTAGCATTTTCTTATTTAGAAGCACAATTAAGACACCATTTTTAAAATAGTTAGAACAACAATTATTAATTCACACACAGTAAAGATGATTGTTTTATCACAGCCGCAGATAATCACCCAAATCAGCTAATTCGACAGGTAGCAGACTACAAAGATCGCTTCAAACACAGAAAACCGAAATCCTTAAAAGAGAAAGCTGATACCACATAAAATGCTCACAAAGAGCGGGTAATTAACCCACAATAATCCCCTCACCCACAAACTAAAATTCAAATGAAAGGATGAAGAGTCAAGGACTCAGTCCATCACCCAAAGAAGTTACAATGTTTTTTTGTTTTTTTTCTTTCGTATGTGAGCGATTGCTTTTTTGATCCAATTCGTGGTAGAATGAAATGGTATAGTATAGTACATCGGCTAATTATGCTGCACTTATAGTTTGATGATGATAAGGGACATCTAGGAAAGTGGAAGAGTTTTTTTCATCTTCCTAAACGGTGCTTTCATGGCAGATATGCAGACCATTATGCACCTAGAAATTTTTAATGATCTTGGTAAGTAACCATGTATACTACCAAAAGCAAGGAAGATAGTTGAGTTCTTCATAGTGTACATAGAAAAAGAAAAATAACCCCTTCACGCCTCTAATGAGTACTCTCCAACCAACAAAGTGGGTTTGGATATTTGCTATTCTTTTAGGTGGTAAATTTAGATTTCATCGCCTGTATTGTGACCACCCATTTAAAGGGATGGAAAATATCCAAACTCCTGGCTTGAATTCTTGGAGCCTTCCAAGAATATCTATGGAATTGGACATTAAATGGAGGGGTTTATTGGACACTTGACCTACTTAGGAGATAATGTGTTTAATCTAAGATGATTGATTTCGTTCTCTTGTATTTCAAAGTAGACTGTTTGGAAAGAAATCGACGGGCACCACTCTCCCATAGGCAAGGTGCATTGTGCCATATAACGAGTCATGTGTTTGTATCCGGTATAAATTGGACGAATATGATTCTCCCAAGTCAGTGCATCGACTGGAACACGAATTTGCACAAAAACGGTCAGAACCGAGGCTCACAACATGCGTTTTCATGGCAGGGCCGCAATATGCAAGCCGCGCATCACTCAAACCAACATGCAGTGTCGTCTTCAGTGGCTGAAATTAAAACTACTTACTTAAAATATAACAACTAAATTTATTTAATAGAATTCAGGATAACAATTTGACCAAATTTTGGATAAGTGAGGCAGTCTTTCCGATTAAGATTAGGTCTATGAAGTAAGGCTTCAGTACTTTCTTTATATAAACATTCATGTTTACATGTGGATCTATGCAGTAGTTTGGCGTTTTGCCATTGGATCCTGTGGTTTAGCATTTTCGATTCCATGTTGTGCAAGGTCAGATTGGTGAGGTTTGATGAGATGGTGTGGTCTTGATGTTCAGAGATACTTTTATTTGTAGATCTTCCTGTTTATCCATAGTAAGACAAGTTACACTAACGTGGTACTTCGTATACGTCAGGTAGCATCAAAGGTGAGAGGTTGTCTTTAGGAGAACGTAGCGAGTTGTGAATTTGGTTGATCGGTTTGTAATGAGTTGATATTTTTTCATAATTTTTGCCAAATGTTCAGAGATGCCTTGATATATGGTATAGAAGTCCTGTGGGCTTCTTTTTGTCTGGGTCGATTTATAGGAGAGTAGTTAATTATTTTTTGGGTTGTTATTGGATTATATCCATTTAGTAAGGCTGTTTCTTTGATAATTTCCAATTCTTGTTTTAAAGATTCTTCCTTTATGAGACCTTGTATGTTCAATCTAAGCATGCGTACTATTGTTTTTTTAATTCAATGCCTATTGTTGCTCGAAAATTGTATTGATGATGTCTTATGATACATAAGACGAAATATTTACATAATAAACAGTTATTTACTGGCATACATGTTATTTTACAGTTATGAATACCCACAAGTTTCACTATATAACAAAGTCTCACTAGAGTGCATAAACCCAACTATGAAATTCGAGGGTGCGATGTGATGAACTTCGAGAGGTATCTGAACATTCTGGACAATGTACCGTGTCATAAGGCTGCTTTAAGTGTGTGTTTTGAATATAATCGTCACCACTCTTTACTGACCCCCACAGAGCCCTGATCTCAACGTTATTGAACATCACTGAGATCAACTGGAGCATCGCGTGTGTTCAAAGGACGTCTACCCAACAGTCCAAGACCTCATTACGTGTCTACAGGAAGAATGGTCCAAAATTGATCAATCAACTATCGTACGCTTGTAGAAAGTATGTTCCGTAGGATTACTGCAGTCATTGCAGCGAAAGAAGGTCCTACATCTCGTTAAGGTGGGTGCAACTGCTGTTTGTTCCTCACACTATGGTGTCTGTTGACTTTTTTTTCCAAGAAGCGTATTTAAATAGTTGTAAAAACAGAGAACGACTCACGTAAAAAACATTATTAACGGAGAGTTCATAGGCATCGTCAGTGCTAGATCATAGGATGAAAAAAAAATAATAATAAAATAAATAAATAACAACAAAAAATTCTAAAAAAGTGCCACCTAATATGGTTAGTCATTAGCTACTCAGGTGGCGCTTTTTTTTTTTATAAATTATTTGTTAATGTTTAATTGCCATTGTGTGATCTCGTACTGATGATGCCTATGATACTTAGACGAAAATTGTACGTTAAGAAAGTTGTTTACGTGAGTTTTTCTCCTTTTTTACAATTCTTTTTATAATGTCAACTGACGGTATTTCATTATTGAAGCATATTTCCAGTTACTTCGTGCATTGTAATTGGCCGCTTTGCGAAATGGTTGATTCGGTTGAATGTTTGTAGTTGCGAAGAACTTCACGGAGGCGTTTATGTATGATCGAATATCACCAGATATTCGATCTTATTTGGATGGATAAGTTCATGTTCAGAAGCCCAGTTTCTTGGTATCCGAAGAGTTCACCGAAAAGGCAATTAATTGAATGAACAATTCATCGAACGACAATTCGTCGAAAATGCAGTTCATAGAAAAACCAATTCGTCGAAAATTTTAACTTTTCGAAAATGTTATGATAAAAGTGATCCATTTAGAACAAAAACTGAACCGTACAGAGAGTGAGATAGCAATGCTACTTTAATAGAGAATAATTATAGAACAATATGGTTTCTTGTTGTCTTTCTTGTCCGATAACTGTTTCATGTCTGTTCATGGGACTGATTTGCCTGTTTCCGGGAGGAAAAGCCCAGCCTACGCAGACTCCATTATTATTATTGTTACTAGTAGTAAAATGCGACTTCAATACAGCAATTATTATGAGATGAATTTTATTCATCCCAGAATAATTCAAATAGAATTATTATGGGATGAATAATAATGAATGCGGGAAGTTTAGTTCAGTTAATGAACGAAGTGTGGTCCGGAGTGATGCTCATACTCCGTGCCCAGATGGAGTATGATGAGGTTATGTTCCGAGTTGAGGTCATGTATTGCTCGCAGTTGGTAATCTTATGCTGAGAAGTCAGTGTACCATTAAAGTGTGTAGATTCAAGAGAGCCAATGACTGCTGAAATTCCTACTGGTGAGGAATGCGTCAGTGAATCCACTGTTGCATGTTAGCATTCGGATCGCCTACGAATAGTATTATCTAAGCCTTAACAGATCTTCAAGATGAGAGTCAAGTAATCCTTTACAGGGAAAAGGTTATACACATTGTAAACCATAAGACTTCCAGCGGGTTTAACTTTATACAAGTAAAGCGGCTTCGTGGGCTTAACTGATGGTAATAACTTCGTTTATGTTTTATTTTTCCCTTTCTTTTTCAGGTTGCGGATGGTACTCATCTCTACATTTTACATAGCGGCATTTTGTCTTACAAAATCGTGTTGTTGCTTATTAATTTTAACTAGCACGAGCAATACGGGTTGTTATTTGTTTTGTATATATGACTAATCATGATGGGGACGAGACAATGATTTTTGTCGATCAATTAGAATCTGCTCGGGAGTCACTGTTTCGATTTTTAAGACGAAGGTGCTTTATGAGCTGTTCTTATCATCAACGAATTTAATAAGTTTATGATTAGTTACCGTTTCCGGTATGCGGGCTCCTTCGTTCTGTATTTTTAGCCTTCGAGAAGCTAATCTTACGAGATTTAACGCAAGCCACTACCGTCGTCTAAAGGCAACAGTTTAAACAAGTAAGCTATTGTCATACGCAAAACATCACTGGTTTGATGGGTGAAGCACTAACGCTTTTTGCATTCCACTTTGTCTGTAAGGGAAATTCTTTGAGTGGAAAGTTATTCCGCTTCATTGTAGTCCGAAACTTGCTGGATCAGCGGGTTTGGATGATTGCTTGTCTTGGTGAAGAACTTTTCTGCCAGATCATGGAGAAGGGAGGAGATGTAGGGAATGTAAACTTCTCTATGGATCTGTGAGTTTCTAATAAACCATGGGGCATCCAGAATCATTCTTAGGCATTTGTTCTGTATCCTCTGCAGTTTTTGAATATTTGTATCCGAGGTCATCACTTGCGCATCTCCACGCGGGAGATGCGTCAGTAATGACTGGGCGTATTACCATCTTGTATATAAGTAGCTTGTTCCGAGTATCCAGTTTGCGTCTGCTGTTGTTCATGAAGTAGAATTGCGCGATTACTTTGGA
Source organism: Typopeltis vanoorti (assembly GCF_054136105.1). NCBI lineage: Eukaryota > Metazoa > Arthropoda > Arachnida > Uropygi > Thelyphonidae > Typopeltis > Typopeltis vanoorti. Next base: position 62,110,473 of record NC_143563.1, on the reverse strand, counting down.
TGGCTTCGAGCCAATGTGTTTTATATGATGGTGAATTGGAGTTTTTTGTCAAGTAGCACGCCGACATATTTAACTTTAGTCTGCCATGGAATCATAACTGCTTATAGGTGTATGTCCTTCTTGCTGTGGACCTTCTTTTTGGAAAACAGTATGGCTGAACGTTTTGGGGGGTTTACTTGAATCCTCCAGTCCACCAGCCACTTCTCTAGTATGTGAATATTGCTTTGGAGTCTTCTGATTGCCAGTTGAGGACAGGATCTATGAAGACTGCAGCTGTTTGGAGGTTTCAGTTGTAGCCTTTCGTGATATGCTCAGCCAGTCGATGTATCTGTTGTACACTGCTATGGTCTTGACGGAATGCAAATTGCTAATTTGGAATAATTCCTAGTTTGTCCTTTTCAGATTGAAGCCTTCTGAGAATAACTTTTTCAGCGCCCTTTCCGAGACTGGATAAAAGACTGTAGCTTTCTGGAGTTGACGCTTCTTTCCAATCTTTTTTGATAGGGATGTTGTCGGCAGTCTTCCAGGTTATGGGAAAGTGCTGAAATCTAAGGATAGCGTTGATCATGTTGACTAAATGAATAATAATTTTTCTAGGTAGTAATTTTATTATTCTGTAGGTGATTCAATCTGGACCTGGAGCCTTTTTGTTGTTCAGGTGGGTTATTATTTCTGCTGAGAAGTAGGTGTGATAGGTTCTGAATTATCCTTTTGTTGTCTTAAGACTTGCTTGACACGGCGGGAAATTTAAGCTATTGTCATTTTTTTTTTTTTGACTAGATAGGTAAAGCAAGAATGCTTTTCACATTCTCCGTTATCTGTAGAAGAAAATGTGTGGATAGCGTATTATTGAGCTATAAGCTCTGATCGTGGCAGGAGAGTAACAGCAATAGCCGAGCCTCAGTTAGAACTTCATTGTCTACAGCATTGCCATCCATTGCCCTACATGGGTACCCATTTTAGTCGTCTCGTACGACATTCATGGGCTACAGTGGAGCTATTTTTATCCCAGGCACCACACGGGCAGCTATTGTCATTTTTTTTTTTATGGCTAGATGGGCGAAGTAAAAATGCTTTTCACATTCCCCGTTATCTGTAGAAGAAAATGTATGGGTAGAGTAATATAGCGCTCTAAGCTTTGATCATGGCAGGAGGGTAACAACAATAGCTCAGCCACATTTAAAACTTCATTGGCTACAGCACTGCCATCCATTACCCTCCCTGAGTACCCATTTTAGTCGCCTCGTACGACATGCATGGGCTGGTTTGTAAATAGAGCCCTTTCGAAAAATTAAGACGATTCCCCCAGACCACTCCCTACTAGTGGCCGAAAGATTGTCCAACTCAGCGTTGGTTCCACTCAGTGACGGGCCTTCCACCACTCAGTAAAACCGCTCATATTCCAGGGAAAGCATCCACCGACTAGGCCCCTCACGAGCCGCACCGGAGAACACTCTCCCCAGAGACTCAAAATTCTCTCTCAGGGCAAAATAAATAATAATTCAAGAAATGAAAAACATATATTACTTTCAAGACTGTTTATTTGTAGTGACGGTAATATTACATTGTTATAATAATTTTTTAACACAGTCGCGCATACGAAGTTTATAATAGGAATCTAATTAATAGTGTAGGTAGATCAGTAAGAGACTGGAAGAAGTCAGTTTTCATACCATTACACAAGAAAGGTGATTTCATACCATTACACATGAAAGCATGCAAGTATTATAGAACTATTAGTTTGATATCTCATGCAAGCAAAATTTTATTAAAGATCATGCTAAATAGGATTGAGGCCAAAGTTGTGTCAGAGATGCCCGAGGAACAAGCAGGTTTTAGGAAAGGTAGGGGTACCAGAGATCAGATCCTTTGCCTTAGACAGATCATAGAAAAATATAAGGAATTCAGACTCCCTATGGTAATCTGTTTCTTAGACTACTCTAAAGCTTTTGACTGTGTTGAGCATGTGAAACTGTGGGAAGTAATGAAAAGAATGGGTTTTTCCTCAACACACTATCAGGTTGATAGCCAACTTGTATAAGGAGCAAGAAGCCACAGTAAGAACAGGCGTTGGATTGACTGACTGGCTTCAAGTTGGAAAATGAGTTAGGCAAAGATGTTTACTTTCTCCTCACTTGTTTAGTATGTATGCAGAGGACATCATGCGTGAAGCATTGGATGAGCTCAAGAGGAATTACGATAGGAAGTAGATTGATCAGTAATCTGAGGTACGCTGATGATACAGTACTCCTTTGTAATGACATGGAAGAACTAGGAGTAATTCTTGACAAAGTTAACAAGATCAGTAATAACAGAGGACTTCAACTCAATTCTAGCAAGACAAAGATCATGGTTCTCAAAGGAAAAACAAATAGAGAAGCTCTTGAGAAACAAATGTATCTTAATGGAGAAAGAATTGAGGAAGTCAGCAAGTTTGAGTACCCGGGATTCATTATTAATGTGAAGAATTGCTGTTCAGAAGATGTCAGAAAAAGGTTAGGAATGGCTAAAACAACAGTCAGAGATTTGTCTAAAATCTGGAAGGATGGATCTATCTCCACGGGAACAAAGTTGAGGATTTTGGATGCAGTTGTTTTTCCAACAGCGACTTATGGATGCGAGACTTGGAACCTAAAGCAGTCAGATAAGAAACGGATATCTGCTTTTGAGATGTGGTGTTACAGAAGGCTGTTGAGGATATCATACACTGAAAGGCGTACAAATGAATGGGTGTTAGAAAAGATTAGTAGAACTTTAAGGCTCCTTAAGGATATTGACAGAAGAAAATTAAAATATTTTGGACACATAGAAAGGGTGGAAGGAGGACTTCTCAGAACAGTAATAGAAGGTAAAGTTCCTGGAAAAAGAGGCAGGGGTAGACCATCAATGAGATGGATGGATGGCGTGTGTGGAGTGACTGATCTTCAGAGAGTTGAGGCTGCCAGAAGGGCAAACAACAGGACTACATGGCGAGGCTTAGTGTGGAACATCATCGAGCATCGGAGTGACCATACGGCATCTGTAGATGCCCAGTGAACACAGAGAGAGATCAGTAAGGAATAGTTGAGAATACGCGATGCTATTGAAATGGAGAAAGAATAGAATAGAATTACGCATTCGTTTATATTGGTATTTGTTTTTTATTCGTTATTATTTACATGACAGAGTGATTATATAAAAGCGCGAGTCGGGGAATATATTGCATTTTACAAAATTACAACATGTTTTAATTTATAAAATCAAACTATGTTTTAATTTGGCAAAGTGAGTTCAAGAATACGTAACCAAACTAAAAAAAAAAAAAAAAACTGCTATAATGAAGAATACACACACAGAATACCAGAATACAAGTGGTGCAGCGTGGATTCTAACAGACGGGGGCTCTGCCGTCTGAGTATTGGCGGAATAACCATAACATCAAGGACTGAGGAAATGCGGTTCCAATAAGCCGGTCCACAGAGGCTTGAAGGTAGCAGCCCTACCCCTGGACTTACTATACTTCGGCAAGCAACCAATTTGTAGGACATCTTACTTAGCTTTCAAGTCTCATAAAGGAAGAAAACTTGGACAGCCTAAATATTGGATTCTCGACTCAGCTCGACAAACGATAAGAATTGGAAAAAAGAAAACATTTTCAAAATGGCAACTTGGAACGTAAAGGGAATTGGACACAAGGATAGCCAATTGGACCAAATACTATCACAAAAAATATATATATTTTTGTGATAGTATTTTGTGATAAATAAATAAAAATTGCAGCTATAACAGAAACTAAGAGGAAGCAAATAGGAACCAAACTTACATCAAACTACATCCAAATTTACTTTGGTGTTTCTAAAGAAGAAAGAGCCCACTGTGGAATAATGCTTATGCTCCATAATTCTTTAAAAAATAATATAGAAAACTATAATATATATCACAATGAAAGGATATTACAGACTCGAATACGGCTAAATCAAAAACACCTAACAATAATAGCAGTTTATGTCCCTATTGAAGGCAATGAGGAAGAAAGTAATGAATTCTACAATATGCTACAAGATGTCTGGAACAAAGTAGATAAAAATGATTACATCCGTTCTTGGAGACCTTAATGCCATAATTGGAGACACCCCTATTTCTGTACACAATCAGAAATAGGAGTGTCTCCAATTATGGCATTAAGGAAACTATTATGGAAACTATGTAGAACGTATATGCAAAATAGCAACGGGAAAAATTAGTTGATTTTTCAGTATTTAATAGTTTAAAAATCACAAATTCATTCTTACGCATAAATATACTTGGTCAGCAAGTGGTTCGCAGTCAATCATAGATTATGTAATAGCTAGTAAAAAACTTGCAAAATTCATTCTAGATACGAGAATATACCGAGGTTGTGAATTAGAAACGGACCACTTTCTTCTTGTTTCAAACCCAAGATTCCCACCTCAGTGGTTAATGAGAAAAGTCCATTCATCTGAACAGGAAATCTTTTTTAAGATTGGTCTTTTAAAAGACCCTGGCATTAAATGGTTCGATAAAAAAAGAATAATGAAAAAATAGAAAATATAAACTTTGGCAAACGGACAACTTTGTCGCTGAATTTGAAACGGATATTACACGCCCACAGTCCAAAACTTTTAAAATATTCAAGAGAAAAGATATCCAAGAAAAAGCACACGTCTTTCCCATCGATCAGAATACCTGACTACGTTATTATAGCAACCTCTGAACACATGATAAAGATTTTGAAACAATAAACTTCGATAATGAGACACTCTTGGATCCTATATCAACAGACGAGTTAGAAACTACCCTAAAAGTCGTAAAAACCATAAAACACAAAGTGACGATTGAATGGGTTGAATACTGAACTAACGAAATATGCTGGCCCAAATCTCAAAATTCGTTTTCTTAAACTAATAAATAAAACATGGAATGGTGAACCACCGCCAAAAGACTGGCAGAAGGCAATCATTATTCATATACAAAAGAAGGGCGATATTAATAACTGTGAAAATTATAGATCAATTAGTCTCCTAAACTCTGGATACAAAATCTATAGTAAAATTCTGAAAAATAGACTGTCCCAATTTTATGAAGATAAGATAGGAGGAGAGCGGAATGGATCCAGAAGAGACCGGTCTTGTGCAGATGGATACTTTACCTTAAAAATGTTATTGGAAAAACATAAAGAATACAATGTGGGAACCCATATTGCTTTTATTGATCATTCTAAGGCATTTGACAGAGTTAACTGCAATAAACGTTTTAAAATATTGATAAATGATAGAGTTCCTCATCACATAATTAAAGCTATCCATGATACATACACAGACAACATGATTGCAGTCCAAATTAATGGAAGAATCTTTGACTGGGAACCTATAAACTGGGGAGTAAGGCAAGGCTGTGGCCTATCACCCATTCTCTTCACAATCTATATGAATTCACAATCTGTATCACAGTACATGGTTATATTCCAATTAACAAAAATGCACGAATATAAAGACAATACTGTTTGCAGATGATCAGGCTATACTTGCAATCCCTGAAATTGATCTGCAGTACTCTCTCTACCCATCATCATAATCTAATAGTAAAAAAATTAATGTGGAAATTTCAGAAGAGAAGAAAAAGGTACTTGCTTTTAAGGGAAGAGAACCAACAAGATGTAAAATCTGTTTAGACAATACAATTAGTGAACAAGTCAATTCTTTCAAATACCTTGGATACCACCCAACGTACAGAGAAGAAAAAGACATAGAAATGAAAATTACAAATTTCAATAGCGCTTTAAATATTATAAACATTGGCAAGACCAGCACTGACTTATGGAAGTGAGGTCTATGAAAGTATCATGACTCATTCGTTCGTTTCAGGTGCCATGATTTCGCATATACGGATTGAATGAGTTTGGTCGGAAAGACCTGGGTTCGATTTCCTTCAGTGACGTAAGGAACCTTTATCTGATCTCTTTCGACTAAAGGTGAGGTAGCTGATCTCATACGGAGGTAGTGGTTTTTTTTTTTTAACCGGAACCTCGGGTTTTTCGTTCTCCGGAACAAACAAACCGGCCCCTTGAACACACATGGATTACAGTCAGGAATACGTCCTAGCCATATGCAGGTCCTGAGCCTGGATAAAATTGGGGGTTCACCATTGCTTTCACCATTGGGGAAAGCAATGGTGAACTACCCTGTAATAATAATAATAATAATCGCGCCAGGAATACTTTATGGGCAATACCTACAAACTCACTTACGGTCGGAAGCGACTGAAAGGGAAAATTAGATAAGATTGAATGAGTCATGATCACATGTTAGAGTTATAATTTTACTGTTATAATCTTACTGTTGCAAGATATTTCTTTATAGAAATCAAATTTAGAGTAAGAAGTCGTGTTGAGTGAAGATGCAGAAGTACCCTGTAGCATGTCAACTCATCCAAAACAGAAGAAGAACGAGCAATGATCCTTCTCATTATTATGGATTTTCCTGAATAATTATTGAATCCAGTAAAGTGATTAATAACAGTGCCATGAGCATATATTCCAATTACTTATTCCATAAAGTGTCTAAAATACTTTGTTTGGCTTATTGTATAAACTATATGATATAGTTTATATTATATGAACCATATGATAAGCTACGTTAATAAGTTAAAAAAATTATGTTTGTAAGTTTTTAACTTCTCGAAATTATGTTCAAATTGTTGTTCTAACTGTTTATTTATCCTTAAATCGTTCTTCATTAGAATCTAATTCTAATTATTAATAGTATTATTCATCAATGTACATTTTATTTAGTTAACTAATGTATATATACTAAAAATAATAAAAGTAACTGTGGATGTTTGAATATCATTATTATTATAATAGCAAATAGTTGCGATGATATCAAGCTGAATAAGCATGCGGTATGCGTCCCCCCCCCCCTCCAACAGATATACACGCATTAGAAAACTTAAGAAAATAATGTCCCTGTTTGGGAATTTCTCAAGTTGGCCACTCTCGTGTAAATATAAGTAAACATAATGTTACAATTATATCAAAGCTTATATATAAATACATTATGTAAATAATTTAATATAAAGATACATGCAAATATAATAATAATATAACTATAAATAAATAATTCGTATTATAATATAAACATATGCATTACAAATATAATAACATAACTAGAAATAAATAATTATTATAATATAAACATACACCATAAATATAATAATATAACTATAATAAATAATCCGTATTGGAATATTCTGCTTTTCCCTGTTATATATATGTTACAATTATAAATAAATATAAATATATCCAAAATCTTATCAAATGATTCATTAATTATCCCTAAATAAGAGACGTAATTAAGCAGCTACAAAATGATTTATCTTGATGGCGTGCAAAGCCACTTAGATTGTAGAGGAGCAGATCTTTTTTTTTTTTTCGATTTTTATTTCAGAACACGAAACAGTGGTCATTACTGTATTTTCCTCACCACCACCGATATAATTTCGCGAAGGAATAATACAATGTTTTAAAAGAAGAACATTTGTCATTTAATCTTACAATTCTGTGAACTATAGACAGACGCATGCATGTATTTTCAGATGCCTTTCAGCTACAACTGTCGTAGCAGCCTTACAAGAATGGACTAGTGGGTGCAGGAGAGATTTGAGAGAAAGGAGGTAGTGTGTGTGTTATGTATTGGGGGGAAAAAAAGAGGGAATAGAAGGCCAGCGCGTGCCGAGGGGAAAATAAATGCATTCTACCAGACAATACTACGAAGGTTATAGAGGCGAAACGCCCTGTGTTTGTGAGCCGAGCCGACCCGGATATGGCGAGGTATTTGACACTAGTGCTAGTTTCTGACCCTAGTAGACGTATTACCGGGGCACTGGCATGCGGGGCTGCGCAACGCGCGCGCGCGTGCGTGCGGCACACCTCGTGCCGAATTATGCAATGGGCTTCCAGTGGTTAAAAGTTAAAAGAGAGAGAGATCGTGACCCTTTCTTCGTAACAGTTCCATCCAGCCTTCGATATCACTCTTGCAACATGCAGGCTGACGGGGAGCGGCGAGGAAGATGACTGGCTAAGCCTCGCTTTCTCACTAACTCATGGGAAAGGGATTGTGCTGGGCTGTATTGAGGAAGTTCGAGATTGTGCTTTACTGGTCTTAATTTTGTTTCCAAACTCCTACGTGAGTTCTTTTCTCCCCCCCACCATTCACTCCACCCTTAACTTAAAAGCAACGCAGTTCTCTATGTGAACAACCAACAAAGGTTTTTACAGGGTGGAGTTGGACGACATCGATTTCTAATCATACTCACGAAAAAAGGAATTGTTTTTTTTTTTTTTAAACCGAATGAAATTGATAGCAATAAAACTGCTTCATTATTGCCGCTCTGTAGCTAATGGGCATTTATCAGTTTTTCAAACGTCGAGGAACACGAATCGTATGCATGGGAAGTATATAAAAGCAACTTGCATTTCAACTGTTTTTCAAACTCTCTCGTATTGTAATTAATTTATCAACATTATATAACTAACCAATCAGATTTCAATGACGTCATCATTTTTGTTTCCTACTTGAAATTATAGTCGATTATATTCGGGATAATTCGTTTGTCTGAACATTCTCTAACTAACCAATCAGATTTCGGTAACGTCATCCTTTTTTTTTTTATATATATTTTCACCTGCTTGTGAAATGTTCATTTCTCTTCGCCATTTTTTTATGGTTTAATGTTTTTATATGTTCCGGTTTACTAGCAGGGAATTTGTTACTTTATTCAAAGGAGAATTTAAAAAAAAAAAAAAGTTGTTGGCTAACCATAAATGTCGCCTGAAAGCAAACAGTGTCGCTCTAAGGATATGAAGGGAGGTGGGGGGTAATAGTGGATGAAGGAGGAGCAGGAACAAAAGCGTAAGAAATCAGCAAAGGTCATGTAAAACTCAATGATAAACGATTCAACCGTCAGTCCCTAGATAAAAGGGGGGGGGGAGAATAGAATAAAACTTATCGTTACCCATCTTCTGCTCTGGCATTTGAGTAGTGTTATATCACACCTGCATTTTCGGAGTAAAGATCTCTAGCGGAATGGTGGGGGGGGGGGGGTTGAAGAAGACGGTATGGTTTGTCGAGCGTAAACAAGCCCGAACATCTACCGAATTTACCAACCGATTGAAACCTCAAGATCTTCACCCCTTTGTGTCTGACCTAAGTGTATGCACTACGAAAACAAATGGTTTATTTAACTCCGTCTAGGCCCACCAGGGGCCACGCCTATAGAGACTCGCTAAGGTATACCCGAATGTGGTAAACGTACATAACAGATGTGTGGGTGGTGCATAGCAACCTTATAAATACTTCGTCCCGTGTTTACCAAACTCCGTATTTCTCCCATAAGTATGACGCATGCCAGTATAGCGTTGATCTATCTCACCTCCGACTCACAAATGACGAAATACAAAACGTTTCTGGAAAGTTCAAAGGTTAGCAAAGGGGGATGTACTTAGGCGGCCGTAACTTTAGACGATGCCAGGAACTCATAACATTAAAACCAACCAATACACGCTTGTGAAACTAAAAAAATAATAATAAAAAAAAAACAGGTGGGGGAGAAGAAAAAGCCTCATCGTGATAATAAACTCCCCCAAGTATTCTTCCCTAAGGACATCGATTTATCATATACTGATGTTAGAGGTCGCTGTAGTCGGCCTCCACCCACCTGGCACTATTAATTAAATGCGTTTCCATAGGTCCTCTTCATCCATCAGAAGATTCAGAGACCGACAATACCACCCCACCCCCTCCTTTTCTTCCCTGTTTTTAACCAGTTGTCTCCCTTCCTTTCTTTACGTTGCGGCTGTTAGTTAAGACATTTGGAATTGCTGCTTCAAGTGAAGGTCAAATACTGAAGTTTTGCTATCTTTTTTCCTGTTTGATGTTAGAACGCAGAAATAATTAAAAGACATGAGAATCAATCGAAGAATTCAGATAAGAAGCATCGCTTTTGAATGTTGTAGTTTATGCCAATTTCCGTATACGTCATCAGTGTTACCAAGGCAACTCTAATGATTCATTACGCCCCAAGTTTTTCTGGGAATGGCACAAAAAAAAAACCAAAACTCAATAAGGTGACGAAGTCCAACTTTGAATATCGATGATACAAGATAGGAGATTAATTTCTATTTCATTAAGGAAATATAATTTAAATACTTCCGAGCGTTAATCTAAGACGAAAAATGAGACTAATCCTTACGAACCAAAAAAATAGAAGCAATTGAATAGGATGGAAAAAAAGTGGGTTGAACTCGCAACAGACTTCGAAGATGCTAGGTCGAAGGTGGTTTAATGTTCGTTTACAAATTAACACACTTTTAACAAATTAACAGAGGAAAAAAAAAGTTAAGGATGGAGAGAGAGAGAGACGGAGTGGGTGGGTAGGAAGGACAATTACGACATCTCTGATGCAAAGAAAAGGTCGAGGGACCATCTCATCTTCCCGAGAGGTGAAACCTAAGTTATTACTGTGGGGTGAAGGGACCAACGATAGGAAGAAAGATGACTCATTGCTGGATACAGTTCTAACGACCCTTCGTGTAAAACCTGGAGGGGGTGAGTACACTTCACGTGACTTACCGAGACGGATATAACCCTGGAGACCAACTATCCTGGGTTGGGCAGGTCAGAGTTCGCCAGTTCGAGGAAGCGTGCGGTAGATACGCCTGTTGTTGTCGCCTAAAGCTCACAATTATAGGCGAAGATAAAAAATAGAAATCATCAAAATATGTAAGTACGGTTTCTAATTGTGAAGCCGTGACTGCCGCATCCACATTACTCTCTCCTCTTCCGCCCGACTATTCCTACTATCTATCTTTCTGTCATGTCATGCTTAGTGTCCTGACTTTCATATCAGAGAGAGGAGATTTGTTAGATAAATAGGTGGAGGAAATAGAGAATTATTCGTTAGATATTTAGAGGGAGTGATGGGGGGGGGCGGCTTAGAATTCGTTAGACAGAAAGTGGGAATATGCATATCGGTGCACTCGTTAAATTTTCGTACTTTCACACACGTCAATTGTTTATCCTTAACCGCTATTGAAATATTCCGTTCCAGGAGTGATTGACCGATAAGCAAGAATGAGCAGTCATCGTAGATTAAATCATTATGGAAATTAGCTGCTTCCCATACTCGCATCTGTAATACGACGATGCACCAAATCATATATCTGAAGAAACGTTTCTGGCTTTGCCAATCCTACTGCTGGTTTACGAAGAAAAACAAATGATTGTATCGATTACTAAAATACAGTCAAAAAGATTTCAATTTGCCATAAATAAGATAATAAAACTGAGAATAATACGGATCCCTTATTATTTTATAGCCGAATTTAAAAAGAAACTTAAAAGTCGGAATTTACCGCACAAGTTTACACTATTTAAAAAACACCAACTATGCCTAAGGATTCCGTATGTTAGCTTTTTATTGGTGCTAAATTTGGTTTCACTAGCCTGACAGCAGTTGTTTCTCATCAGATCTGGCAGAAACTTTAAGAGGAAAAAAAAAAAAAAACTCATTCAATATCATAGCAATGTATGCCAGAAAGTTAAATTCATCATAAGTGAACTCCCGGTAGGTGCAATAATGATAAAAAGTCCATAATTGTAAAAAATAACAAACATTTGACGACTGCGCAGAGCCCATTGAAGTGGTGCATACCAAGGCGACTCTGTTGGACAATGTTATATTTTCATAAGTTCTCTAGTAAATTTCGGAATTTTAAATTTGTTTTTATATTTGGCTATAAAATATGAGTGGATCCATAATAATATCCTCTACTTTAATATTTTACTTAATAAATAATATAAAAAATTAGACATTAATGACTTTTGGAAATATTAATCAATGAAGATATTTGATAGGGAGAAAACTTATTGAATGAATCAAAAAATTTTCAGTGTTGTTTATAAGAGATCTTCGTTAGGTGATGTCTTTTTTTTAACGCTTGGATGATCGATTAAACGTTAGGTAATAAAAGATATTTTATGATCATCGCTAAATTGCGATAAAAATTAAATATAATGAGAGAGATACGTTTGGAAAATCACATTATAAATAATCAATGAAATTCATGTTAACGATCGATAACTAATTAATAATTCTTTACCAAATCATTTATAAAACGATTTTTAATGTTTAGGGCTGAATGCATTCCTTTTTTGAAGTTTGTTTGAAATAAGAACTCTAATAGCTATTAAGATGGCGCCTTGGAATTTAAGTCTTTTTTTTCTTCTTTTTTTTCTTAATATAGATCGGTCTGTTCCACTTTTAAAGGAAGTTTCAGTAAGTTAAAAAAACAGAAACTAAAGTGATTACTGTAATTGAGATCCTACGATTAGTTTGAGTGTATTGAGATGAAAGAACGGAAGTCCGTTAAGATGAGGGGGGTTGAAAACTACCAACATCCTCATAGTAATTCGTGCACGATGTTCAATGGCTCTCCCCCCCCCTTTTCTCTCTGTTCTTTCCACCTCTTTCTGTCTATTCTCTCCCTTAAAAGACAGGGAGAGGCAGTGATAACAATCTTAATCCACTTTCTGTATCCATTCCAATGTCATTAGTCTGTTTTCTACATTTCAAAACGACTGCAGAAATTGAATTAAAACCAACAGACCTGCTGTGGTGTATTAACCCAGTTCCTTTGCGGGTGGACCGATTAAAGAACTATGAGTACTCAAGCCTGGCTGTCTAAGTTCACCGTAATCATCGCCATCGTGACATGCTGGCGTCAGGCGTTCCACACACACACACACACACACACAAAAAAGTGCAGTACACGTGGCTCTTCTTACGATCGGTATCTTGGCGACATAGGCCCGACTCACTTTCTCCGGCTGTTTCATTTACCACAAAATGCCGAGTTCATTACGGGCGCAAAAGCGAATGTGGCCTCGCTCATCGTTAAGGAGCGCGCGAATGGGGCATTGCACAGGTGCCGCTGGATGGCAGGTGTTTTATGTGCGTCTCTTGAGGTCCAGGTCGAATTGCGGGCACCTACATAACGACGAAGCCACAGATCTACTTATCAGAGAGTATCGGGGTGGTTGGAGGGGAGGAGAAAGAGGGATGCTAGGGGGGGGGGCCCACCCACACACGGTCGTAGGGCTGTCGGCCGCTGCCATATACGTGTCTGGCATTGCGGGAAGAGACACCGTCCTACTACACCACTATACAGAGGCGAACTCTCTTTTTCTCTCTTTCTCTCTGGCTTTTAGACGCTATCACTACCACTAAATCTCTTGCGTGGGTCTCAGGGCTGATTTCGCTCTTTGTAATAGTGAGGGGGGGGGGAGGGAGGACTCGGTGGTTCCTGACCTAGGACGTCCCTTCATACCAACTCTGCAAAGAACGCATCCAGTAAGTAGTTTCTGACAGGAACACAGAACGCGATTTATAGACCAGATAAAAGTCAGGTGGGACACCTCCCACACTTGTTTATCCCTGGGGCTAACAGCACTGAATTAGTTGCACTTTCTCCCCGAGAATGCGTGCGCTTGGCTTAGTTTTTTTAACTATTTCTAAATGTCTGAAATAAAAGAGAATCATGATACGATGATGATGGAGAGAATCAAAGAATGAAAAAAAAAAAAAAGCTTACTTATCTATCTGTGTAATAAAGTACTATAGTGTCGTTTATTTATTGACTAAAATAGATGTCATTGTAACCTGATTAACAATTTTGGACGAAATAGTTAATGAATACTGTTACAGTAGCCTCTGAAATATTTGGGTTCCCATTTAGTTTCGTTTTTTTTTTTTTTTTTGTTGCATATTTCACGTATGGTTGCGTATAAAAGAAAACAACATTGAAAAAAACATTGATAGACTAACAGACAGCTATTATCACTTTTTTCTCTTCATTGTATGCATCTAGATTTTTGTTGAAGTTTATCGAGGATCCCATCGTGTATTGTTCTGTACGAGACCCCATTTCAGGATATCGTCTATGGCTAATGAAACAGTCTATGTTTCGGAATGTGTGATGGAATACATCCATTCTCTCCTTCCCTTTTTTTTCTCTTTCATTAACGACATATGGAAATGTATCTTGTTGGATGCAGATATTAAAATTCGATGCACATATCTGTGTCGGATGGGCATTGGCAGTCGACTTGTACATACTTGTTATTCAAGAAGACCACAAAGAGTAAGCGAATGTATTGTGTTGTTATCCTCGTTTGTTTTGTTAATGTAAGTATAGCCTTCTCCTAATTTCCTGAAGAAATGTTTCTTGTTTTTCTGCGCCACGCAAACTTAAATAGAAGAAAAAAGCATCTTATAAGTACAGATTCTATGTCTTGGCTATCGATCTTGTGTTGTAATATTGCAAGAAAGGCAGTTCTTTAACATGATAAAAGTCACTTTACTCTGGATTATGAAGAACGAGCGGAATAATGTGGAACAAAAAATTGCCTACAACAAAATAAAGTCCTTATAAGGACTGGCTTAAACGGGCGAAGCAAGAATGCTTTTCATCTTCCCCCTTATCTGTAGAGGACAGTGTAGGAATAAGGTGTTATTGAGCTATTAAGGCTCTGATCATGGCCGGAGGGTAACAGCAATAGCCAAGCCTCAGTTAGAACTTCATTGGCAACAGCATTGCCATCCATTACCCTCCAAGGGTATTAATCACCGCATCTCATGGTCGATTCCTCAGAAAACCGAAGTTAATGGATTACGAAAACATAAAGGAAGATTATAATAAGAATATTTTGGTTAAAAAGTAGATGGCACATTTTGTAACAATATTACAAAGGGAAAAAGTCTTAATATATATTAATTTAAAACATTTATTTCTTTTACTTATTTTTATAATACAATAATCTTTCAAAATTGTACTTAAAATCTTTATTTTTTAAAAACTTTGAAATTAAGAAACCAAAGAATCATTATAGCCAGTAAGTAGTGCTGTAAAGGGGAAGGGTGGGGATCTAAAAATCCCCAAAATAGAATTATCTTATGCAATTTATGGATGAGCCCTACTTTATCTTTTCAGAAGCCATCAAATACCTTTTACTAGCTTCCGGAAAGATATGTCCCATTGTTTCTGGGCGAGGGTGTGTTGGTAATGTGTTCTTAAAGAAATAAATAGCACAAAAGGAAGTTATTTTAAGGAAATGATCTAGTTAATAATTATAGCTTTATCCCCTAAGGGATGCAACTGTGAAAAGTGGGGTACACTTGTTAAGTATCTTGCGAAATATTTGAACC
Source organism: Typopeltis vanoorti (assembly GCF_054136105.1). Classification (NCBI taxonomy): domain Eukaryota; kingdom Metazoa; phylum Arthropoda; class Arachnida; order Uropygi; family Thelyphonidae; genus Typopeltis; species Typopeltis vanoorti. Next base: position 62,095,212 of record NC_143563.1, on the reverse strand, counting down.
TAGATGAGATGCGTTTTGCTTTCTTGAACTGCCAGGGGATTTTTCCAATAATTGGAACGTTTCACTTTTAAAGTCAATGTTAATTTTAATCTAAGTTTTATTTAATTGATTTTATATTTTAGTTTTTAGGACTCTGTACATGAATTAGATGAGTTCGGGTAGTTAGGATCGGATCATACTGTAATTTTGAGGTGTGTGTGTGTGTGTGTGTGTGTGTGTGTGTGTGAGGAGAGAGAGAGAGAGAGAGAGAGAGAGAGAGAGAGAGAGAGAGAGAGAGATGCTTTTAATATACAGTACTTCATTTTTTTGCTATTCTTTACTGAATTTGTTTGATCATTCCAGTAGTGTCCACTAGAGGGAAGCACCAGTGTCCATATATTACAATAGACTTCGCAATTAACAGTATTAGCGACAGCTTTTTTTTTGCTTCGCATTCTTTTTGACAATGTATTCGAATGACATATTGTCTATTCGAGCGATGTCTTGACGAAAATGCCACCCGAACTGAAAAAACCACCCGTTTAGCACCACCTTACAAGTGTGAATATAAGTACAAGGGGGACCGACGAATTTCGATACGGAGCATAAAAGTGACGCCACATTAATCTCACCCCACACGCACCGCATCCAATAGTGAGGGAATGGCATCCATTTATCTTAATTTCGCTCCGTGTTACAGACGTCTGCCCAATTGGGCCGTGAAGATAATTTCACGACAGACAACTCGTGCAGCGAAGCATTCGATCGACCTCCTAAATCAAAGCTGCCAACACTTGCAAAAAAACGTTCCCAAATATTTGTAATCATCTTTGGATTCAGTTTGTCTGCAGCTCTAAAATTCTTCTCTATATTAATATCCATGATGGCAATCGGACCAGAACCTCACGAGTCTGTATTGGGAGTGGAAGAATATTATAAATGCTTATCAGCGAATCTCTGACATCACTCGAATATTATTCCCTCCAAGGACTCATCGAGGGAGGACACCTATTCTACGACTCTGTCTCCGCCACTCAATCCACCAACTGCGACTACACCAACGCCATCTACCGCCCACCACCACTACTAGTATTTCCACAGACAATCAAAAACAGCCATGCCCACGGCGGGATTCGAACCCGCAGCCTGGAGAGCAGATAGGTTAACCACTCGGCCAACCAGGCCGACATAAGATCAATAGAAATATTGCTCAATTGATTTATCTCTTCTTTCTCTCCCTCACGCACATACTCAAAGTTTTCTGTTGTTTTCGCTGTCTGGGCTTATACTTTTTTCTGTTTTTATTTCTTTTAACTTCTCAATTTTTTGTAATGGCTTAAGATCCATTGTTTTCTTCGTTTCATCTACTCCTTCATCATTTGATCAATTTTCTTCGTATTTTCTTTTTTTAATTTGTGTCCATCTTTTTTTCTAGTTTATTTCTTGTCTCTTTTCTTTCACGTACTTTAAGTTGTTTTCTTTCATCCCAGTCTTCTTATATTTTTCTTTCTTTCTTTTTTTTTTTATGTGTTTGTTTTCATGGAATTATCCCACATAATACAACAATAAATTTGATTAGGGAATCGAATATTTTTAGAGAGAGAGAGAGAAAGAAACCTACTGCTAGCATGGTTGCTTATAGACGTCTTTAGATGGTTGATGATTTTCATCGTTCGATGTGAGACCACTGTTCTTTATTCGAAGCCCATAGAGGCTAAATAAGGTACATGTTTTGATTCTGAACTAGGAGAGATGAAGAACTAACCTATAGTCCCCCATTGTACTACATACAATGGGGGAAAATTAAGGGATCTATACTATGAATTGATGGAACATCCCCCCCCCATTCCCCAGATTTGGCTCCCTCTCTCTCTTCTATCTCTTCCCAAAACTAAAACTCTTCCTCGCTGGTCAGCGTTTTCCTTCGAATCAAGAGGTGATTGCGGCTGTAGAGAGGTATTTTGCAGATCTTACTGAGAACCACTGCAGGGACGGGATAATGGCGCTGGAATAAATGTATTAGTCTTAAGGGAGATTATGTTGAAAAATAAAACTAATTTTGAAATTATATGCATCACACTCGTAAGTTTATATGCATCACACTCACAGAAGGGGTGGGATTCCCCTTCTGTGGGTGGGATGTATATAAAAAAACTTATTCCACAGAGGATGTGATCAGTTACTGCGATATCAGTCAACTCTAGGTGGACTGACCATACGTACCGTTTTTTTTTTTTTCATATTTCTCGGCCGTCCTGTAGTTTTAATAAAAATGTCAATTTTGTCCAGTTTTTAATAAAACTTATCAATATACTTTAATATTGGTCAATCATAAATTATTATTCATAACCTATAATCGTACATCAATATCATGGATACCAGTAATTTGTATAACCATAGAGTCGCATTGTTCGATACTAAATATCGAATCTGCAGTAATTTATCGAGAGAAAATTAAAAATACAAGACTTGCGCGTCTCAGACGCGACGTCTGTTCTGTTGTCATTAGTTTTTGTTTTGCTTGTATGCTAACCGGTGGCTTTGTTATTCAATGCCGGTGGTTTAAATTTCGTATTTTTTAAAGTTTAAAGTTTTATTTTTTAAAGCTTTAAGTCTATCTTTGCAAGGTCGAAGAGGCGAAACTGCAGTTTTAATATCGATCTCGAGAAAGAATTCAAATTTATTAAACTGGATAAGCTGTGTAGTGATGGAACAAAAGTGGTTTTCCATCACTATGCCAACATTGCGATGTCCATTTTCCCGTTGCTCATGGAGGCAGAAGCGGCATCAACCAACATCTACGTAGCCAGAAACATAAGGATGCTGACAACACTCTGGCTTCAGTTAAAAACATCAGCTCGTTTATGGTGAGACGTGATGGTGATAGTGAAAGTGATAAAATTTAAAATTTAAAATTTTAAATTTATCCACATCCTGACTCTAGGATGTGGATAAATTTCATCTTTACGACATCACAACGCCGTGTTTCACTGAAGACTCAAGTGTCCGTATGAACCAAAGCATACAAATGATGTGTTTTGTAGATGTGGTAACCATCATGACAAGATCAAAATATTTGCTTCCAGTACTCTGCCTTATCATGTCTAGATAGAGTATAAATCTCGAAGGGGGGGGGGGCAGGAATGCAATGACAAAATCAAGTTTCGTGTGTGCACAGCTTGGTCACCAAACTCCTTGCAATGCTGAAATCATTAACTTCAAGATGTTCTATAAGGAGTACCTTAAAGAGGGACACGCTAATCGATGATCCCTCTCTCAAGGACGGTTTTGTTCTGTTCTTGTGACTTTTCTAGAGGAGTTGATACAGAGACAGAATAGTGCTGTGCTGTCCATCATTCTCCATTTTGAGCTAAGACAGGAAAACCCCACAGATAAAAAAAAAAAAAAAAAAAAAAAAAAAACTGTTCAACGTCTGATTGCTAACCCACCGAATCTGTTTCTTCTTCATCGTCTCCTCTTGGATGCTATGCTGCTCCGAAACAGTCGATCCTCACGTTGATTTCCCCAAACACTATACCATCCAGCTGTTCAAGAAAAATATAAACAAGTTCCTTCTTTCTCCTTGACCACTTGCTTATGTACTGCACTAATAGGATCTACGAAATGTAGTTTATGAAATGTCTCGTGTGTTGGGAAATAATACTGATATGATGTTCAAAATCTTTTTATCTTTTTTCCCCCAAAAACATTCTTGTTCTCCAGTTCCTGACTAAAATGCATTTGGTTAATCTTTTCGTTTTCAATGTTATCTTTTCCACATGTCAAGCTGACATTGCTTCTAAAGATAGGACTGATTTATTGATACGTTACTTTTTCTTCAACTTCGTGAACGATTCAAGCCAGTCAGAATTTTTACTACCATGTGAAACACATTGTAACCAAATACTTTGATTTCTCTAGCTACAGAGAGAGAGAGAGAGAGAGAGAGAAATTACATTCGGACGTTGTGTGTTAGCTGACTTTTTTTTCTTGCAGACAGTTTTCTAAAATAGGTAACCTAATCTCTCTGTCTCTTCCAGCCGCCAGTGACTTCGGGGAATGAGTGTGCTGCTGTGCAGGCCATTAATATGACTAAGTGCTACATTAAACAGTACAAAACAAAGCAACAGAAAAAGAAGAAAAAGCAACTCCTAAACATGACAACACGTCCACTTGCGTTTACGTATAATACGTTCGGGTATGCATCTGACCGTTATCAGTCACCAGGGGCATGTCAAGAAAAAAGGGGGAGGATGTTGGATGCGAACAGAATTTTGACGATTACTTGACAGTGTCAGCCGATGCCGAAAAGGCTACCAAGATCAGCGGACCACCTGCCAGTGTTGGGGCGCGAATCTGTGCTTCGGTTGGTCTTAATAAAAAAATAAAATAAAATAAAATAAAAAGTCACCGGACCAGAAGACCCAGCGTTATTTGGGAGTGTCTGCCTCGTGCATCAGACGAACCCTGTCAGCACGTGGTCTTCGTCAGAGGGGTGGAGGGGGAAACGCATCCAAAGAGGCGACCGACAGTGTTGGCAAGGCAACATGTCATCGCACATTTCGTCGGCATCACTTCTCGTTAGATGGTGTGGTCTGCGTCGTACGCATGCTCGGATCTGTTTACACCAAAGAACGCGCCACGAACGTCCGCACGCTCTTAAGACTATTCCCCCCCCCTCTATTTGGGGACTAACAAGTGGGCCTTTATTCTATACGCCGATAAAAATTTATCCCCCCCCCCCTCTCTCTCTATACGATAACACACTGAAAAAAAAAAAAAACTTCCACCCACCTTCTCCTGGGAGGGATCATTCACTATTTTTCCCCTTTCCCAACCTTAAACAACCTCACCCCAGCTTGTTTTTTTTTTTCCCTTCTCATTTTCACAGAAATTTGGGAAAAGAAAAAGGGACCAGGGATGTTACCCTTTGACCTTTCTGTAAATGCAAGAATTGCTATCGAATGTCTAAAATTTTTGCAGTTAACAGTGAGCAGAGAAGGGGTCGTGTATCTGTTATTCGAGCCCTCTGAGAGTAACTTGGGGGTGAAGACACAGGTATTTTATCTGAAAGAGGGAAAATCCAGCTTTTTTTTTTATCTTCCAGTTTGTTGGTGACTGATAAAGTGTCTCAGACACCAGGCCACATGTCACGAACATTCGCAAGGCACACTACTTGGAAAACGAGTGGAATTTCCCTTACCAAACGTGTTGAACTTAAAAAAAAAAAAAAAAAAAAGATGACCATACACTATTCGAGTACATCAGTAGAAATTATATTTCATCACTTAATGGACGAAGTTGAAGTTAATACAGAGAGTATCTTCATCTAATAGAAAAAATAGCACTTTATAGTATTTGTCATTAATTTTTTTCTCTTCAACCGTAGTTCTGTATCGATGAGATTTTAAAATTGCCTTTTAGCTACTTTAAAACGGACCCTTCTTCGAAGATGTGAAAATGGTAGCGACCTTTCAAATTCGGATGGGTGAACGTGACTGACGTAAACAGCTGAGAGCCCCCCACGCATAATTAAACAGCATCTCCTTCTTATCTGGATGAGGGATATCAACTCCACCACTGCTGATAATCCGATGAATGTGAAGATATATTTTCCCAAGGAATGAGAAAGAATAAAGAGGTCATTTGTTCGTGCTCATGGGATAGCGATTTCTTTTATTGTAACAGAGTTCCTGTCATCTCGATCCCCATCCTTCTCTCAGCAACAAAAATTTATTATTTTTTGGTATATGTTTAAAGCTAACGAATGTAAACTCATCTTTGCCCAGTACATAAACTGAATTCATCAATTGAATAATAAACTTTAAGTTAAATAATAAACTTAATAGGTTTTTCAAAAATCTCCAATTTTTTTTGGCTCTTACTAAAACAAAACAGATTTTATGACTCGCATAAAATGAACTCAAGCGAAGGCAATCATGTGGTAACTATTCATGATTGACGCAACAATATAAGTTAATGTACAAATGTCTGTACTACGTAGTTTTTAAGTGTAAAATGTATGCGATCAGATGTTTATTACCAAAGTGGTAGTTTTCATCTATCAATTTAAGTGAAAATTTAATAATCATAAGTGATCTTTACTGCTAAATAACTTAACTATTAATTACAAGAATTATCAAAATAATTTATTCTTTATTTCACTTCGTTAAGAACAAAAGGCATTACGATTGTAGCTTTTATATCAAATCATTTTTTGATTTTGATATTTTTGTAATAAAAAACAAATGTTCTATATAGAAATATATAATAATTGTTTAAAATGTTTTCTAAATTTTTCAAAAATTAAAATGATTAAAAAGTAAATTTAAGCATCATTTAAACACTTTTTTATTTTTTTTAAGTTATTTAAATAAAATGATTTGCGAAAGGTTTTACGTGGCTTCATATTGATAAAAACATTTTTGTTGAGAAAGATTTATGCGAAAGACTTATTTTTAATTTTTTTAAGTTGTAAGGAAATCGAAAATCTATTTCGTTTGTGTTTCTTTATTTTTCAAGTACTGGTCTTTCGAAGCTAGCAATGATTTGTACCGAAATGTTGCGTGGCTGTTTAAAATATGATTATAAACGCCCGTAGAAATACCGACATAGCTCTGTAAGTTGGGCAATTGCTCTATAATTAATTTGGAGACTGTTGACATTAATAAATTACTGCAGGGGGGGGGACAAGAGAAACAAGTCCCGAATGAGCAACAGCGACACACACTCGAAGCACAGAGGGAGAACATGAGCTATTTTGGAACTCTTGTGTTAACTGGTAGTCAAACAGCAACGGACCACATCTTTCACCGCTGGCTAAAGTATCGTCTCGCATTTCGACGGCCTATGACTCCTTCCTCACATATGAACTATGACGTCCAAGTCAAACAAGTAAGGGAGGGTAATGTCGCGCGTGCAAAAAAACAGACAAAAAAAACCCCCGTCCGAATACAAAGGACCTTTTTGATAAAAACTTTACTTTCCAAAATGTGCCCTCCATGTTGGCTGCAGGGAGGTTTCCAGTGATGTCGGAGGTGATTAGGTGTGTGGGGGGGAACAGAGGGGGCCCAACTGATCTGCAATGCCCTAGCGAGGGTCGTTAAAGATGACTCTTTCTTCCCCCCCCCCCCCGCCTTCTTCAAGAATGTCGACGCATGTTGGTGATTTGGTGTCTCCGAAGGCGATATTTTTGGGTTAGTTTTTTAAAAGGTCAGCAAGATATGCCTGTCCCCCTTTTTGCTTCCGGTTCTGCCAATATGATTGTGGTGAATGTTGCAATTGTTTAGCGGATACCAGCATTGGACCACAAACATGGAAAGGGGAGGACGATACTGAGTGGATATGCGATCTTTTTTCCATCTTTGTTTCTTGGAACAAAACTCGAAAACTTAGTGGACTGTAAAAGGAACGTGCTATTTCTGGGATGCTATCGGATGTAGGGAAGATAGCCGTTTGTTTTGGTGATTGGAAGTAAGTCAAGAAGCTTTGGCCCTTTCAAGAATTGTCAGGAATAGAGAAAAGGAAACACCGTTGTTGCTATTTGAGTTTAGACACTCAACAAATCTGAAACTTCTGCTACTGGAGAAAGAAATGGTTAAACTTTCTATTTGGGTGTATATGCTATTGAATTCTTAGCTCCCATGTAAACCCATTAAGCTTATGTTTCTTTGATAAATTTTCTCATCTGTTTTAGCTATGAAATTTTAAATCTAAACAAGCCTGAAATTAAAAAACCACTATTACATGAATGCTTTCCGTCTAGTTTATTTATTGAGATTTGTATTAAAATATATTGGTGTATTTATAATATGTTTATTATTTTTAATTTAAATAAATTATAATTATTTATCTTTTCAAAATAAATAAAACATATAAAATACATTTTAATTTTAAATAAATTTATAATAAACAGGACGGTAACATTTTTATGAATAAATATTATATAACCATGATTTTTTTAAGGTTTGAATTACAACCGAAGCATATGTGACTATAAGGCTATCTCCCACTTAAAGACATTTACAAATATCCATACCATTGATTGGATATTTGTAAATGTCTGACTGAATGGACAGACTGAGCAACCAAGTCAACCAAGCCTGCGATTAAGTTTATATGAAGTTAAATTACTTAATATTAACAAGTCATTGGGAATAAATAAGAAATTGATATCATTTGTCATTTGTCAGGCCAAAGCAACTCGTAAATAGTTTATTTGGTTAGCCATATAAAGTTGATGTTTTTTTTTTTTTTAAATATTTTCTGAATATATAAACGTGAACTTAATATATATATATATTTTGTATATTTTGACATCTTCTTCTTCTTCTTCTTCCTAACATGTAATTTAGGCCAAGTGGCCTGTTCCGGTCTCATGCCATCTCTTTCTTGGTCTTCCGATTCTTCTTTTCCCACTTATTTTGTATCTGTATAATGATTTTGGTAGTCTGCTGTTGTCCATTCGATTTAAATGTTGTAGCCATTTTTGTTTATACTGTCTTATGTAGTAATTAATTGGTTTTATTTTCAGGGATTGTAAGATTTCTTCATTTGTTTTGTGGTCCCACTTGGTATATCCAGCTGTTTTCTGAGGAACTTCATTTCTGCTGTTTGAATTCGTTTTTCATCTTTCCTTTTCATGGTCCATGTTTCGCTTCCGTATAGGAGAGTTGGTTTTGACAAGACTTTATATAGTCTGATTCTAGTGTGTTTTTGTACCAGGGATGGCTTAAATATATTATTTATTATGCCATTTACTTTGACAAAGTTTGATATTTTAGTGTCTGCCTTTTTTTTTCTTCGTATGATAGATCACATCCCAAGTATCTGAAAGTGTTTACTTGTTCTATATTTTATTATCTATCACTATTTTACTTCTTATTGGGTTTTCTCCTTTGAATGCCATTATTTTTGTTTTTTCTTTGGATATTGTCATATTATATTGCTTTGAGATATCATTTAATGATTTTAATGATCTTTGTAAGTAATCTTCTGATGTAGCTAATACTATTTGATCATCTGCAAATAGTAGTGTACCTATCTTCATTTGCGGGGTCATTTGTATACCAAATAGGTTATGCTGCTTCCAGATTGTTAATATTTCATTTATATATATATATTGAAATGCAGAGGTGAGAGGGTTCATCCTTGTCGTACTCCTCTAATTTAACTGCTATTTTATTTCCTGTATATATTTCTTGAATAGATTGTAAAAGTTGGTTTGGTATGTTTAAATCGGTTAATATTTTAAACAATTTTTGTCAAAGGCTTTTTCATAATCAATGAAGGCCAAGCGTGTTTCTTTTTGAAATTCTTTTCTCAATTAATAATTTTAAAGTAAAAATTCGATCTATGCAGGATCGGCATTTTCGGAAACCATTTTGTTCTTCTTCCATTTTGACATTAAAATGAAGAATTTCATTTTCAGCTAGTCTTGTAAATATTGTTCTATTTATAATAACATATGCAAAAAAATAAATGATTTATAACTATATATTAATAATCACATTCTAAAATTTTAAATAGTTTAAAATTATTTTAAAAATCAAGAAGAATATTATAATTCACAAAAAATTATATATTTTAAGATATATTTAAGAGTAATTAATTTAACTTTGTCTAATGAGAGAGGTTCATATCCTTTTTTAGTCAAATATATTTACATATCATCCTTAACCATGATGGTTTAAAAATATCTGTTGTTAAAAACATGCAATGAAACCAAGAATCCATGATTAAGTCTATTTAATAAGCATTTATTAGAACTTCATACTTATCAACTGACATGTATTACAACTAATGCGCTTTATTCTTTCAAGGGAAAAAATTGCAACAGAGAGCGATTCTACAATAGGCCTATCTGTGTGGCCAGTAAGGCATCCTTTGTGGCAGGTCTGCAGGTGCCTACAAAGAGAATGATGAATGTGCGTGTTGATGGATAACTTTGTAGCTATTTAGAGAAAGAGACTCACTCTGTCTGGGATGGTGTCATTACCGGAAAGATGGATAATCTTATAAAACGACCGTCTCACTTGAGGTACCGATGTCAGCAAGATAAAGTATTTAAATTGGTCGTACAGAAACAACACCAGTTATTGTGCACTCATTTGTTATTATTGTTATCAGAAGATTTCTGCGCATGTCTGTGTATTATGGTATGGTCGGTGAATCAGACTTTTAAATATAATCTTAAAGCCTAAATAGGAATTGACTTTTCTGAAAATTCAGAACTAATCAGAAAAAAAGAAAAAAATTATCGTAATAATCAGCACAACGTTGTCAGAGATTGAGAGACCATATAAAAAATCTAGACAAGCCTGTCGGAAGATAATAACGTACATTTTTAATGCCTTTTCTTCGTCTTCAATACACAAATAATATTTATTAGCCACAGGACTTGAGGAACAAGCTATCTATATTCATGGGCTAGTGCAAGTACTACGGTATTTATTCTTCCTTTCTTGATTTCTCTGTTTGCAAGTATTCGTCTGACATCCTTCACAGATGTCAATTTAACTTAATGTTTCAATATAAACAAAACTTAAACAAACACTGAAACTTCCGAACAAACGCTTAAACAAGCATCTAATCCCCCCCCATCCACCCACCCTTTCCGGAGTCAAGTGGGTTAAACACAACCGTCAATGACCCTAAAGTGCCAATTTAGCATGAGAAGTGAGTTTGAGAAGTGTGTGCTTTATCTAAAGACGACACTCATTGAATTCTTTTAAGTGGAGCATACATCAATAATAGACTCAATACCGAACCATCCTGGTCAATCAATCACTTTATGTTATGGTATTTCCATTCAAAATAATATTAAAATGTATATTTTTTTTTATCAACTTTACAATAAAATAGACAATAAGTTCGCTGTTTACGTTTCTGAAACAATTTTATAATCAATCACCATCAGATGTCGCTAGTTGTTAATTTTCAAAATGGACGAAAACGATTAAATGTAAGTTTTATTTAAATGATTAGTGCTATTTACTAAAATAAAGAGCCAAAAGTGTCATTTCGGCGATGCAAAACTATATAAAACTATATGTATTTCATACGAAACTTTCATAATTTCTGCATTCGGCTTTGAAATAATGCTGGATTTAATATCCACTTGATTTATATTGATTAGTGCTACGTTCGTTTGCTAAATCTCGCAATCAATCACCGTCAGAGGTCGCTAGTTATTATTAATTTCGAAGTTAACGAAATCTGTTAAATGTAAGTTTCATTAAATGATTAGAACTACGCTATGTTCTTTTGCTAAAATCTCGCGCATACAACGCCCCCAAGTGGTACTAGATATAAACAGTTATATAAAAAGTTGCGTAGAATAATTTATATATATATATATAAAAAAAAACATTACTGACATGTGACAGTTTCTTTCAACGGGCTGTTGAAATGATGAAAGATAACAGAAACTATTACTCTCAGTTTCCACGAACAAACTCAAAAAAGACCCGGAAGGACATCTTGGCCAGCTGATAAATACTTCCGGTGAAAATATGCACGTTAGTATAAAGATAAGTCGGGACAAGATTTCGTGTTATCTGATAAAGAATGCAATTCCTCTGCGAGGAATGTGCTAGATGTCAAGGGATGTCAGACGCAGGTGGAGAGTTCTCAGAAAGAAACGATGGCAACAATGTGGTATTTGAGAGCTGGCGAGTTATATGGATATTGGCAGTTGTTTTAATTGTTGGCCCACGAGTCATTCGAACAGCTGGTAGATTCTGTGAATAGACCTCTCTGTGTAAGTTTTTTATTTTTATTTTTTTATTTCTCTCTTCTAGATGTGGTCAGATTCGAAAGATGCCTGAGATACTTCAAGTTAATTTCAAGGAAAATGAATGAGTTGTTCAGGTTTAAGCTAATTATAAAACGTTTATGCAGATGTCGCCACCATCGAAATTGCATTTTTGGCTTTCTTGAATGTTTTTTTTTTAATCGTAAATGACATCAAAGGATTACATTTCAGCATCGCGGATGGATGAACAAGGTATTCCAAATTTGTTTTTAAGAAACTATATTTAAGAAATTGCGAAAATTGTGAGATATTTTGAAGAAATTTTGCTCTATAGTAAGATTAAGAATGTTTTAGTTTAATGGGCGACAGTTTCACATATCAAATTTCGTATTAAAAAAAGAAAAATATATATATACACGTAATGAGTATGCAGACTATTTATATTAATTCCTCTTTACAACAGCTGTCAATCATTTAATATCTTCTATATTAGGTTTTTCACTCTGAGGAACATTTTCTGGGGTGGGGAGAGTTTATTTGGGGAGAGAAATTCTGTCTAAAGTTTGAAAGATACATCAACGGTTGGGGGGAACAACAAAAACACTATCAAAGAATTTCGTTTTTCGACACAATAAAATAATTTCATTCGTTGGCTGTAGACTAAAACGGATGTGACGTCATGCTGCCATGAATATACGAGAAACAGAAACCAAGGAGACAGAAAATATGCAACAAATAATGACATTTTTTGTAAATCCGATTGCCATTATTCATTGATCACGAAATTGATTATTAGATCGCTGATTGAATGGTATTATTTTTAAACTACACCAGTAAAAATATACAATATCAATTCTTAACAAATAGGAAATTATTTGCATTAAAAAAATCTTTGAGAAGTATTTTTCTAGCAACTTAATATTTTGCATATTTAATATTATTATATTGTTCAGCCTTAAGGTGGGAAGACCTAATGATTAAGAAAGTTGGAAGAAAATGGAGAAGAAATGCCCAAGACAGGAATAGCTGGACTCTTGACGACCTGCAGTCATGGAAAAATCCTGACTGAAACCACAGGTCCATCAAGGTAATCAAGGTAATATTGTTCTATAAACAATATTATAATAATTGACATTCATTAAAATATAATTATTATAATATATTATTGTATATATTATATTATAAGCAAAAACAAAAAAAATTACTATTTTTTCAATTTGGTTAACAGAAATTTATTAAAAAATAATACTACAATTATTTATTATTATAATAATGCTATAAAGAACGTAAATAATTTGCATGTTATTAATATTAATTTTATTAACATAAACTTGTTTAATTTTTCATTGAAAATATTATGATTTAGATTTTCCTTTTAAACATGGACAAGTGGCAAGAAAACTTTCTAAATTTAAATTTGATTCTAAATCTCAGGGAAAAATGTGTAGTGCATCAGTCAGTAAAGTACACAAACGAGCCATACAAAGTGAAGATCTCAATGCCAGCTCTTCCCCACTCACAAGAAACCACTTCTGACACAGGTAATTCAGCTAAAAGAGAAAGTGATAATAGTTTCGATTCAGATTCAAGTTTACAAGGTTCATCTAAAAAGATGAAAAAATCATACGCAAAAATTCAAAGAAAACGAATGGTTGGAGGATCCCATTCTTAAATCCTGGATCAGTTCAGGTAAAAGTAAAGGAGACACGCTGCTTATTGTAAATTTTGTGATATAAGCTTTAATGGTAGCAAATGGTTGATTCGTTATGCAAACACTCCAAAACACTAGCAGAATGTAGAATCTAAAAGAAGCTCACCAAGTATAATGTCGTTGTTTAAATCCAGTTCCAAATACCAGTCTGAAAAACAAAGAGGAAGAATTAAGATTATGTGCATATGATGCAGGCAGGCCCCTTTCGTACTGGGGTGTAATGAACCCGTGCGGCACAATTTAGGGACGGGAATAAATAACACACTGAACTGTTTGTGCATATTTGTCACCTTCGAATGGGAGAGATTTCAGTGCGGGCTGAGTCGCTGGGTAGTTAAATAAATGGTACGAGCTTCAACACAACTTACTTTAATCACTGCTCTCAGCACACTGAACACATATGCTAGGAGTTTCTTGAGTTTTCTTCTTGATGGACCTGTGTTTCATTCAGGATTTCTCCATGAGTGCAGGTCACAAAGATGCCTCAAACCATCTCGATCTTGAGCCTCTCTCTTCCATGTTATACCCGTAGATTTCACTAGTGGATCTTCTCATCTTGTAGGTGGTCTTCCTGGTTTTCTCTTGATTCTTGTTGCCAGTTGAATATTCTATATGTCCATCTGTTATCCCTGAGTCTGGCTGTGTGACCTTCCCATCTCATCTTGCTTTCATATACTGCAGTTACCATATCTTTTATGCCTGATCTCTTTCTTAGTTCCGTGTTTCTAACATGTTCCATTTTGTTGATGTTACAAATCCTACGTTCCATTGCACGCTAAGTTATTATGAGAGTCTCTTCTTCTTTTCTTGTCGTGTTCCATGTTACATTTTAGGAGTATGTTTGTTTATTATTTAAAAAGAAGTTTTTTTTTTTTTACTATTTGTGTTTTATCTTTATTTAATATACATTCCTCTTAATGTGCGGTATAATAAAATGATTCGTAACGTGTTATTGTACTTCGGGAACCTTTATTTTTTAATGGAAAGGGGGGGGCACACAAACAATTTTGCACTCAGGCGGTGCAAACCCACGGAACGACTCTGGATGCAGAACACAATCTGCTTTTGTGGCTTATGGATACTCTTCCAAACAAGTGCTCCTGATAGTGAAATTGATGAGAAAATACAGTGTGAATGCACTAAATGTAACTATTTTAAAAAAAATGCTTTGGCTGTAGTTTCACTCAATGAAATCTCAAAAAAAAACTGCAGCTCTTGGACTCAAAGATGACTGACTACAGTGAGGTGAGTTTTGACTTTTTTTTCTTTTCATATTTGTCGTACATGTGTTAATTTAGCGGTTTTACATTGAGTTCATCTATGATAATAAGGTAGTCATACCGTAAAATGCCCTAAATAGAGGGAAACTAAAGCAAATAAAAATGTAGTACTTTTTTTTTTCAGATCTAGTATCTTTTTCAGGGTGACCACCCAGCAAAATATTTTTGCTGGGTGATCACCACACACACACACACACACACACATATATATATATATATGTGTGTGTGTTATGTCATAATTACGGTGAGTACGTCCTTTATTTCACTGTTCTGTCCTTTAGATTTATTTTTTTCGCCTAAAATGGCCATTTTGCCCTTTATTTTGTGAATTGATATAGTAAATTGAATATTGGCGCGTAGCACACGACCCATAGATATGTGAGCGAAGATCGAGGAAAGCGTTTTGTTCATTTCCAGTCACTGGAACTTAAATATAAATGGCGGCAAACTATTTGATGAAGTTCCGTGTAGTTATGTCACCAGTGAAAAGATCGAAGAATGGCGACAAAATGACGAGTTCCTGCCAACGTAGATGGGTTGAAAATTTTAAACATTTCGCAGATAAACACGTATCTTTTAAAAATCGTTGAATTTTGCTTATGCCTCCCTGGATCTAATGCGCCCCCCCCCCGCTGAACGAGTATTTTCATTAGTGAACAATATGTGGACCAATGAAAAAACCCAATTAAAAATCGAAACACCGAAAGCATGCACTCATACCAAATGCAATTTTGACATGAATTGAATACAGTTTTACGAATGTTTAAAACACAAACCTGATTTATTAAAAAAAAAAGTTCATTCTTGTGGAAAGTATCAAAATTTAACTTTTTAAAGTAATAATAGGATTGTTTAAAATGCTATATGTACATGCTTATATTTCATAACAAATATTATAAAGCTTTTTAGTTTTAGTGAAACCAATAAATGCAACCTGCTTTTTTTTATTATGAAACAATTTGTCCTTGATTTTCTCCAAAAAAAATAGGGTCACTCTAATCACAATCAACATTATGATAACAGAATAAACATTTTTTTTAATTTAAAAATTATTTATTGATTTGATTTTAGAGGAGGGTTTGAAGTGGGCTGATAATGAGTTTAGACGGGTTCGGAGTTAGTGCATCAATTGTTTGAAATGATAAAATGATCTCACCGCGTTTAGATGACGAATCGATTCGCTGATACGACTCCCTTGCGAAGGACATTTCAGCAGAAGATGAATTAGCCAACTGCCGGAGGTGACAGAGGTTTATCTTCCCGAAATCTGGAGTTCCAGTCCATGGAACGCAGACAAACCAGCCACAGTATACACATGCGGGAGGATATGAAGATAGCATTAATCGCTCTATCCATTCCGAATGGCCACAACAGACATCCAGCCGATTATATGTTCCCCTCAATCTAGTGGTTAAGGGGGGTAGCAATATTGCTTTACCAAGCAACGGTGATTATTATATATCTGTGGATGTGTGTGTGTTCATGAGATTGGTTGGCTTATTTTAAGGGACGAAAAATGAGTTTTCGAGAGAAAAACCTTCCTCCACCTCCGTATGAGACCGACCAACTACGAACTCAAGCGAAATATTTTACTTAAATAGGAGAAAGACTGAATAAAGAAAAATTGAAAACCAGGCTGAACTCCTGTGGTAGTCAGGGCTTCGCATAAAAAGCAGGTACTTGAGGATAAATTAAGAGTTATTTCTACTTCCTCTCTTGGTGAAAGATAAAATTAACTCAAGTGTCTTTATGACGCACTTTCTTTAAACCGATAAAGGCGTGTCCGTATGAAATGGAGGGGTAGACGGGGTGAGGCACGAACATAAAATGAAATTCTGAAATGCTAAGATACGGGTTGGCAGACAGCGTTCTTTAAAAAGGCCTGTGTTATCATTTAATTTTTTTTTTTTTTAAGTAACAGCATTACTATTGTGAGCGACAGGTGGACCTTTGGTGGTATCGTAACTTCAGTTGCGGAAGTGTACTTTATTGGACCAGTGTTCCGTTTAGATAATAAGGTCGGCACGATACAGGTGGGCTGGATTTATCGAAAGTCTCCACACATCATATCCTGGGTCTTTTATTTCTAGGATGGTAACCAAGGTCGGATTCCGTACATGTCTCCTTTTGACCCTGTCTCATGAAACGTGTAAAAAATACAAGTTGTTGATTTGGATGGCCAAATCACTGCTTACAGATGGGCGGGTGGGATCAAGGGCCAACCAGTGTAGATAAGCTATTTCCGTTGAATATCGGCACTTAGAACAAAGATATTCAATCCAAGCCTGCTAATGTATTTTATTTATAACTTGTAATGATTTGAAAAGTGTTTTTGTGTGTGTGGTTTGGAGGAAAATTGTATATTTGTGTATTTAGTCCTGTTTTTCCAGGACTCTATGAACTGCTATAATAATAATAAACAATAATTTGTATTGTTCAGCATAATTCTCTAAATCTTGTTCTAGAGATCATAAGTTATCTAAATTTCATTTTTAAAATACAATTCAAAATGCATTACCGCCATCTAGTGTCATTTTAAGTTAATACATTATTCCGATTGGCAGATAGTCTATTCTTTTTGCGACAATCTAAATACAAAAATTTTACGATTCAACCAGAAGCAGAAAATATACACTTAGGTTACCCCTAATATACGGAGAAACACTGTCTCCATAGAATGTCTATTCCAACGCCCCCTAACTGCAACGCACGTGTTGTTTTTCGCTGGGGTGCACGCACAAATCAATCACATTCTTACAATGGCGTTGTACAGGGCGATAATTGACTTCGAAGACCCCTAGTGACTTTGAATTCACGATTTCGGTGTCATTCTAACTATGCCGGCCCCCTAGTGGTGAAAGATTTATTCTGTAGTAGATTACAATTTACTTGGGAAACTTTTTTTTTTTTTATTCTTCCCCCTTTTTTGCAGTGGGAGGGTTTCTTTGGTACTGTGTACAGGAAGCTACCCCATTTCTATCAGTATGTCGCACAGAGGTCATTTATCATCTGTGTCTTAAAGACAGTTTTCTTTGTAAACATCAAAATTGTCCTCGCTGAACTCATTAGAGAAATTGCCTTGCAATTCGGCAAGAAATGACTCATTTGTCTTATTGGAAAAATAAGAATTTTATTGGATCGGAGAACATATAATGGACTTAACCGACAAATTAATTCAAATTGTATCAAATAATTTGGTTTTTTAAAATAACATGCATGGTTTTGCCTCTCCTTCTAATTATGGCTACCACATAGTGCTTATCTAACGCAATTCAAACATATATCATAAAATACATGTGATTGATATCTGACATTATATTTAAATAATAGCATTCTGTATTAAGATATCCAAACTCTCAAAACTGACAGGAAAATACACAAACAACTTGGAAGTTGAAACAATTTTCTTTTGATTAATCTAAGAATACTTAAGGTGTGTTTTATTATAAATGTATGATTATCTAAACTTAGAAAAGAAATCCAATTTAATATCTAATATTAATTCAAAATTAAATATGCAAAAATATATAATAATTGTGATTTAAAACTTTTAGTCAGATGACTTTATTTATAATTAGGTGAGCATTATATTGTATATAAGATAACGTATATTAATAATAAATGCAATTTAATCCGCACTTCTTGACATCAACGTAAATATCGAATATAAAAGTCATACAAGAGCTGTCAACAGAATTTTATTGAGAATAAAATTTAAATATATAATAGTAAATGAAAAGTTTAAAAGTTAAATCTCAGAACACAAGCTCTCAAGTAACTGCAATAAAGTACGCATATTTCTGGTCTTTTCTGACATTATTATTATTCAATCATATAACTACAACGCATGCGTATCAATTCCAACACTATTCTTCTTCCGGAAATGGTAGATAGGATATAATATAATACAATAGAGATATTGTGCAATCTATAATTCAAATGTAAATTTGTAATCATTAAAACATAACATAAACCTTTAAATGTACCATATTATAATGCTGAAGTTATATTGTAACTTAATTAAATCTCTTGGATATAATACAAAATGACGTAGATATAGACATACGTAATATATTGTAACAAGTTAACAAAATAAGACAGATATATGCATTTAGGTAGTTTTAAATCAGATTTATATAAATATTCATAACAAGTAATCTAAAAAAATAATGCAACTATAAATTAGATAAATAAAATTATTATATTATGAAAAATTAATAAAACTGAAATTAAATTACTAGGAAAATATAATAAACACCCAATTATATCTTAATAATGAATGCTATTATTTAAATATAATGTCAGATATTACCTTACAAGGAGAGGCAGAACCATGCATGTTATTTTGAAAAACCAAATTATTTGAATTAATTTGTTGGTTAAGTCCGTTATATGTTCTCCGATCTAATAAAATTCTAATTTTTCCAATCAGACAAATGTGTCATTTCTAGCCTAATTGCAGTTTTGTACGCTTCAGTACACTCTTTGCGAATTAGTCTTAATTTTTCTGTATTAACTCCAGTGTAGAATGAAACACTTCGTGTTCTCTTTTACAATTTAGGAAATAGTCATATTAGCCTCTAGTGGTACTGAAGTCCAAACTAGCAACAAATATTTCAAGAGAAAATAAAATGTTAGGTAAGAAATAAATTGTCCAACATTACTAATAAGGAAGTTATTGAATTTGCTTATATTACTTAAATTTTTACTACAAATTCTTGAAATATTTCCCCCTCATTTGGGCAGGATGAGATAATCCATGATTAACACCGAAGACGAAGCTAATTTAACACTACTAAGAAATTTTTTGATGCCAAATTTTTTAACACTTAATATTTCTTAGTAGCTTACAAGTTTATTGTTTGATTTTCAAAGTTTTTTTCATTTTTAATTAAGTTCATTTAAAACTCATTTCTTCTATTCTAAACTTAGTTTTTCTTTTCTGATTGTTTTGGTTAATAAATTTTTATGCTACCTTACCTATGATTTGAATGGGGTGTTTTGAATAGGTTCGTGAAAGTGACGTTTCAGTTCTACAGTAGCGAACAAAATTAATCCGAACACTCACATTTTAAAGAAAAATTTTAATTTCGCAAGAAAATAAGTAACAAAATTTAAACTCCAAGTCGCTTAGGCATGGACTTTACCGACGTAGAACCCATTTTGTTCGCTACTGTATAAGAATATTTATAAAAATAATACTGTATAATTATCAACTCTAACGCAGATGTACGTAAACGTTACTTACGCCGCGTATATGCAAAATACTTGGTCACGTGCATCATCACGTGTTTTAGGCAACTATTTAAGAATGCTGCTGGTCAGTAACCGTCAATAGGGCGTACTGTGGGTGCCCGTGTGGCTGGAGTCCCGACTTCAAAAACAGCAGAGCTGACTGGCTTCTCAAAAGATGAAATATCACGGGTGTATAACCAGTAGAAAAATAACCCACGTGTTTTTCTAAGAGGCGTAATTGGGATCATAAAATAGTCTGTCAGGAATGAGATCACCATCGTAGGAGAAGTCGTGTACTGACAAACAGAACTTTTTGTGTGCAGAAAATGAGCGAAGCATTTAATGAAGGATGTTCCCAACGTATATCTCACCGAATTATACGCAAGGAATTGAAGAGGATTGGCAGTTGCATGTCTATACGGAAACTACTGATTTCTGCGAAGAACCGGAGAGTTCGTTTACAGTGGTGTCAGGAACACCGTGACTGGACACTGGAAAAAAGTCATGTAGTCCGACGAGTTCTATACCGACGGTAGACGGAGAGTTTAGCGGGAGTCCCATGAAGAAATGAACCTAGCTTGCCTACTAAACAGAACTCGAGGTTTCGTCACGATGAGCGCAAAATGGTCTGTTGGTAAGGAATGGGTCCCCTGATATTGCTGGAAGGTCGGGTGTCCTCCAAGGAATATCTGAGCATTGTTGCCGATCAAGTCCATCCTCTAATGTTGACATTTTATCCAGCAGGTGATGGTTGTTTCATGGACGACAATGCTGCTGTCCATCGCACAAGAATTGTTTATCAGTGGTGCGAGATTGACAGCGACTTCCACTATCTTCTCTGGCCACCGCAAAGATCGGATCTGAACCCCATTGAGAATGTATGGGACATGTTGAAAAACAGATCCGGGGAAAAGTTCTCTTCCGTCAAATCTGAGCTAGTTAAAAGACTGTTTATTTATACTGTACTTACGTCCAGTAAAAAAAAAGGTATATCAAAAATATAAATTTAATGAAGTGTCGGAACTTTGATTTGTAGATAGCATTTAATACAACAAAATGTAGGTCGCAGTCCTAGAGAATATTGCTGCATTCTAACTACATGCAATTATTGTTGAGAATCTTCAATAGTAATGCAGCTTCCTTCTGCAACCAGCAGACTCGAATCCCACTGTGGCATGGACCTTTGGGAATCTTTAGGTGGGGAAATTTCTGTCGAATACGAGGCTTCTCTGTTCTGCTTATTCGAAGTATAAAGTGGTTTACCAAAAAAAAAAAGTCCACCTTACTGGACCAGGGTATCGTTGATCGTCTAACCCTTAGTCCATATTACCATAGGTAAAAATGAAAGAAATGTCCTGAAAAGGACTGGGAGATGGACTGAGTCCTTGACTCTTTATCCCTTCATCTTAATGAAGAAAATCTGTGTGGATGGGGTGTTATTGAGCTAAAAGCTATAGTCATGACTGGGTAACGGCAATAGCCAAGCTTCTATTAAAATGTCATTGGCTACAGCATTGCCATCCGTTACCGTGGAAGTCCTAAAATTGAATTATAATCTAATTTAATCGTGATCGCTAACCATGCCCTTCTCTAATTGTTTTGAAAAAAAAAAAAAATTCAAAAATGTTAATATATGGAACCATTTTATTTATTTTTTATTATGGTGTACATTGGTCAACGATTTCGACCAATCTTTATTTTATAAAATATAATAATAAATTAAAATAAAAATCCTTAATAAATAATAATATCGATTAAAATAATAATAATAATAATAATAATAATGATAATAATAATAATAATTAAAAGTACAATAAATTTTAAAAAGTCCTGAGGCATAAGTTTTACACGTATATATGAAATTAATATATAAAGCAAAATAAATTGTGTTTATAATCAGTCATATAAATGTAAATAGAATTTGAAACTATTCCTTAAAATTTAGTTTTAATTATAAAACATTCTTGTTAAATTTTTCTCATTTTAAATATCAAAATTATATTTATTTTTAAATCCAGAAAATAATTTCGTATCTAACAGTTATGTTTCGTAAACTGTGATCCTGATGTGATATATTTTCACAATAAAATGTTTACTAAAATGTCGCTAAGCTAACCATACGAAGAATGGTGGCATACGACACCGTGATGTTACAATGATGAGAGATCCCACATTGGTAATGGTACAAAATCATTTATTTTTAGGATTAGACTTGATCACTTAAATTTTACTTGTATCGGGTTCATCATAAACTTTTATTTTTTCTCCCCAAGCTTTAGGCTCTTGCACAAATGAAGTAAAAACAGTAATCCGATTCATATATTTAGTAATACGATATTTTTGCTGCTGGCAGCAGAGGTAAAGAACTAGTAAATTCCGTTTTTCAATAACAATAACTCTATTATCCGCTGAAAAAGAAAAATGATTTATTTCTACAGTTTTAGACCAACAACATCGCACGCTCTCCTTTCTCCAAGTCACTCATGCATTATTAGATTCACTGTAGTCGTAATTAAGTATGGCAAATAATTATAAATCTATAACAAATAATTATACAGTTATATATAAACACTTTCACAGATTCACGAAAGTCGTAATTTAGTATAAAAATAATTTGCCTACTTATATATCTGTAAAAATAATTCTCCAATCATAATTATATACGTATGATAATGTATAAATATGATACAGTAGCAAAGAATTAAATATTTCAGTTGTAACGAATAATAATAAATTTTAAACGAATAATAATAATAAAAATAATAAATTCATTTTACTTTTTGATGTATTTTTAATTATATACTTTATATATATATATATAAATTAGTAGTATTATATATATAAATTATTAGTAGTATTATACTTGCTCCTGTTGTACTGCTTGATTTTCATAGGGTAATTTCCATTCTTAACAGTTAAAACAAAAATGTCAGCCAACTAACTGCTTATAAATTGCAGCTAACTTCCTTTTGGGTCACTTTTATTTTGCATATGAGATCCTTTTTAATGATGTATCACTTAATTTTTTTAGATAAGCAGGCAAAACAGTCGAAGAACAGCTGGCTGTGTCAGTTGATCTGAAAAAGACGATGCAACGAGGTGCCAAATGCATTTGTACATAGTTATAAGTACATTCTATACATAATGGACAAATCAGTGGTTAAAATTGAAGTTATTACTGAAATATGGTTAAATCATATATAAAACTAGAGGAACTTAAAAAATAATTGAATAATTTAAAAAACAGATTGACGTATTTAATATCATTTTAGTTAAACTGTCATAATATTTTGTATACCCCAAAATAATGATGATATTTAATTTTCAAAAGATTTACGAAACCTTTACTAAATTCCTTGGATTTGATTATTATTAGTGAATCAATCGACCGTGAGATGCGGTGATTGATTTTATATGAGATGCCCATACATATAGGGTAACGGATGGCAATGCTGAACCAATGAAGTTTAACTGAGGTTCGGCTGTTGCTGTTATCCTGGGTAAATGAGTTCGCTCTCTTAGGTTTTGCCCTAAGGGAGCACTTTGAGTCTCCGGGGAAAGTGTTCTCCGGCACGGCCCGCTGAGGGGTACTTGCCGGTGAATTAAATTATTTTCCTCGGAATGTGAGCGGTTCTGCTCGGTACTCGAGTTTCACTGAGTAGAACCAACGCTGAGATTTGGACGGTCTTTCGCCCACGAATGAGTGGCCTAGAGATCGTCCGATATTTTTGAGATATCACCTTTACTTACACATACGGTGATTGATTCATTCAATCCAATACCCTTGGAGGGTAATGGATGGCAATGCTGTAGCCAGTGAAGTTCTTACTGAGGCTCGGCTATTGCTGTTACCCTCCTGCCATGATCAGAGCTTTAATTGCTCAATAACACCTTATCCCTACACTGTCCTCTACAGATAACGGGGAAGATAAAAAGCATTCTTGCTTCGCCCCTTTAAGCCAGTCCTTATAAGGACTAAATTCTTTTGATCGTTACCCTTGGAGGGCAATACTGAACCAATGAAGTTTAACTGAGGTTCGGCTGTTGCTGTTACCCCCTGGGGCGCAGAGATTCGAGAGTTTTAAGTTCGCTCTCTTAAGGGTTTTGCCTTAAGGGTGCAATTTGAGTCTCCGGAGAAAGTGTTCTCCGGCACGGCCCGCTGAGGAGCTTTGTCGGTGAATGCTTTTCTTCGGAATATGAGCGGTTCTGCTCGGTGGTGGCGTGCGGGTGGAAGGCCATCACTGAGTGGAGCCAACGCTGACATGGACGGTCTTTCGCCCACGATTCAGTGGCCTAGGGATCGTCCGAATTTTTAGAGATTGGCTTTACTTACACATCGCCAATGCTGTAGCCAATGAAGTTGTAACTAATAGGCTCGGCTATTGCTGTTACCCTCCTGCCATGATCAGCGCATTAATAGCTCAATAACGTCTTATCCCTACACTGCCTCTACAGATAACGGGGAAGATGAAAAGCATCCTTGCTTCGCCCCTTTAAGCCAGTTCTTATAAGGACTAAATTCTTTTAGAGAGGGTGGCGAGGAAGAAAAAAAGTCCTTTTTAGGACTTCCAGGGTAACAAATGGCAATGCTGTAGCCAATGAAGTTTTAACTGAGGCTGGGCTGTTGCCGTTACCCAGCCATGACTAGAACTTTTTAGCTCAATAACACTCCATCCACACAGATTTACTTCATTCAGATGACGGGATAAAGAGTCAAAGACTCAGTCCAGCTCCCAGTTCTTTTAAGAACTGAATTCTTTAAAAAAAAAAAAAAAATAATGTAAAACAAAAAACAACTACTACATTACAACTTTTTTCCCCTTTATTTATAATTATATTTATATTATATATATATATATTTGTAATTAATTTATATTTGTAATTAATTTTTTAACTTAGGGATACTGTAATATTATATATATAATAAAGAAGTTTCGTTTGTTAGCCAAAATGGTTGTTCAATTTCTGTGTTTCTATGACAACACCAGGCTCTTCTTGCATCGACTACATAGCGAGTGTCCCAGTCTACTTACAAAAGACAGTACTTTGATATAAAGTTTTTACGTACTGCTTTTGGTGATAGTTCATTTGTAAGCTAATTAATTAACAAAGGAACATGAAAAACAAATTTTATTTCCACATCGTTTTTTTTTGTTTTTTTTAGTTGATGTTAATCGTTGGTTCCACATAATTCTCATGTTATGTTTATAAGTCGGCGTGTTCACATAAAGCGTAATAAATAAATGTTTTCAGTCTTGTATTAGTGAAAAAAGGCAAATGTTTTGATTTATTTTTCCAAATAAAATATAATTTCTTGACAAAATAGAATTGTAATGTTATACGCAAAGCGTTATTTTTATTACGTAACCTATAGAACATAATTTGACACAATAATATCTCTTAAACAATATCCGTTTAAGAGCTATTATAAAAACATTCATGTAAAGTATTAATTTGAGAGAATTTTTTTATTTATATCGACAAATAAAATTTGCCTTCCCCCCCCCTCTCTCTAGTAATGTTTGTCAGGATCGTCTATAATTAGAAATTTAGCTAGCTGTAGAAGTTTATTCTACACGGTTTTAATTCAACAATTATTCAAAATATTACTTTGTTCCAGTAGATGGCGTTAAAGTAGCAATCGTTCTAAAATCATTCCAGGGGAAGAAAACTAAATGGAATACGATGGGACACACACACACATATATATATATATAAACATCAGGGAGTTTATTTTAGTCTGATTAATGAAGGATTTTTTTTGGAAAAGAACGAATATGTACTCCATAGAATTCCACACATATACGCACACACAAATTCTCTCTTCCTTAAATATTCACCCCCCCCCCCCTCTTATCTAGCTGTTTGAAATTTGCGGGTCATAGTATAAGATCATTTTAATTTTAAGACTTTGTTGCTATATTACTGTTATAACAATAGTTCTGCTTGCGTATACCAGGTGGCAGAAATATCAAGATGGGATTCCGATGTCAAGCACAATACCTTCAGTTAATTATATTACAAAACAGGTGATAATTCCACTAGATAAGCAAATAAAAGAAGATGAATTCGTTTGATATTTTTATAGCGATTCTGCATCGTCTCACTACTATAAGCCGATGTGCTGTTTCCATGGTGATTCCTTGAAAGGCGTAATGCACAGAACAGCCATACTACTAGTGCTACCTAAATAAGTTTCTTCAGAGAAAGAACATCTCGTGTGTGCCTTAACCTCAAAGCATCGGAACACAGTATCGTAACATATTTTTACAGCCTTTGTCAACAATGTGCCCCTTCACACCCCCCTGAGCAATTTGTTAGTTCTAGGATTTTATTTTTAATCCCGGTGGTACCGATAACGACGCGTTGAAAGGTTCACTATTTGTTTTAGCTAGGTGCCTACAAATACCCCGTCAAAGGTTTACTCTTCCACCTCGCTTTCAGCACCCCCTGGTGGCACGTTAATTATGGGGACTCTAAATTTGAATGTGTGGGAAGTGTACTTTTTGCTGCGTCTTATTCTACACATTGCCGGGTTTTGTAGGCAAGGATATTACACCATCAGCGCCCCCTAGGTCAGTAGAAGGATAATTTCAAGGAACCGAACCTATTTCGACATCTTTTATGAGCGGTGTCTGTCAGTAGAAAGAAAACATTATGGCCTGTCATAAAAGCATACGGTTGAGTCACAGACTTCCTATTTTTGGTTGTTTGGATTCTGAATTTTGAATGTATTTGATGGTTTATTCAACCTCCTATCTTAATCCTCGAAAAATGGCCTATTGATGTTAATTTCTATATTGTTGATAGATATCGAACTATGCTGTTGATAAAATGGTAGGTTGACTTCAACGCCATCTAGTGGAATTAAATGACAACGTTTTGTTTGTAGTAAAAGTTAAAAATTCAATACCGTGTTTGTTTGAAGCAAAAAAAAATATAAATAAATAAAAATAAAAGTATGTTTCTTGTATTTTTCATTCTTCTCTTTTTTGTATAGGGTTCCTGATCACCGCCAGAATATCGAAATTAAGAACAAACGTCGATCATAAAGTATTGTTATCGTTTTCATATTGTGGATTCGAAACTATAAAAAAGTTGACCGGGTCGTCTGTGGCATGTACTGCTGTGAGACAGTGCTGGTGATGAATGTTGGTACTTGAGCTGCACACATGATCTCATTCGACCAAAACTATGTGCAAAGGGGGAGAAAAAGGCCTCATTTTTAAGTGATTTATGTTTTCGCTATGATCGTATTTCAACATACCATTACCCATACTGCCATCTAGTGGGAATTAATAGCATCACATCATGAATTAAAAATAAAAAAAACGTTAGTACGTAAAAAACAAAAGTAAATTAAGTGAGGATTAAGATCAGATTACAACAAAAGCGCACAAAAGGATTAATTATATATTTAAAACCTATATTCAGTTTAGTTGCAATTAAAGATGGATTATCAGGAATGCAAATCTTTGATGATAAACACCCGTCCAGAAAAGCCTCCTTTTTTGCTTTCCCTATGTTCACAAAGCCTTCAACTTTCTCTGGTCTATTTCAATGTAGTAAATCATTTGTTTCGGTAGCCGCTTGTGACACCAGAAGCTCTACAAGTCACTGTAGAGGTCACTTGTCCAGATGTCCACAACTAGCGCCCTCATCGGCTACTAGGGAATTTAATGAGACTGGCACATCACCCCCAGTGATCTCATTTACCAACTACTGTCGCTCCGGCACAAGCACGAGACTTTCAATCGACTGAAAGATGATCCTAAAGTAGTTTTTTTGTGGGCACCCATTTGTCATCTGGCCATGAATGGAGTCTTTGAAGACAAGCAGCGCCACCCTGGGAGTTTGACTTGTTTGGGTGACACGTTTACTGGGAACTGTTTATTAATTTGAGGAAGTGTCACAACTCACCGCAATAGGAAGGGGGAGGGAGACGACGAAAGAGGGAGGAACAGAGAGAAGAAAGAAGGGATGCGGGGGTGTCTTTTAGAGGCTTAGCAGATGGCAGCTAATATGTAGAGGAATAACAACACGAAAAAGAAAGAAAAAAAACGACTCTAGCAGGCAGTTCCAATTTAGGTATTCTGAAATAGGATGACAAGTGTCTCGCGCGATTCTCCAACCCCCTCAGCTACTTCAAGTATAAAGTAAATAAACTTAAGTTTGTATGCGTGTGACAAGGAACAGTTCTTGCACACGACATACAGTAATCAAGGCATCGATTACACTGACAATACTCCCTCTAGTGTCAACAAACCGAACTTTTCATAACATATTAGGATACAGTTGAGAAAAAGGGAGAATTCAATATTCAAAATCGACACTTCGCTCCCCCCCCCCATGCTCATTTAATAAATTTCCATCATGGCTCAATTGTAAAGGAAGATTGTCCCTCTTCAGTTCTCTCCCCGTCCCCCAGTGGTTGAACATAATAACCCACAGCTATCAGCAAGTGAAGCTGTCAACACCAAGAGACGTTTTTGACATACACCCGTTGTTAAATGAAGCTACTTATAAACATGTTCCCTCTTATGGGACCGTAGTCATGGTTACTCACTGGGGGAGGTATTTTTGGACACTTCAACAACACCGCGTTGTGTCTTTTTCGGGTTTTTTTTTTTAATACCATGAAAACAAACATTCCTTGTTCTCAATTCGCTGCAGCTTTTTAATAGGTTATTTAACAGTATTACCACTCGAATAATACATGTTGGTCCAAAAAGACTTACAAGATGGATGTTGGATATTCCACACAATTCTCCTTTATTTCATACTGTAATTCAACAGTAAACAGAACAGATGATAATCCAGTTAAAGATCCTATAGTAGTAATATATCAAATTATTTATTAAATAAAAAAATGTAATTAATATATGTAATTGATTTTTCTAAAGAATTCTGATAATACTTAAACATTAAATTAAAAAAAAAATTGTATGAAAGCTTATACACTATATTATTTATTAAATATTTATTTAATTAATACTTTATAAATTATACATTATAGTAATTAGGATTCATTCAATCCAATATCCTTGGAGGGTAATGGATGGCAATGCTGTAGCTAATGAAGTTCTAACTGAGGCTCGGCTATTGCTGTTACCCTCCTGCCATGATCAGAGCTTTAATTGCTCAATAACACCTTATCCCTACACTGTCCTCTACAGATAACGGGGAAGATGAAAAGCATTCTTGCTTCGCCCCTTTAAGCCAGTCCTTATATAAGGATTATAGCAATTATTGAGGGTTGCAAACAGAAAGTCCTTTTTAGGACTTCCAGGGTAACAAATGGCAATGTTGCTGTTATCCTGGGTGTGAGTTTTTGAGTTCGCTCCTTTAGGGTTTTTGCCTTAAGGGAGCACTTTGAGTCTCCGGGGAAGGTGTTCTCCGCCACGGCCCGCTGAGGGGTTCTTGTTGGTGAATTATTTTCCTCGGAATTTGAGCGGTTCTGCTCAGTGGTCGGGGAGCCCGTCACTGAGTGGAACCAACGCTGAGATATGGACGGTCTTTCGCCCACTATGGAGTGGCCTACAGATCGTCCGATTTTTTGAGATTTTACCCTTTACTTACTAATCAGGACTTCCAGGGTAGCGGATGGCAATGAAGTTTTAACTGAGGCTCGGCTATTGCCGTTACATGAGAGCTTTTTAGCTCAATAACATCTCATCCACACAGATTTTCTGCATTCAGATGACGGGATAAAGAGTCAAGGACTCAGTCCATCGCCCAGTTCTTTTAAGAACTTTAAGATTATTTAATTAATTTATAAATGATGTTTCTGCTGTCGTGGTGTTGTTTCAATTGATAATACGTATTTATTTTGCAAAATATTATTTCGATCATTTTTTAATACTTGTGCATTCCTAAAAAAAATATTATTAAACTAGAGGGCTTTGCTCACTCAAACTCACCAATGTAGTCATTGTGTTAGTTGTAAAAGAATTGTCACCCACCTGCACATCGAAAAACCCTAAAAAGTTTTTTTTACCTTCGAAGGAATTAAAATTTCGTGGATCTGGTATGCTTCTAATTTCATTTGCTCTTGTTACACTTGTAATGAGCCTACCGATTGGAACGTGCGTTCACGCATGCGTGTAGCTTATGTTTAAGTAAAGTGGCGAGCATCTGGCCACTGAGCGCTACGACGGTCAATTTTTTCCATAAACAGAACCAACTGTTGCCATAGAAACATGAAAAGCATATCCGTAGCGGTCTATCTCGCAAGTGTGGAAAATCAAAATAGTTTGAGATTTGATTTCAAAAATTATCACAGATTTGACTTTATTCAGTGTGTAATATTTTATTTGTTTATTATTGCAGTTCAATTGACTTTTGCAATAAAATCAACTTTCTTCTGATATATACACAATTCTAAAAATAAATGATGGTTTGTATTCTACACAGGAAAATTTGTGATTGCCAGAATATAATTACATTTAAAACCAGAAGATGGCGACACTTACTAAACGTTACTATGGAAACACAAACAGCACATGAAACTCTCGTATTATCGTTTAGACACTAGATGGCGGCACTTTCCTGATTTATTCTGATGGATTATACGTGCCATGTGTAAAGTACATAATAGACCCAATTATTTGAAGATTATTGGAAAATTCTGTGCTTGAAGTTTGAAATTATATAATAAAAAGTTAAAAATCTGAAATGTAGAAATATAACTCAATCAGGAAGTTGTGAAAAATATTAAAATATGAAAAGAAAATTACAATGGAATTCAGGCATAAATAATAATAATAAATCTGAAACATTCATCATGCAGGAATGATTTAGCACATAAACAAATCCAATCTCCAATACCCGCTTACCAAATCAAATAAATTCAAGTAAAACAAATATAATGAAAATTGGAAGACATCCATAAGATAGACAGATAACACTTAATCAGGAAACCACAGAACTAATTAATGGTTTAAAACACATAGGAGCATACTTGACTTCAAATTTAATTGACACAGCAACAATAAAACATAGACTCTCCATAGCAATAGGTCAATGATGAAGAAACGAAATAAAATTTAGAAAAAACAACAAGATCTTTCTAAAAATAAATTATACGAAAGTATAATTGAAGTAGAAGTGTTGAATGTTATCAGCAGCGTACGGAGAAAGAAGAAACATCTGAAGATGGATTTTTTGAATAATTGGAGATTGTAGTTTTTGGAGCAAATAGTGTGAAGAAGACTGCTTGCACAAGAGACAGATTAATGGAATGAAAGATGAAGTTATTTCGACTCTTGTGTAAAGGATGGGGTTGTAAAAGCTTTATCCAGGCAAGCTAATATAGTTTCTCGAGGTTTGTTTTAAATAAAATGTTCGAAGGTTATTATTTGTTGTTTTCTATTTCAGACGGTTTCATTTTTATATACTTAAACCGAATTCAGATTCCTCAGAGTTTGAGAAGTTTTTTTTAGAATCTCTTCTCTCTTGTAAGTTATGATATAAAGTAATCCAAGTTCACCTCATCACTTGTTTATACTTTCTTACACAAGTCATAGCTGTTTCTGCTTTTCTTGAACCTAAATGGAGTGCCGAATTCGCTGAAATCTTTTTTTTTTTTTTTTTTACCCTTGTTCACTTCTGTTGTCTGACTGTGGGATTATTTTCAATGGCCATTCAATAAGGTTACCATTATAGGGCAGAAAGAAGTTCAATAGCTCAGAATTTTGCTACTTTGTTGATATTGAAAGACTACCATTATTTTAAGAATTTTTTTCCCCCACCCATGGGAATGAAAACAATTAACAATGAGACACACTGGTTACCATCAAAGAGTTGAAGTACTGGAATGTCTACTGGAATATATATATATATATATATATATATATATATATATATATATATATATATATATATATATATATATATATATATATTTTTTTTTTTTTTTTAAATAGATTTAATGACTTAAAAACCGAGATTACTTATAAAGATTTAATAAGATTAATACAACTAGTTTCGGCTTATAATAGCCTTCATCAGGTATTCTTAAAGGAAGAGAATAGTAATAAACATTGAAGTATCTAAAACTTGAAAATACAGGTTAAAAAATCGCCACACGTAATTGATACATAAAAAACGTTGTATTTTTTCAAGTTGTTCTAACAGGCGTGCCATTGTTTATTGCAAGTATGCGTGCAGACTCACGTGAACGCCAATATTGAATAACTGCAGCATGGCTATCTGGGATGTTATAACTCAAATTGTTTAAGTGGACAGGATTCAGAAGGATTTCCCTTGATTCTATAATTTTTCTCTCAAACTCATCATCAGAGCGAAAAATATTTTCTGATCTATCCCAGCAAACGGAGTGGCTTTGTTGATCATCATTAGGATTATTTGAAAAAAGAACATGACTGGATAACTCAGTTGCATGAGATCTGAGTTATAATTTGAGTTATAACATCCCAGATAGCCATGCTGCAGTTATTCAATATTGGCGTTCACGTGAGTCTGCACGCATACTTGCAATAAACAATGGTACGACTGTTAGAACAACTTGAAAAAATACAACGTTTTTTCTGTATCACTTATGTGTGGCGATTTTTTACCTGTGTTTTCAAGTTTTGTAGATACTTCAATGTTTATTACCATTCTCTTCCTTTAAGAATACCTGATGAGGGCTATTATAAGCCGAAACTAGTTGTATTAATCTTATTAAATCTTTATAAGTAATCTCGGTTTTTAAGTCATTAAATCAATTTTTAAAAATGTATCACAACAATCGAGTTGAAGCATATATATATATATATATATATATATATATATATATTTTTTTTTTTAAAGAATAAATTTTAAATGACTTTAAACCGAGATAAAGTATTAAATTTTAATGATAATGATACAACTAGTTTCAGCCTTTTACAGCCTTCTTCAGGTATCCACTAAAGGTAGAACACAGTAATAAAAAATTGAAGTTACAAAAAACTGAGAATTACAGGCAAAAAATGCAATACATAATTGACACAAAACGTTGTATTTTTCAAGTCGTTCTATCTAACGTGCTATTGTTTGTTGTATGCGTGCTTGCAGGTTCTCGTGAGCGCCAGT
This sequence comes from Typopeltis vanoorti, assembly GCF_054136105.1. Classification (NCBI taxonomy): domain Eukaryota; kingdom Metazoa; phylum Arthropoda; class Arachnida; order Uropygi; family Thelyphonidae; genus Typopeltis; species Typopeltis vanoorti. The sequence continues at coordinate 62,062,175 of NC_143563.1, read as the reverse complement.
ATTGAACAACTGCAGTATGGCTATCAGGGATGTTATAACTCAAATTGCTGTTGAAATGTTCAGGATTAAGGAGGATTTCTCTGGACTCCACGATTTTCCTTTCAAACTCATCACTACAGCGAAAAATGTGTTTCGGATTTATGCCAGCAAACCGAGTGACTCTGTAGATAGATCGTCATGAGGGTTATTAGAGAAAAGAACATGACTGGATAGCGCAGATGCATGTGATCTTTTATAGGAGATGTCTCTCTTATGCTCCTCAATACGCAGTTCAACAGATTTGTTAGTCTGTCCAAAATAAGGAATATTACAGTCGCGCCATAACTTGTAAATACCTGGATATTTCAGATTATGATGAATAGGCTTCGGATGGCTTATAAGAGAATGGACTTTAGGGGGTGTAGTGAAAGACGTCCCGGTGTTGTATTTTTTAAGGACTTTAGCCAGTTTATTGGAGACTGAACTAATGTAAGGTATTGAGATGCTACCTTCAAAATCAGTAGTTTCCTTAGTACGCTGCCTAGGAGGATCCAGAAGAAATTTCTTAATTGTTTTTTTCAGAATATCCATTTTGTTTAAAGATAAGAGAAAGTTGTTCAATTTCTTTTTGGAGTTCACCTGGTTGCTCTGTGTCCTAAGGTAGAAATAGTTCCGAGCTTTTGTGGTGAAAAGTGATGAGATTGACAGTGTAGATATCTGTTAGTATGAGTGGGTTTTCGGTATATATAGAGATTTTAAATCTATCAGAGCATTGTGTAAGAATTACATCCAGGAAAGGAAGGCAGTTATTTCGTTCTAGTTCGGAAGTGAATTTTATATTAGGATGCTGGTTGTTAAGATGCTGAAGAAAATCCATGAGAGATGTGTGTCCGTGACTCCATATAATGAAAATGTCGTCAACATAACGTCTCCAAAGTTTTAAATGAGAAGGACGACATGGCTTTTTTTTTCAAAATCTTCCAGGAAAATGTTTGCTAGAACTGGGGATAAAGGGTTGCCCATTGTAGGCCTTGGTTTTTTTTAAATGGAGTCCCTATATCTGAAGTAGCCAGATGGAATACAATGCTTTAATAAAGCAAATGTATTTTTAGACAATTTGTCTTTTTTTTGTAATTAAGATATTTTTATTAGCTATTTTAGCTAATAAGATTTGAAGTAAACCATTTTTACTGTTACCGCTATTATTTATATTTTACAAATAATATCTCTAATTCTAACAACACAGATAATAACGGTCGATTAATTAAATTGATTTAAAGTAGCGAGGCACTATTACTTTTATTACGAGAATTATTACTTCCAAATTCCAAATGTTATTGTCGTGGCGTAACTTTATTCGACTGAAGTATTCAATGGAACATAGTGGGCCAAATTTGAAATTTCACATATATATAATAGGAACAAAATTAATAAAAATAAAAATAAAATAAGAAATTAATAAGAAAGCTAAATTACTTAAAAAATATGAAAACTTTTCCGAATCTCTCTTTTTTTTTTTTCAACTTTATTAGAACACCTCTAATAATAATAATAACATATCTTATGTATTTATCTACACAGCTTTCCCCTAGACAAGGTACTGAGGGTGGAGTAGAGTTTCGGCGGTGATTAATACCCTTGGAGGGCAATGGATGGCAATGCTGTAGCCATTGAAGTTCTAACTGAGGCTCGGCTATTGCTGTTATCCTCTTGCCATGATCAGAGCTTTAATAGCACAATAACACCTTATCCCTGCACTGTCCTCTACAGATAACGGAGAAGTTGAAAAGCATTCTTGCTTCGCCCCTTTAAGCCAGTCCTTATAAGGACTAAGCCAAGGTACTACGGACGATGAATTTTGTAGTATGCATGTCTTCGTTGCCCGTTTCTTTGCGCACTTTGTTGCGATAAGTAAAGTTCAGTCTCTTGGATTCCCCGTGTGGTTGCCGATAAGAATAGCACCAATTTAGCTCATGCGTGTCGTACGAGGCGACTAAAATGGGTACCCTGGGTGGGTAATGGATGGCAATGCTGTAGACAATGAAGTTCTAACTGAGACTCGGCTATTGCTGTTAACCTCCTGCCATGATCAGAGCTTAATAACTCAATATCACCTTATTCCTACACTGTCCTCTACAGATAACAGGGAATATGAAAAGCATTCTTGCTTCGGCAGTCCTTATATATATAAGGTGTTTTTGGTTGCTATATTTCTGGTTTCTGTATCACTTACGTTGGAGGTTTGCATGGAAGTGCATATTGAGTCTCCGGGGAGGGTATTCTCTGACACGGCCCGGTGAGGGGCTTTGTCGGTGGGTGCCTTTCCCTGGAATATGAGCGGTTCTGTTCGGTGGTGGGGGAGCCTGTCACTGAGCGGAACCTACGCTGAGTTGGACGGTCTTTCGGTCCCTATGGAGTGGTCTAAGGATCGTCCTAATTTTTAGAGTTGGCTTTACTTAAATATCGCTATGACTAAAAAAATGTTGGACTTGATTCAAGTAAAGGTAGAGCCTCTAAACTGGATGTTGATTTTCTTATTTTAATATGTAGTTCCACCCATTTCTTTCTTGGTTTTTCTATTTATTTCATTTTATTTTTACATGGTCTGGAAATCCCGTTCTAGAGACCAAACATGGAACTTTTTCAAGCCTCCAATAAGCGTGACTGTGGCGTCGCAAGACATTTCACAAACATTTCCCAAGGAAGACCATAGTTCATCTAGTTTAGTGTTTCTGAAAGTGTGGTACGCGTACCCCCCCCGGAGGTACGCGAAAGGTCTTCAGAGGGTACGTGGCAATTTTCTGCTATGCATCATTAATGCATGGAATCATTATTAAGAAAAAAATAATTACTTTAAACATATATATTTATTTATTTATCAATAAATCATATATTATGTATGAATTCTCCTACACAAATTGCGAGTTACTATGGCCACGACGTTCACGTCCTGGGAATAGTAACTCGCTCCTTGTGGTAAACAACACAATATAAGTATTTTATATATAAGTATATATAAGTATAAGCGGGCTTACAGTATTTTTAAATAAAATATATATTTCGAGACGTATGGTCATTACACCGGCCATGTTTATGGCCAAATTAATAGAAACAAACTGGCTAAATTGTATGTAAAGTACTGCAAAACAAGATAAATTAATTAAAAATCATTGAAATATAATTAGAAGCCAAATATCTCACGTCAAACAATCCTGTATCTTTTTCAGTTCCATCAGTTTCTTTTGCAAAGAATGTTTCTGATTAATTTATTGAATAGTTTATAGAACTGAAGCATTGCGTTAACAGCTTCAAAATTTCTTACAAAAAAAAAAAAAGATGATTTCAACCACAGAAGTAGGTCCATCACTTGCAAAACCAAGTTCTTATCATATTTACTCATCTCAATCTTTAATGCATCATAAAGAGATTGTGTTGCTTCCGATGATAATACGGGAAGTAGTCCTAACTGCAGTTTTTGCACCTACGTATTCAGGCAGGAAGTACCCCTACACGCAAATGTTTTTATATAGCATTATCAATTGATTCCTCAATGAGCAATACAAACGTCTTTGAAAGCTTTAATATCTGCTTTCAAATTTGTCTGTAATGTTGCACTAACTACCTTTTTAATTATCTGTGTGCACCGAGTCGTGCAATAAACATTTGCCTGTTATTTTCAATATGCTTGAAACACTCGGGATCAGTAGGATGTTTGTGTATCGGATTATTAATTGTTATAACGAAGAAGACGTATCTGATACTCAAAGAACAGGTCGACTACGCTGCGTTAAGATGCAACACTGTCGTCATTTTGTGAGAAAGCAGAACGCGATGTCGCAAGAGATCTTAACTTACATACACCTGTCACAAAGGTATGATTTAATTAGGTGAACCATTTCCAATGGTATTCCAGTTGAGATCAGATTATGCAGTAATCCGAAATGCCAAATTTCATCAAATGCACTGACTATGTCAAGGAAAACAGCCCCAGTGCATTGATGCCAATTGAATTCCGTGGAGATGTATTCAACTAGTCTATATATCTGTTGTGTGGTACTATGGAGTTGACGGAACCCAAACTGCTCATTAGGAAGAATGCTTAACTCGTGTACGGAGGCTTGGAATGTGGTAAGAATAACTTTCTCTGCAATTTTACCCAAATTTGAAATGAGGCTGATTGGTCTGTAACTCTAAGGCAGAAGCGGGTCTCTTCCAGTCTTATGGATTGAGAATATATCCGCCACCTTCCAACAGGAAGGGAAATGTTTAAAACGGAGGATAGAATTTGTTATGTTGGTCAGATGTACAATAGCTATACGAGGCAGCAGCTTTATTGGTGATGCCGTCAGGTCCAGGAGCCTTTTTGTTTTTTTAGATTCTTGATTATATCATATATTTCTGCTGGTGATGTGGGTGCAATTTGATTGGAGCAGGTTACAGAAGATTTTAATGAACATCTGACATGTCGATGGATCTTGTAGATGTGATTGAAGTCTAGATGTTCACATGAGGGTTTAAATTGCTCATCTAAATTTTCTGCTATTGCTTCGGCTTTATCTGCATCAGTGTGGATGAAGCCTAGATCCGTTTAGAGAGGGGGAAGAGATTTGTTTTGGATCTTTCTGATTAGGTTCCAAATGGAGTGATTGTCAGGAGAGATAGAAGTCAATCTTTCTTCCCAAAGTTGACTTCTATGTGTTTAAGGGCATCTCTCAGTGCAGAATTGAGCCTATTCAGGACTCGTTTGTTTTGTGGTGCGCGGATATTGTGCAACCTTTTTCTAGCCTTATTTTTCTCCTTGATCAGGTTCATGATATCTTTTGGCAAGTGACTGGGCCTGAGGGTATTGTGAAAATAGTGATTGCTGTAAAGGCTGTGTTAATTTGTTGAATCAAATCTTTAATAGCTGTTTGTATTTCTTCTTTGGATTTTATAAGCGGAACGGGACCAATATTTCAGGAGTACTTTGGTCAACCTTTCCTATGATAGGAATGATTGTGTGTGTGTGTGGGGGGGAGTTTTTCTTGATTTCCCAACTGTAGCAGTATTGGGTTGTGATCAGATGAAAGATCATTGAGTGTTATTAAACTGTACTGGAGTCTCACATTCTGCAGTATGTTCAAGACATCAGCCCTGGCATACGTATTATGATGGGTGGATTCAGTGGAACCTGCCACAACCGCATTGTTAAATCCTGTGTAGTTAGCAAGTATGTGTCTGTTTTTATTAGTAGTTCGACTGTTCCAGGCAGGATACTTAGCGTTTAAGTCACCGGCAATGATGACAGGCTCTCTGATGACCAAGATGGCCTCCAAATCCGAGGACAGTAATGATTTTAGTGGAGAATTGTATGCTGCAAAGATTTTTAGTCTACCAGACGAGCTCATGAGAACATCTATACCTGTAAACCTCTAGATTAGTAGTAGATGGGATATTTATTGAGTGATGACTGATGTAATTCTTGATTAGAATGACAAAGCCGCTTCCTCTGTGGGTCAGCCTGTCCGTTCTGTACAGCTGATATCCTCTGATTTTTGGGTTGTCCAATGGTCTCAGATGCTTTTCATTTATCAAACTACATCCATCTGATGTCTTTGGGTGAACTCTCGGAGCTCCAAGATCTTATTTCTGAGGCCGTTCGCGTTCCACGCAATAATCTGGAGTGAATCTCTTTTTTAGTTTATTCCTATTCATGAGTGAGTGCTGTGATGATGGCTTGTGTATCCTTTAAGAATCTGTTAGTAGAGGATTGGAGAGGTTGGATCTGCTAAAGTCTAATAGCATATTTGCCAGAGAAGTCCTCTGTCCAGTGACTCTACCAGGGCATCAGCGTCAGTCTCATTCATACCGAGAGACAACGGTGCGAAATCACTGCTTAAGATTGTGGGTCCTTGAGTCTGAATAGATATCCCGTAGACTCAATCAGTGGTGTACCCGCAAAGAGAATCCCGCAGCCGCAAAAGACTGCCAGCAAAACCAAGCGTTGGAAAACGCGCAAAGTAACAGCAATTTATTGTACCCTAATAAATGGAAAAAGGAGTGTCAAGAACTCACTTGGCCATAGAGTGAACCCTACCTCTCTAAAATACCATACATCCACCACTGGGCCTCGTTTCGAGTGGGGTCTACACGGCCATCAGATCTCGTGCATTTTTCATGCAGAGGGGGAGACAGTAGGTATCAAACTCTGTTAGCTCCAGTGCAATGTGAGTTTCCCGAAAAACCTTATATAAAATTCAATCAGGTACAGCCTAAAATAATACGCCCAATCACATCAAAAGGCACTAGCGGAATCCCTACCAGAATAAAAGAGATAATAATAATAATTTTTTTTTTTTGTGGCTAGATGGGCGAAGCAAGAATGCTTTTCATATTCCCCCTTTATCTGTAGAGGACAATGTAAGGATAGGGTGTTATTGAGCTATGATCATGGCAGGAGGGTAACAGCAATAGCCCAGTCTCAGTTAGCACTTCATTGGCTACAGCATTGCCATCCATTACCCTCCCTGGATGCCCATTTTAGTCGCCTCGTACGACATGCATGGGCCGCAATGGAGCTATTATTATCCCGGCCACCACACGGGGGAAGAAAGCTAATGAAAAAGAAATATGTATATATATTTATATATACATATTAAAGATTTATATACTCACATATATATATATACTCATATATATATATATATATATATATATATATATATATATATATATATATATATATATATATATATTTTTTTTTTTTTTTTTCATGTGTCTGTTATTTTTATTTTACTCTTTGCCAATGATACCTGAAGAAGTTGTATTTCAACGAAACTAGTTGTATCTTAACAATAAATTTGTCATTCTTGGTATAAAGTCATTTAATTTCCTTTTATATATACAGTTCTACCGAGTAAATAATGAACATTAATATATATATATATTAATGTTCATATATTATTTTTTATTTTTTTCCCATTTCCCGATTCCTAGGGTTTCTAAAATGTTTAATGCTTTCATTGGATTAAACAGTTTTTCAAAATTACTCATGGCCAGACCTAAAGAGTTTTTTTTTTTTTTTTGTATTCATTTGCTAATACCTAACAAATCAAATAATTAAAAAAAAATTTTTTTTTAAATTATTTGTCTTATTAGATATATGTGAACAATAGTACTGTAATTGTTTTTCTAAATCCTGCATGTCTGGAGGTTGGCAAAAAATTAATCTGTTTTGTATTGGCAGTGATTTTTATATATAAAAAAATTGTATATTATCAAGAGATGGCTGACTGGGTGGAAATTTTTAATATCTTCTCTGTCTCACTTTTTAAAACTATACTATATATTAGTTTTAAATAATACTTATTATTTAAAACTAATAATAATGCTATCATTCCAACTCTTTGTTATTATCACCGTTTTTGTTTTTTATTTTTTTACCTAGCAGAGTAATGATTGCTTCATCACCAATTTAATTATTTAATTTGGCATAGAAAGTTTTCATTCCTTTTATAATCTTTTACTGTAATCAGTATCCATTTTCATCTCTGTACATTTTAAAGTTTAAGGAATATGAGACATGCATAATTCCAGAGTGTTATTTTAATAATCTTGTTCTTCTAAGTAATAATAATATAATTTATATTTTATTTTAAATTTTTAAAAAAGTCTAAACTTTTTTCTCAAATTCTAAAAGTATCACTTATACACCTTAAATTATTCTATATCATATTACTACAACAAATTTATAAAAAGAAAATAATCTCGGTGGAAATCTTCGTGGAAATGGAAATGATGCGACTCGACCGTGAGATGCGGTGATTAATACCCTTGAGGGTAATGGATGGCAATGCTGTAGCCAGTGAAGTTCTAACTGAGGCTCGGCTATTGCTGTTACTCTCGTGCCATGATCAGAGCTTTAATAGCTCAATAATACTTTATCCCTACGCTGTCCTCTACAGATAACGGGAAAGATGAAAAGCATTCTTGCTTCGCCCCTTTAAACCAGTCCTTATAAGGATAACCTCTTTTTTTAAACTGGGGTTACACAGAGAAACAACCTATCCTGGGAGGGTAATGGATGGCAATTCTGTAGCCAATGAAATTCTGAGGCTCGGCTATTGCTGTTACTCTCCTGCCATGATCAGAGCTTTATAGCTCATTAACACCTTATTACAGGGAATAATAAGGTGTTAAGATAACGGGGAATATGAAAAGCATTCTTGCTTCGCCCTTTGAAGCCAGTCCTGTCAAGGACTTATAAAAAAATAAATAAATAACCTCGTTTTTGAATTTCAAACGATACCGTGAAAGGACGTGCAAATGTGTGATTTTTGGTTTGTTAGGTAAAAAATAATATGTGAAGAGACTTGAATCTAAGATATGCGGATTAGAGGAGTAATCTAGGATTCTGTCTTTGGTCCACTCCATATAGAAAGTTTCCATTCCTCTTATGACTTATTTTTTGACTGTAATCAGTATCCATTTTCAAAGTTTAAGAAATATGAGACAAGCATAATTTCACAGGGTTAAATAAAATTTTATTCTACTAAGAAATAATAATGTAATTTATATTTTACTTAAAACTTTATTGATAATTTTCAAAATATTTAAATATTTTCCTTAAATCCTAAAAATATCTTATACACGTTAAATTATTCTATATCATATTACTATAATAATCTTATAACAAGAAAATAATTTTGAATTTCATGAGCTACTACGAAACAGAAGAAGTTACATGTAAAAGTAGGATTTTTTTTGTGGTCTTGTTTGGTCAAAAATAATGATCGGTCCACTCCTGTTTATATCTCAATCTTCTTCAAATTTTCCTAACAGTGAAGTTATTTTCAACGCCACTTGACTTTTCTCTTCCAAATGGACAGATTAAACAAACAGAGAAGCTGAGACATTTGCTATCACCAACGATATTAAACAAATTGTTCACATGCTTACGTGAACACCAGATAACCCCAATCATTCTCCAGATAGACCTCCTCCTTATTAACAACTCTTCTAGACAATTCGGACCATAATTTAATGTTAATATCTTCTCCAATGGAGAAAACGTACAACAGCTCTCATCCACGTGGTGTATGACATTATAAGAAAACCAAGTGGGATGATCTTCGTAACTTCTATCCTCATTCCCCGATCAACTGAAGGTGTCATGGAAATAATTTTATTCATAGGGAGACATTAATTGCACATTGCACCCTTATGTACTCTTCTCGTATCTCAGCCTTGGTTTCTTCAAATGGTGTGCTGAGGCTGTACAAGAGAAGAATCAAGCATACCATATTTGGCTTTCATACGAAACACCCATCTTCCTTTATTGCTAAGAACAAATCGCCAAAGAGCTGCAAGAAAATTATGAACAAATCTAAAACATTTTAAAAGAACTAAAACTAGAAAACCTGAATCCAACCTGTCCAAATGGCAGTTAGGGATATTTTTCTCTTACCAGAGCTATCAGCTGTAAATTCTCTTCACCATTGCTCACATTCAGATGGTTCTGGTGAATCATTACCCATAGAAAAAAAGCCAACCTCTTGGATTCTTACTTCTTAAATTCTTGCACAGAAAGAGATGAAAGAATGTTGTGCATATTGGACACTAAACCCTCTTATAGTCTTTGTGGAATTTCTATGAGATTTGTGCTTCAGAGTGGACGCCGGCTCTATGTCACTTCTTACGCTCTCTTATATCAATGATATCCATCTTGCAGCTAGGAAATTAAACCACACATAACCCATTTTTAAGGGTAACAAATATTTATCTTCAAACTATTGCCCAATTTCTCTCACCTTTGTTCTTTCTAGAAATTTTTAAAGAATCGTCCACACTCAGCTGTTACGCTATTCTGAAGATACAACTAATAAAAGACAACCAGTATGGACACTACCAATGTTGATTAACAAGGAAGCTACTTACTGATATCACCCATCATTGGAAAAGTACGGTGAAAGTTTTGGGGAATCATAAGGGGGTGCTGTTGATGCTCCAAAGCTTTTGACTGGGTCTAACAAAAAAGGTCTATTAATTGAGTGCCATCGATTTAATTTGTTTTCTGACTTTTCCCACAGAATTGTTGGATTTCTAATTCTTGACTGGATGCACACAACGTGTGATGGTAGATGGTTCCCTATTTCCTGAGTCACCTGGTGGCGGAATACGGAGGTGGAAGAGTTTTTGCTTCAGAAAATGCGAATTTTTTGTCCTGCAAAACCAGGCAAAGTGGTCAGAATAATATCTGCATTCAACAGACGTAGCCCTGATTACTTTCTCTATAATTCACAACAAGCAACTTTTGAGTTAAGAATTCAATAGCCACTTCTCAAAAAAAGACAAAATAAAGTAAATCATTTATTTCACAAGAAATGCCGCTGTCGTGTTTGAAGGCCATCAAAAACGAATCAACTGTCAAAGAAGTAACCATCAACTGGGAACCATGGAGACCAACAAGCATCGAAAGTAGCTTTTATTTTATTTAGTAAACCTGCTTAAACAGTTTGTCTTCGCAAAGTGCACAAGATATTCAACTGTGTTGTAAGACATTTTATATGCGATTTTATTATGTGATCCTTCACTTCACACGTTAAGTGGAAAACGATTGCCTCAGAGGAATGTCGAAAGTCGTCGAAGGATGGTAGATTTACAATTACTTACGTACTCAGAAAACTAACAGATGAACTCACTTCATAATGATGTTCCAGCATGTTATTCGCTATGGATGCTTCGGATATGTTAGAAGGAATTAAAACTTTTTCTTTGGCTGCATGAATTCTGAAAAGGCGTCGTAGTTTCCATCCTAAATCAGGAAAGGATGGACGAAAGTTTTGATCTCTCATAAGAACACAAAAATTGCAATAAACGTCAAGAATAAATTCGATTTTATCGTTCAACTCTCGCGATGGTTCCAGGATAATGTTATTTACAATGCAATTTTGACATTTACGATGCCAATTTGGACGATAGAGATGAGCCGTTATCCTCGTACTCCGACAATAAGTTTGTCTCAGACTCTTAAGCTACGGGCGTGTTTTCGAAAGGCCGAAGTTGAATTAAGTTTCAGACAGGAAGAAGCGAAAGGAATAAGGAAGAGCTTAGTGGATTAGACGGAAAGAAGGAGGCTTAAAAATCTATTTAATAAAGAATGAGGAAATCCAGTGCAAAATACAGGAACGAGAACTCCTCTATTTGTCTTGGAAGAGATTAGGGCTCGCAGAAAGGAGTGAATATTCTGATAAGTAAAATAATGTAAATTACAGAGGACTTTTAAACAACGACAGTTTCATTTTCTATTTTAATTTTTTTTTTAAAATAGGAACGCTAGCGAATAGTTTTCGAAAAGAATTATACCTTGAATGACCCCTTATAAGAAATTTATCCTTTACTTATTTGAGTGTTAAAAAAAACGGACTAGATTGCAAGCACATTTTTTTTTAATATGGCAATATTAGCATCGTTTGAATATATGTATATATATATATATATGCATCCCCTCCACATACACACCCCAGTGTGATATTGCTACTAAATGGAAGTCCCCTGTATAATTGTCAATACTTCAGAATGCGTAAACTCGTAAACATTAATTTACTGAATGCGCAACTTGTTATTTCATAATAGTAATAATAGTAATAACCTTGGAACTTCTTTGGGAGATGGACCGAGGCCTTGACTCTTCATCCCTTCATCTGATTTTAGTTTGCGTGAGGGAATTATTGTGTGTAATTTACCCGCTCATTGTAAAGAGCAGGTAAATTACACTGATATATATATATATATATATATATAGACACATCCTTATAAGGACTGACTTAAAGTGGCGAAGCAAGAATGCTTTTCATCTTCCCCGTTATCTATAGAGGACAGTTTAAGGATAAGGTGTTAATGAGTTATATAAAGCTCTGATCATGGCACGAGGGTAACAGCAATAGCCGAGCCTCAGTTAGAACTTCATTGGCTACAGCATTACCCTCCCAGGGTACCCATTTTAGTAGCGTCGTACGACATGCATGAGCTACATTGGGGATAATTAAGTAAAGCCAACTAAAAAATTAGTTAGGACGATCCCTAGACCACTCAATAGTGGCCGAAAGACCGTCCAACTAAGCGTTGGCTCCACTCACCACCGAGCAGAACCGCTCATATTCAAGGGAAAGGCATCCACCAAGAAAGCCCCTCAGCGGGCCGTGCCGGAGAACACCCTCCCCGGAGGCTCAATATGCACTCACAGGCAAACCTCTCGAAATCTAAGCCCCCCCCTCATCACCGGGAACGAAATTCCGGAAGAAGCCTGAGAAAGCAAAACTCTCGAAACTCAGCGTCCAATTAGCCGCGTAGCATGCTGAGGTGGTTGATGTCGTGTTAGGGGCGTCAGCAACGAAGATGTTAAAAAGCAGTGGAGAGAGCAACGAGCCTTGAGGAACACCTGCAGTGATTCTTTTCAAAGAGGATTTGAGTCCTCTCAACTTGACCTGAAATTTCCGGTTTTTTAGAAAGGAGTCGATAAGTTTGATAAGATAGAGCGGAACGTTGGCCATAAATAATTTATAGATGAGGCCTTTGTGCCAAACCTTATCAAAGGCTTTTGCTAGATTCAGAAAAACAGCTCCTGTATGTTGTCGCCAATTGAATCCAGTAGCGATGAATTCGACCAGTCCGTGAACTTGTTGAGTAGTACTGTGCCCGGTTCGAAACCCAAACTGCTCTTTTGGTATTGTATCGTTTTTGTTCACCACATCTTGAAGTCGATTGAGGATGATTTTTTCTGCAATGTTTCCCAAGCATGAAAGGAGACTGATGGGTCTGTAACTTTGCGGTAACTGAGACGCTTTTCCCGGCTTATGGATGAGGATTATATCTGCTTGTTTCCATCGGGTTGGAAAATAGTTTAGTCTGAGTATTGCATTTATGATTGCTACCAAATGCATGATAGCTTTGTGCGGAAGGGCCTTGATTGTTATGTTGTTAATTTCATCTGGGCCAGGGGCTTTTTTGTTGTTAAGTCTGTCCGGTTGAAATTAGTAAATGACTGACTGGAAATAAGTTCCGGATCCTCTCCCAGTTTTAGAAGTACCGGGTTTTGATCCGAACTGAGGTTGCAGCTGGAATCGATGAGATGTGTTTTTGAATATGGCTATATCTAATACATCGGGCCTGCCGTGTGTTCCATAGTGTGTTGGTTCAATCGGGCCTGCGATGATAATATTTCTCAGCTTAGCAAAATTGTGAAGGATTTTTCCGTTGTAATTGGCACACCTGCTATTCCATAAGGGATGTTTAGATCACCTGCTACTATTGTTGCTTCCGTAGTGTCAAGCAGCCGAGAAAGATCAGAAGATAGCAGAGTTCTGCCTGGAGGGTTATAAACGGAATATATTTTTAAGATGCCTGCATTAATGGTGTAAATTTCTATGCCAGTTTTTTCCAGATTAGTTGTAGGAATCTTTTTTATCTCATTGTAACGGATGTTTTTCCTTGATAAAGATTGCAGTACCTCCGCCTCTGGCATTAGGTCTATCATTTCTAATTAACGAGTAATTTCTTAGCTTGGGATTATCACAGGGCCACAGATGGGTCTCATTAACTACCAGGATATCAATTTTGTAGTGGACAGCAAATTCTTGGAGTTCTAGAATGTTGTTACTGAGTCCATTAGCATTCCAGAATGCGACCTGTATAGAATTTATTGTGATGGCCGGATTATCCATTAATCAACGAGAATATGACTTGGGTATTTTTAGGAAATCTGTTTGTGTCAGCCTGGTTTGGATTTGATTTGCTAAAAGCTGATAGCATTTCTTCCAAAGTGGCAGCAAGCATTGCAGCAGTTTTTGACTGCTTGGTATGGTTTCTGCCGATTTGTTGCGTGAGGAAACTACAGAGGCATACCATTTATCAGGTGTAATAGCCCGCACTTTAATTTCCGATTCAAGTTGTGTGACTCGCTTCTGAATGGATGGGGCTACTGCCTCCTTAGTCCTTGTCAGGTTAGATGGGTGGAATGAACAGCCCTTGTAGTTAACTGGATGTGGGCCGCCACAGTTGGCACACTTAGCAGGAGTGGTTCTTGGCTTGGCACATGTATGCGGGGGATGATTATTTCCGCACTTCCGTCCTACAAAGCTTCTGCGCATGACCATACTTTTGACAGCGATGGCATTGTTCGGCGGATGTCTTCCTTCTGAGGGGGTTCAGTCTTGATAACCAAGTTACAGACAGTCTCAAGGTCATAAATCTCTCGTTGGTCTTTACTGATCTCCACAAAGACCAGAGGCATGGGCCGCTTATCCGCCTCTGTATATGCGTGATATTTTTATTGGTGTTAATCCTTGCGATTTGAGATCAGTGGCTATTTCTTCAGATGGTATGGTTTCTATCAAACCTCTGATGACCACCTTGAGGTTTTTCCCGCTTTTAAGCTGAAAAGTGTGATTTTGGATATAAACAAGTCAAACATACAGTTCGAAGATCTATTCTCGGTACCACTTTGCAGTTATGGTATTCCTATCAGAAATACGAAGACAGGTGCGGTTGTTGATCGTGATCCCAACCACAGGGTCGTCGACAGATTAGACCGCTCCTTGAGGCAAACAATTAAATATCATCCCTGATGGATTATAAGACAAAAATATAAGAAAATCTCCAATGGCTATTTTGTTTTTATTACAAGAGAAACATTAATGCAAAACGATTACATAATAATGTTAATTAAATGTTTGCTCTACGGGGATATCGCACAATAAAACTGTTTATAAGCTGTTCTAAATTTAAATTATAAGCTATGTCCGCCTCTATCGATATAGTTGCTAGACCAACCCATCTTTCTTGGGTCATTGCTGTTCGCAAATAATTTTTAATCAGTTTAAGCTTGGAAAAACTTCACCACTTGCTACTCTAACAGGATTGTTAGCGTAGCGACGGCGCCTACCGCAATATGGCTGTACGAGCGCCCTTATTAAGACGCGCCATGAGGCAGGCTGCCTCTATGCTACACCCTGTCGACGGTACTGTTCCACCATCACACAAGAACACTACCTCCACCGTAAGTGTTCCTTTTCCTGATGTTGGAGGGGATGGTGCCGTATTCTTTCTTCTCTAGAACAAACGTCGAGACTTCGTTTGTAGACTAAATCCAGACTAATCAGAGAACAGAACTGAGCCTTATTTGTTGGCTCTAAGTCATATGTTTTATGGCACCAGTTTCGATGAGCTCTGCGGTGGTTTGTGGTTAATGGGATACAAACCACCTGCTTTCAGGCGCTGAGTCCATCTGAATTGAAACGGATTAATACAGTTCAGTTTGAAATGTTTTCACCTGTGGCTGCAGTAACAAGAAACAGTTGGTGACAGGACATTGCAGGGTTCAGCATTGCTGATAGAGACACACAGCGATCTGTTCTGGTTGAGGTGCCCCTCGGATGACCTTGGCCAGCTCTTCTTATGATGGTTCTATCTCCTGAAACTGCATCCATACTGTCGAAACAACAATTAGTGACACATTAAATCAACGTGACAACTTAGCTTACGACTGTACGGCTCCAAGTCGTTCACCGGACTGCCATCTGGCGGTACGAAAGATGCAGTTAACTCATTGAACGAGCCCCTCCCCCCCCCAAAAAAAAAACAGAAATGAAATGATGTGTTAGAAACCAGCATTTTTATGGTTAATAATAATTAGCATTGTGATACAGCAATTTCTATTGGGTACTCTGAATTTGACTGCCACAATGCCTATTTGAATAAATCAATTATTCCTCTCCGGAGGCACTGTTAAAATACTTATGAAAAACATTTTGCTCTGTTAATTTTCTCGAATAGTGTACAAACAAAATGACCACCATGTTACTTCACGTCCGACCAGTGTTAAGTCAACAGCTAACATAAAAGTATTGAGTGAAATTCAGCCGCCTGTGCTCTGCTCTGCCGCCTTATCCTGTTGGAAGTGTTGTGGTGTTGCGTAATGGGGTATTTCCGACAGCTATTTATAACTGTCGTGAACTTCCTTTAGAAGTCACGTCTATTGCTATGTTGTGTTAATTTGCTCATAGTATTAGTAGCGTGGGTAATCTAAGAGTTTAATTTTTTTAAATGATTTTATTTATTTTTAACTTAATCTGGAAATTCAAATATAGAACTCCAGGTCTCCAGTAAGCGAGGCGGTGGTATCACACCGGACAATGAAATTCATCTTCATCTTAAAGACATTGATGTTCACAAACACCATGGCAGCAATCGAAACAGCAAAAAGGTATTGTTGAGAAAATGCGAATTTTACATTTGGATTTCAAGTTTATTTCGAAATAAATAAGAATATAGTTTTCTTATTTAAGATTATATGATAGATTAAAATAATTATTCTTTTACTTTATGATTTTGCATTTAAGGTAAAACCAGTATGATGTATCCATAGAAGGTAGATGTAGAAAAGAATAAGTACTTGGGGAAAATAATTGGTCAAAGAGAGCGAACTATGTTTCCATGGCTGGAAATTAAGTCTATCCGTGGTAGCAGGGAGATGATTTACTAATAATCATCTGTCTTTGAAAATTTGCTATATTCGCATATGTTTTCATCAACATGAGCTATAATATAATATAATAAAAATAATATTGGCTAGAGGGCAGCACTGTCTCACAGCAAGCGTAATAAATGTAGGTATGAAATAAATACACGACTAAATATTTTTAGATAAAGTTTATTGTATAATTTCGTTCATGAGGTTAAGAATCATACAATACACATGGTTGGCAAAAACCAGTCCATGAAGTTAAAGGTTTTTATCACAATACATTACGGCCTGGAAATACTACAAGTACCAGGAACAGAAGAAATTGGATGATGTGGTAAAACCAGCAATCTTTTAAACAATCGGGCTATTGCAAACATGTGCAAAGTTTCTTGTACATTGCAGTGATCAATAAGGGCGATGCTGGAGTCTGATAATGGAATGGGAAAACTTTTATATTATAGAAACAGAATGGGATGTTTGCAAAACAATATCACCTTTCATACTACAAATTGTCCATCGTCACATAATTACCTTTAAGTTTCATTTAACCAATTGTTCAATCCAGCATAAAAGATTATATCAAAGTAGGGTTATATTTGGCCCCTCTTCGATAGTCTTCATGGATCACCAGATCTAATGCGTTTTGATATGATTGGTATAACGATTAAATAAAACCAATTTATTATTATAATAATAAATACAATCAGAACATTTTAGATAATAATTTATTAGATAAAATCCAATCAATTTTGATATGTCTTCAGATTATGATAAAATATGTAATTTTTATGATTTTTTGATGGATAACCAATAGGCCTTAAGAGATCATATTATCAACGATCTTAACAATTGATGACATGTAAAAAAATCATAACATCAACAGTTTATGACAGTGGAAAAATCATAAGAGAGCGTAATAAATAAAAGCAGCCTAAAGTTCAATTTTATCCTTATACATATATGGTAACTTTAAGAAATTGTTTTTTATTTCTCAAAACCAAAGTAATTAAGTAAATAGAAATTTTTTTCAACATTTGTTTTTCTTTTCCAATCATGTTTTTATTTATAAAATAGTTTTCTTAATAGAAAATTTGAAAAAATAGTCGGTAGATATCCATCGATAGTGACGACATCTGCCTTACTTAAGAGAAAGTAAATATACATACACTATTTTATTATTATACTGAAAAACGAGTTAAACAAAAGTTTTTAAGACAACTTTACTGATATAGTTTTTACACCACTGTACCCCATTCTCCATTAGATCATCGAATTTACCACCTACTAATGAGAAATGTTTGTTGAAATATTAATCTGGATGCCAGATCGATTCCTAATCAGTCTAACAAGTTGTTAAACAAGTTAAATCCCTAAAATAGCCTTTGACTCCTAACGACTAGCGATGCCAGCACCACTAAGCGGAAGAAATCGGCAACTATTACCGAAGACTTGTGCGAAGTGTTGATAATTATGAGAGATTATTTATCTAATGATGTCGCTTACTAGTACATGATCACGTCAAGCAATGTCCTCCATTATATTTATATTATTTTAATACATTTTAAACGGAATGTCATAATACCGCGAATCTTCTGGATAGAAAGAAGTTATACCACTAATTGTAGTTATATTAATGCTAATAGAAATCTTAATTAAAAATATAAATAGGTCGTGCGTATGTAATATACATTGTTTTGAAATTATACATTCTAAAAATGATAAATGGCTTTAGCTGACATCCACTCGACTGTTTAAATATGAGTATTAATTTTTTAGCCACAGATTGCAATATTATTTATGAATCGATGAATATAAAATTAGTTTTATAACTATAATACTTATCAGCATCAACCACTTTTTTTCTAATGTCTATAATTATATGTTAAAAATAAATTTTCAAAATAAAAACGTAAAAAACTGGGTTTTTATATAGCTCATATTATAAAAGTACGAAATAAGCCATTTTAGGGTGTCTTTGTATTTTGGTTGTTAATATTAAATTCTTCTTAAAAATGCCAATCAATACTATACAAATATTTTTCTTTTATATTAAATTAAAATATTATTGATATTAACTGATAAATTAAACGATGAAATTCATTAAAGCAAACCGTTGCCGTAGAAACACACAGCGTCGTTGATTCTTATAACGTTTCAATTTTTCCGTTGCTATAGAAACAGTTCAATTCTTAATGGTTGAACTCATAATTATGTTTTTAATTTTGCCCGTTTTTTTGTATTAGAAATGTACTGCCAGACAAATGCGGTAAGTAATATCTACGTATTATATATATATATATATATATATATATATATATATATATATATATATATATATATATATATATATATATATATATATATATATATATATATATATATATATATATATAGACTGCAAGTTAGTCTAAGATTAGTTTGTGTTCTAGTCAATACCTCTAAAATTACAAAGCACAAAATATTCCTTCTTCTTTTTAAGCTCTTTGAAGGTGTTTTTTTTTTTTTTAGAATCCTAAATTTATTAAGTTTATCTTGAATATTTTGAAAATTTATTTTCCTGTTCTTCACTAAGTGAAGTAAAATGGAGAGGATGGTTTTATGAAAATAGAATCCGTTTTGCTTTGTATAAAAAGCCATGTTTATTATTTTAAAAAATGAAAGAAGCCATTCTGACTTATTTCCTCATCCATTACCTCCTTAACTTGTAATGTTAACACCTGCTCTCTAGGCACTATAGATAAACTCTCGTAAGAAATAAGTTTTAGGGTATTTTTTCTTCTTGGTTAGTTTGGTGCAATAGAGAAATAGATTAAATATGTCAAAATATCACTATTAAGGTTATACTGAATTAGGCCTAATTAACTTACAAAGTCTAAATACTCGTTAGAGTGTGTGTGGATAGTAAAAATGTGTAAATTTCCTTCAAGAGAGATGGCGCTAGTGTGCTAGGCACTTCGTATCGAAGCGATCTATCTTACCTTAATTTTCTATTGTGATGAATCTCGGAGGATCTAGCGAGTCTAGAATATATACTAGATATCTTGATCAAGTTGTATAGTTTTATGTACAATATGCACAATACATCTCTCTCTTTTGCATGCGGAGAGAAGAGACAATGCTGTTCCCTTACTTCAATGTGTGCCGGTGATAAGACAATAAACTAAGATATCAGCATTATTTTCAAAAATTCAATTATCAGCAGAAATCTTTGAAAACATAATATATACTAATTTGAAAAATATCGTTTTATTTCTTTTGCCTTAATTATAAGTACTTTTTTTTGTAATTGCATCTTATAATACATATTTATTTTGAACACCAAAATTTTAATATTATAATAAAATTTTATAAATTTAAAACTGGTTTCCTGTTTATTGATTTCCTCACTAGTTCCTCATCTAACACTAGTTCCTCATAAACACTACTTAACAAAGTTAAATAGTGTTTATTTAGATTAAGACTATTCAGATTTAATTATGTGACAAGTAAGGATTTGATGGATTTTGCTTGAATGAGTGAATAGCTTGATAATATTGAAGTCAAAAAGGGGTGAGGAATATATCCTATTATTCCTTCATTTTAGATGTGAACTGAATCTGTTATTTGGAGAGAAGTCTGGAAATGGTCCATCTATCATACCCGTTTTGTAAGAAGCGTTTTGGCTAACTCATCCTCATAGTTAACAAGAAGTTTGAAAATAATGTGAATCAGAATGAACGTATCTATTTCTGTTGCTTGTTTTATTGACGTGGATTTTTAATTTTTTAAATGATATATATATATATATATATATACATATATATATATATACATATATATATATATACAAATTATTTTTTATTAATTAAAAAGTTTGCATTTTAAAATCACTTTTTGCACTATAATATATATTTCATTTTTAGAACACCATAAGTTAAATATTGTAATTCAGATAGTTATATACATGAAGTACAAACGTTTTTCATATCATAGGAGTTGATAAGTCCTTTTTAGGACTTCCAGGGTAACAAATAGCAATGCAGAAGCCAGTGAAGTTTTAACTGAGGCTCGGCTATTGCCGTTACCCAGTCATGACTAGAGCTTTTAGCTCAATAACACCCCATCCACATAGATTTTCTTCATTCAGATGACGGGATAAAGAGTCAAGGACTCAGTCCAGCTCCCAGTTCTTCTTTTAAGAACTTTTTCACAGGCGCGTGAGGGAGAGATCGTTTTTCATAATTATTTTTATTATTCTTATTTCTCATAAAATAAGTAAGTTGTTTATTATTTCAATCCGAATTAAATCATTTGTTTATATTCTTATTCTTATTTCTCATAAAATAAGTTGTTTATTATTTCAATCCGAATTATTTGTTTATATATATATATATTGAAATTTATTTATATTTGAAAAATAAAAAATTAACTTATTTGAAAAAAATTTACTTCATCAAGATATTGATTAAGTATATATTATATATTTATATTAATTAAGAAATTTTTTCCAAAGCATTCCTCAGAATTTACTTATGAACATTTTACAGGCGTCTATGAAAAATCTTCCCAGCACACAATAGTAAATGGTAATTTTATGTTTTCAAAGATTGCTACTACAATATTACATTTCTAAAGACTTAGTTGTTCATTTATAAACTACACTTGTTGAACTAACTTGTGTTTCGTAATTCAATTTAGATGTAAAAAAGTGCATGTTCTCAAAACAGACTTTTAAGTACTATTTTTAAGTATTCTTGGTAGATTTTTTTCATAATAGCTGCACTCGCTACACAAGTACTCTCTAGTTCTGAATAATCCCATTTTTAAAAAGAATATTTCCATTCTTTTCTGTGACGTCAAAGTAATAGTCAATTTCTTGCTCTTTTTTTTTATTTTTTGTTCTTTTCTCCCACGTAGCAGATCTTATATTTATAATAGTAATATATAACTATATTTTGAAAAATAAATAGCCAGTTTTTCATATAAAATAAATAGCCATCAAAACAATGAACTGCAAAAAAAAAAAAAAAAAAAAAGCTCGTTGAGGAATAATACAAAACAATTCGAATAAACATCTTCTCTCCCTCGAATAGCTTTTTTGGGCACTCTTTGGATTAAGGGTTTATCGCCAGCTGATTTTTAGGAGGAAGGATGATACAAGGGAAGGTGGGAGGGGGGAAGAAAAAACAAAAGAACGCCATCATAGTTTTGATGCATCAAAATTAAACAAACAGGTAATTGGATGGAATGCTTAGCCATATGTTAAAAATGTCCGTTATCCTTACCATTTAAAAAGAAATATATATGTATATATATACAGATTTCTTGGAGTCACAGATTCCAAAAACAACTATACAACTTTCCATGAACCGGAAATGGAAAGTGATTTTGCTCCACAGTTGCACCGCATACTGTGACTTCCGGTTTATAAGCTTCATCCCCGGAAGTGAGCTCGTACGACTCCATCACCCGCACCCCGTCACAATTGAGTCTCTTGAAGTCTTGACTCTGTTGGGAAGTTGGAGATATATGTATATGTTTATAAGTATATAGACATATCCCCCGTGAGATTCTTTGTAACCGGAAGCTGGATATACTTCCGGGTTGGTTAGACACTGACGTCATTTTTTTTTTTTTTCCCGACGTGGATCGAACTACGCCTTGAGGTCTGTGACGGTAGGAGAACGCAGCAATGTTGCAGTTTCAGGAAGAACGACCGTGATGGTGCTCACCTCGTTATCCTCATCCGTGGTCACACCACTTTCGTTTTGGATAAGGTCTGAATCATCAATATTTTCCAGTGGAATTTGTTCACTGTCCCCTTCGCTAATCCCCAGCGATTCTACTTCGGTAGCGAGGGTACTCGTCTCCGAAGACGCGGCATCGACGGAATCAGCCGAAGAAAACGTGCCACCGTTTCTCGAATTCCGCACCGCCGACTCGGATTCTATCTTTATGCTCGGTGCCATGCCGTGTAGAGTTGTAGCCGATGGTGGAGTGTCGAGAGAGTGTCGGAGCGTTACCCTTTTCTTGAATCTTTGACTGAGATCGGAGTTGCCCCTGTGTATGGTGCGGTCGAAGCTCTTAGCTACGGGAGTGTTGGGTTCACTTGACTGCTTCTCTACCAATATGGACTTCGGTTTGTAGAGGACGTTTGAGACAGGGGTTGGTGGAGGGGGTGGTGGCGTTGGAGGAGCTAGGGATGCAGGACTCTGAGGAACAGGTGGTGATAAGGCCGAGTTGGTAAGAATCATCCATCGACTGCGATCTTCTATGTACATCTCCATCAGCTGGTCCAGTTTTCCCTCGATGTCTTCTACCTGCATGACACAGCAAGGAAAAGGAAGTTTATAAAGGCAGTTTGTCCAATTTTTATTTATTAATGTGTTTTAAATGTCTTTTGTCTGTCCATCTTAGGTATATAAATAGAGAACTGCTATAACTGTCTATCTCTGTACCATTGATACACTCAACCCAATTGTTTACTAGTTTTAGCCTGCTGAATGTATCATTTCAATTGTTTACTTGCCCGCTAAACATTAGAAAGAAACTTTGATGTGGCTTGTTTGTGGCTGTTTAGAAATAAATATGGAAAATTAATTGAGTCAGGAGACGAATACAATCCTGTTTGTTAAATGCTGCGCATTCTCTGGCCACTTTATATAGCGAAATGAAAAATATTAAAAGTTCTTAGAAATATTTATTCGTGTTTTAGACAATATTCAAGTCGAGTCATTTCGTATTGGGTCACAGAGGGCGTTGTAAAGCATAATGAGGTAATATGTTTTCGATTATGATTTAAGTGTATAAAGACTGAAATAAGAAATAATTGCATTTTATATGATTTCAGATAGTTCGTTTAACTTACCGCTCTCTCTACCTTTACTATTCTGGAAGCTAAACAAATCTTTGATTCGTAAACATCTTTAGCTTTGGAACCAGCTTTTCCAAGAATTTGGTCTAGTCTGGAAAAAAAAAAGAAGAAAAAATATTGTAGAAAAAAGAATTCCTAAACGCATTCAGTTTATTATATAAATATTTAATGAATCAGTTCATATTATTGGGGAGGGGGGATTCATTATTTAAGATTTTTTTGACATTCACACAATCTTCAATCAATTTTAAATTTCACTGTCTTAGAATGAAACACACTGATGTATATATTTCCCCCCTCGTCATACACGATACTATATTACCATATAATTAGGCAAACAGATATAGCCTAAATCGACTCTCAGTCTGCTTAACTGAAAATGGAAAGCAGAGAACTTTCTGATTTCGAATAAGGTGCGATCATGGGATGTCTCGGCAGCATACCCATTTATAACGCTGGTATCAGACTGCATCACTCACTGTTATTATCGCCCACTGGAGATATCACGATGCCAACTCTGTATCAAGCTAACAACAACGGATCAAAAGAGTCGTTGGTAAGAAAATCTTGGCATTTCTATGTGGCGCCGATGCAAGTTCAAAGTCAAAGTGGGTGAGGAGATTCAGGTTACTAAGAAGACAGTAAGTGAGGTGCTGCACTGTTTAAAGCAATATCGACTCTGACACAGATTACACTGATGTCAAGAACATCGTGACTGTTCCGTAGGATGTTGGAAGTGCGTAATACACAGCTACGAAACGACATTACACCCTTAACCAATCGGAGATGTTTTTCTGCTTTGGACTAAGTCCTTGGTTGTGGTGCTGGAAGAATGAGTATTTATTGATATTCCTAATACAGTTTAATGGAATAATTACAGCACAAAGAGAAACAATTAAACATCGAGTTTAATCGTTTCAATATTTCGTCTTTGTCACAGAGGCATCTTCGGAGACACACACACGAAATCACACAAGAAACAAATAGATGGAAGAAACAAAACTGGACTAAATGAAGACTAAAGTCCTATGAGGAGACACTCTCTATGGATGCTGTTGGCTACCCTTAGATGTTGGGTGGGAGGCCTAAGAATTAGTTTTCCAGATCTTTGGAACCATAGTTATTAAGATTAGGTCGGTTTTTTAAGTCTGTGGTGGATTCTAATAAGAGTCTTTCAAGTTTGTATTTGCTACGATGGACCATTTCCCCCCATCTCATTCTGTGCAAAGTATCCAAGGCTAGACCTGACTGACTATAGTTGCGGTGGCGGATGCATTTTTTTGTGTTCTTCTAAGCAGATTTTCTAGTTCTAAAGTAATATGATAAGGTGCAAGAACAAGGAACCTTGTAAACACCTGAAATAGAGAGAGGGAGGAAGCGGATCCCCAGGAGAACAGTGAGAAGGGAAGCTAGCTTCAAATGAGGTTTGAAAGCAGTGCAGAGATTATATTTCTTCAAAGTTCTGGCAATATTTTCTCAAGTGCCCCAGATATAGGGAAGTAATGGTCGTTGCTTTATCATCTATTAATTATTTAAATAAAATAAATTATTTAGATAAATTTAATTTATTTAAAATTATTCTAATATTATCCATATGAATACATTTTCAGAGAAATGGTGATTAACCAATCAGAAAGATTCAAGTTTCATAAAAGTATTGCGATAATCTCTTCGATTTTGTTTAAGGTATAAAAATATTTTGATATCTGTCGATTATCAAATCTCACCTAGACTGTAGATTCTTGACCCTACCCAGCAGGTCAACGTGTCCAGCAGAATACTGTTCTATCACATCTTTCACGTCGTAAGGTTTTAAGGCTTCCTTAAATTTCCTCCTTGCCACGAAATATTTGATCTGTAATACGTATATTTGGAAAAGTGAACGAAGGCTAAATAAACTTATTATTATTATTACAGTAATCATATCGATTGATCGCAAGTATTGAAATTTTATTTATTAAAGTGGTTGATATTTATTTATCAAAAACGAAAAATAACATAATATTTAAAGAAAAAATATATATATTCATGCTTTTTATATACTGACTGAGATCCGAGAATTAGAATAAATAATGAAATTTATTAAAACACGCATCATGTTTCATTGGGGTGGTCGACTTCTTCAGGCGCGATAGAACACACAAAGTCAATAAAAAACACTGTAAAGAAACATTGAATCACCATAAATTATAAAATCGACTATAAACTACAGTTATTTTGAACGGGAGATAAACTGGACAACAGCTTCAAACTTTCATATGTGCCACGACGAGGTAGAACGCCGCATAACCGAGTCTACAGAGATTGTCATGGACCCTCTTCATATAAACAGTAACCACAGCTATAATTTGCCTGACTCTGTTAGCTCTGCTGTCAGATATTGGCGCACTCGTGAAATCACACGCGCACAGGTTTCTAGCAATAGAACTTTAACACGGAGTGTAGCTCCAGTTCGAAATAACTGCAGTTTATAGTCGATTTTATAATTTATGGTTTTAGAGTGACTCAATGTTTCTTTACAGTGTTTTTTATTGGCTTTCTATGTTCTATCACGCCTGAAGAAGTCGGCACCCCCGATGAAACATGATGCGTATTTTAATAAATTTCATTATTTATTCTAATTCTCGGTATATCCCAATTCCGAGTGAACACTACAAGTCATGAAATGTTCTTTTTCTTCTTCTTCTTCTTCTTCAACCTTCTGGTTCTGTCCACTGCTGGACGAAGGTCTCCCCCATGATTTTCCAGTTCCCTCGGTTTTCTGCCTCTCCCATCCATCTCACTCCTGCAATTTGTTCCAGTTCATCCCTCCACCTTCTTCTCGGTCTTCCTCTTTGTCTTGCTCCGTCCATTGGTCTCCACTCTGTTGTTTTTCTAGTCCATCTCCCGTCACTGCATCTGGCAATATGGCCAGCATCTCCACTTAGCCTGTTTAATGTATTTCACAATATTCATGACACCTGTTTGAGATCTTATCCAGATATTTGTCTTCCTATCTGTTAATGTTATTTTTAGCATACTTCTTTCCATGCGATGTTGTGTTGTTCTCAGTTTTTGTTTAGGGCTTCTGTTAAAGTCCATGTTTCTCCTCCTTATGTTAGGACAGGAAGTATGCACTGGTCGAAAGCTTTCCTTTTTAGACTCATAGGAATGTCACTTCTGAATATGTCTCTCATTTTCCCATAAGCCATCCATCCAAGGTGAATTCTTCGTTCAATCTCTTTTCTTTGGCACTCCTAAAAGGAAAACAATTGGCCCAAATATACATATGAAGTAACTTGTTCTATTTCATGGTTTTCAACTTTGATAGTTCTATGGTTTATGTATTTATTCACTATTATTTTTGTTTTTTCTCTATTTATTTTTAATCCAATTTCTCTGGAGGCTTCGTTTAGCTGATTTAGCCTTTCTTTAAGATTATCTGCTATCAGGACAATATCATTTGCAAATTTCAGATGATGCAGCCTTTCTCGATTTATGTTTATTCCTTTTGTTTCCCAATCAAGGCTTCTAAAGACTTCCTCTAGTGCAGCTGTAAATAATTTGGGAGATATGGTGTCGCCTTGCTGGATGCCTTTTGGTATTGGGAACTCTTCACTGTTTTTATATAATTTAATTACAGAAGTTGCATTATTGTAAATATGTTTTAGTGTTTCAATATATGGTTTCTCAGTTCCCTGGGTTTCAAGTGCTTTTAGTGTTGCAGATGTTTTAACTGAATCAAATGCTTTTTCATAGTCTATATAGGCTATGAAAGGGTTTATTGTATTCAATTGATTTTTCAATGAGCTGTCTTAATGTGTGAATATGATCCAAAGTATTGTAATTCTTCCTAAATCCAGCTTGTTCACAGGATTGCATTCCCTCTAGTTTAGATTTTATTCTATTATTTATAATTTTTGTGAAAACTTTATATATGGTGGGGAGTAGGCTTATAGGTCTGTAGTTTTTAATTTCTTCCTTATTGCTCTTTTTAAAAATTAATATTAGAAGTGAATTGTTCCAATTTTTCGGAGTTTTTCTCTGTTTTACGCAATTTAGGCATTGCTGAAGAGTTTACTCAACTATTTGATGACAGGGCTTCCTTCCAGTTTTAAGAAGTCTACCATAATTCCATCTTCTCCTGGGGCCTTGCCATTCTTCATTTCCACTTCACCTTGCAATCAGAGGCATCATGTTCTTCCTCACTTGAGTAATACATAGATGATTCTTGGATGTCCAGGTCTTTGTCTTCATAGAGTTCAGTATAAAATTCCTGAATTCTTTTGATTATTGCATCTCTATTTTTTATCAGTTCACCATTTTTTTCCTCTTACAGCATCTATTTCCTTTGTTCCAACTGATAATGTCCGTCTTTGGACCTTCCTATTACTACTATTTTCGAGTCAACACTACAAGTCATGAAATCATGAAATGCTCACCAACACATAAAACATATTTCATTTTATAAAATGTACATGCAAAATATTAAATACTGGATTTATATTCTACAATGAATTACTAATTTAAATTAAATTATTGTAAATTATTTTCTCTTTTAGAGTATATAATTATATTTGCAATGGGAAATTATAAAATTAATATATCAATAGTTTCTTATTAAGAAATTTTAAGATTAACTACGAACAGCCATACAGTTTTTAATATGAAAATAATTAACGATAACTTACTTTTCTAAGTGCCCTGATAGCATTTTTGTGTTGTTTTGTTAGTACTGTTAGCCTAGGCTCCTCTGTGTCTTCGTCTGAAAATACAGATAAAAATGTACGTAATTAATGCAGGCATCACCAGTTGCTCGTCCTTGAAGTGTAAATTTAAAACAAAGGTGGTAACCATGATGAATGGAAAATCGTCCCACGGAATATTTCATACAGCGCAAGGATAAAAATTGAACTCGGTCGAATTGTAGAGATCTCCGTTGAAAGTCACGATCCACGTCTTTGTGAGTTATGCCACCTAGTGTCCATTTCCGAATTTAGGAGAAGAATAATTATTTCGGTTTTATATTGGAAGAATCAATTGTGACTGAGATATCCCAAAGCAATACTCTTATAAAAAAATAATTTCAAGTTTACCCTATTGAAAAGAGACAAACAGTGCTTCGAGGTGGGATAAGGTTGTATGGATAATTAGATATCTCATATGATGCATTGAATGGTAACTTACAAAATAATGAACGCAAAATAAAACTTACCTATAATATTGTACTAGATGTACAGTATAGTGATTATACTTATACTATTTTATACAAAATATTCTGATGTAGTTATTGTTTATAAACGAATTCAAGAAGTAAGATAGAACCTCATGAATGTCCTATGATGAAATTACTTAAGTCTTATGCTTGATATGAATGACGTCATATGTTGATATAACATTTTGTTTTGACTAGATGGGCGAAGCAAAAATGCTTTTCATCTTCCCCGTTATCTGTAGAGGACAGCGTAGGGATACGGTGTTATTAAGCTATTAGAGCTCTGATCATGGCAAGACAACAGCAATAGCCGAGCCTCAGTTAGAACTTCATTGGCTACAGCATTGCCATCCATTACCATCCCTGGGTACTCATTTTAGTCTCCTCGTACGACATGCATGGGATACAGTGGGACTATTCTTATCCTGGCCAAAGCTGATAAGAACAGATACTACACCTTGATCTTAGCCAAAAACATATTCCTTATAAGGACTGGCTTAAAGGGGCGAAGCAAAAATACTTTTCATCTTCCCAGTTATCTGTAGAGGACAGTGTAGGGATAAGGTGTTATTGAGCTATAAAGCTCTGATCATGGCAGGAGGGTAACAGCAATAGCCGAGCCTCAGTTAGAACTTCATTGGCTACAGCATTGTCACCCATTACCCTTCAAGGGTATTGATCACCGTATCTCACGGTCGATCCTCCTCACCTAAAACCTCCTCCAAAAACATATTATATTATAGTCCTTATAAGGACTGGCTTAAAGGGCCGAAGCAAAAATGCTTTTTATCTTCCCCGTTATCTGTAGAGGACAGCGTAGGGATAAGGTGTTATTGAGCTATTAAAGCTCTGATCATGGCAAGAAGGTAACAGCAATAGCCGAGCCTCAGTTAGAACATCATTGGCTACAGCATTGCCATTCATTACCCTCCAAGGGTATTAATCACCGCATCTCGCGGTCGATTTTTCGTCTACTCTCCAAAAACACATGATCTCACTGAAATTTATTTTTAGTTAATTTAATTGTGATAGAAATTGGTGTAGGAGCTATTTTAAATGTTTTAGTCAAAACTAAATGTTTTTCCTTTAATTTTTTCTTTTTTTCCTCTGACAACATTTGTGCTTAAATATATTATAATAAATATATATATTTTAAAATGTGCATTAAAATATGTGATGCATAGTTCAAAAATTCCCTAAATTAATTATGAATGAGAAAAAGTGCATAATCTACATACTACATGAATTCAAGCCCTTTGTCAATTTCATTAGCCTTTCGAAAAAAATTCAGATTAAAAACGAACCTTGCAATTATGACTGAATAAGAAGTGAATGTATCTTAAAGAAGAAATAGTGATCACATAAACATTCTTAGGCAAAAGAAAAAAGAAAACAAACAACAGGCGCCATAAAAATTTATAGAAAAATCGTCAAAGTATATTTTAAAGTGGGATCCTGCCGAGTGCTTTTGTTTTTTGCAAAATACAGCGTGCTACTAAATTTAAAAGCATCGAATTCAGCCAAGTGTGTGTGAAAAAAGAAGTGAAAAAAACAGGCGAAAAAGGAAGAAGAGAAAACTTAAGCAATCAAGTGCTGAGCAATAATGAGAGAAAAAGATGTGCCTGTTATAAGAATTTTTTTTAAAAAAAGAGTTCCCATTGTGGGCTAGCTTACCGCAAGAGGGACTGTCTCGCCGACCCCTGTGAAAGAAACTGCTACAGAAACTTCCCCTTCGTGAGCCTGTTCTTGGAAAAATATACAGTTGTTAGGGAAGTTTTATTTATTTATTTTTTCATGTCAGTGTATTTTATTCACTACTGGAAAAGAAAGAAGGAAGGAATTGAGGAAGAAGGCTAAAAATGACACATTCAGTTATGATTCTCATAATCAAATGATCCGAAACTAAGTTTCCCAGAGTAGCATATAGAGGGCGCAATGTGCAACCGAGCTATCGAAATGCTAAATTACATTTCATATTTTTACTTTTCATTTTAACATACCCAACTAATGTTTTTTGCTATTTAATTTTTAAACTTTTCTAGTATTTTAAGCGGAATTA
Source organism: Typopeltis vanoorti (assembly GCF_054136105.1). Lineage (NCBI taxonomy): Eukaryota > Metazoa > Arthropoda > Arachnida > Uropygi > Thelyphonidae > Typopeltis > Typopeltis vanoorti. The sequence continues at coordinate 62,031,589 of NC_143563.1, read as the reverse complement.
ATAGCGTAATTGTATTTTGTTAATATCATCAAATTATTATTTTCTGTAATAGAATTTAATACATTTTAAGAAGCAGTTTGCAGTAAATAGTTCATAGGATTTCTATTATTACTATTTCCTTAAAAATTGTATGTGCAATATATTAATTAAAATAAATAAATACAACTAAATACATAAGCATAAACGTACAACTATCATAATAAATTCTTTCTCCTAAAAGCGATTTCTCCAATCACATTTATGAATACGAATTCATGTGGCAATATTTCCCGGAAACACTTAGAGATCGTCCTCGAAATTTGTGAATAAGCTTTTTAATAATTGCCATTGGTATGAATATTTATAAGTAGCGACATCTAGTTGTGCTTTAGCGCACTACTTAAACATAATGAGAATGTCAAAGAATATATATATATATATGTGTGTGTGTGTGTGTGTGTGTGTGTGTGTGTGTGTGTGTGTGTGTGTGTGTGTAGCTTTTGTTCACTTCTTATAACATCTTTAAAACTTGATTTAATGGAAAAAACATTAAGTTTCAATTTTCTATTCTTTTGATATTTATGAGCACTTACTAGCTTTATGTAGTAAAAAACTGTTAATCCATTGCGAAAAAGCAATTCAATATTATGTTTTCACTCTTTTTTTTTTTTTATATGTATATCAGTATATAATCAGCATGACTCCACTTAATAGCTTCCTCCACACATATATATGCATAGTAAGATGGACGAAATAAAATGAGTTGCTTAGCAGGTTTAAGGATAAAATTTTCACGATTATCCATCACTATGTTGTTGAAGATTTGAAAAATTTACAACCATGCAACCAATAATAAATAGAAACATAATTTTATTAACTTCCTTAAATGTAACATCACTGATAATAGTTTAGTATAATTTCAATAGATAAAAAAACACTTAATGGAGCATTGGTTAGTAGTGTTAGCTTTAAATACCACATCAGGATGGATCAGCTTTCGCAACTTGCTTTCCTTACTCCTCTATCCCCAACCCAAAGAGGTACATACTCCTCCACTAGATCCAGACCTAGTGGACGTATTTCCTTTCATGATATTAACGCGTTTATTTAAGTGATCTTAACAAAATATCATGCAGTTTTAAAGATTTATCCAATGTTTACACTCGGCTTATTGTCAGATAAAAACTGCAAGAGATAAAAAATATGTGGATAAGGACTACAATGAGCTGCTGGTCTTAGCTACATATGACCTTCAATTTCAACTTTTTCTGACTCCAAGGGTGAAGCAAGATGCTTTTCATATTCCCCGCTGTCTGAATAGATACAGTGAAGAAAACGTTTACGAGCAATATGCTCGCACTGAGAGGGAAAGGGGATTATAGGTCATTTCTTGAAATTAGGATGGCTTAGGTCTTTTGTGTTTGTAGAGATCCGTTTCATCATAGTCAGCATCTTGATGCACCAGTGGATTGGGATGTGTAGACGTTTTTAGGAAATACTTTGCTGCAAGAGACTGAAGGAAGGAGTATATACAGAGAATGTCGGTGTCCTGATGAAATCGAACATCTCTGACAAACCATGGGGCGTTCAGAATCATAGGAAGGCACTTGTTTTGCACTGGCTGCAGTTTGAGGATATTAGTATCAGCGGTGTGGCTCCGTGCTGGCGAAGCATATGTAATTATAAGAAGAATCATCAGTTTGTAGAGGAGATGTTTGTTTCTGGTGTGTAATTTACTGTTTCTGTTTATTAGGGGATAGAGCTGGGCGATGGCTTTTGATGCCTTTGCACACGAGTCCTTGATGTGGTGGTTGAAGGTTTGTCGTTTGTCCAGCAGTACACCAAGGTATCTGACTTCTGTTTTCCAAGGAATTTTGGTGTTAAACAGGAAGATGTCCCCTGTAGGAGAAACTTTTCTTCTGGAGAGAGCACGGCTATGCTCTTCAAAGAGGTTGTAATCTCCAACTGGAGAACCATTTTTCTAATATTTGTAGGTTTTCTTGGAGTTTTTTGGTGACTAGGTGTGGGCGAAGAGATCTGGTTCGTAGAGGGCCAAGATAGATGACATTGGATTGTGTGGAATATCTGCCATAAATATCGAGAAGAGAGTTGGGGCCAATAATGATCCTTGCGGAACACCAGCCAGAATGGGGCGCTTGGTAGATATACCGTTGTTTATCTTGACCTGCATAAATCTGTTGTTAAAGTATGATTGGATCAACTGTACCATCTGTAGCGGGATGTTAAAGGCGATGAGCTTGTGGAGCAGACCATAATGCCACACCTTATCGAAGGCCTTGGCCATATCCAGAAAGACAGCTCCGGTAAGTTGATGCCAATTGTAACCTGCGGTAATATATTCAGTTAGTCTATGGATCTGTTGAGTGGTGCTATGATGTTCAGAGAATCCAAATTGTTCATTTGGGAGGATATTCAGCTTATTTACTATGGATTGGAGTCTGCTGAGGATGACCCTTTCGGCAATCTTTCCCAGTTTTGAAATCAGGCTAATGGGAAGATAATTTTGCGGTAGATGTGGGTCTTTGGCTGGTTTATGACTGCGGGTTATATAAGCAATTTTCGACGGGGAAGGGAAATATTGGAATCTAAACAGAGAAAACCAAAACAATGGATAATCGCAAAAGAACTGGTCAGATGTAAGTAAAAAAAAAATACTGGAACAAGTAATGAAATTTAAATACTTAGAAGTAACTAATCAGTGGAAATATAACACAGGATGAATAAAAACGAAGAACCCTCAAAAATTAAAAAAATGAATAAAAATAGCAAAATGTCTAAATTCAACGGTATGGGGCTTTAGTCCTTATAAGGACTGGCTTAAAGGGGCGAAGCAAGAATGCTTTTCATCTTCCCCGTTATCTGTAGAGGACAGTGTAGGGATAAGGTGTTATTGAGCAATTAAAGCTCTGATCATGGCAGGAGAGTAACAGCAATAGCCGAGCCTCAGTTAGAACTTCATTCATTGGCTACAGCATTGCCATCCATTACCCTCCAAGGGTATTGGATTGAATGAATCAATCACCGCATCTCACGGTCGATTGTTCCTGACGGTATGGGTCCTTATAGCCCTTATAAGGACTGGCTTAAAGGGGCGAAGCAAGAATGCTTTTCATATTCCCCGTTATCTGTAGCGGACAGTGTAGGGATAAGGTTATTGAGCTTTATTGAAGCTCTGATCATGGCAGGAGGGTAACAGCAATAGCTGAGCCTCAGTTAGAGCTTCATTAGCTACAGCATTGCTATCCATTACCCTCCAAGGGTATTGGATGGAATGAATCAATCACCGCATCTCACGGTCCCAATTCATGTTCCACGGTATGGGTCTCATTCTATTATATATTTATATATATAGATTACCTAGTAAAATAAATGGTGGTTTTAAATATTGGAAGTAAATTTCAAATATTTTTTTAGAAATTAAAAAATTTCTATTAAATATTATTTAATTTTATATTTAAAATATCAAATTATTTCTAAAAATAAAGGTAAAAATCAATTTCAATTTCAGGCAGAACCGGAACCCGTAAACTGACAGAAGGGTAAAAAAAGAGTATTTACATAATGACGAGTTACGAATACACATTTTACAAATCGGATATGTACAAGTGAACGCTTTTAATTTGTGTATTAAAAATTGAACCTGAATTTTTTTATAAAAGAATGACGGTATGTCTCAGGGCCTAGTTAAAGGGAAAACCATGAAGCTAAAACATATTCAGAATATAAATATTATTATTCTACTTCTTAACAAACTTGCATAGGAGGCAAGAGCACTATGAAAGCACAAGAGCACCATCAAAGCACTATGTAATTATAGTACGCCCACACGTTTGTACAGCTTCGCTTGTCTTGGTGCCAAGAATAGTCGATTCATGCTGAAGGCGAGAAAGAAATGAAGGAAGTACGAATCGGTCGACAACACGCGAAATCACGTGCTTTATAGACAAAATTTCCCAACTGTTATACAAACAAAATAGTTACCACTTTAAAATCTACAATGATCATTAAAGAGTAACCAGATTGATTACGCTATTATCGGAATGGATTCTCCTTTTTGTGACATGCGCAGAAGTGTCTCGAATCTGTGGGCGTACTATAGCAGACGACATCAATTTTGGCGGTGAAAATTTGGAACATTGTGTACATGGAAGTAGTGTAGTATGCCATTAAAAATAACTTTGTAAAATGTTTTAAATCGGTAACTAAATTATTTCATTCTGGTGAGTGATTTTTTAAAATAGTTAGCCATAAAAATGTATAGATTAAAAAAAATTAAAATCTGTAACATTTATTTTTAAGATGAATATAGGCGCACTAATCGAATTTGGGTACCGAAAAAAAAATGACGCACTAATCGGGGGGGGGGGGGGCATTAATCGAGGGATTACCGTATTTCTTCTGGTTTATGAAGCTAACCCCCGTTGTAGTCCGGGAAAATGAACACAACGTTGCAGTGCATTCTGGGTAATTTGTTGCCTATATAGCAACAGAGTATGGTTGGTTCTCTGAAAACAATTCCGTTAAGTGTAACACAGCCACGTTGAACATGATATAGAAAATACTGAATACAAATCCATATTAATCCATGGAGGAATATTCCATTACTAATAAGGTGAACCATATTTTAATTGAAATTGAATATCTGTGATTCAACTTTTCAGCGCCATGATTTTTTTTTTCATTAATTATATAAGAACTTTTACTTGCGTCTAAGGATTAAAACTTATGAAACGCTGATTTATGGTTCGCTATCGTTTATCCGAGCATGTGTGCGTGTGTTCGGATTTTACGATGTTATTATTATCAGTTTCATAATAACAATATAGTTTGTTTTTAATTACTAATTTTTAGCACTATTTTCCAATACACGAACTTCGTTATTATTATTATTATTATTATTATTATTATTATTATTATTATTATTAAGAACAATGAATCCTTAAGAACAAAATTTGAAATTATTTTCAAAACTATATCACGGAGATCTTAAATCTGGGTGAACATATGCAGTCAGAAAATATAAATTTCAAGGTCTTGGACTATTTTTAGAAATGGACAGATTTCCATCAAAAACCGACGTCACCATCATACACACAAACATAAGAAGCATAAAGAAACACTGGCTTACACTGATAGCACTGCTCAACTACACCTTGACAAACATAGACGCAGGGCCGGTCCGAGAGTATCTGATGCCCCTAGGCAAAGAAAATTTAGGCGTCCCTATACATTGTCGTTCGCTATATATTTTGTCATACTCACACAAGCATAACGTAGACCTACACATGTGGATATTTATAAAAATAATAGCATTATGAACGTTAAAAAAATTATTAATCCAAACCAATACGTTTGTATACATACGTGATTACTCCTAATATCTTTATAGCAAGAAAATTATTATATTTTAAATACAAAAATTATGAAAAATTAATCTTTCGGGCTTTTGCTTTGGCAAAGTTTTGAATTAATTCATCTATATTGATTGTAGATGCAATTTCATGCTCTATAGATATTATTGATAGACCAGTGAGTCGTCATCGTAGAGCGAGTGTAAGTTTTTGTAAGTTTTAATTTCGAGAAACTCCTTTTTGAACTTGCTGCCGATACTGGCAATGTTGAAAATATTCTCAGAGCAATAAACACATTTGGAACAGCATTTTCTGAATTATTTTTGCATATGTATGACAGGACATCTAATGAGGAAGTATTTTCTGAAATTCGGCTTGCTATTATTTGTAATTCACTACATAAATCTGTTCCATCAATATCTCTCCCTAGATATTTCCCCCCCCCTAGACTGAATCGCCCCCTAGCGATTCGCCTAATGATAAAAACGGCCCTGCATAGACGTACTAATACTGACCGAAGGATGTATTATAAACGACAGAGAAACTTACTCATATAACATTAATAACTACCAGCCTACAACTTATGTAGACCAAAAAAAAAGGAGGTGGCATTTATCAAAGAAAAATACAACGTGGCGAAAAACAAACTCGTTTCGAACATACGGAAACATTAGTATTGAAAATCACAAATAACGACAAACATTGTGTCAAATACACTTCTCTCTCCCCCCCCACCCCTCTCCCAACACCGCAAAACACGACAAAACTCGATCACATCAAAGAGCATTGTCGACAACCTCATAAAAAATACAAACTGGAATTGCTTACTGACCAACTTCCAACTAATGTTCAGAGAAGTATAAAAAATGAAACAAAGCGTACACAAACGAGGTTACAAACTGACAATAATCCACGGATAAATGGCGACATTCTAAATAGTATTAGCGTAAAGGAAAATCTATGGAAAAGACTAAAAAAAAGTCGCCCAATAACACTCATCTACAAACATTATATAAAATCACAAGGAATCAACTAACAACAAAAATTCGTAGGGCAAACAGACATCAAAATATGAAGCAAATACTTAACGAATTACTAACTAGAAAAAAGAAAACTTCAACAAGATTTTATTGTTGAAGCTTGGTCAGGATACGAACCAAAAGGAACTAGCAGACCTATTCAACTACTCCTTCACAAACAACATCACACAACTCAAAAAAGACAATCTACCAACGATCAACAAAAAAATTACCAACACAAAGTCAACAGCAAACCATTTATTTTCGACCAGTGACAAAACAGGAACTGGAGGAAGAGCTCTTACATCTAAAAACAAAGACCACTCCAGAAATAAACAAAATTAGGTTCACAGACCCTTTAACACACTTTGAACAAATAAATCCAATACTTCTGAGACGCGTGAACATAATATTCGACACTGGTATTATTCCACAACAGCTAAAAACTGCGATAATTACGCCAGTTTACAAACATGGCAGAAGAAACGATACACAGACAGACCAATAGCTAACCTAACAGCCATTTCAAAAATTCTACAAAAAATGACACACAATGACTACAGAACTATTTATAAAAGTACAACATTATCTCACAAAACCAATACGGCTTCCAGAAAGCAAAAAGCACTAGCACGTTATTAGAAGACATCGCCGACGCCATAACCATGGCTCTCGATAAAAACAAGTACGCTGTCCTTATACTTATTGAATTAACTAAAGCTTTTGATACACTTTAACATGATATACCGCTGACCAAACTACATTCAGTCGGAATAAGAGGAACACTGCATGCATGGTTCAGGAACTACCTCTCAAACAGAACACAAGTAATACTCAATAATTCACTAACAAATAACAAAAATAGGTAAGCATTACAGCCGGGCTATACAGATAAAACACGGAGCCCCACATATTATCACTTACCTGTTCAACATATACATTAACGACGTTCACAACTTGGCCAGACGAAGTCAAATATATCAATACGCAGATGATACAACGCTACAAGCAGTCCACAAAGACATCAACACCGCTCTTTCCATAGCACAACAAGACCTAAATGAAATCACAAACTTACTTCTACCAAAACTCAATTATAGCAACGAAACCCAGATGTTGATAATACACAACCCAAGAATCATGCGTCCCGCACCACTATCGATACACTGTCACACATACCTCTGTGAAAAAAATAGCTGCCAATGTCCCGAAATCACATCCATAACACCTTGGTCTTTACATAGATTGCCGCATATATATAAATGGACAAAACATATAGAATAACTACATACTAAACTCCGCATCATCGCATTTCCAAGCAAAAGGCACGATTCCATATAATGTAATAAACTCCTATATCACGGTATTTGCGAATCGCTACTCAGGTACGGTATAACAGTCTATGCACACATGTCATACCGCCATCTAGCGAAAATAGAAACATTACATCGGAAAATTATCCAACAGTGATTTGGAGAGCTTACATACAATAGCGAGAATCAAAATGCTTTTTTTTTGCGATTCGCAAAATCCTGAGCATTAAAAACTGAAGCACTACATAATGTTACTAAGGAATTATTTCAAAATCACCTATCGTAACAACAGAGACACGTACCGCATAACACTACCCCCCCCCACAACTCTTTACAGTCCTAGATCCTTCAACAACTCATACAGTTGTTTTGTGAAATCAAATCCATACCCACACTACTCAACAACCTACCACCAAAATTAAACCACGCAGACAATTACAGAACACTAAAACACGAACTCTGGAAGCTATACCAACACAGTTAATATAAGCACACACACACCTATTTTCACTTCACAAACCCCCAGCATCCAACGCCTACATTCTTCATAAACATTAATAAACAATATAAATAGCGAAGGCTAATCTCACTGTCTTCATAAAAGATAACCCTAGCTTCGAAGTACTCGGGATTAGCATGGCTTAATCAACTAATCCTCATTATTCAATCCCTACAAATAACTTCCACGGCACAATTACCTTAACCGATAATTTTTACTCTCATTATTATATAACATTCAGCACTAAACCGAAAACATAATATGTGAGTAGTCTAAATGTAAATAGCTGTATGATAACGATAACACTTTGCCAAATTGAAACAAATATATTGAATTGTGTGCTGTAATAGTGTATACAATGTATAAATATTTAGCTAATTAAAATTTATATTCATATTGTGATTGTCTGTGGAAATACTAGTGGTGGTTGTTGGCGGTAGATGGCGTTGGTGTAGTTGCGGTCAGTTGGTGGATTGTGAGTGGTGGAAGAAGAGTTGTAGAGTAGATGCCCTCCCTCGATGAGTGTTTGGACTCCCTGGAGGTGACAAATAATAATAATAATAATAATAATAATAATATTTAAAAAAAAGTTTAATGTACTCTGCGTTTTGTGCAGAATTTTTGTACTCTACAGAAATATGATATGTTTCCTTGTACATATGCAAATACCCTGTACGATAATCCTGGCCATTGTCAAAAATATTATTATTACAGTTATTATTACTAATTACATGTATTAATTCTACTTACTCTAACAAAAAGATACTCAGCAATGACACTTTGTATTATAAAAAAAGTGCGACTATTCTGGAAGACCAATTTAATAACAATCGAGATTGTTATTAAAAATTGTTATTCTTTTACATATATCGATTATACCTATTGTAACAAAAACGTTTGCATTACAGTGTTGATTTTGTTTATACTTTTGTATACATGTAATTTCTTTGAATGAGAATAAATATTAAAAAAATTAGCGAACAGAAAATGTGATAGTAATACTTCAGTTGTATTTGTAAATATTCTGTATATGTGATGAGCCTAATAAACGTTTTCATTGTAAAGAAAAAAAAATTCAAACTGAAAAATGCAATAATATTATTTATCTTGTGAACTATCAACTGTAAACGTTTACTATATTATTATTAATAACAACACGTGAATTATGCTCTTTTATCAATGGCAAATTCTGCAAATCATAATTATATTAATTATTATCTCTATTGAACCCCAAAATCTTGAAAATTCGAGTTGTATTGTTGCTTAAAAATTTTAGTACATGCATGTCATTTATTTGAGGGATAATAAAAAAATTATTATTACTATTATTGTTATTATTAATACAAAATATGAAAATATCGGTGCACAATAAAAGTACATTTTATATTTTTTTTACTGAGATTATTCTCCATAAAATCATCAAGCGTTGATATATTATCGAGGATCGTTTTTTGTTCATTAAATTGATGAATATTGCATTTCGTGAAATGTACAATTTCTTTTTCTTAAAAGGCTAACCACAAGGCTATTCTGGTTCAAGACTTTTTTTTTTAATCATTGAATAATAAATTCAATAACTTTTCAATTTAAAATGACTTATCTCGTTATTTTTCTTATTATTCTACATAAGATTTTTTACGCTGCTAATTAATGTTAAACAAGACATATTAAGCAACAAACGAAAATCCGGCTGACATTATGCTATCGATAAATTGGAAAAAAATAAAAATTAACTAAATATATTTAGTTTATGAAATGCTAAAAAAATAATTAATATTAAATATTCTTAATTAAAAAAAATAATTGATATAACCTAGTACACCCATTAATTTCTCAGATATCTGTTTATTTAATAATTGTGATGGTTAGGTGGAGGAGGTCAAGAGTGTTAAATGGCAATGTTGTAGCCAGTGAAGTTTTAACTGAGGCTCGGCTATTGCCGTTACCCAGCCATGACTAGAGCTTTTTAGCTCAACAACACTCTTTCCACACAGATTTACTTCATTCAGATGACGGGATAAAGAGTCAAGGATTCAGTCCATCTCCCAGTTCTTTTAAGAACTTAAGAACTGGAGGAGGTCAAGGATCAACCGTGAGATGCGGTGATTAATACCCTTGGATGGCAATTGCCCTCCAAGGGTATATACCTTGTTAATATTAAATATTCTTAATTTAAAACAAATAATTGATATAACCTAGTCATCATCATCAGTTGCATCAGTCTTGGGACTGGTAGCTCAGCAGCAATTTCCTCCATTCCGCTCTGTCATTTGCTTTCCTCTTAACCTTCCGGTAACTCCTCAAATCCGTGCTGTCTTTGACTTGGTCAAGAAAGCTTTTCCTTGGTCTGCCTCTTCTTCTTTCCCCCTCTATTTTGCCTTCAGTTATTCTTTTCACAAGTCCATCATGACGAAGTATATGTCCAAACCACCTATCCTTTCTAATTTTGATCGATTTAATTAGAGTTCTTGTTTCGTTTATCTCTCTCTCAGGACTTGTTGGTGTGATTTTTTTTCTGTCCATTTTATTTTGTTCATGCGGCGCCAGCACCACATTTCAAAAGCCTCCAATCTTCTTACATATTTTCTGCCTAGAATCCAAATTTCCCATCCATACAGTGCAATGCTCCATATCAATGTCTTTACTAATTTTTTTTTTCAATTGTAGGTTGAGGTTTCTTGTTAAAATGTTTTTCATCTTAGAGAATTGGGCTTTTGCATTGTTTATTCTTGATCTTATGTCATCTCTTGTTCTGCCATCTTCTGTTATTAGGCTTCCTAAATATTTAAAGCTTTTCACTTGTTTTATTTGTTTCCCACTGATGTCTATACGCTCTATATCGATAGGGATTTTGCCTGTAATAACAAGGATTTTAGTCTTATCTGTGTTGATTTTCATTTTATATTTTTCAAGGTTATTATTTAATAATTCTAACATTGTTTTTAACGTTCTTCTGTTTTCTGCTACAAGGGCTATGTCATCAGCAAATCTTATACACATGACTTGCTCACCATTTATTTTTATGCCACTATTTATTTTATCTTTAGTTTCCTGAATGGCATTTCAATATATAAATTAAATAAAAGGGGTGAAAGTATACATCCTTGCCTTACTCCACTCCTTATATTTATTATTTTCTCCTTATCATTGATTTTAATCAGTCCATTTTGATTTTTGTAAATTTGATAAATTATTTTCCTATCCCTCAAACCTATGCCGATATTAGTTAGACAGTTTAGGAGTATTTGCTGGTTTAATTTATTAAATGCTTTCTCTAAATCAAGGAAGCAAATGTAAGTATTTTTACTAAGGTCTAATCTTCTCTCTATTATTGTTCTTCAGAGTATTGCCTCTCTTGTTCCTTTATTCTGAATCCAAATTGGTCTTCATCCAATAGACAATCTATTTTTGAATAAATTCTATTTTGAATAATTTTTAGCAGAATTTTGCTAACATGTGGTATTAAAGCTATTGTTCTAAATTGGCTGCATTTATTTGCGTTATTCTTTTTTGGTATTAGTATTATGGTTGATTTCATATACTCCTTTGGTATTTCTCCTCTATCATAGATTTGGGCTATTAATTGATAGAGCAAGGGTTTTGTCTCATCACCTAGATTTTGTAGCAATATAACCTAGTACACCCATTAATTTCTCAGATATCTGTTTATTTAATAATCGTGATGGTATTCTTATTATTAGGTAATGGATCGCAATGCTGTAGCCAATGAAGTTCTAACTGAGGCTCGGCTATTGCTGTTACCCTCCTGCCATGATCAGAGCTTTAATTAATTATTATTAGGTGGTTTGCCCGTGTGGTTGCCGGGATAAGAATAGCACCAATGTAGCTAATGCATGTCGTACGAGGCGACTAAAATTGGTACCCTTGGAGGGTAATGGATGGCAATGCTGTAGCCAATGAAGTTCTAACTGAGGCTCTGCTATTGCTGTTACCCTCTTGCCATGATCAGAGCTTTATTTATTTATAGCTCAATAACACCTTCTCCTTACACTGTCCTCTACAGACAACGGGGAATATGAAAAGCAATATTGCTTCGCCCCTTTAAGCCAGTCCTTATAAGGACTTATTATTAGGTGGAGAAGGTCAAGGAGCGATCGTGAGATGCGGTGATTAATACCCTTAGAGAGCAATGGATGGCAATGCTGTAGCTAATGAAGTTCTAACTGAGGCTCGGCTATTGCTTTTACCCTCCTGCCATGATCAGAGCTTTAATAGCTCAATAACACCTTATCCCTACACTGTCCTCTACAGATAACCGGGAAGATGAAAAGCATTCTTGCTTCGGCCCTTTAAACCAGTCCTTATAAGGACTTATTATTAGGTTTAGTGATTGCTAGATTTTCGTTTTACCAAATTTTGGACATTTCAAAAAGATTTCATTTCCTGATTAACCACAATTATTGTTACTCAGAACAATAGTTATACAGTACATGTTTAATAACATTATAGCCTCCACACAACAATTGTTTATAACAAAAGTAATCCCTGTGTGACTGACTTGTTTATATATTATTATTAAGAGAGACCTCCAGGGAGTCAGAGACTCATCAAGGGAGGCCACACACGCACGCACGCACGCACGCACGCACGCACGCGCGCACACACACACACACACACACACACACACACACACACACACACACACACACACACACACACACACACACACACACACACACACACACACACACACACACACACACACCAGGTATCATACTTATTCTTGAATTCATTCACACTGCTTGCACTCACAACATCCAATGGCAATCCATTCCAATCACACACCACCCTATGAGAGAAAAATCTAGCCCTTACACCCTTCTTGGCAGCCTTCATTCTCAGCTTCCAAGGATGCCCTCTCGTCCTTTCCCCACCCTCCATAAATTGAAAAATTCCATCAACTGAAATCCTGTATGATCCTTTCAGAAGTTTGTCTCAATCATATCACCCCTCTTTCTCCTGTTTACTAGTGTCTGCAGCCTACAAATTCTCAATCTGTCTTCATAATCAGTATTCCACAATCCCGATATCATTTTTAACACTCTCCTTTGTGCTCTCTCCAATATATCAAAATCACAACAGAAACCAGAGACCAGACCTGTGCACAATACTCTAAGTGAGGTCTTATCAAGGCCTTTTAAAGAAGCAAAATGACATCCTTATCTTTACGTGTAAATGTTCATTTTAGCATTGCAAATTATCTTTTGAGTTGTATTTGCAATTTTTGCCAGATGGCCCCTGAACTTCACCTTGCTATCTACTAACACTCCAAAATCCATAGCTTCATTAGTTTCTTCTAGCATAATCCCACCAATATAATACGATATTGGATATCTAATCACACGAATGACTTTACATTTATTCACATTCAAATGACAGCCATTTTCCTATGCCCACATTGAAGCCTATTCAAATTATTCTGCAAGTTCTGCACATCAACCACATTCCTGATATTCCTGATTATTATTATGTCATTAGCAAATAGCTGTATTTCGCCTGCCAAATCCTTCCCAATATCATTAATAGACAGATTGAAAGGGAATAGACGAAGAACTGATCCTTGCGGTACACCATGGTTACCTTAAACCTTGCAGATTCACATCCCCGTATACCACTTTTTAAAAAGTGTCAGTCAGCCATCCTCTTATTCACGCTCCTCCTCTACTCCTTCCCCTTAATTAGGCCTAGTGGCCCGTTATGTTCGTATTAGGCATGGCCTATTACGATTTGAAACCGCAACCGCCTCGTGAATAAGGTAATTAGTCCTATGCCTGTAGATGTGTGTTCACGGACGGGGACGGTATGCCTGTTATGGGAGATGAAAAACCCGACTTTCCGGATGTAAACCCCCCCCTACCTCCGTATGAGACCGGTTAATTCACCTTTAGTCGAAAGAGACTAGATAAAGGTACTTCACATCTTGGACGGGAATCGAACCCAGGTCTCTCCGACCAAACGGCTTCGTCTCTACTGACTGAGCTACGAGGACTCTCTTATCCACGCTAATATTTTATAATCCTAACCCATTTTCTCCAATTTATGCAACAGTCTTTCGTGCTGTATTCTGTCAAAAGCCTTAGCAAAATCCAAACGTACCATTGAATATCCATTCTTCTTGTCTAGTTTCAGTGGTAACATTGTTATAGAATGTGAGCAAGTTGCTAAAACATCACTATTAGTAAACCCATGTTGCTCATTGCAAAGTAAAGATTCACTTTTAACCCATTTCTGAATGCGGGCCCTGACCAATTTTTCCAAAATCTTCACCACTACTCCTGAGATACTGATTGGTCGATAGTTGGATACATCGGTCTTTGCACCACCACCTTGTGCAATGGGATTACCATACATTCCTTCCATTCCTGCGGAATCTTCCATGTTCTGAGACTCATATTAAACATCTTGATCAAAGGAACAGCCAGTTCAGCTGAACACTCTTTTAGCACACGTCCTGATGTCCCTATTGCTGATGCGATCCCTATAATATTTACAGGTTAATTAAATGAACGAATGCTAAAGACGAATAACGGACGAAGCGCTGAGTTTAATATTTCCAGTTTTGATTTTGATATTAAGTTTCATCACACTTTCATTTATGATGTGGTCAATACAGATGACGAACATAACAGTGGGGATTATTCGCCTTCAGTTCTAACTGGTCTTTACTATTCTGTATAATATTCCGTTTGCCCCCATAATAATTAGCACTTTGAAGAACTTTATGCCTAGGGTCCCTTTTCCAGATGTACAGAACTCAGATACAAATTCTTAAACTGGAAAACGAATCTTCACAATTCCTTCTTCCGTTTGGCCCTAACCCAGTTTGTTCTCAAAGTTTCTATTCCACAATTTTCTTAGCCTTTTCTCAAGTCTGCTTACATAAATCTTACGTGGAATACTTAAAAAGTTAATTATTCATTTTTTTAAACACAGGTAGTAAGAAAAATGGAGCCTCCGTAGTTCAGTTGGTGTCGGCCATCCCTTTGGTTGGAAAGACTAGGGTTAGTTGAGATGTTTATGATATCTTTCCATCAAATGGTAAGTTTGACTGATTCAGATGGATGCAGACGGTTTTTTCACGCCGGAAACTCGGGTTTTTCGTCCCTCAAAACAAGCAAACCAGTCCCGTAACCACACAGGATACTAACAACGAGATGGAAGATATTAGCGTCTCACCTCTTATCTTTCTACTGCACATTGTGATCTCGGGTAAAGATCCATAATAGTCAACCTCCTGGAGATGACACTTGACAAGATAGTATAGAAATAGATACTTTATCCGATCATCCGAATTCGACCTTCTGCAGTGTAGTCACTCTAAAATGTTTATTATTTCATATTTGAGCATTTCTAGTCGCATCTTCTCCAGCCTTTTTTGCGTTTCTGATGGTTTTTTCTACCTCAAGCACTCATCATTACATTCCTGTTGAATATTTTCTATCTATTCCGTTATTTGACAATTTTTCTCATTGCAGACACCGAGAATAGGTTTATATACAATTTTTGTGCAGTCTTCATCATCTCTTATTCGTTTTATAGTACAAGATTTTCTTTCGATAACTTCAATTTTTTTTTTTCATGAAATTTTTCTCCTTTATTCTTTCTAAAGTCTCTCCTTGACTTTAAACAGTTAAAGCTACCTTAACATACCTTTCATTTTTCCTATATACGTAGAGAATATGAAAAAAAATTCTCGAGTTCAATTATTGTTAACCTCTTGAATTAATTTTTTTTTATTTTACTTCTTGAATCTCACAATGTGATTTTTATTTTATTTTATTTTTTTATTTGGAATAGAACTAGTCCACGTCTTGAGTAAAAATTAGTGTACAATATTGTTCTTATTCAATTTTCTCTAAACATTTCTCCCTCTGGGATTCATTTCTACTCTGCTTTTTTCTTATGTCAGCTGTCATCTCCAGTGCGTTCAAAACGTCCTCTACTTTTTCGTTGTACTGTTCATTGGATGACAGAAAAATCACGAGAAGTCAAATATTCGTCAAAGCAACCCATTAATCCCCAGGTAATCTCCAATGTGATCGGCAGTTATAAAGGTCGAGACATGAAACCCATTTTTACGATAGTGATTGTAATAAATATCCTACATCGTGCATTCCACAGTTCAAAAACCTCAACTTTTGCAATTGTTTTTATTAATCTATTGAATTATGATAAGATTTTTAGAAAATTTTATTCCGAAATTTTAAGAACTAGATATATAACTTATTTGTACTTAATATCATAAAATAATTATCTTAAAAAAGTATTAAAATTTCCAGTTCGTATCAAAACATTATAATAGGAAATTAATGTAAAACAAATATCATATCAAAACAGGTAAAAAACTGCGTGAGTTCTAAATTGATTGAGAACGTATAAGTCTACATAAAAATGTTAAATCCTTTAAAACCTGATATAGTAATAAGTGCTTACATAATAGAAGAAATTTCCTATTTAGAATTAACCGAAACTTAATCTGTGTAAAATTAGTATTTGAGCAAATTACTATCTGTCTAAGCATGTTTTTTTTTTTTTTTGTGTGTGTTTGCGTAATAACGATTTAAATTGTTTTGCCGCTAGGGCAGACTACTATAAATCCTTCGTTGAGCACAAAAAATTTTACGATTTTGCTAATTGTTCATCATTACACCATGATGTTAAATTTTAGAATATGTAGAAAGTATTTTACCTTGGGTGTAATAAATGTTAAAGATACCAAGCTATTTTAAGTGTTGCAAGTCTAGCTGATCCTACACGTAGTGCAAGACCAAGGCAACTCGTGGTAAAGGTGGATAAGCTCTGATCACTATTCTTAATATTTACCCTTAATGCAAAGCACATCTCCTGGAGGAGATGTATGATGCTATGTATTAAAGGCAAGGGGTCACTACCCAGACCGGTTTCGACCTCAATATGATGAGACCTCAATAAAGGTCGAAACCGGTCTGGGTAGTGGCCCCTTGCCTTTAATGCATAGCATCATACATCTCCTCCAGGAGATGTGCTTTGCATATATATATATACACACATTCAGACCAAGAAGGCAGAAAATGTGTTTTTTGTTAAAAATGAACATGGTCAGTTCTATACGCATGTGCATGATATAAAAAGAGGTATTGAAGATTGGGTTAATACTTATACAAAGAGTGGACACATTAATGACGCTAATGTTTTTCTACCTGTTTAAAATTAGAATTTCATTAAACCTACGCACATTTTTCTTGTAGATTCTTAATGCAGATGTATGTACATGTTCTGCTAAAATCGAATCGAACCGAAATATCCAGTAATATTGTTCAAATAATTTTGAGATCACAATATATGTGAAATATTTTGTAACATGGAAAATGCGCAAAATTATTCTTTTATTATATTATATTATTTCCTGGCGCACTCTCCCATTCCTCTTAATCGTAAATTACCTTCCCACCCAACAAGTGAAATAAAGAGCTAATATCAACGTACTTTCTTAAAGTTCTTAAAAGAACTGGGCGATGGACTGAGTCCTTGACTCTTTATCCCGTCATCTGAATGAAGTAAATCTGTATGGATGGAGTGTTGTTGAGCTAAAAAGCTCTAGTCATGGCTGGGTAACGGCAATAGCCAAGCCTCAGTTAAAACTTCATTGGCTACAGCATTGCCATTTGTTACCCTGGAAGTCCTAAAAAGGACCCAGAAATCAGAAACCAGATCTCGAAATTTTCATCAACGTACTTTATTCGAAGTCACAGTTTTTTTATTTTATTTACTGATAAAAGAAAAAATGGTGTAAGTGTTTAATAGCAAAAAAAAAAAAAAAATTTTTCTGAAAATAACTTTTAAAATACTAATAAAATTATGTATAATTAAAATTTAAGTATAATTTTATAAAACATAAAAAAAATAATGTTATTTATTCTTTTTCCCAATCACGTCAGCTTTAGTGACTGAGTGGAAAAAAGTATTCAATTTTCGCTTGGTTTGCTTTAGATTATGGGCCGAAACAACCAAGGTTTATATAAAACGAGTGCATTATGTCTGTTAACTGTGAGTATTCTGATGCCAGTCCTATGTATTTCTCGTAACATTTCTCTAAATGAATCAAGCCTAGCAGTCGAAAATTTTTGAAGTAGTATGCCATCTTCTTCAACGGAAGTGACAGTTTTCATCTTCTATGCATGTATATACACACTATGCTATGACCGCTACTAGGTGAGATCTGACTAAGACTTGTATCGATGATTACGTAGTAAGTCAAAATCTACAATATTATCGTATCTTATTATAAATTATTACAAATACTCAATATTTCAGAGTCCAATTCATTTTGAAACATTCTGTACGTTTAAAATGAATTCTAAATTAACTTAGATAAATGCATTTAATATCTTCAACGACATTTAATATTCTAAATGAATGTAAATATAAATCTACTTTCGGAGCATTTATCTATATTTATATTTATATTTATCTAAACGAATTTAAACCAATTAACCAAGGCATTCAAATAATGTCTATATATTTGTAAGCATATTTGCTAATTTTTTTTATTTAATAAAAAATAATTAAACGTGGAAATATAATTATTGACTTTTTTAATAATAATTTTTGAAAATAATTCATAATAAGATTGGATATTTTGATAATTCTAGAATGTTACAATAGCATTTAGAGATTACTATTATTATTATTGACACCTCCATGGAGTCCGTATACTCATCACAATATACCAGTCATGTAATGAAAACTTCAACTGTGTCCATCTCATAAAAACTTTAAGTAACAATACAGTATGTCTTTATCATATTCCCAGATGAGTAATGGGAAAAGAAATTTATGTTACAAAAAAAAAAAAAAAAAAAAAAAAAAAACAGCACGTTCAGGATATTGTCATCAAGAAATAACAATGGTCTGACGCACACTGTGGTCTGTATATGATCCAGCATTATCTGTAGCTTCTGATCGGGCTCCGTGACGAATTTCTTTGAATACGATCTCAAAGAAAGGTTCCCAGCAAGGATCGATCGAAATATTGGACTCTGTGTATTTTTGAATGTGCCATGTCCTCATTATTCAGCTATCCTGAACAGTTTATTTAACTTGTATTGTTGTATTCTATTCCATCTAATTGAAATGCTTGATGAATGATTACTCGAGTAAGTTTAAGAGCAGGGATATCTCTACGATATCACTCTAAATCTCAACAGACAGAAAACTCAATGGTGGCTAAAAAAACAGCAACACCAAAATCATCTTGGCTAAAATCACTCAACAAACTAATTGACAATTGACATTTATGACTTTAGGGGTGAAGCAAGATGCTTTTCATATTCCCCGCTATCTGTTGTGGTTACAGTGAGGGTAAAATTTACGAGCAGTTTGCTCGCCCTGAATGAGCATGGAGATTATGCATCGTTATAGGAGGCTAATATAGCTTTTGGTCTTCTATATTTGAATATGTCCGTTGGCTCGTATGCTGCAGCTTATTGAACCAAATCGTTGGGATGTGTCGACGTCTTTAGAAAAACCTTGGAAGCTAAGGATTGTAGATAAGAGAGAATATAGGGAATATTTGTGTCTCTGTGGAGTTGGCTGTTTCTAACATACCACGGGGCGTTCAGAATCATTCTCAAGCACTTGTTCTGCACTCGCTGTATTTTGATAATGTTAGCATTAAAGGTGTGGCTCCAGGCCGGAGAGGCATAGGTGATTATAGGACGAATCGTCATCTGGTATAGTTGCAATTTGATTCTGTTGTTGAGCTTGCTATTTCTATTAATTAGCGAGTAGATCTGAGCTATGACTTTAGATGCCTTTGTGCATGCAGAGTTGCTGTGCTGATTGAAAGATAGCTTTTTGTCGAGAATCACACCCAGGTAATTTGTTTCTGTCTGCCAGGGGATTTTAGTATTGAATAGTAACACATCTCCTGCAGGATACATTGGCTTTTTGAGAAAAGAACGGCTGAGCTTTTCAGGGGGTTGACTTCCAATCTCCACTTGGAGAACCAACCCTCCGGCTTTAGAAGGTTTTCTTGAAGCTTTCTGGTAACAAAGTGGGGTCTGAGAGATCTGGTCAGTATTGCCGTATCGTCCGCATACAGGGCCAAAATGGAAGTCATCGGATTGTGTGGGATGTCTGACATGTATACAGAAAACAGCAATGGAGCCAGTAGAGATCCCTGCGGCATTCCAGCAAAGATATGGTGCTGGGACGATGTAGAACCGTTGATTTTAACTTGCATTGATCTATTCTGAAGATATGAATGGATTAGATGAACAATTTTTAGTGAGGTACCGGCTGAGATAAGTTTGTGCAGGAGTCCAAAATGCCCGATTTTGTCAAATGCGTTCGATAAGTCTAGAAAAACAGCTCCTGTGCACTGGCGCCAGTTGTAGCTGGTGGTGATGTATTCGACAATTCTGTGGTGTTGTCGAAAACCAAACTGTTCTTTAGGGAGGATGTTTAGGTCATTTACTGAGGTTTGGAGTCGTGAGAGGATGACCTTCTCTGCAACCTTACCCAGATTGGAGATGAGACTGATTGGACGATAATTCTGCGGTAAGTGTGGGTCTTTGCCTGGCTTATGTATAGGAATCACATTAGCCAGTTTCCAGGTGGAAGGAAAATAGTGAAGTCTTCAGATTGCATTTATTATACTGGTCAAGTGCACTATAGCTTTTCGAGGCAGCAGCTTGATCACCCTGTTTGAGATACTGTCTGGTCCAGGAGCTTTATTGTTCTTAAGTTTTTTTAATAATATCATGTAATTCAACAGGTGATGCTTGTGCAATATGGTCAGCACTGGTATCTGGGAGGTTTAGTGCATGCCTGACCTGTCTCTGGATTTTGTACAGATGATTGAAATCTAAGTTGTTATAAGAAAGCTTGCACTGATCCTCAAGATTTTTAGTATGGCTTCTGCCTTATCTGCATCTGTGTGGACTAGGCCCTGGTTTGAGATTATAGGGGGGAGGGATCTCAATAAACTAATCCTTATCCTTATAAGGACTGGCTTAAAGGGGCGAAGCAAGAATGCTTTTCATATTCCCCGTTATCTGTAGAGGACAGTGTATGGATAAGGTGTTAATGAGCTATTAAAGCTCTGATCATGGCAGGAGGGTAACAGCAATAGCCGAGCCTCAGTTAGAACTTCATTGGCCACAGCATTGCCATGAATTATCCTCCAAGGGTATTGGATTGAATGAATCAATCCAATAAACTAATCCTTATAAGGACTGGCTTAAAGGGGCGAAGCAATAATGCTTTTCATCTTCCCCGTTATCTGTAGAGGACAGTGCAGGGATAAGGTGTTATTGAGCTATTAAAGCTCTGATCATGGCAGGAGGGTAACAGCAATAGCCCAGTCTCAGTTAGAACTTCATTGGCTAAAGCATTGCCATCCATTACCCTCCAAGAGTATGATGTCAAGTTCGAGCCCCCACCCAATAAACAAATCTATCTCATATTTCATTTCGTATAAGTACTATAAGCAAATATTATTGGTTTACTAGGAATTTTAATAATTATAACTAAAAGATTAGAAAAAGTGTAAGATTCTTTAGGAATTTCTCTAAAAATATAAAAAATACGAAGTTATTTTTTATTAATATTTTATCTATTTTATAATTCTATTGTTGTTTTTGAAGGTATTTTGGTGTTCTCAAAATCTATTCATAACATTAACATTTGCTGCCGAATATGTAAAATGAAAACTTCATTCCATAGAATGATATGCGCATGACTGGATAGGTTGTGATTAGTAGAAATACAAATAAGAAACAAAAAAGTAAATAGAATTTGAGAACGAAAAACAGCGAGAGAGAGAGAGAGAGAGAAAGAGAGAGAGAGAGAGAGAGAGAGAGAGACCTTTTCTACAATCTAAAATATCCAATAATAAGAAAGTCTTGTAAGCAAATGAAAATGCGATGGAAACAGTTATCTTAAAAAATCACTTAAAGGTTTATATGTGTAAAAACAAACGTAAGATGTCGCTCGTCACCTTTGTGCAGATCACGCGAGGCTTACGTAATTCAAAGAGGAACCCCTATAACAAGAAATAAAAATCAGCAAAATTCGTTAATAATAATAAATATTATTATTTCTACTCGACACCTCCAAGGCATTCAAGGACCAATTGATTCGAAACACGTGAAAAAGTTCCTCACATCATAGACGGGATTCAGCGCCATCTACCGGCGCTGAAAAAATAAACGTTTTTCTGTTTTATATTATAAATTTTGATCACTTTTATTAATTGTTTTTGTTTATTTATTTATTTTTACACAGTCCGGAAATTTCGCTCTAGCGACCAAACACGAAACAATTAAATTCGTGTTGTCCTGTTTAAATACAAGACAAACCGCTTTTTTTTTTTTTTTTTTGGTAACAAACAGAGTGCTTTTTATATATATTTATATATTTGAATAAGTTTTTTTTTTTTGTTATCGTAAACTTTAAAAGGCGGTAAAATGTTAAAAATATTAATTGTGTATAGCTTAACGTGAAAGGTTAACGTGATATAATTTTTTCTCCAAAATAAAATCATAATATTCATTTCTATTTTACAGAAAAGGACAGAATAGTTGTGCAATTGGGCACATTACTGCTTATTAAGTGACGACACTTCTGATGATTTCATTGAAAGATGAGGACACTTGGAATAAATGTTATTCCAAGAAGACATATAGATCCTCTTAGAATGATATTTATTTCTAGCCTCTGCTGCATAAACACATCACCTTCGTAGCTTTCTCAGTCTCTGAAAACTAGGCATTATTTTTCACTAAACATACACTATTCGCTTATCCAGCTAACCCTGTTCCAATATTATTATTATTCCATCTTCCTCTGGAACAGGCTGCGTCTTGAAATATTTCCAGATTATAATATTCCTGGTTTTCCCTTTTCAGTCGTTTCCGACCGTAGGTGACTTTGTAGACATTTTCCACAAAGTATTCCTGGTGAGATTTCTACAGGGTAGTTTCCTGTCGCTTTCCCCAACACTCCAATTTTATCCAGCACTGGATCGGCATATGGTAGGGACGTATTCATGACTGTAATCCATGTGTGTTCACAGGATCGGTTTTCTGGGGGACGAAAAACCTGAGTTTCTGGGTGACCCCCCCTCTACCTCCGTATGAGACCGGTTAACTCACCTTTAGTCAAAAGAGATCAGATAAAGGTCACTCACATCACTGACCGGAATCGAACCCAGGTCTTTCCGACCAAAGGATGACTGAGCTACGGAGGCCCCGATTGTAATACTGATAAACCCTATTTCTCCTCTATTATATGATTAATAAATTCTGTTTAAAAATTCTGCACTACACTTTATATTGCATAAAGGATACCTTGATTATATCTCTCCTCCAGCATGCCATCCTCCAAAATTTATTTATAAACAAGATTTTTTTATTAATGGAAAGGCGTTTTATTTTATAGATAATTTTTAATTTTTTTTCTCTTTTTAAACATTTTAATATAGTTTATCTTTTAATTTTTAACGAGTACTTATTTGATAATTGAAAACTAATTAAAATATAATGAAGTATGATTATTAACACGTTTATTAAGCTCTGACACTTGTATTTACTAAAGTGTGTATACCTAGAACCGATGTTAGATTTAAATTCAAGAATGCAAGTCGTCGTAATTACAATTACTTGCTTTCTTGAAATTCAAAAAAAAAAGTTCCGAATGTGTTTTCTAGAGCAGGGTTTCTGGTTTAATTAAATTAAGTTGTAATCTTAATTAAATTGAGTTTTGTTTCCGATTTACAGTTATTCTAAATTTATATTTATAAATTATAAATTTTGCTATGAATAAACATTTTAACTATATTATGACTATTTAATTATAAATAATAATTAAAATTAAAACTATTAATAACAGAATATTAATAATTTATCTAAGTACAGTTTTATTATTCTAAATTTGCAACTTTGTTTATAGATAAACACATTTCACTAATTATATCCTCTCCTTACAAGGACTGGCTTAAAGGGGCGAAGCAAGAATGCTTTTCATCTTCCCCGTTATCGGTAGAGGACAGGGTAGGGATAAGGTGTTATTGAGCTGTTAAAGCTCTGATCATGGCAGGAGAGTAACAGCAATAGCCGAGCCTCAGTTAGAACTTCATTGGCTACAGCATTGCCATCCATTACCCTCCAAGGGTCTTCCTTCATCTCATTTCGTAGGACGCAGGACATATATGGCGCAGAGGGTGAAGCTTGACGCTTTTCATATTCCCTGTTGTCTGTTTCGGGAGCAGTGATGGAAGAGATTTGTCAGCTATTTTAGCTCGCCCTGAATGGGCAGAAGTGGTTACTCGTCGTTGAGTGTTAGGATGGCTTTCGGTCTTTTATGTTTCCAGTGGTCATTACAGTCATAGTTTCCGGCTTGCTGAATTAGTTGGTTTGGATGAGTAGATGTCTTCATAAAGAATTTTTCTGTTAGGGAGCGTAGTAGTGGAGAGATGTAGGGGATATTTATGTGCCGGTGGATCTGGGCGTTCCTGATGAATCACGGGGCGTCCAGTATCATTCGCAGGCACTTGTTCTGTAGTATTTGTAGCTTGAGGATGTTTGTCTTGGAGGTATGGCTCCAGGCTGGGGAGGCGTATATAACTGTGGGACGGATCACTGTCTTGTACAGTAGAATTTTGTTTCTTGAGTTTAGTTTGCTGTGTCTGTTGATCAAGGGGTATAGCTGGGCGATACCTTTTGAAACTTTGGTGCATGTGCTCTTGATGTGGCTGTTGAAGTATAATCGCTTATCGAGAATTATACCGAGGTATTTTGCTTCGGTTTTCCAGTGAATTTTGGAGTTGAACAGGGTGATTTCTCCTTTGGGGGATGCTCATCTTCTTGTGAAGAGTATCGTTTTGATTTTCTTGGGATTTAATTGCAGTCGCCAGTCTTTAAACCATTTTTATAAATTCAGGATGGTGTCTTGTTGTTTTTTGGTAACGAGATATGGTTGAAGAGATCTGGCTAGAATAGCCGTGTCATCTGCATAAAGGGCGATGGTGGATGTGAGAGGATTTTGAGGGATGTCTGCCATATAGATGTTGAACAGGATCGGGGCTAGGTGATCCTTGAGGAACTCCAGCGAGGATTTTACGTTGGGTTGAGACTGTTTCATTGATTTTGACTTGCATCCTCCTGTTGGAGAGGTATGATTTGATCAGGCGTATCGTGTTTAGTGGAAGTGGAAGGTTAGCGATGATAAGTTTGGAGAGGAAGCCTTGGTGCCAGATCTTATCGAAGGCCTTTGAGATGTCTAGGAAGACAGCTCCACTGTGCTGATTCCAATTAAATCCTGTGGTGATGTATTCTACCAGTCTATGGATCTGTTGGGTGGTGCTGTAATTTTGACGGAAACCAAATTGTTCTTGTGGAATGATAGTTAGTTGGTTGACATGATCTTGGAGTCTGATGAGGATGATTTTCTCAGCTATTTTCCATAAATTGGATAGCAGCTGATGGGACGGTAATTTTCAGGTAGGTGTGGGTCTTTACCTGGTTTGTGAATTGGGATGATGTCAGCTATTTTCCATGACTGGGGGAAGTGCTGCCATTTGAGGATGGAGTTTTTGATGTTTGCCAGATGTGCTATGGCTTTGCGTGGTTTGATGACTTGGTTAGTGATGCCGTCAGGACCTGGGGCTTTTTTGATCTTGAGATGGTTGATGATGCCGATTATTTCGGTAGGTGAGGTAGGCATTATAGGGATTAGATTGACATCGGGACGATTTACTGTAAACCTGACTTTACGATAGATCTTGTGTACATGGCGGATGTTTAGGTTCTCGTATGCAGGACTGCATTGTTTCTCTAGGTTTCTTGCTATGGCTTCGGCTTTGTCAGCATCTGTGTATGCAAGGTGCTGTTCTGCTTGCAGAGGGGGGGGGAGGGATTTGCGCTTGTTCTTGATGTTGTTTAGGAATTTCCATATGGAATGATCTGCTGTGGAGATGGAGGTGAGCTTGTTGTCCCATTGTTGGTTCCTGTGGTTCTGAAGAGCTTCTCGGACAGATTTGTTTAATCTGTTGAGGGCTGTTTTGTCCTGGGGAGCACGAGTGTTGTGATATCTTTTTCTTTGTCTGTTTTTTCCCCTTATTAAGTCCATGATTTCTTCCGGGAAACGATTTTGTTTGTGGGTAATCGCGGATACTGTGGCTGCTGTTATGGCTTTATTGATTTGATTGGCGAGGTTCTTTATTGTCGTGTCTATTTCTTCCTTGGCTTTTATATGGGGAACCTGACCAATGTGTTCTGGTAGCACTTTCCTAAGTTTCTCCCAGATAATGGAGGTTTGGGGGGGAGGTGACTGGTCTTTGTTCCCTAAGTAAAGTAGGATTGGGTTGTGGTCTGATGAGAATTCGTTCAGTGCTTCAATGCTGTGCTGGTATTCGATGTTGTGTTGGATGGCGATGTCTAGGATGTCGGCTGTGCCAGTTGGGCTGTGGTGGGTCCTGTTACGGCAGCGTTGTTTAATCCTGTGTAGCTGAAGAGGATACGGCCATTTTTATTTGTGGTTCTGCTGTTCCAGGAGGGATGTTTGGAGTTTAAGTCCACAGCGATGATGATGGATTCATTTGTGCCTAGTACAGCATCCAAATCAGAAAATAGCAGGGTCTTAGCAGGGGGAGTTGTAGGCGGCGTAGATTTTAAGTCTTCCAGTTGAGTTTGTGTGGACTTCGACACCGGTGATTTCTAGGTTGGAGGTTGGGGTGGGTGGGTGAGTATTCCATTGTGCCTGATGCAGTTCCTGATAAATGTGGCTGTACCACCACCTCTGTAGTCCAGTCGGTCACCTCTATACAGTGTGTAGCCTCTCAGTTTTGGATTGTCTGCAGGTCTTAGATGAGTTTCATTAATTAGGATTATGTCAGTGTTGTATCTGTTAGAGAATTCTTGAAGCTCCAGTGTCTTGTTTTTTAGGCCATTGGCGTTCCAAGCGGCGATCTGTAGTGAGTCTGGGAGTAATCTAGTTTTATTCATTAACGAGCATTGATAATATGGTTTGAGTTTCTTTTAGAAATCTTTTTGTGGAGTTTGGTGAAGGGTTTGACTTACTGAAGTCTTGAAGCATGTTTGCCAATGAGGCTGTGATGACTGTTGTCATGTTTGGAAGAATTTGGTCCTGCTGAATATCTTTGGATGTGCGGGCTACTTCGGCGTATGTCCTGCTTCGACGGTGGCTTTCCAGACTGTTGGTATTTTCCATTTGTGAGAGCTGGTATTTTGTTGTCTTTTGTTGGGTGTCAGGCAACTGGGGAGCCGTCAACTCTGGTGCCTGTGGGCAGGGTTGAGAGATCTGTTTCCTTTTGTGGTCTGTTTTATTCTTAGGGTAGTGACTGCAGCCTCTGTAGTTTGCCGGGTGGGGACCCTCGCAGTTCGCGCATTTGGCTGGTGAGGTCCTGGGTTTTGAGCAGGTTGCTGTGGGGTGGTTTTGCCCACATTTGAGGCATTTGTAGTCTGCTCTGCAGAGTTTCTGTGCGTGTCCGTACTTCTGACATCTGTAGCACTGGCCCGACGAGACTCTTTTCTTTAGTGGTTCTGTTGTGATTTTCAGACCACAGATCGTTGTTATGTTGTATATGTTCTTGTGTGTTTTGGGTATCTCAACGAGTACTAGGGGCATTGGACTCTTGTCAGCCCGTAGCATTCTGCTAACCTTGACAGGGGAGATCGTGGAGGCAGAGGTCTTCAGTAATTTCATCCGTGCAGATGTTTTCTGTTACTCCCTTGAGTACAACGTTTAGGTTTTTCTCCGACTTCAGTGAGTAAGTATGATATTTAATATTTGACTCATCCATGGTTTTTGTGAGGAGTCTGTAGTCGCCTACTGTGGCAGACTGGATTTTAACTCCGTCGTCTACGTTTTTTTGCACATGAATAGGCAATTTGGTGGTTTTGCATAATAGGCCTAAGGGTCTTTTTCCCGTAGAACAATTGGAGGAACTTTTTCGTTGTTGGGAGACAACGTTCCGTTTTTCAGTGTTGGGGTTATCTTCTTCCATACCCTCGTTTATCTGAGTCTCCGCTGTTTTACGTTTTTTCCGAGCATGGGTTTCTGTATCATGTTTTGGAGCGGGAGCAGAGATTATCAGGTTCGTTTTCCCCTTCTTCCACTGGTGTTGAGTTGCCCCCTTCTGTGGAGTCGTCTCTCGCTGAATATAGGTTTAGAAACCCTGGCCACTCTACCTCAAATTTCTTCAACAGTTTTTTGAGGAGGTCGAGTGCTAGCTTCTTATTCAACAATTGGATAAAGTCATCGGGACTTAAATTGTTCATGTTTAAAATATCCAAATATATGTTTACCTGAGCTGGATCTCAAGGACTTCCGTATATCGTATAAACACAAAATACATCACACTAAAGGCTAATCTTGAGTCGCAATCAACACTCAAAATACACTCGAATGACAATCCAAAACTCGCGCCTTCATCTTGTCTATTCTCCTTCTTTTATTAATTATATTATATTTATATATATTTAATTATACTATGCTTATATATTTTTAAATATAAAGAAAAATTTTCAATTATTTTAATTGTCAATTAGAATTATTATAAATTATTTATAAATGCAATGTTTAATTTTAAATTTGTATTTGAAAATTATAAATTTCATCTTAAATGAAGACATTTTATTAATTCTACGACTATATTTAATTATAAATATTTATGTAATGAAATGTGCGGATTGTTGATCATGGTCCATTGCATTCTGTAGTGCTGTTGATTCCAAATGCAGCAATGCATTCTGGGTATCTCGATTCGCAAGCAATACAAGTTATTCCTTGCGGATTCTTTTAATTAAATGCTCGGTGAAATCTCAAGAGTACTACGAGCATTGAAGTAACGCAGTTTAGAATAGTTAACCCGAATTCTAAGTATTCATGTATTGATCACGTATTTCCTTTTTATTAAGCTTATTTCCCAAATGCGCTGTTTGTCTGTTCAAAGCAGCAGTTTCGATCGTTTATCTCAAGTGTGAATCGAAGTATAAAATTCCAGAAAGAAAACTGTATTGGATGTTCCATCAACTCAAATTCTATGATCCGTTCACGGTGTAGTCAATCGAATGTGATAAAGGAACGTATCTGGGGAGAGGGGGTGGAAGAGGAGAAAGAGTGATAGATGTCATCGCTACAGGAAGCTAAAATGGCTTTTGGTCTTTTATATTTGAATATATCCGTTGCCTCATAGGCTCCAGCTTGCTGAACTAGATCGTTGGGCTGTATGGACGATTTTAGGAAAAACTTTGTTGCTAAAGATTGTAGGAAAGAGAAGAGATAAGGAATATTTGTATCTCGATGAAGTTGATTGTTTCTGATGAACCATGGGGCGTTTAGAATCATTCGCAGGCACTTGTTTTGTACACGTTGCAGTTTGAGAATGTTAGTATTGGAGGTAAGGCTCCAGGCTAGAGAAACATAAGTGACTATGGGACGAATCGTTAGCTGGTATAAAAGCAATTTGATTCTGATGTTTAGCTTTCTGTTCCTGTTAATTAGAGGGTAGATCTGGGCGATGGGCTTTAGATGCTTTGCACACGCAATCTTGATGTGTTGATTAAAAATTAATTTTTTTGTCGAGGACGACACCAAGGTATTTTGTTTCTGTCTGCCAGGGAATTTTGGTATTGAATTGTAAGATATCTCCTGCAGGAGATATCGGTCTTTTCGTGAAGATAATGGCTGAACTTTAGGGAGATTCACTTGTAGTCTCCATTTGGAGAACCACCTCTCTAACTTCAGAAGGTTTCCTTGAAGCTTTTTAGTAATGAGATGTGGTCGGAGAGATCTGGCTAATAATGCTGTATCATCCGCATATAGGGCCATGATGGATGACATTCGGTTGTGCGGAATGTCTGAAGAGAATAGCCGGAGTACCGCAGGGATCCCTGTTGTACTCCGGCCAAGATATGGCGATGGGATAAGGTAGTACCATTGATCTTGACTTGCATGCGTCTATTCTGTAGATATGATCTAACTAAATGTACCATTTTCAGTGAGATAAGTTTATGGAGCAATCCGAAGTGCCATATTTTGTCAAATGCTTTGGAGAGATCAAGATAAACAGCTCCCTTGTATTGACGCCAGTTGCAGCTGGTGGTAATGTAATATATTCCAATGTTCTAAGGATTTGCTAGGTGTACTATGGTGTTGCCAAAAACCGAATTGCTCTTTAGGAGGGATGTTTAGATCATTAGATTAGATACTGATAATAATAATTTGTGAGTTCAACAAATCTTCATCATCGGCCTGTAGAGTAAGATAGACTGAGAGTCAGCAGATAGTAGGAGAGGAAATAAAGATAGAGTGCATAGTAGTAGGGTAGGTAAAAGAGGCCTCAGTTGACCTGTTTTAGCTGTTTGCCCCCCAGGGGAGATTCTAAAACGGTCGTTGATTTTTCACTTTAGAGGAAAAGGAAAAATCCTAAAAAGGAAACACGGAACAAAAACAAAAAGTACAGAGAAATAAAACTATAGAAAGAACTGGAAACCAAAAAAAAAAGAAAGGTGGGGGGGGAAAGGGTCTGGCCTAAGTGATGCAGCTCTCAAGAAGCTGCACCGCCTCGCTGTAGGCTTTCGCCGCTCAGGTTCTCAGGCCCTCCCCCACCTGTTGGAACTAGAGAACTATTGCTGTGGATGGGAAACCATGGGATGGTTATTGTGACTGTCGCTTTTTGTGGGCAGTCATTATTCTTTTAGCCACCTCACTTCCCTTGGCCATGTCTAATTTGGAGAGAGCTATGAAGAACGCCGATGCCGCCTCCTCGTCTATGTCCATGGCTAGCTGTACTTGCTCAGGGGTGATTTGGCGGATGTCTTCAACAAATATGTCACCCCATTTTGCACTAACTACGTTTGGACCATATTTCCCAGTGAGGAGGAGCTTAGGTTCCCCTATTCTCACTATGGCATCTTGAAATTTTCCTGCCACCCCAGGGATACCTTTAACTAGATGCTTTAGAGTCTCCCCTGCTTTTGCATGAGGAGTCTCCAATTCTTCTGTTTCTGCTGGTTTTATTTTTTTCATCTCTTTTTCCTCTGGACTCAGAGGTCTTTTGAAAGGGGCGCTGCTTGCCTCCATGTTTTCTGTTTTATTTACTTTTCCTTCTGCAGTGATTTCATCATGAGACACAGCTTGTTTATTGGCTGTTTCTAGCTTCTTCTCTTTCTTGGGTGTGCAGGCTATGGGTTCTGCCTTTTCTTCTATAGCCGTATGCCTCGTTTATAGTTGGAAAATCCGTGTTTCCCGACTCTTGTTCTGTAGTAGCTGTAGGCTTCTCTACTGAGGTGACTGTGACTGGCATAATAGCACCTCCCATCCTTTCTGCATGCGTTCTTGATGGGCAGGTGTTAACTTTGTGGTCCTTGGAACCACATTTGAGGCAGACCATGAGACATTTGTCTAGTGAATGACTTGTCGTTAGGAAGTTTTTGCATGTCAGTTTTGGGCAGTTCGCTCCGAGATGGTCGAAGGATCCACAACGGAAGCATTGCTTCTTAACGCCAGGGTAGTTTACCATTACCCTATCGGATCCGATGCTGACGAAGTTTGGAACCGCTGTTTTCATCTAGATCTAGATACTGATGGGATACTGCGAGAGGATGGCCTTCTCTGCAACCTTCATTTCACACCTATCGTGTTATCATTAATACATCCATAATTCGTAATAAGAAAAGGTGTTCTAAATTTAATTAAAATATATAATTAAAATTTAAATATTTTATAATGTTATTAAAATTTTTACATAAAATATTAAGTTTTAAATAGTATTTATAATTAATTCAATAAAAAATTATAACTACAGGTAAATTGTTTTACTAAATATTAGTTTGTGAAAAATAGCAACCAAGGATTACATATTTTGTCTTTTTACAAGATTTTAGATTTGCCTTCACTTAGGATAAAGCCAGAGAATTTCAAAATAATAAATAAATAAATAAAAATAAAAACAGCTCTTTACGTAAGAATCGATAGAGTACCCGAATGCAAGCAAGAGAACTCTTGTTTGAAAAAGATGTTACATAACACGTGGTAAATACCGACTAGAATATCGATATTTAATCTAGATTAATCGGGCTTGGATTCTACAGTGGCCATGAGTGATTGCGAATGTGTTTTAGGTAGGAGATGAATTTCATCTCCCGGTGTGACTCCATACCCTACTTTATGGGAGGCCTAAAGGGTCTCGAAAAAAAATTCCAGCATATAATAAAGAATACATCAACAAACAACCAGAATGTCTAAAATTTAAAGTTTACTCAAACAGATATGCAATAAATTATGTTATGGTAGCATTAAATTTACAGTTATTATTATTATTAGATCCCCATGGAGTCAAAAGGTGTATCGCAGGAGGTCCCCGCTGTCACGCACCTATAACAAACATCAAACCGTTCTTTATAACTCATTCACCGTGTTTTGCACTCACATGCTCTGGCCATGCGTTCCACCCATCAACCACTCCGAATAAAATAAATAAATAAATAAATAATAATAATAAAAACAGCTGCTCACCACGTTCCTGACACTCTGCTCTCTCACAGTTTTCAAGGATAACCTCTTGTTTTATCTCCGATCTTCCCCTTCTCGCCCTTTGTATGAAACAAAGGGCGAGAAGGGGAAAATTTCTCCACCAATTCCTCCCCAAGTTTCTCACCGAATATCTCAACCATGTCCTCGACAGCATTTATTATACCAGTTTCATCCGCTAACATTACTTAACTACAATCAGTCTTTCTTCTGCTTGCAAGAACTATTTAGGATTCTTCTTGGCCTGAGTGGCTAATTTCTGCTTCCTCTACCTCCCTTCTTGTTCTTATCTTTACGAAGAACATTATTCTCTCTCTATTTTTATTTCCGTCAGATATCCTCATGCAACCGCATTTCACTTATTTTCCAACTATTTTTGAATGAATAAATCCAACCATCCACCACTCCAGCTGTGACCTCTGACCTCTATTGCCACTTGCTTCCTATATCTCATTAGACCATATTTTAAGTATCAGAAGTACGAATTACATCCTATCATCTGAGCACCGAAATTTGGAAGCTTTTTAAGTATTAAAATCTCGAAAAATTATTAACATCCAAAATTTGAAAACTTTCCACTATTCGCTTATTTAAATACAATATATAATATTATCTGTCTCATAGGTTCAGCATATGATTCCTAAAAATATCTAGAAATAAACTTTAATTCCACATTTTGCATATAACGAAAACGCGTAAATATAGCAAACCTGAAGATCTTTAATATACGGAGCAACTTATGATGTAATACAGTGGCTCCATCTAGTATCGTGTTCAGAACATTTATCTAAAGGCATCCATAATTACACTTAGAGTATGATTTAAATATCAATACAGACAAGTGCAGAGAAATTGTAAGCACCTTCTTATAGTGTGCAGAGCGAAAGCAACAACAGGAAGAAATTGATGCGTTACTAGAAGAACAGAGTGTACTAGACAAGAGCTTTTACTGTGGAAAGAATTAGTGGTGTATGGTGCTCAAACCTGGTGTACTGCTCTCAATAGATGGCCTGAATACGGGGGACAGGGCTACAAAGGACGGACTGGTGAACTCTTTCTGAAGCATGTTGCATAAACCCCATGGGGGCGGAGCATCTTCCTCCGCACAGTCTTCTGGGAAAAATTGAACAATACACATATATTCATTGAGCTGCAAGTTTCTATACAGTATTTTATTACTAATAAAACAAACGCACTGCCATCTATTGACCATTATGTATTTTCATATATATACAAATTAAATTGCAAAAGAAAAGTATTTATTATTACTATCAATAAATTTATTGTAATATATTAAATAATATCGGAATTAATATATAGTTTGAAAAATTTACATCTGTTTCATGATTTGAGAAGAGTTTTAATTTTAGATAAATAATAGTACATTAAAACCTTTAATTTTATTAGATAAAGTAAATTTAAATTGAATAAAAGTTTGCGAAATTTTTTAAAAAGTGTAAAGTGTTCGCCTTGTAAGCTAAACTGTATAAGCTAAATTGTATTTATTTTTGTGCTGATGGATGTTCTAATCAAAATATAGCATAAAGTATTAGAAAAGATATACTCCCTTTTCTAAAAAATTTCCTGAGCGAAAAATATTTAATACATGAATATAATATATAATATTTCAATTTTTTCTATGAATGGTTCAAATATTTGTCTTTAAATGCAGAATTCAAGAAATGAAAATTTTGTTATTCTTTCAGTTCTCGTATTTACCCATACTAGGTATACTGAATATAACGTATTGTATATAGGATATACTGTTATATTACGCTGTATATTATACTGTATATTAAGATATTCTGCTTTATAAAAAACACAATGATGAATTTCTGTTAATGCGAATATATTTTGATATATTAAGATATTTTATACTTGATGATTTTGGGGGAAAAAAAAGGAGAAATTGAATACTCTGATGATTATGTCTGAAAAAAATTCCCTGAAAATTAATTGCAAATATTATAAATGATACATTATTAAGGGAATGATAAATCATATATAAGTATGTTTACAAATATATTTCCTCATTTATATTTAGAATGCAGGAGAAAGCTCTTTAAATAATGAGTGTGATCTGTGGCGCCACCTATTATCACTTAAGAACATAATTCGTGATTGGTAAAAATTTCAGTAGAATATGTTTGAAAAAATATGCAAAAAAATTACAAAATAAAGGAAAATAATTATAACTTTTACAACTATTAAAAAGAAAGATGTCGTGCTTGCTTACCGTCTGAATTTCTTTTGGAGGCATCTGATACTTCTTTTGTAACACTGTCTTCACTATAACTGGCTGGAATTTTCGAGCCAAAGTTGTCAGCCGATACAGTGGAGTCGTAGCGCCCTCTAGACATGGGTGAATGCATGTGCGAGGGAGTGGCCGGCGACTTGTGGCGTCTGATCGTAGAAAGGCGACTGACGAATGAAGTGTTGTGCTTGAAACTGAAATAATGCAATGGTTGAACCTGGGCTTAGGTAGAGAAACAATGAAGAAAAATTTAGATAACACAAAGTAGTGAAGTAGTGCCATCTAGTGAGAGTCACCAACATTAATGCATTCGATTTAGATGAATTTCAGAATTCCGTGAAA
The DNA here is from genome assembly GCF_054136105.1 of Typopeltis vanoorti. Taxonomy (NCBI): domain Eukaryota; kingdom Metazoa; phylum Arthropoda; class Arachnida; order Uropygi; family Thelyphonidae; genus Typopeltis; species Typopeltis vanoorti. Next base: position 61,996,253 of record NC_143563.1, on the reverse strand, counting down.
ATTTGTAATTGCAACTTTACATTAATAATAAAAAAAAGTGTAATAGCTTTTCATTTTTGTTACTACAACCTGTAGTACCAGATTTCTCCGAAATATCATAGCCTTACTACTAAGTATAATTAATGTAATCGATACACAATGTCCCTCCTTCTCACAACAACATATAGTTTTTAATATTCAGATAAGCAGCGTTCAGATAATAAACATTCAGATAATATTCTAGTAAGCTTTCATAAAAACAAAAATAATTCCACGCTGGAAATAGAAAGGCTTTGTATGCGAAATAATATGCTACATGGATGATTTTTCACTCAGATGAGATAATTTACTCTTTCATCTATTCATCTTAAATCATTAGAATTAAGATGATGGGATGCTGCAGTGGACCCATTCTCTTTTGGCAATCCCAGAAATCTGTTCATATGACGTACAATTTTAGGTATATTACTCAGCACCGCCGACAGGGTGTAGCATAGAGGCAGCCTGCCTCACGGCGAAGCTTAATTAGGGCGCTCGTTCAGCCATATAGCGCTAGGCGCCGTCGCTACGCTAACAGGAATTGTTAGCGAGGCCGTCGGCAGTGAATTTTATAAATATATAAAATAGAGGAACAGGGCCAATGTAGTCTGGGAACATTTTGGATAATTTTTCCCACGGCATGAGGCGAAGGGGAAGTCCTCCCTTCTGATTACCCAGTTGGAGCAGAATAGGATTGTAGCTGAGGATAATTCGTTCAGTGATTCCAGGTCGTAGTGTAATTTTACATTCTGCAGGACATCTATATCCAAGACGTCGGAGGGGTTAATCGGACTGTGATGAGTTGGCACCAAAGGGCCAGCCACAGCTGCGTAATTGGAGCGTGAGTAGCTAAACGGGATGCAGCCATTCTTGTTGATAGATTTACTGCTCCAGGCAGGATGTTTTGCATTTAATGACCGGCCGTTTAACTCCCAAGATGGCATCCAGATCTGAGGTCAGCAATTTTTTTTTTGATGGTGGGTTGTTGAAATCCTGCAGCATATTTGCAAGAGAAGAGGTGATGACGGCTTATATTTGAATTTGTATTAGGCAGATTCTAGTTTTGGACTGTTTTTTTGGAGCTGGCCACGTTTGGGGCTCAGTTAATGATGGGTTAGCACCAGTGGCCATGTTCGAACTAGTGGGGTACTGATGAGCCTGCGTTTCTGGGGATCTCGTTTTAGATAACGAAGTAGATTGACTGTTTGGCTCAATCTGCCTGTTTTGGGGTGGTAAATACACCCTCTATAGTTAGCAGAGTGAGGGTCACCGCAGTTAACGCACTTAGCCGGGGTGGTTTTTGGATTGGCGCAAATATTTGTGGGGTGGGTCTCGCCACATTTTAAACATCTGTACTGAGCTTTGCATAACTTCTGGCCACAGCCAAACTTTTGGCACTGCCCAGAAGAATCTCTTTTCCTCAGTGGCTGCGGAGTAAGTTTGAGGCCACTGATTAACTTTAAGTTGTATCTGTTTTTATAAATATTATGGATCTCCACGAGAACTAGAGGCATAGGGGTCTTGTTTGATCTATACATTCTGCTGACCTTTATAGGAGGTAGATCTTTTAAGTTGAGGTCAGTAGCTATTTCATCTGAGTCAATATCTTCGGAAACTCCTCAGAGCACCACTTTCAATTTTTTTTCCCCGAGATAAGTGAGAGGGTATGATACTGAGTACCTCTGGCGTCCATCTCCTTTGTTAAAATTCTGTATAGTCTGTCACAGTGGCGAGCTGAATTTTGATGCCCTCGTCTAAGTTTTTGGCCGTGGAGTAGTTTATGCTAGCCCTTTACCGAGCGAGTCAATGATGATGTCAGAATCGATCATACTTGCAGATCATTTAAGATTGAACTTTTTTTGAAATTTGTTTATGAAGATAAGTGCCTCTTCATCAAGCGAGTCTATGATGGCGTGCTATATCGGCCACGTTCATATTGATTGATTTGTGTATAAATGCAAGTAAAATCCTGCCAGCAAAATTTCTGCAGACTGAGGTGGTCTACTAGCAAAGTTTGTGAAAAAGAGTTCATGAATGTTTTGGGAAGATACCGTGAAGTTGCTTGACTCAGCTCGAATTACCTACCTCCCTATTGGCCATACATCTATCTACTACTGGTCCCCATGTCGGGTGAGACCTACGGCCATTCACCTCATGCACGTTTCGTGCAGAGGGGGGAGACAGTAGGAATTTGGGCAGGTTTAGAGCCAGTGCAATGCAAGATTCACGGAATGCCTCCGTAAGTGGTGAAGTACAGCCTAAAAAGCGCATTAAAATAGAATATAAATATAAATAATAAATATAAATAAACATAAACATAAACACGTCCGCAATCACACCACTAAAAAGCCAAAAAACACTCAAATTCAGAATACGTTCTTATCTTCATACCATTGACCATTGACGTTACTGACAGGATGGGTGAAGCACGAGTGCTTTTCATATTCCCCTTTATCTGTAATGAGAGTTATTTGGGAATGGGAGATTTGTGAGCAATTAAGCTCGCCCTCTGAGGGGCTTATCTTCATTTTTTTTTTCTTAAAAGAACTGGGCGATGGACTGAGTCCTTGACTCTTTATCCCGTCATCTGAATGAAGAAAATCTGTGTGGATGAGATGTTATTTAGCTAAAAAGCTAGTCATGGCTGGGTAACGGCAATAGCCGAGCCTCAGTTAAAACTTCATTGGCTACAGCATTGCCATTTGTTACCTGAAAGTCCTAAAAAGGACTCTCCATCTCCGGCTTATCTTCATATTTTGTGCAACTTAAACTTGTACAGAAAGGATGTAATAACAAAAAAGGTGTACAAATATCAACTGGGAAAAAATTAAGAGAACATTTAATTCTGAAAACAATCAATTGTAGAACCCCAACTAAACTTACATCTTAAAACATTTACTTGTAGAAAATATAACAAAAAATAACCTAAACATCCAGACTAAGATTAAGATTTTGCAACTACTTGAAAAGGTAGTATTCCATGAGTAACAACTTAAAATAAAAAGTACCTAAAAACTCAGCTTTTTGAGCAGTATAAAATCTTTTAGCAAAAGCAATATATAATATAACATTTTTATATAAAAATGTTTCTAAATGAAACAGTTTTTATAAAAAGTTAAATAATTTAAAATATTTTTAATTTTTAATGTAATTTTTAAATTATACCAATACACCTTATGTTTACTATAATATTTTAGATATCAATAACGAAGAATTCGACTTCGTGTGTATTTTTACTTCTTGCTTACCTACTGAACAAAGGTAACCTAACTAAACATAATAACTAAATACAACAAGAATCGAGAATATCATATTGCCGTATTTAAAACGGCTTGGAATACATGGAGGACTTCTGAATAACCTGCAGTCTTAGGGTCTGCATTCCACCATTTATAACTGGGTCACAGTTTTTTCTCATTCCCTGCGTGAAAACCGTGTTCTCTCTTCCGATTTCTCTATAATGCAGGCGTTCCTCTGGACTGATGTCACCCACTGACCAACCCTCTTTCTTGCATACAAAACGACTCTCCTCTTACTGACCTCAAACCCAATCCATAACTTTGCCCACTCCTTTTCTGTGACTCATATGACAAAAATTGCAATGCTTAAACATTTAAACTTTTCACATCTACAGTCAGTGCCCTAAACATCGATCTCCATATGTCAATAAGTAATGACAACCTACTTACGAGGGTGGTCTGAAAAGTTCTCGGCCTAACAATGCAAAAACAAATTTAGAATTTCAAAATTATTTTTAATTTTCAACATAAACCAATCTCCCTTAAGACGAATACATTTATGCCAGCGATGCACCAGCGCCATTGTTCCGTCCCTATAGTGGTTTTCTCAGTAAGATCTGCAAAATACCCCTCTACAGCTGCAATCACCTCTTGATTCCAAGGAAAACGCTGACGAGCGAGGAAGAGTTTTAGTTTTGAGAAGAGAGAGATAGAAGTCAGAGGGAGCCAACTCTGGGGAATAGAGTGGATGTTCCAACAATTCATAGTGCGGATCCCTTAATTTTCCCATTGCCAAAACACCTTTGTGGGCAGGTGCATTGTCCTGACGAAAGATGATATTTTCCTTCTGCAAACCAGGTCTTCTCTCACGAATTTTTTCGTCTAGTCTGGTTAAAAGATCAGAATAATATTCCCCGGTTATTGTTTTACCCTTTTCAAGATAATTAATAAACAAAATGCCTTTAGCATTCCAAAACACCGATACGATGACATTGTCTTCTTTGGCGCTGAACAACCGGCTTCTGTCCACTGTTTTGATTGCTGTTTGGATTCGGGTGTGTAACGGTGAATCCAAGTCTCATCCATAGTAATAAATCGACGCACAAAATCAGTTTTATTCTTGTTAAAACGCTCCAAGCACTGTACAGAGATTTTCATGACAGTGCGTTTTTGATCTGCAATGAGCAAGCGCAGCACCCGTTTTGCGCAATGCTTTTCCATTTACAATTTTTCACGCAAAATATATCCTACACGTTCTTTTGAAATGCGTATAATCTCAGCAATTTCACGCACTTTGACTCGCTGGTCATCCAATACCATATCGTGCCCTTGATCAATGATTTCTGGTGTTGTTGCACTTTTTGAACGTCCTTCACGTAGATCATCTTAAAGGCTGGTACGGCTACGTTTAAACTCGGAAGCCCATTTCTTAATTTTCGAAAACGAAGGAGAAGAGTGCCCATATTCTTTTATGAACTTCGAATGAATTTCTTTTGGCGTTAAACCTTCTTTTACAAAGAATTTTATAACCGCACGATACCCAATTTTATCCATTTCAAGGGACAGAAACAACACTTTTGCATCAGACAGCTGTATAAAACAAACTACTTGATAGGATGACTTGCAATTTCACATGGATGTTTATGACAGATGTACCAAGTTAGAAAAAAATCTTGCTGATAGTGTTGTCATCTATGGTCGAGGCCGAGACTTTCGATGTTTCTAAAACACAATTTCGTGTTTATCAAAAAAGACAGTCCTTCGTCCCTAAACGTTGGTAATGCTCAGCTTAGCATTCAACATTAGATATTTCGTCTTGAAATGAAACTTATCTATAGCTTTTCCTGGTAAAAACAAATCACTTGTTTAGCATCCTCGGTCTCCAAAACACTTGGCTTTTTCTTTTTTTGTTCAAGACGTTAACTTTCACGTGTCCAGCTGCTAATCCGAGAATACTGCTCTCACAGTTGGAGTGGTGCACCAAAACTTCTTTAAAAATTCTTGATGTCGTAGAAGGTAGCTCAGCTAATTGACGATCATCTCTTTCTCTTTCTCTGCAGCCACAGTCTCACAAAACGAACATTTTTCGTATTGTCGTTTCAACAGATACTTCCATTGGTGGTCAAAACCGATCTCCATCATTCCACGCATGTCTTCTAAACCGATAATAAAACAAACTGTCCAACGTCCATTTACAGTTCAATTATTAAGCTACAGAACTAGAATACTATTATGTGTGTCTTCTGTTCTTCCCCCTCCTTCTCAAGAACACGATATATCATTGATTGGTTTCAAACTTCAGTAAGTAATAAGGAGAAGCCATTACCATTACAGACTAACCTCCCCCCTCCCTCTCCAAAACAAGTGAAATTACGCCTCTTATAAAGCAGACTTTATCATTTCAACTATGAATTTAATTTTAACATAAAATACACTTTTAATGGAATAGTTTGTTTTAAACAGACTCATGACGTTATATTTCAAATTTCTATAGCAACAATATATTCTACATGCTTCTATCAGGTGGCAGAATAGTCAGTCTATGTTTGTATTGGTGGCAAATATCGCAGGTAAATTACGATATGAACATTGTAAAGAACAAAATTTAGCGAAATAGTTATATATATTTTTTAAGTTTTGAAAGAAAATGTTAAGATCAAAGTTATTCCGCTAAGTACTGATTTCTCCCTACTTCCCATATGAATCCCACAATGGTTAACGATAACGAACCATATGATCAATGGAATAGACATGTGGAGAAGGGGATGAGAAATAGGAAGCAGTAAAACTGCCAATTCATTGCTGTCTCGCTTAGATCCTGAGGAAGAAGTCACGCCAGTCAGGGATAAGTGGCTCAAGACTATCGCTAATTTTAAACGACATCCAGAGAAGAGACAGCACACAGGTGCCGCCATCTCGTGGTCCATAACACAATATATTATTGTAAACTACTGAAATAATTATATATTGAAACTACTTCAGCGAATTAAATTTTTCTGGTTCTATTTCAAGCAAGAATATCTAAAGTATTCAGGAAAAAACATGTTTCTCCTGATATCAAGATGTAACTTCTTACAGAACGACAGGCTGGACCTCACATCCAATTGACAGATGTGATAAATCGTAACAGTGAAATGTCTTCTTCTTCTAGAAATAAATCCTTACATGAACAATACCAGCGGACGATCAAGTTCCATCATGCATGCAATCACGAAGAAGCCGAAGAAACTAATCTACTAGTTTTAAAGACCACATTTTTCTGTGTTTATTCGTTTGAATTTGAAGGTCAAATTCAAACGAATTTGACCTTCAAAAATGCCCTGGTCTAAACAGAGAATGCTTTCTTTTCCCTGTGTTTTCCCAATGCAATCAGCAAAAGTTCTAAAGTAAACAGAGGTATTTTTTAGAAAAAAATATTACCCATTGCTTTAATGACACGCGTGTTTACACATTTCAGTGATCAACGTTATGAACATTCTTTAACGCACCAGTCCTAAAACACTTTAATGTAAGGGTAACTTAGTTCTCTAAGAGGCCATAAACCTGAGATATCGATTTGCTGGTCTCCTTTTTTTTTCTCTCCTCGATGTTGAAGGTCAGTGGAAACGCAAGAACAAGATCCCTGAGATCAAGAACCGTGATCTTCTTCAGTTGAAGAAATTAACTGATCACTACCGGTTAATAATGTGTACCTGTTATTGATTCCCTCCATCTGCCTAGAGAACACAGTTGCTTCTCTGAAAATAAGGGACTTTTTCTACACACAATCCAGAACATTTTATAAATTCACACATCTAGTCAAGATTATGAATATTCTTAACTGAATTCGAATTCTAAATGCAAATTAATATCAATAATATTATTAATATGTATTGTTAATATTTAATACTACCATTAAGTATTAATTTCTACAGTTTATTTCCTCAAAAGAATTATTTATTCACACAGAGCAGAGTTTAATTTTGAGCTATTTGAAATAATAAATAATCAAGCATCATCGAGGGGAAAATGTATATTTTAAAATTAATTATATATTTATTAAAATAAATAAATAATGCATCCCTTAATGCCTTTTATTCCTCAAAGGGTAAAGGTGATGCTGTTTAGTTCCACTAACTTTTAAACATACGTGGGCAGCCATCTCCACTCTTAGAAAATCAGAGATATCCGGCTCAAGGCTATCGATGATTTTTAATAGGCATTCGGGGAGAGAATGCGACAAACAATTGCAGCCATCTCCTAGTCTATAACCGTATCGCTATATATTGTTGTCTGAATAAGTGTGTATTCTATTATCGAATTTGTTAGTGAAAGGAGTAAGATGGTAAGATCACTAGTGCAGGGAGAGGGACTGCCAACTGAAAAAATGTTTAGGGACCTCTCTGGACTGTTATACAGATGCTTATGCAGTTGATATCTCAAAATTATATTCTCCAAGCACATTACATATCGCAAGTACTATAAAGTACAATATTTATTCATCCATGATAATGAAACAGACTTCATTTCGAACAGACCACACCTTGTTAACGCCTATTTATCGCTCAGAGAAGTAAGAAAATAGCAATTGAAGAAGTTTAAGATGGATATACTGGTAGAGAACAACAAAATGGGCATACAAGAGCACATTTATAATTGAGTTACCATTGATAATCATGCTAACAACATCAAGTAACTAGCATTGCTTAATACACGCCAGGAAAAAATAGACATATCTTAAAACACTTGGCATTCAGTTCTTAAAAGGGTATAAAAGCAAGCACCATATATATATAAACACATTATCAAGACAATGGTAGCTCAAAGAAATATAACAATGCAAGTCATTCGGCACAGAAGTAATTTAATAACAGACAAATTAATACGTATGCTTATTCAATATTAATATTGTTTATAAGTAATCATTTCAGACTACTTAAAAATATACTAAGCCTGTATCATTCGGTTGTTATCTGTACAATTAATAAATCACTTATCATTATTATTTATATTAAAATCATTACACTATTATTTCTTTTATTTTTAAAAATTAATTTTCCATGATTAGTAATTCTGTCTCTTTTTATTTATTCATGGATGTCTTTTGATTTCAATCGACGTAAAATCATTTCTACAGCCAAATACATTCGCATTGTCATGATATAAAGCAGACAGACATACTTACAGACTCCCGCCGGTAGGTGGCAGGTCCAGTCTATCTTTGCGCTTTGTGCTTGTGAAGGAACCAGAGGTGTAACTAGAAAAACAGTGCAGAGAAGACAGATAGAGGGCAGTGCTGTGCACAAGGCCAACATATACAATAGTTTTACATGACATGCAATATATAAACACATAAATATAGTTCAAACAAAGACAGGATAAGGAAAAGGAGGAAGAAATATAGATCAGAATGTGAAATATAAAGAATACGATTCAGTTTAAGACTCTGAAACTTTTAATTTGAAATATGCGCATCATTTAAAGAAAAACAGTTAGCTGCAAACGAAGTATGGTCACCAAGAGAATGTTAATAATCAAATACTAAATACTACAAAGCTTGGTTAAAAATCAGTAGGAATCCTTTCATCGTAAATACAATACTGCAGTTGATATTCCATGTGAAATTAGTCTTTTATAAAAAATAGAATGGAACATGGTTTATGCTCTATCCACATGTATAAATAAACTTTCATTTAAAGAACAAGTAACAGACTAAAATTAGAATTAGTTCAGTGTCTCCATTTTCTGTTAGAATATTTTATAAATGCTAGAAATGTAAGAATATAAAAGGTGTGCTATAATGAGCTAATTTTTTAATTCAAAATTAACCTCTTGTATATTTTTATTACATCTTGTGTAATAAATAATATGCGTATATTAATTTATTTAATACACATTTATATGTATTCAAAACACTTGCAAGAAATACACATCAGTCTATCCTATTTCTGAAGATATAAACATAAATTCATTGAAAAAATTCTCGCTTATTTTCAATGCACAAAGAAGTAATCGAAATTTATATACCTTAAATATTATATAAACTTTTGAATCTGTATTCATTTATTTGTATTGAAAAACAATTTACTACAAAAATCTACAAATGCAATAAACATTTCCAGTGTCTTACAGAAAATTTTATAGAAACTAATCCAATTGATTTCTACATATACCAGCCAATGAATTAGAAATATTTCTTTAATTATTTATTTATTGTTAACAAAATATTTATTTTATTTATTAAATAACATATCCTGTTAGGGTTAGGTACCAAGAGATGGCAGCACTTGTTTGCCAGCCTCTTCATCGGTGGCTGCTATAATTAGTGATAGACATGGGCCAGCCATCTCTGATTGGCTACCGGTAGAGACTGAACTTCCCACTCAGTCTCCAAAAGCTAGATAGGGTAGAAAGGCCTCGCCTACTCCCTATAAGGGAATAAAAAGGCGTTACCTCATTATTATTATTATTATAATAAAAGTTACAGTACATGTGCCGTTTGACATACATTCCTTGGATTGCATCTACAGCATACCAGTCGTTCACCAGATAATCCTTTAACTGACTCAGATTTCATGGAAGAGGACTTTGCTCCCGGATCTGTTTCTAACATGTCCCATATGTTCTCAATGGGGGTTCAGCTCCGGGTTTTGTGGTGGCCAGGGAAGATAGTGGAGGTCGCTGAACCACTGCTGATCGATTCTTGCCCGATGGACAGTAGCATTGTCATCTATGAAACAAGTCACGTGTCTCACTACGTGTTCTAGTTGCCTAGAAGATGTTGTGACGCACGTGGCCAAGTGTTTTGCATATACGGTGGGTAAGTGAACATTTACATTTGCACAAAAGTTTATAATTTAGTGGCTGGCATGTGTATAAGAAATATAGGAATCAATTATCTGATTTAAAAGTAGTAAATTTTAAGCGTATATATAAATAATGAACGGGATATCTTACTGAGCTTTGATGCAGTTAATTTGTTTATCAATAAAAAAACGTTTCTACAAGGTAAATTCTCTAAAAACAGCATAGCCTTTCTTGAACATTGTATAACATCTGAGCACTTTAAGTACAACGTACAAAGTACATTGTACTTAAAGTGCTCAGATGTTCTCTTCTTGGAGATCATCCAAGAAGATAATCTAAGAAGAAGAAGATCATATCCATCTTAAGAAAATCGATCCATACTAATAGACAACTTCATGCCATTACATCTTCCCACCGAAAAAAAAATAGGTGTTATTTCACCATCAGGAACAAGATGGTGAAGCCACTCTATTAATGATGAGACGAGGAAGCGTTAGCCAAATAAGTTTAATTTCTAACACACGCACACACACTCCTATAAAATAGCTATATAAAATCACTAAGACTCCTTGCCAACCAAAGTACTCCACGCACTCACGGCAACGAGGTAGTAAATTTCAGTAAAGCTTGCTATAATCCTTCAAAGTATAAAATTAAAACACTATTTACTCTTTTCACCCTACTACAACCAATACTTCGATCCGTTAAGTCTAGAAACGTTCTTCTGAAGTAAGTAAGAGTGTATCACTTGTAATGTAACTATAAGAACCCCCATAGTACAGACAATCTATTGAACAGTGTATCTAGCCGCACTAGACACAATACCAGCACAGTGAGGCCACTGCTTTGTCATCATAGTGTCTATCTGTAGTCAGCTTCAGCTATCTCCATGTATTGACAGCTTCAGCTATCTCCCGTACTGACCTGGGAAGTAGTCAACTGTATGGATATTCCAATCAGGACAGGTTACATGCTGAACTACAAAGCTCTGGAAATTATCACCAATAAAGGAGAATGCTATCTTTTGTTCCAGGTATCGGTTCTTGAATAGGAATGACATCAGCGGTGGATGGGAAGCTTTGAAAAAGTGCTTAAATGAGGTTGAATCTGAGTGTGTCCCTAAAGTTCAAAGAACAAATAGGTTGAGAGTGAAATGGATGTGCAACCTTTTTAAGCAAAAGATCCACAAGAAGAAGATAACTTGGAAAGAATATCGTGAGAATAAGAGTGAGAGGAGTTATGAAATATATAAAGCTCAAACTAGAAAAGTAAAGAGTATTGTGGAGAAAGCTAAATCGGAGTATGAAAAGAAATTGGCTGCAGAGGCTAACGGCAACCCGAAAGAATTTTTTTCGTTATCCTGCTAGTAAAAGAAAGAATGAATGTGGAAGAATAACTTTATTTAATGAGATTGTTCGATTAATGAGTGCTTACCTTGCTAAGATATATCGACCTGGTATGTGACATGATGCACAGTGTGCTACCACTATGCTGAATGAAGTGAAGGAGGTTCTTGAGCTGTTGCATAAGCTGGAAAAGAATTCGGTCAATGGGAGAGGCGGGATATCAACACGTGCGTTAAAGCACACAGCTCACAGGAATGGAACGAATGTATGATGATCCCATTGCACAAGGGCGGTGCAAAGACTAATGCGTCTAACTATCGACCTGACCTATCAGCATCTCTCGATTATTTGTAAAGATTTTAGAGAGGTTGGTAAGAATTCGCATACAGAAATGGATAAACAAACAAGCTATACTCTGCAAAGAGCAGCATTGGTTTACTAAGGGAAGGTCATGTTTAGCAATCTGCTCATATTTTATAATAATGTTACGGCCGAGTTGGATAAATGGAATGGATACGCTATGATAATGTTGGATTTTTCTAACGCATTTGAGGATACCACACGAAAGGCTGTTGCATAAACTGGAGAATACTGGATTGGAATGCGTGTGTGGCTTTTATGCATTTTGCCGTGATGCGATATCCAACAGCATATTTATTGATGGAATTATGCTTGGAGTAACTGACGAGGCGAGAGATCTTGGAGTTATGGGTGAGAGAAAGTGGAAGTTCAATGCAAAAGTTGCCAATACAACTCAGAGGATAATTGCAATGTCGAAGCGAACCTTGACATGTAAGAATAAGGAAGTCATTTTGCCTCTTTATAAGGCCTCGATAAGACCACACCTGGATTACTGTGCGCAGATTTGGTTTCCCGGATTCCAAGGGGATAAATAAGTGGAAAGGGTTCAAAGAAGGGTTAAAAAGATTATATCCGGATTATGGGATTTCGATTATGAGGACAGATTGCGAGTACGTGGATTGCAGACTCTGGTTAACAAGAGGGGTGATATGACAGAGGTCGATAAACTTCTGAATGGTGCTGTAGGATATCGTCTGATGAATTTTTTCGTTATATGGAAGGTGGGGAGAGAACACGGGGGGCATCCATGGAAGTTCAGTTTGTTCGCAGTCGAGAAAGAGGTAAGACAGGTTTTTTTCTCACAGAGCAGTCAGTGAGTGGAATAATTTTCCTTTAGGGATAGTGGAGTGCATCTAGTGTGAATTAATTTAAGAGAAAAACACGCCAATTTGCACAATGGACAAGTTGGCTTGCTCTCGGCAACTTGCTTCTGATTCTAACATCGAAATCCTACATAATACCGTATTTATTGTCACTTTGCTAATCTTTTACTATTTGTAAATTTGTTGCTTGATATCTTATATTAAATGCATACACGAATAAACTGAAATTTATTCGTGTATGCATTTAATATGCATTTTAAAAATCAATGCATAGAATTAATGGCATGTTTCGAGGATTTATAATGCCTTTATGCTTCCGCTAATGATATGACGTTTCAAATGTAAAATAGATTTCAAAAATTGAAATAACACCCATAAAAAAGAAAATGAAAGAAAGTGTAATACTGTGACAAGCTGCCTTATATTTGGCTATAAAAAGATGATGGATCTTTGATATCCTCATTATGTATTATGAAATAAAATAGTTCTATTTCATAAAAATTATGTTGTTATGAACACAGCCAATGAGTGATAAGAGGTGTATCGGGAACTCAAGATTATAACTGAAATGTATAGTGATATATATTTTAACAGATTTGAAATGAATATTGGAAACTGCTTACTCCGAAACCTAAATTAATTGTAAGTTTTATTCGGTAATTAATATCAAATAAATTATAAAATAAAATATAAAAAAGAGAAACTTATTTGAAATATTTTAATAAAATGAAGTTAATTGGAAAAATTTAATATTTCACCATACCATTATTTACATATAAAATAACTAATAAGTATAAAAGTCGAAACTAAATTTTTGGGGGCGCAGGAAGATTCATTCAATCCAATGCCCCAATACCCTTGGAGGGTAATGGATGGCAATGCTGTAGCCAATGAAGTTCTAACTGAGGCTCGGCTATTGCTGTTACCCTCCTGCCATGATCAGAGCTTTAATAATAGCTCAATAACACCTTATCCCTACACTGTCCTCTACAGATAACGGGGAAGATGAAAAGCATTCTTGCTTCGCCCCTTTAAGCCAGTCCTTATAAGGATAAGGACTAAATTTTTGGGAGAGAATATCAGTACCCTTGAAGGGTTATGGATAGCAATGCTGTAGTTCTAATGAAGCTCTAACTGAGGTTCAGCTATTGTTGTTACACTCCTGCCATGATTAGATAGATCTTTAATATTTTGGGAGAGGAGATCAGTACCCTTGGAGGGTGGGTTATGGACTAAATTTTTCTGGAACAACAGGAAACACAAGGTACGCAGGGCCTTTCTCCATCTTCCCCCCACACAAGGGGGATTCGCCCTGCTAATTCTCAAATACTGCCACCTAACCAACACTGCTCAGACCATACGGAAAGCACTGGCATCAAATCACCCTTCCGGCAATCTGATTAAATACTTCTTAGGATTTTTCCTACCCTACTTCGGGACTACTGGCCACGTCGGACCATGTGCGGAGACGGTGCCAGAGTGGTACTACACAATATGCAAACTTTTCAAAAAAATGGCAACGGATGGAGTTCGAGCGCTTCAGCTCAGCCCAAACAAGCTGTACTGGAAAATTTTTGACAACTTTGACTGGGAAAAGCCCGATCTGGGCACAAACGAAGAGGTGCTGTTCACTAACGTAAAAAATAGCTGGGGACAACCATTTCGCCGTGACTTAGCCTGGAGAATCGCCTACGGCAGACTCCCGGTGAAACTGGTAAAATCAGCCTACAGCTCGCGACCGTGCAACCCCTTCTGCGATGTCTGTGGCGCGGTAGAAACCGTAGGGCACTTCTTCTTTCACTGCCCGCCAGTACAGCGTGTTTCGCACAGACTGGCTGAGGTGCTTGCGATCCCAGCGCTCACATTCGCCGAAATAGTCTTTCTACAGTTTCCTCCCCCAGTAACCAAAAACAAGAAACACCTGATTTTCCTAATAAATGTGATCAAACACCACATTTGGAAAATTAGGAAAAAATACCTTCTTTACGAGGGGATCGCATCTATCTCCGTGTTAGGAACTGTCACTCAGCCTACCTCCGCCGCTTCCTGGAGCAGGAAAGGTACTTGCAGGGTGAAGAGCGGTTCCTGAGGAGATGGTGCGACCCACCAACCATCTGCCAGATCATACAGGGGGAAATCCGGTTGTGTCTGCACCTATAACACCTTCAAGTTGTAGGTGTTGACGCTATCTCGATCTTCCTTCCTGATCACCGTTTACCCCACAGGTATGTCTAGTCTTTTCGCAGTTGAAAGTTCTTCTGTCCTCAGGTTGGAGTTGACCTGAACAAACCCGGACTGCGAAGGCCAACATCGAGGTGGTCCCAAGCCCTTTTCAGGGCGGGGTCTTCCGGGCCAGGTCATCTCCCTCTTTTTTTTCCCTGGTATTACTGTTCTGGGTTTGCTCGGCAAACTCATTCCTCTATAGAATTGTCTTCCACATAGTCTTTAGATATATTTACACTTGTTAAATTTGCATAGTCTCTCCTTTTTTTTTTTTCCTTTTTAGGATTTTTCCTTTTCTTCTAAAGTGAAAAATCAACGACCGTTTTAGAATCGCCCCTGGGGGGGCAAACAGCTAAAACAGGTCAACTGAGGCCTCTTTTACCTACTCTACCACTATGCACTCTATCTTTATTTTCCTCTCCTACTATCTGCTGAATCTCAGCCTATCTTACTCTACAGGCCAATAATGAGATACGTTGAACTCACAAAATTATTATTATGGATAGCAATGCTGTAGCCAATGAAGTTCTAACTGAGGCTCAGCTATTGCTGTTACCCTCCTGTCATGATCAGAGCTTTAATAGCCAATAACACCTTATCCCTACATTCTCCTCTACAGATAACGGGGAAGATAAAAAGCATTCTTGCTTCGCCCCTTTAACACTTTCATTGCCAAGCTGAAAATTGGAATTTCGTGTGGTGGCCAAATTTTTTAAAAATTTTTTTATTTAGTTAGCGACGTCAACGCGATATCGCGTGATTGGCAATGAACGAATTAAGCCAGTCCTTATAAGGACTAAATTTTGAATATTATACATATTTAATTTTATAAAATAAAAGTTCAATTTTAAGAAGGGGTATTAAAATAAATCAGCTAGATATAAATAAATTATTAAAATATATTATATATAAATAAATAAATCAGCTAAATATAAATAAATATACTATATTATATATAAAAGTTCAATTTTAAGGAGTATTAAAATAAATCAGCTAAATATAAATAAATATATTATATATAAATAAATAAGTTTAAGTAAATAAATCAACTAAATATAAATAAAAGATATTATATTATATATAATTAAATCAACTAGTAAATAAAGTTTCCTTAGCTATTATGTTCGTTTTCCGAAGAACTTAAACACCATATTTTTATTTAAATATAAAACGAATAAGATATCCTTCGACAATTATGAATTTTGCTTATTTGAAGTTACGAAAAGATAAATTATTTTGGTTGAGACAATGCTATGATGGCTGTGTAACGTTACAGAACTCCTGATATATGTATATATAATTTCTTAATTCTACTTTAGATGCGAATTCATACGTACGCTGGAGGACTCGGTAATGGCACCTGGTGGATTTTCCATGTTGCTACGGACATGGAGTTTTCATCTGCTACGTAACATCTCCATAGGCACTGGATGAGGTTGGCGGCTGGAACACGACGCCGTATCATATGTTTTTGACGTTGTTGCTGCTGTACTTTGAGAGCAAACCCTGATCCCAAAATTCCCTACAAATTGAAATAAGTCTGTAATATATTTGGATTATTATTCCAGGCAAAATACTATTACATTTTCCAACACTTCATTAACTAAACTATGAAACATCGATCTACTTACTGCAGGCAAGGCAAAGAAGGAAATTCCAAGGAGAGCGCAGAAGGCAGCTATTAGCTTCCCAGGCCAAGTGATAGGCACCGTATCTCCATATCCCACAGTACACAGAGTAATCTAGAAGAACCGTATTATTGATCTTAGTCCACTTTTCCGTACAACAGATGCACTGGGTTTAAACTATTAATAAGATACTCATCAAAACAGATTAATATCTTAAGATTAAAGTTTTATATTTTGATGCAGATCAGAAGATCAAATCTCGATCCTCTAGTTTAGTTAAAATTTAAATGTAATTTTGAAGCAGGAAAAAACGGCCAGATCGTATGCGTCTTTCAAACCTTCAATGATGGCGAGCTCAATGTTCCCAATGAAACAAGGCTTTTAGGGGAGCGATTATGGCAGATAAGTAAACGCGATACAGAAAATGTTTAGCGATTATTCAAAAATTAGTCCTTGGATTATTTTTGAGTCCTTGGACAATTTAAAGCGATGGAAGCTCAAATATTCGTTATATCGAATGCCACACAAGCATTGGTTCAGACTCGTTAAAAAAATATTCTTCCTTGGGGTGGAAATTCTCTCACATAATGTAAATTCTTCCGTTCTCTTACCTAAAGGGATCTTGCAAAAAAAATTCATTAAATGAAATTATTTTAAGGTCCTAACCGAATATCTAGAATCTTTCAGAATAGAGTACGCAAAATGTTCAATAAAACTAAAACTATGGCAAGCGACAAGTGAAAATGTCACTAGAGGTAGCTGCAATCCATCCGTTCTACGGATTAACTATGCAAGCAGCGGTGTATGAAGTCAAATTCATCTTAATGAGATGTAGCGTAGACATCCAAATGTCGTTTAAGAAAAAAAGTCCATAGTTGTGGTTTATGTTTCTGAGTTGCTTTTACCAAAGAAATTATCCGTAGGTAAAAGACGACACTTCGCTGGTAAACCAATTTTACATTTCTCTTACTACCAAGTTTTCGTTTTTTTTTTTTTTTTTTTTTTTTTTTTTTTTATCTGTCATTTCGAACGAAGGGAGATATTAGCCATAGTGGATAAGACAAATTTCATTATGACAGAACGTGGTATTGGCATTTATTATTCAACTTCTCTTCAAGGCTTCAAAAGATCCCTCTTTCATTTTTTTTTTTCCCCTCTTATGGTATAAAAGCAGTTTAGAACACAAGCTCTAATTTGGGCTGCTGATTCCTCCGCAAATAAAATAAATAAATAATAGAGTAGGAAATGTGTGTTTGTTAGTCGTTGCTTCGGCAACTGTATTTACATATCTACTAAACACGCCCTTCTGACGCCTTTTTTTTTGTCATAACGAATGTCTTCAAAGACAGAATTTCGCAATCTTCAGGGAGGTGATTCCTTGGGCGAGATTTTAAGCGAAGAAAGGCTATAACAACGTGGGTCCGATTTTCAACGTGTGGGAAGATACCATCATTCGTAATTCGGCTGCTCACAACTGTGGCCTTGCCTGCTGTTCACGTTGTCCATTTCTAGCAAGGCTCTATGTCTGTGGTGCTGTAAACAGTGTTTCGTTGGTTGTTGGGTTGAATCAGGTTTAACTCGTGCTTTTGTTCAGTGAAAAGATGTCTCAAACCGCCTTCAGTTACGGTTTTTGTAACAGTAAATTTAGAACTGCTATGGTTACTGGTATTCTTCGGCTACTACTGGAGAATATCAGCAACAACATCGTGGGGGGGCGTACTTTTTTTTAACTTAAATTAATCTATTCATTTATAGAAAGGCAAAACAACCACACAGCATTTTGTGACGGAGGGAAAGTTTCTTCCTGGAATCCGCGGCAGGGATCGCTAATATAGTTGCCAAAGTTGCTAGCTGTTTTTTTTTTTTTTTTTTTTTTTTTTTTGCCTATATGTAAAATAAAGCGTTTCTCCCTAGCTTTTGGGTTCTTGGTCAATCCCATGTCTTACTTCTAGTGTTGTTTTACATTTATTCCAGTATCACTGGATATTAATAGGATGAGTACATCCGGGAACTGAATTAGAAACTTTAATTTTACATATAGGCATGCGACTGCCAATACCGATCGTCCTCGTCGATTCCCTGCGCATAGATGAGCAGCAGATCGTGAACAGCTTTCATTAAATACTTTGATCAATTACTGCACACAAATTCTCTTCGTCCAAACAAGTCTTCTCAGATCTCGTTCTTGACACTCTCTTAGCACCACAGTTACGCCTCTTAGACAAGCAACGTGGGTTATTTTTCCACTGATTAAACACCCAGGATATTTTCCCTTTTGAGAAACCAGTCAGCTCTGCTGTTTTCAAAATCGTGGCTCCAGCCAGACGGGCACCTACAATAAGCCCTTTATCAAACTCCGAAAGATCCTTTGTCTTTTCCCATCGTGATCAACACTGTTCACGATTACTGACTGGAGTCAGTAATTGTGAACAGTAATTTAGTGATTCAGACAGTGAGTCAGTAATTTCCAACACCAATTCTAAAATAGTTGCCTAGAATACATAGAAACGCATGTGACCAAGTATTTTTCAAGCTGGTTGAATCTTGGTCTTGGAAAGCATATTTAAGTTTAAAACTGGAACAAAAAGACACAGAACTCACATGAACCAAATTTGAGTGAAGAAACGATTTGATTTCTTTCTTTCTTATATTTAGTTATTATTTTTTGTAATTTACAAATGAGATATTTATTTATATAATAACAATTTTGGGGTTACCAGATGCATAACACTCTCGCCGTGCTTCTGGCAATATGATCCCAAAATATTTGTAATAATTTCGGTCCTTACATTAATCATCACTGTCTTTATTACCTGCTTTGCATAAAAGAAACGCAATTCCCCTCACAATATGCGTCATAGTGTATTACGACACTAAACATTAGAATTGGAAGAAAAATGCTGAATGAGTAGCCGATATTTGTCGGACACACACTGCTAGGAAAGAAGTCAGCTGACACCACAGTGTAGGAAACAAACAGCTAAGCACCCATCTTAATAAGATAAGATGTAGGCCCGCCTTTGGCTTCGAGGACTGCAGCAATCCTACAGGACATACTTTCCACAAGATTACGAGAGCGATCGATCGAGGGAATTTTGGACCATTCTTCCCATAGTCATGTAATGAGGTCCTAGAGTGTTGTGCGGCGGACGCCTCTTGACCTAACCTACGTTCCAGTTCATCCCGCAGATGTTGAAGAAAAGCCACAAAGTAGGAAGCATTGCATTGTCCAGAATGTACGAATGCCTCTGAAGTTCAATGTTCGTGGCACTACAAACAGAGATCAGAGGCCAAACCACGACCAACGATCACACCGCCACTTTCGAATTTCATAGTTGGGGTTACGCACCTCTAGTAAGAGAGGTTCACCGAGCATCTGCCACACCCATCCATCTGCTCGGTTAGAGATGTAGGGTGATTCGTCGCTCCATGATACAGCTTTCCAAGCTTCCACGTCCCACTGCACACACTCTTTGCACCAGAAGAGCTGCATGTTGGTTCCGGTAATGTGGGGCTTGCATATTGCAGTCCTACCATGGAAACCCACATTGTTGGCCGTCTGTTCTGAATGTTTTGGTGCAGATTTGTGTTCCAGTCGATGCCCGAAACTCCGCATTCAACGTGTCGGCTGACTAATGGCGGTTTTACATATTATCCTTCAATAGACGCCCTGCTTCCATCTCAGTATAGTATCACTGATTGTTGATCTGGATGGCCCATTTCGTCCATCCAGATCAAATTGTAAATTTTGTAAAATTTTCAATTTGTCAAACAGATAGGCCTATCACAACGTTTTACGATTTTCACAGCCATTTCACCCGGACACGGTTGCACTGACTCGAGAGCATCACATTCCTCCAATTTACACCGGCTACAAACGTCACTCGTTACATGGCACGATGCATCTTGCCCATGGGGATGTCCGTTGACTTCTTTCCAAGCAGTGTACTTGCTTGTTCACACGTATATTGTGATTAATGTATTTTATAAGAAACGTATATTATGATGAAGAAGAAATAACGTGTATTACTGCGTTTGAAAAATTGATATGACTATTATACACCTGGAAATTGTTTGAAACAGTAATATCACTGGACTGGAGCAAATTGAACTACCGAACAGAAGAAACATTACATTATATTATATTATTATATGTATCATTTTTAAATTATTACGAAATACGCAATTTTTTGTTTTTTAGTCCTTTTATAAAATATCAATTGAAAAATTAAAAGGTTATATATTATTATAAAATTATTCACAACTTTTCTTAAAATATGTTTAAAATAATTTAAAACTAAATAAGATAAAAGAAGTGTTAAAATATTGTATAGAAATAAAAAAAAATGATATAATTATTGAAGTTAAGTTATAGTGTCAACTAACAGAATAATTAAAATACACTCACTACTCCCCACCAGAGGGCGTCTGCGAAGTTGCCGAACTTCTCTGAATTAGAATCCTTCTCCGCAAGAAAGACAAGGAATGATGAGAATATCAGCCCGAGGAAACCAATATACAAAGTCGTAATAAGTTCCTGTAACAAAAGAAAGTGGAGTTTGATAGCTGATCCATAACTATCTGCTGATGTAACAGGACACACACACACGCATGGCATCGATCTTTCATACTTTAACCCTCATTTTCTACTGAAACGATACAGAGCCAATTACACTGAAAACCTCAAGGTATCTTAGCAACAGGTGTGCCATTAGTATATCGCTTCGCTGCCTAGGACGAAGTAACTTTGGATTCGAGGTTTAAAGGCTAATTGCAATGTTACTCTAGTCTATGAAATAAAACAACGGGTGTAGCTGGATTTCAGCAAGTTGCTCAAACTAGAGAACTCTAATTAGAAAAATAAAATAAAAAAAAGAAGAGAGGATGGAAAACAACAGAAAAATATAAAAAATATTGGATAAAATCTAAACAAAAAGAAATGGTTGGCGAAAAATGAGAACTGCAATTAGAGAGAGAAATAAAATAAGAGAAAACCTGAAAAAAATAATAAATAAAAAAGGAGTAACTAAGAGGGCGAAGGAATGAAATAATATAGTTTTGATTAGCAAAATAAAAAAATAAAGATTACTAAAATAAAATATTATTATTAATAATAGCTTATTATTAATGACATCTACCCATTCGACTTACCTGTCGATGTGCATAGACAACAGATCCCAGCAGCTTCCATGTTCCACCCCTACGATCCATGCGGACCATTCGCAATATCTGGAAGAACCGAAGGCCTCGCAGAGCGGAGGCTGCAAACACCTGCCCGCTACTCCCAACTGAAAGCACCACTATGGACGCAATGATAACGATGACATCTGAAAAGAAAATGCGTTTCATTAGTAGTGCTAAAGAGGAGCAGTTGTTAGATATTAAATAAATAGTATGGAATAGTATCAATTTATTTTTCGTTAATAACATATTATGCCATGTCAATGAATATTGTTGGCAAGATTGAAATAAATTAAAATAAATTTGCATTTTTTTATAGTTAGCAATTATTTAGGTGTGAAGTGTTCTTAGAATTCCATATTAATGCAATTATTGTGTAATTTGATTGTGGAAAGTGAATCCAAGCTACTCAGATACACGATTCAATAAAAAATAGAATGAAATCAAAAATAGTCTGTATTTTGAATTATCGAAACGATACTTGTAATTTGAAATAAACATAACTAACATACCTCAAATTTTTAGGATCAGTGTTTATTAGATTAGAAAAAAAAAACGTCTTCGCTCACCCACACTTGATGTTCAAATGAAAATTCAAACATGAAGAAACTACTGAAATTCTTTAATAACATGAACTAATTCACAAAAATGTTAGTGATGAAAAATCTAATATAATTTTATTATTAATATAAATTTTAGGTGTGAAATAAAAAATTTATCTTTTATTACTAATATATGTTTTTGCATCTTAAAAATATAAAAAATCTTTTAAAAATTTAATGAAATTTTATTATTTTAAAATATTATTCCGTTCTAATTAGAAATCACGTTGTAAAAATCGTTCTGCTTTTGATATTCTTCCCCTTTAAAAGAGACAAATTACTTTTGTCGTATTCCGAAAGTAAGTACTGTAGTTACTATCCAATCTACAGCAAGACCAAGAAGTAATATAGTGGCGCCATCTATCAGTGTATACATAAACGAAGAGACCATCGACATTTGATATTGAAGTTTAAAACATTAAGTTGAGAGTTCAAAGTTCTAATATATGAAAACTTTTTTTGCTTTACAAGGGTTCATAAATTTCTCTTGAGGTACATTTATTGCTTTCTCTCTCTATCTATCTCTCTCTCCAGCAAGAAAAGTTATTATCAAGAAAGGATGGAGGGAAAAGGCACGTATTTTGTTTTTTATTTAGTACTTGGAACTAGTAAAAAGAAGTTTAGTATCTCCAATAAAAATCATCTAAAATTTCCAGGTATCGTCTTTGTAAACTTTCGCATCTACTCCTAGCATAGAGGATAAAAATAGGTAATAATAGCATGTTTCTTAAACTGATGTAGAGTCAGTTCGTTGCTGATAAGGAAATTGGGATGATGTTTATACTTTCCATTTTTTTCGGACGTGCAGCGACCATCTCACAGGTTAATTTTGTCAAAATTGTGTCGAGAGTAATAGCAAACCTTTACTAATTACGAAAATGGTGGCGTAGTCGCCTACCCGAAATATGTTTAGATACTAGTTCGATTTCAGACACATCCCAGCTGTTTTGAGTCTTACACAGAACAGTTTTTGTCAGGGTGACCACCAGCAAAAATATTGTGTACTAACTTATGCAGGAAAAAGATACTAGATCTGAAAAAAAAAAGTACTAAATTTTTATTTGCTTTTGTATCACTCTATTTAGGGCATTTTACGGTATTATTACATTATTATCATAGATGAACTGAATGTAAAACCTCTAATTTAACACATGCACGACAAATATGAAAAGAAAAAAAGTCAAAATTAATCTCACTGTAGTCATCTTTGAGTCCAAGAGCTGCAGTTGTCAATCATCATAACAGAAGTCCCAATTGTAACTCTGGCACTTAACATGTATTAATTTACCATATAATTTTTGTCTCATTTTAGTGTTTAAAATAATGTAACATTAGATTTTCAGTTATTTAATATGCTATTTACATATTAAGTACTTTATACAGGGGTTCCCGCTTACAAGAAAAACAAAAAAAAACCTGACCATTGTCGGCTGTATTTATCTTTTCAATGGGTCCAAATTATGCTGTGCATCAATAAAAGGTGGTTACTCATATTAAAATATTTAGTTTTTCCACTTGTTTTAATGATCGCGCGAGAAGTGTTTGAATAGCGAAGAATATATTTTCATTGGCTAATGCCAGTCGGTAACAGCAATATAGCCGAGCCTCAATTAGAACTTCATTGGCTACAGCATTGCCATCCATTACCCTCCAAGGGTATTTTGGATTCTTGATCCACGAAAAGTGAATCGCCGCACCCTGGTTTTTGTTTGACCATGGCTTTATTTCATATTACAATATTATGGAAAAGAAAGGGTGTAGCAAACAAGGAGAGAGAAATTAGTAAATAAAAATACTTAATTGGAATATAAAAATCTGGAAACCTAAGTAATAAATAGATTATTAAAATAAATATCAAAGTAACTTAATATTTAATTTTTTAAAAAATTATAAACTTTATATGAAATAAAATATAATGAAATAATCTTTATTCTTTGCATTATTACATTACTAATACATAATCATGTAATATTATTATCCGTTCATTATAAATGCGTTTGATGAATGAATTAATAATAAAAAGGAAAATATTTCATGATTACGTTAATAATGCAATTACTGAATAATATTTCATATTTTTTTCTTTTTATCTAAAGCATAACTAATCTATTAAGAAAACATAACTAAATTATTAATGCAAAACAATAATAAAAAAAAATTAAAAGTATAAATAAAATATAATAATAACTATTTTTTTTTTGCTAGATGGGCGAAGCAAGAATCCTTTTTATATTCCCCGTTATCTGTAGAGGACAATATAAGGATAGAGGGTTATTGAGCTATGTGCTCTGATCATGGCGCGGGGGGGTAAAGCAATAGCCGAGCCTCAGTTAGAACTTCATTGAAATCCATTCCTTTAATTTTAATTAAAGGAATGGATTTACAATTTTTGGACATTACATTTAAATCCTTTGATTGTAATGTCCAAATATTTAAAGAGACGGAGTAAACACGATAAACACTACGAACACTGCTATTGACGCAAACTGCATATAAACAACAGTGGAACTGCGCGACGGACAGTGCCGCATTATGCTAATAGCTCGCATCTCACTATGACGTGCATATGCTTGCGCGCGTAGCAATAAGACACTGTGGTAAACACAGTGCTGCCTTCGCCCTCCTAAGTGCTACGAGATAGATTTTTATTATTTTTTATACAAAATAAGAGAATTGTATAGGATTGTTAACGATAAAATTAAATATTCCAAGAAAATATAAATAAATTAATAAATATATTTATATATCGAGAAAAATTGGGGCTGCTGGAGTTAAGCAATGCCTATGCACGAGCCGCCTCTGGTAATGACTGAATTATATTTTATATTTCTTCGTTTTTATCATATATTTTACGTTATTTTATTAAATGTCGTGTGTCATATTCATCAATTAATCATATTCAAATCAAATGGAAAAATAAATAAACAAAGATACAAAAATAATTGATGTGATTAATATCCTCTGCTAAGCGATGTTGAAACAATTCTTTATCACTTCTATTTTTTTTTTTTTTAATTTAAAGTTTTAGAGTGCTCAAAACAATAACGAGATATCGATTTAAAAACGGCGATGATATTAAGAAAATAACGATTTACTTTATGAATAATTTAACGTCGAAGAGCGAAACATGTTATTTGACTTAACTGTTATAATCCTATTATGGAAAATTGAAATGAAATGAAAATTGAAAAATGAAAAAAAAAAAAAGCGCCGATGTATGCCTCGAGGAGATGTTTAATTCAATACAACAAAATCCAAAAGACTTCCTAGAAATGCAGAAAGAGACTTAAGGGAAAAAAATTAAATAAAAAAAACAACATGTATTTTAATTAAGTATCAGATGACACCAGAAGCTGTGGCTTACAGTATTAGAACGCTTAAAAACAAAACTGTCTACTTAATGTGAACGAAATAAAATGGAAGAAAAAACCATATCTATCGAAATTAACATTACGAACAAAACGTTGCGAAAACTACGACAATAGCAACTGCAGTTAAATAATAATTCCCCATCGATAACTGCATTTTGGAAAGAAAACATATTTCTCCAACTTCAATCGACATTGGATTTAATGTTGAGTGTGCAGCCTTCTTTACCAAAAGACGTAAACGTATTAGTGAAGTTAATGATATAGGTGGCGTTGACAGCTAAATGATGGATGTCTTTAGTGGTAATTTAACCTGAGTACGCTGTTAATCAATGTCTAATTGAAATCACTCCGAGTGGAACGCTTTTTCAAAGCTACACACACAAAAAATAGTAGGCTATCAATTTTCTATTTCAATTCAGTCGCATTAGACCACTTCGAGAACAATAACGAAGAATGAATGGACATTGGCGGCGTGTTCAAGCGGGAATATATCCCAAATGTTTCTATTTGGAAGTTAACTTTGCGTATATCTTAGTTAGTAGACCCCTCACTAGATGGCACACCAGTATAATGTTGTTCTACGTGAAAATGTCAATTTCTTTGTTTTCCCACTCTTCATGTACTTTATTTTTAATTTTTAATATTACATTAAGTTATGATTCTGGGAGATTATTTTATTTATTTAATACTATAATTACTTTCCGGTAATTTAACCATTGCATTATAGGCAGATTATTTAACATTATGATCACATGATCAGTCACATATTTAATTTTTTTTTTCCCTTCACACTTACTTACCAATAACACAAAACGGACTGCGAAGGAAGCGCAAACGCCCTAGCCATCCCTGATATCTGGAACGACATCCGGCCGACCAAAGGCGAAGGAAGAACTCAAATGTAAACCAGACAACCATTACAATTTCCTGCAAAAAGCAAAAACTAAATGATAAAAATACAAAATATCAAAATTGATAATCACAGATGCGTTATCTTCGGAAAATTTAGGCATTTAAATACCTGTTAGAGAATGCCTATAGGCATTTTTAATAAATGACGCATAGACGCTTATTATCATTCAAAAAAAATAATAATAAAATCAAATAAACAAATAAATAAAAATAAAATAAAATAAAAGCTGGAAAAATCTTTAATAATAATCAGATAGGTTAGCAATATATAAAAACAATTGAGTTGAAAAAATATTTCTTGTAATAATACCAGAAAGCGTTGAGTCATCAAATCAATGTGTGTGTGTGTGTTACATTACCAATTGTGCAAGCAGAATCTACTTTCACGGGAGTTTTAATTAAACAAAAACTATTAATTAAAGAACTTACTTTATATAAGATGAAAGTAAATAGATTTAAAACAAACAAATGAAAATGCTAACTCTGGATTAGTTTGAAATGTGGTTTTGTATTTAATATTCTTGTCCTTTCGTTTTATTGAGATAATTAGGACAAAAAGAAGTTTCAAGTACTTTTCGCAGGTCTCCGATCCATACCAAACGGAAACCGATATTCAAATGCGAAGAAAGCAATTAACAGAATGTAAAACACACGTAAATAATTGATGCACTGACGGTACCTATATTTTCTCGAGACACGAAATCAATCTATTCTCTTAAATAAAGCAAGAAAAGTAAATATTTCGTGAGGATCTGAAGGAAGAAAAAAAAAACTGGTTTCACTTAATGATCTGGATCGAAAGATAATTTTTTTTTTTTAGATGTTATCTGTATTTCTTAGAAACTAGGCGGCGTGGACGTTTTGTCAGGTTAAATGAAGCGTTAATGGTTGAGAACTTCAGAAATTTCCATCGAAAAATAATACTTGCCACTCCAGCAAGATCGCTGTAATTTTTTGTTATTATTATTATTTTATTTTTAACTTGTTAACAATAAAACTTCCGAATAGCATTTCTGCGATGTTTGTTGAAGAGAATGTGTCCTAGAGGGCGCTACTTGCCCTACGTACTTGAATAATAAACTTTCTATCCAATTTTATTCGCAACATAATAAGACTAGTCTGGCTCTACTTTGAAAGTTTAACTGATATTTTTTTAAGCTGATTCTCTCTAATGACACCAGGGAACCAGGAAGTAGTAAACGAAAAGTTACAGTAATTTATTTTATAGACGTGATTGTGCACTTCCTTTGAGTCATAAATATGCAAATCACTGTTAAGAATTTATCCTTTCAACTCAGATTACTTGAGCAGGTTCTGTTTAAATAAAGGAGAGAAGTTGTTGGCTAAAATGGATGAAGAATTTTTTTTTTTTTTTCGTTTTGAGTTTCCGGTATTGGAAAGTAAAGAAATAGAGAAATTCATGCTTACATAAATCTATCTTTCGGATCTTTTCAGGCTTTAATGGAGACATAAATTTAGTATAACTGCTTAAAACTTCACACACATGCATGCGACGGTATGCGACAAATAGTTTTTCTGGTAATAGAAGAGAAATTGCAATATCAGTTAAGGATTTCTTCCTGGACATTCCAAATATAGATAAGAAATAAACTTCTTTTAGGGATTTATATCGCATTTTGGCGATTTCAGTAAGCAGTAGCAAAATTCGATTGCTTTTGTTGTATTACCGAGCCCTATCAATTTTTTGATTATAACATAAACGAAAGTGACAAGTAATGCCACCTAGTGTTTATATTTGGAACGAATTTCGAATTATTATTATTATTATTTATTTATTTTTCTATAAGTGACATGGAATCAGTTTCTGCAACAATAAAATAGATGTGAATTTTTACGATAAATATGCCCGTAGTATTTCGGAAGTAGAAACTTTGTTTAGAAGATAAACTGAACTTACCATTCGAAGTAGAATCGCGCTGGCCATCTCTTCAAATTCTTGAATGGTAGAGAAAACACTTAAGACAAGACACATAAAAACCATGCAGAACCTGAAACGTGAAAATATATCTTCGTTAATCAAATAATGATATTTAATTACATTTTCGATAAAATCATAATAAAATTACATACATGTTTGAAACTTAATTTTTCCTTAATCTCAAAATAAAATTATTATTTTTTATAATAAAGTAAATATTTATAGACAGAAATAGGAAATAATAAAGATTCATTTATAGCCAAAGAAAAAATAGATACTTTGGAAGTTTTTAAAAAGTGATCAGAGAGCTTACGAGAATACAATCCTCAGCATCGGATTTGCCTTAATTTACACTACGACGATGGAATTCTCATCAACTTTCTGGCCAATTTTTGGAAACTTTCAAGGTATCTATTTTTTCTTTGCTATGAAATAAGGATGGATCTTTAATATCACATAATTTTGTTTAATTTAAAAACTCCGAAATAAAGTCTTTGGCTCTTTTTATTATTATTAAATATTTATATATTTATGTTAACCCTAAACAAGAAAAGTTGCAAATCCTATAGCGCATTCTCGTTAACTCACGTGGTATCGGTTATGCTCTGTGGTTGGAAAGACTTGTGTACGAATTACGTGTATGATTATTAAAATTATTTAAAGACGAATTTTTTCCCTTAAACTACTACATCATATTATTTGTCTAATTCATTTAGTAACATCTTGAAATTAATCAAAATATTTAATGATTAAATAATTTAATTACTAACCATGCTAAAGATACTTTGCTGTAAATTAATAAATATAATATTAAAAAATCAAACTAGTATATAAATCGATAAAACAAATTTATTACATAAATAAATTTTAAACAAAAAATATTTCTGATTAAAGCAGTTAATTAAAATTCCTAAAATGTTTTATAATTTAGCTAAAAATTGGAAAATACAAGCACAATTACGAAACATTTTAAGGATACGTAACAGAACTTGTGCAATTATCTTCAAATAAACTTTATAAAATGGACACTTTTGTGCTACTTACGACAGTGCAGGTCGTGCATAATGAATAGCCAGGAGAGAAACACAGCCACAACCTTGTTAGTCATTATAATTGCTAGACAATTTTTCTTTTATTTTCTTCTTCCGAATTTCTTTAGATCTTCTGTTTTAAAACACGTCATAATTTCAAAGTTCATGTCAAGTTTGAGTTTTGAAATTACGAGATCAAAGAGAGAGAGAGAGAGAGAGAGAGCCAATCACGTTCCAAATTTACTCCACAAAAGACGTTAACAAAGAAATCTTTTTATTAAGATGCATGATGGGAAGGAAATTGAGTTGCGGTTTCGACAAACACTTCAAACAAAACTGATTGAATTTCCACGCTGCATTCAGAATCAGATCTTTCTCATTCTGTTTATTTTACGATTGATTATTTTATGTATTATTCGGAAAAATACAAATATTTTTATTTTTCCGAATTATTCCATAGTGTGAAAGATCGGTAATGTCTCTGAACTGAGATTGTAAAATGAACCCCCCCCCCCCTTACGAAATTTTACAATTTATGCTTTTTGTTTCTTTTAGTTATAAAATAATAAAAAATTAATATTTTATAATTGATACTGAAGCATTAGTATGTTTTATAAAATGCAGGCCCTGAAAATTCTTGTGAGGTCTAAATTGTCACCTTGTGAAGTTACAACTTAGACCTGCGTATGGTTGTTCCGTTGCTTAAAACGACCTTTCTACTCGTCAGCTTCTATTTACAATCTTATTAGCAACCTATTAGTTATTATGAGTTATGATCGATAACTGTTATGAGTCATGATCGATAGCGCAAGATACTCCCCATAGAAAACCACAACCTACTGCATCTTCTGCACGAAGTACTCATTTGAAGTAAGGGTTGAAACTCGGATGCAATTTTTAATCCCCTAAGTAATATTTAACTAAAATGAATTCATTTTCTTGTAAATAAACGTTTTATCATATTTTTTATATAACAATACTTTTACGTAGATAATTTTATAAAATTTGAGCAGTCCAAATATATATATTTTTTTATCCATATAATTATTACTAATCCTTACTTTTTACTATTTCTATTTTTTATTATGTTGATTTTTACTATATAATTTTTACCAATCCAAAACACTCACGCCCCTCCTTGTGCTCCTCTCATCCCAAATAAGTACGCCGCTGTAGTTCGAACCATTTATTAAAAAAACTTTGATTTCAAATCCCATCTAACA
Source organism: Typopeltis vanoorti (assembly GCF_054136105.1). Taxonomy (NCBI): domain Eukaryota; kingdom Metazoa; phylum Arthropoda; class Arachnida; order Uropygi; family Thelyphonidae; genus Typopeltis; species Typopeltis vanoorti. The sequence continues at coordinate 61,965,570 of NC_143563.1, read as the reverse complement.
GGCAAAGAATATTTTTATGGACATTTAAACCGAGGGTAAATTACCCTCACATGGAAGTGGCAAGATGATTTCCTCCTGCAAACTCGGGTTCGACCTGACATGTACAGGCAAACCAGCCAGAGAACACACAATTGAACTAAATGACACAACAACAACCTCATTTCCACTTCTTTCCCATTTCCACTTATTTAAACTGCATCCCCTTTTTTATTATTAATTTTTAAAGGCTGTGTTATTTTATCTTTGCCTTCCTATTCCTTACGATGTCATCGGGTGTGAAACAGTCTCGAACACAGCACGTACTTCAATTGTTAATAAGTGGTCTGTCAACTTCCATGCGTAACGCGATGAACAATTGGGTATGTTGGATACGAAGTGCGCAGTCCAAAAATTCCCGGACCTTCTAAAAACAAAAATAAAATGCACGATTAACCTAATCAAATCAAAGATGGTTGTCGTTTTCTTTAAATTCTTTCTGTTGAGAATTTATAGTCAGGAATGGCTAAAACAACAGTCAGAGACCTGTCTAAAATCTGGAAGGATGGATCTATCTCCATGGGAACAAAGTTGAGGATTTTGGATGCAGTTGTTTTTCCAACAGCGACTTATGGATGTGAGACTTGGAACCTATGGAAGTCAGATAAGAAACGGATATTTGCTTTTGAGATGTGGTGTTACAGAAGGCTGTTGAGGATATCATACACTGAAAGGCGTACAAATGAATGGGTGTTAGAAAAGATCAGTAGAACTTTAAGGCTCCTTAAAGGATATTGACATAAGAAAGTGAAAATATTTTGGACACATAGAAAGGATGAAAGGGGGACTTTTCAGAACAGTAATAGAAGGTAAAGTTCCTGGGAAAAGAGGAAGGGGTAGACCATCAATGAGATGGATAGATGGTGTGTGGAGTGACTGATCTTCAGAGAGTTGAGGCTGCCAGAAAAGCAAACAACAGGACTACATGGCGAGGCCTGGTCTGGCACATCACCGAGCATCGGAGTGACCATACGGCATCTGTAGATGTCCAGTAGTGAACATAGAGAGAGAGAGAGTTTATAAAACGATTCCCCAACTTTGTGTTACTGTTTAAGCATCATTAATAACTTTTCTTTGAGTTCGTATTCTGATCTAGACTGAAATGTGTCTATTTCGGTTATAGATCGAGGAAACGTCCCAGATATCAGTCTTTGATATTCACTTTCATCTTGGGAAGCAAAAAGAAATCACAAACGGAATCAAGTCTGGCGCATGGAGGCTCCCAGATCAGAGTCATTAAAACATGACTTCTTAACTTAATATAGAAATCTACGTTGCCATAGAAACACGCAAGCATTATGCCACTTAATAAACATATAAACAAACGGAAGCTGCTTTATTATAAGTAGAGATAAGTCGGAAAAAAAATAACAATGAAAATATGGTAGCATCAGTTCTAGGGGAACGATAAGGCCTAATTATAACTAAAGCCTTAGCAAGGTTTAGTAAAACGGTATACACGAAAAACGAAACGAGCATTGGCGAAGAGTGCTAAATTTCCATTGGATTTGTTCAGATTGGGAGAAGATGTAGCCATGATTTACAATTCTGCCTAAGGAAACTGAGTTCATGTATGATTTTAGCCTTTCTCAAACAAACTTTGTCTATGGAGATGGTAAAATGTTTCACAAGCCCAGACTTTTCTGTTTCGTCTTACTTCATGCTTTTCTTATGTTTTCGATGAAGAACAGCCTCAACATTTTTCAAGATTGCCAAAGGAGAATAAACTACACTTGGCACAAGATCTGATAAACACCATGCAATGTCTGAAGAGGTTTCGTCTTTTATCAAACCCCAAAATGAAGAAAACTTCCAGACAATACGGAAAGGGACTTATATGTTCAAGAGAAATATCCTGTTTCTTTTAGGTATCAAAAAATAAGCTGCATCGAAGGAAAGTTTATTTTTTTTACGTTCCACATTGACCAACTAATTTCATGAAGCATTTTCAACAATGTCTTCTCCGTAATATTCATCGTAATCCTTCAACGGGGTAGCGATTTCTGATATTTTGGCAGGATGGCAAAGCATGGGTAAACCACAAGAGAACACCTAAAAGTAAAAATAACACACACACACACACACACACACACACATATATGCATGGTTTTTCTCCAACATCAACCTTGTCAAAAATCTAACAGTACGTACGGGCTTCGTTTCTGGGCTTCACAATCCCTTTTTCAATCAATAGAACACATCAAATGTACTTTTCTGTTCAATAGTTTTAATTTCCGGAGTATGATCTCATCTTTGAAAACTTCCTGTAAGAATCCTTACAAAAACGTACCGCATAAGGAAATTTGGAAGCATTACAACATCGTTATAATCTGAACAGGTCCGATGGACTATGTTTACTCCACTCCCCTTTCCACCCTATGGGAAGTAATATTAATAATTTTTTGTGTGCACGTGTTTATGCCTTTATTTAACTAAAGACTGCCACGAGACTTTTAACTTGCTGCACCATTAAGATCGTTATTTGATAAGTGCATCCTTGATGCTGACATTTACGCTTGTGCTGTTTACTCTAAGTTCCCTGAATGATTGACGGAGTGGGCAACTCCACTTTCCATTCAAAAAATCGTAAACCCATTGGGGTAGACGTTTGTTGACCTATTGTAGGTGTTTACAGCTTTTTGTGGGTGGGATTCACATTAAAAAAATCAAAGAAATGCATTCAACTTGCTGTTGTCCAAGAGAAATAATACACGATCATTATATAGTATACTTATTTAGTTTCAATCTTTAATAGGCTACTCAGAAATACAGAAATCTGATCAGGGAGTGCTTGAATTTCTTTAAAAGTACTTTGGTAGTTTATTCGGAATAAATGCATAAATTTGGAAATTAATTAATGTTAGAAAATGAATTCTCCCATGTGAAGGCTTCATTGTGTGTATACATTATATTCGTGTTTATCAATATGGTTCTTGCTGCTACTATTGTGTTTTTCGCTATTGTTTGGAAAAATGTATAATGTTTATATATTTTGTAGCCTGGATGAACTCTTGCTCTTTAGTTATACACCGAGTTAGCTTCGCATTAGGAACACGCATCTAATAACGCTTTGGCCCACCTCTCTATGGAATCACGGCTCGCTAAGGAACAGATTTCACAAGGTGTCGAACATCCTCCTTGCGTAATTCGACCCATGTCCGCTGCAGAAACTCCGTCAGTTCACGCCCATTCCGTGGAGGAGGATCAATCAGGGGAGTTTGGGGGCCAAGGCAATGTGGTGAATTCATTGTCGTGTTCCTCCAACCGCAAGTAAGTTGTACAAGCCCGATGACAAGGTTCGTTGTTCTGTTGAAAGATGGCGCCGTGGTCGGGGGTAGACCTCTTACAGATATGGATGAAGATGGTTGGCTAACATGTCCTGTAGCGTTCCCCATTCAGTGTTTGTAGGATGATTACCAGCGTACCTAGGACGTGCCAGGAAGAAACTCCCCAGACCGTACCACCACCTCCGCCGACTTGTTGAACCCGAACTGTAAAACCATGGGATAGGGGTTCATGTGGTTTACACCAAAAGTGAACCCGACCATCAGTGGTGCAGCAGGAAATGGGAATCATCACTCCAGACACCTTCTTCCATCTTTCCATCTGTGAGGGTCCATTGCGACGTTCCTTGCCTACGGGAGGTGTTGTTTGCGATGTCTTGAGGTCCTCATAGTTTGGTCTCTGGCTGTGTGGGAAATTGGTCAAACTTCCTCGCTGTTGTACTGGTGGGTGAGCTCCGTGGCTGCTGCACGTTATTTGCTGAGATAAAAGTCGTGATACCAGACGCTCACCTCTAGGATCAACCACGCGTGGCTAACAATGTGAGCCCTTCTGCCGGATGTCTGTTCATGTTTAATCCAGTCCTGGTACACCCTTGATACAGTGGTACGGGAGCAACCGACAAGTGCGGCTGGTTCAGAAATACGGGCACTTGCCCTCGGAGACCCCAACTATCTGCCCGCAGTCAAATTGGCTTACATTGCCACGTTTCCTTATTACTGATAAAAACGTTCACTGATTACGTACAGAGGATAGGTTAGCATTTATAGGAGCCGCACATGACGTTGATATCGCGTGGTACTTCTTTATCGCACCAAATATGTAAATAGGGAGGGGGGGGGTTATTAATGCAAAGCTAACTCAGTGTACATTTTGTATAATTCTGAAAATTTTCACGATAATGTAAATGAAGTTAAAAATTAAAAAATATTTCTCAGTGAGCAGCCTGCTGTGATTTTAGGCCCTCCCTCGAGAATCTTTCCATTGCCATGGAAAGATTCTCCAGAATTTCTTTGATGAATTTTGATTGGGGCCCCCTCAGATTTTGGACCCATTTAAGTTCTTATGCTCTTCCCCCCCCCACGTCTCTTTGTTCTTCTTTATTCTCTCTGTCTTGTCCCTTGAATGCAAGGAATCTTTCAAAACTTTTTCTAGTGAAAAGAAGTTTAGTAGTTTCGTTAATTGGGGTGCAAAGTTCTTTTTCTTTTTATTCCTTTTCGTCATTTATTCTTAGGAAATGCGAGTATTTTCTTGACTGTTTCTTGGTCGTGATGCAAACGGTGAAAATCTTTAAAGATTAGAGAGAGAGAGAGAGAGAGAGAGAGAGAGAGAGGGACTTAAATGGATCGATCTGAAGGCAACAAGAGTAAAGTGGTGCAATTAAAGATAACGTAATTAATCCTTTTGTCTGATAGGAATTGTGCGTCCTGTTTCCCCTATATTGGGTAGATTACAGGTGCAATAAATACGGTACACTCCAGGGTGGGTCAGCGGAGGGAGTGAGTCTTTGGATGAGGTGAGTAAATTTTTTAATTTTGCAGGTTTAAAGGTGGCTTTAAGGTTATATTTCTGTAGTAGTCTGTTTGTTTTATCTTTAATATATGTTCCTATAATGTCCCTTTAATGTATGGCCTCCAAAGAGACTAAAAAAGTTATGCACGACATCCCAACATTTTTGTATTACTTAATTAGAAATGTTAACCGAGAGAAGAAGCCAGTCAGATACAAGCCCGTCTTTTGTACGCATGATGTTCCGCCAAAGCTGTAAAACACCCACAAACATCGCAGCCCATTTTCTCTATTGAACATGGCTCCATTAAGTAACGCCGAGTTACGAGCTCTATTAGGTACACTGGAGAGATTTTTATCTGCTAACACGCGGAAATATTCAGTGTTATATTAGCGTCAATTGGATATTTATAACATCTATCACTTCTTTTTCTAATAAAGAAATTTCAGTATTCATAGGTGTTAGTAAAGGGAGGTGCTACCCTATCCTCTCATGAGACGAACAAAAATCAATATTTAACTTTATTAAATAATACTATTTTGTGATTTAATTATACGATACCATCGCCAACATATGGAATTTTATATTATGACTTTTGTTATTCCAGTTAGACGCACAAATAACTTTTTTTTTGTCGTTCAAAAAAAGAGATTATTTAATAACATGTGTCTCTTAGAGAGTGGATGTGTTTGCAGTTGTTTCTTTTGGCATTTGCGTTATTGCTTTCTCATGCGATCCATAATAGATATTTCCGCCATCCAACCCAACAGTATTGATTTGGTTTATAAAAACATCAACAAATAGATGGAAATTTGATTTCAAAATATGCAATAATAATAAACTAAACAATTCACTGTCTTCTCTGGTTTACATATGAACTATAAAGGTGAAAACGGATTTAATAAAAACAAAAAAAATCAATGTTGCAAATATCTTACGGAAAAAGAAATCTCTGTGGGTATTTCGTTTATGTTCATGCATAAAAAATAAGCAGTTTTTGCGCGCTCTTAAAAAGAATTACAAAGTAGGCTTTATAATAACTGAAGAAATCTAAGGAAGATGATGGAACTATGGATAAATATTGAAGGATTAGAAGTTCAGTTTTTTTTTTTTTTTTTTTTTATGTTGCGTCTATCCAGGAAAGAAGATATTTGAAAGATGAGTGGATTTGTCTTGTCTAAATGGCATTCAATTTTTTTTTTTTTTTTAATGTTCGAATTGCATTCATCCGTTGAATCTCTTTGATGAAGCATGCAATTAGAATACGGCAATTTTTATCTAATTTTTGTCATAAAAGGTCATGCTAGTGCAACACAAAGATATTTTTCATCAGATAATAATAACAACAATAATTATTATTATAATATTTTTGAAAATAAAGCATCTATCTCTCTCGATATGTGCTACGAGTTGTCTCGGTATTCAAAAATAGGTCCACGGTGGATCATTTTTATTAGCGCTTTTTTCAGGGGGGGGGGATATTGAATGCTTGCTCCTCTACAAGTTTATTAGAAATCCTTAGTAGCTTATGTCGAAAGCTTTGCAGTTATTTCGAAGAAAAAAGAGATTGTAAAGGCTTCTTCTTCTTTGTCATTAACCTACAAAATTTGATTACATATTTTTTAAATTCTTTAAAAAAAATATTAATTCTTTTAAATTTAAAAGAATAATATAAAATATTTTAAAGTAGCACATGTGCTAAGAATTCGAAATTTGAGGAAGAAGAAAAAAAAATATTGTTAGCATTATTAAAACACATCCACGTGACTTGCTACACGTTTCGAGAAGACTTTCGAACGGCTCTTTCGAATACCGAGGCAACTCATAAAGAGTTAAGTCACGTGATCATTTCCCGAAACTTCTGCATTAACATTTTACTTTGCCAGAAATGGATGTTTTGTCAGTCTTATGCTTATCTTTATTACAAATATAACATATTACGAGATATGCATTATATTTGTAATACATTTATGTTAAATATTTAATACAAAAGTTCTTACAAATAATTGAGGTCGGATTTGCTGGTGGTTTTCGTATCCCGCTGTGAACGCGGATTTTAGGGCTTATTCTTAGGTGGGAGTTGAATTTATGTTTATGTTTAGTATGAGACCATCTCAGAGTTCACTTAAATGGCTTAAAAAGTTCCGTGTTTAGTTTCTAGAGCAAGTTTCAGGATTATGTAAAATATAAAACAATAAAACTAACAAATCCCCTTCTTATCTCGCTACGGCACTAATGTACTACAGGTAGAAGTCACATGAAAAAAATGACCTATTTCCAGAAGTCAGTTTACGCGGATTTTTGTATATACTGACAATGCAATAGTTTTATATATATTTCGCAGATTCGGTTTTTCTGTACTTTTTTGACTGATACTATTTTTTTCCCTCTGAGAATTGGACAGGCCATCTTTTTTGTTTAGTAATTTCCTATAAAAATCAAACCTTTCTTGGTTAGTTTCATTGTGGAAGTTATTCGCAAAAATTACGGTATACATTTGACAAAACACGTTCAGAAAATTTTAGTTTCTTTGATGAACAATTCAGCAATGACAATATTTTTATCAACCATTTTCCAAAACGAACCAGATGGTTTTTCTTTTGTCGATTCTGTAACCTTTCATTCTATCCTCGGATGTGTACCATGACTAATGATATGTGGGTGGAGATAGCGAAATCAACGTGATATATTTATCTTTGACTGTTCATTCAACTTTACTCTTAACGTTTGCTCATCCACCTTTTTCTGTATCAAGGAAAATTGTCAATAACAAATATTTCTTATAAATAAAGGTCTTTGTTGTTTTAAGCTATCGTTATAACAAACTTCTACAGTAGTTTCATCGCAAAGAGAAAGCTTTTAAGTCTTTATTGATTTTATTTTTTCAAAATTAATTATAAAAGATCGATTTCATGGACTCATACTTCTTACCAAATCTCATCCCCCCCCCCCTCCACACACATACACAAGCACGTGCACAAAGACAATAACACAAAATACACACCAATTGAAAAGTTTCGGCAAATACAAAGGCATTGAATTTTATAAATTCGATACTTATTTTTTTTTTTCGGCTGGAGGAACCGATAAATAATTGAGTAGCTACTGTTTAAGATCGTGGTCTTATTCAGAGAATACCCTTTTAGGAAACATCTGCTGTCAAGTAGTTCGAAGTAAGACGTGGTTTGCCTTTGTATAAACTTCATAACGAAGTACCCGTCTAAAGCATTTGTGCCAATATAATGATGTCCTAGTGTTTGATAATGATGTCAATTTTATTAAAAGCATCTTTACCAACATCTTTGTCTAAAAGTATCCAGTAGAGAAAAACTGTTAATAAAAAAAAAACAAGTAATGCATCCACACTTTGATTAATAAATATCTGTTTACATCAATGGAATAGCCTTAGATTTCCGACAGAGAAAGCAATTTGGAAAGACTAATACGTAGACAGTTGAGCGTGCAACATCACTTCAGGCAATTCTATTCCTTCTAATTGGTGTACATAAATGAAGCTGTTAGCTCCGGCTTAATCAACAAGATGAGCTCCACTTGCACCGTCTGAAACTGCAGGCTATGCAGAATTACACCCCGATTCTCATTACAAGGTAGCGCAAAGTATTGTAATTAGATGTATAACAAGTTACACCATAATATAACACAAGGAAGTTGGTACAAAGAGTTTATCTTAAGTTTACAAGGGATAATTTACATCACTCTCTATGTCTGATAATATTTATCTGCAGACGGGAGGAGCGTTATTTTGCGTTGGTTGCTATGACTACTTAAAGGAGAATTAGTGTGAGTCATCAACGCTGAGTGGTAGGTGGGCATTATACCCAACTTTCAAAATCGGAATGCAAATCAAGCACGAAATGAGGGACTAATGTGTTTTCTTCAGAACTTAGGAAAGAAAGAAGTTTTTTTTTTTTTTATATCTGCATGACTAGGTTAGCTGTATGAAGGACGGGCTATCTATCGATGTTTGCTGTAATTTACATTGTAACCAGTACTAATTAGCCTAATTTAAGTTTCATACTTATATATATATATATATATATATATATATAGCGGTAAAGACAAAAATATTTTTTTTTTTTTTTTTTTTTTTTTATTGTAAACATAACAATCTTATATACAGGATTAACCGGTTTTTGGTTCTCTGCAGTCAGACAGAGAGGTTACATACTCTTGTTGAGGTATGTTACATCGAAGTCACTTATAAGGCTAATTACATTTTTTTTTTTTTTAAATAAATTAAAGCCATTAAGAGTTATTTTAACATGATAACATAAGATCTTGTTTTAACATAAGAACATAAATGTGGAAGAACATAGAAGTTACTATTGCACAATATTATCTATTAACATGAGAGTGCCAGCTGATTAACTTTCGCACTGTTAAGCACAACAATCCTTCTTTCTTCCCCCTTTCTTTTTTTTTTTGGGGGGGGGGTAAAGGTGTCACTTCTATGCTGGAAATTGGATTATAATGCAGTCGCCCTGCTCAGCCAGGAGTTGATTCCGTGGATTCCATTCTTGGTGGAAAAGATCTAAGGTGTTGTTTTGCCTATGGTAGTGATGTTCGTGTAGGATCCGACATCTCACCTTTTGTTGGAAGGCTGCAGTGAGTTGGTCAGTTGCCTCTCTCTGTGAAGTTGCTGTGCTGTCTGGTCTTGTATGTCTGAGGTAGAAGTTGTATATTACCGCTTTTGCGGTGATGAAAAGGTAATTGCAGAATGAATGGTTATTTGGCTCCACATGGACGAGATTGAAATATTCCTCTTCTGTATGAAGATTACCACAGGTAAGAGCTGCCGTTTCCCGAGTCAAACTGATTAATTTAGTGTTGACTGGGCATTCCAAGTAGACATGCCGGACCGTTCCTAATTGGTAGCAGAAGAGGCAGTTATCTGAGACGTTTGAGTTAAATTTTCGTAATATAGTAGGAGTAGGTAATATATTATGCCACATTCTCCACTGAATATCTGCGTCAGGTTTGATGGCTCTTGTGCGATATGGTAGATCCCATTGAAATAGTGTTTGATCAGATGATGCAGGATTTTCCATCAAAGTGCTTTGGTTTGACTGTTGTGTTAGGGTGCTGTAGATCTTGTTGGTGTTGCTGGGTGTAAGTTTCTCCCATGAGTTATTGGTTTTTATCAGAAAGATAGGCGCCAAAACTTCTGAGTTTGGAGGAGTAAGCCCCACTTCTGTTATGCTATCAGGCATAGCGGCTTGAAAAGCGGCCTTTACGGTGTCTATCTGCTCAGACTCATTCCCATATTCCAGGTTTTCGAGCGAATTTGGAAAGCGCCAGGTGAGGCTTGGAGAAAGAATGTCACCCAAGATCCTCACGTTTCGCCAGCTCCATGGAGGAAAGAAAAATTCTTTCTGAGTGATCGGGCTTCTTACCATCGTGTTGTGAAAGATGGGTTCCATGAGGATTTCAGGTAGGGATGCTGTCTTCGCTGTGTGCTGGAGGTTTAGCTTCTTCCATCGTCGAAGGGCGTCTTTGTAGAAGTTTGTTAAACTTACAGGCACTTGAGCTGTTGTCATTCTTAAGGTGGTGGAGAGAGAGAGACCTCTAGTGGCAGAAGTGAAAATATACTCAGTGGTGCATTTGTGTGATATTTCCTGTTGTAGGGCATTTATGAGAAATCGAGCGCGGAACGTTGTTATCCTGTTGTCAATGGAGACCAACTTTTGTCCTCCATCTTTGAGAGAAGTACATAGCTGGGAGTAGGGAAGCCAGTTTGTTTTATTCCATATGAATCGATATATGGTTGACTTTATTTGTTTGATTAATTGAACTGGTGGCGTAAGGATCTTTAGTGTATGCCAAAGGACACTGGTGGCTATTTGGTTAACGATTATTGTTCTCCCTCTTGTGGAGGCAGAGGCTCGTATTGCTGCCCACTTTCCTAGAACTTGCTTGAAACGCTTGTTTAGTGTTTCCCAGTTCTTATCCACATAAGAGGGTGTGTTTCCTAGGTAAATCCCCAGGTATTTGTTTCCCTCTGTGGACCAGGTACCAGACATTGGGGAATCGGTTCGGTTTTTCCATTTGCCACACCACAGTCCTATGGTTTTATGTGTGTTTAGTTTGGCTCCTGAGGCTGCCTGATATTGTTGGTATGCCACTTGTATGTTATGAAAGTCCTCTTCTTTGCGGGCTATAATTGTAACATCATCAGCATATGCTGTCAGGGTTATGGTTTGGTAGGGAAGTTTAGGGCGGCATGCTTTGAGCAGCATGCTGAGTCTACACAGAAAGGGTTCGATGGCAATTGTGTAAAGAGGACCGGAGAGTGGACAGCCTTGTTTAATACCTCTGCTGTATGGTGCAGTTATGGTAAGCCTGTTGTTTATTTTCATGCAAAACTGTGCCTTGGCATACAACATTTTAATAGAGTGAATGATGCCTGAGCCAAAGCCAAATGCTTTCAAGCAGTTGAAGAGGTAAAGGTGTTCAACGCGGTCGAAAGCTTTTTCTTGGTCTAGTGTTACAAGACCCATTGTTTCACTGTTGTTGTTCGCTATGCTTATGAGATCCCTTATGAGATGTAAGTTTTCGTGGATAGATCTTCCAGGGATGGAATAGCTCTGATGCCTATTTATTATTTCGCTCAGAGCGGGTTTAAGTTTGTTGGCAATGGCTTTGGATATAATTTTGCAGTCGGTGTTTGTGATAGAGATGGGTCTCCAGTTTCCTAGTTTCGTCGCGTCTCCTTTCTTTGGAATGAGTTTGATAACTGATGTTGTCATATTGAGTGGAAAGCCATTGGTATTCGCTTCGACAAATACTCTGTAGAGGATAGGTCCAAGCTGTTCCCAGAAGGACTGATAAAATTCAGTGGTGAGCCCGTCTATGCCAGGAGATTTATCTTTAGGTAAGGAGGTGCAGGCAGTTTTCAGATCGTGTAACGTGATAGGGAGTTCTGTGTTACTCCTTGTTGTTGGTGAGAGTCTTTTCACATCGGAGAGAATTTTATTCGTGGCCTCCATAGATGTTGGGTTGGCTTGGTACAAATTTTTGTAGTACTGCAAGGTATATAAGAGGATTTCGTCATTATTTTCTATGATGTTTCCATTATCTGTTTTAATAGCAGATATAGTGGTGCACTCTTGTTGGCGTTTTTCTAGTGAAAAGAAATACTTTGTAGGGGCATCTGCGAAGTTAATATGTTTGCGTCGTGCTCTTATTAGTGCTCCTCTTGCAGAGTGCTCTAGGTGTGAGCGTATGGTGGCTTCTAGGGATTGGTATTCCTCAGATTCTGGATGATGCAATTGCTGTTGTTGTTGCAAATTTTTAAGGGCTGAATGCTTGTTCAAATTTCTTCGGTGACTATATTTTTGAGTGAATACCTTAACTTTGGATTTAAAAGGTGACCACCACTCGGAAATTGATTGTGAAGTAGGTATATTTCTGATGAGAGTTTCGATATAGATTTTAGAGGTTCTGAGATATTCTGTATCCTTTAGTAGGCTGTTGTTAAATATCCAGTATGCTCCTCCTTTGTATCTGGTGTGTCCAGGAAAGCAAATGTTAAGAAGGATGGAATCATGGTCTGATGCATGAGATGGATGGTATGTGACTCTCCTGATGTAGGGTATTGTGTGCATCGATGTGTAGTATCTGTCGAGCCGTGCCTGGTATAAGACACTGGTAGGACCACCTTTGGCTCTCCAGGAGAACATTTTCTCATGTGGGTGCAAGTGTCTGAAGGTGTCAGTCAGCTCGAAGTCATTTATTACATCCTGGAGAAGCTGAACTAGTGAGTGTCGATGTTCTTGGCATTGCTGTCTGTCCATTGCAGGATCCAGAGTGCAGTTGAAATCCCCTGCCAGTATGATGTGGTCATTGACCTTGCTGAGGTGGTTTCGCACAAACTCCAGTACCTGCACTGCAAGCTGGTCATTTTGTGGGATGTATATGTTAATGATATATATTTTCTTTCCTGTCTGAGTTGTAATGAGTGCATATATTGCACACCCAGGAAAGGTATCGATTATTTCTACTTTTAGAGCGCTGTTTTGGTGAATTCCAATGCTGACTCCCGATCCATGAAGTTGTATGGCAGGACAGTGGTGCATGGTATAAGGCCAGTTCTTCCAGTGTTGATATGAAGCTTTGCTATTGCAATGGAAGTTTGTTTCCTGCAGCATAACTATTTCTGGCCGTTGGGCAAGGATATGCTGCAGGACCAGCCTGTTTCGCAGTGGTGTGGCACATCCTCTAGCGTTTAGTGAGAGAAGGTTTATTGAGGTGCTCATTATTTTTATGGTTTAGTTTTATTTGGTGCGGTAATCCTCACTTCCTTTATGGATAGTTACGCTGCCGCTGGGATTCAAGCCCGTTTATCAGGTAGTATATCCTTTTCCTGAGATTGGTGGTTTTTCTCCCTCTTTTTCCTGCCAGAATAGTTCTTAACTCTTCCAGCTGGGTGATAAGACCACTGATGTCAGCGGTGTAGTCATAGGCTGTCAGCAGTTTTTGTGAAGAGCCTCGAACTTTTTTAAGAAAGCTCTGAAGCTGCTCACTTGTGAGTGGGCCTTCAGTGTGAGGAAGACTTGCATTTCCAGTTTCCTCTTCATCATAGATAGATAGATAGATAGATAGATAGATAGAGAGAGAGAGAGAGAGAGAGAGAGAGAGAGAGAGAGAGAGAAGAAACGTATTAACCCAAAGATAGAAAAATAATCACATAAAAATAATTTTATGACCGAATCTAAGAAAGTACTTTTTCTTTGTCTAAAATAATTGGACTTAACCAAAGATCGTGCCTGAAACTTTGAAACTGAAAATTGCAGGAATGTTGTTCATCACACTCTTGAAAAAAAAAAAAAAACTTTATTCGTTCACTTTAATGTTGAACATCAGCTGTATATTTTGATACCTTATAAACAAACTCAGATTACGCATTTTTTTTACAACCGCTTACTCCTCATTTCAAAATACTTCGGTTATGCACCGGTAATATCCCCCCCCCACTTAATACATACACCCCTTCACAGGGTAATGTTACTTTTCTCCACCTATCGTAGAACAATGACAGACATCACGCATTCTTAAGATGTCATTAAGTATTTCTTAAATATAAGTAATTTTTGGAAAGATAAGGCACGTATTTTACAAAAGTGGAAAGTTAATTAGTGGGAAGAACATAATAGCTTCGTCGAGAATGCGAAAAAAGAACTCCTTGAATTCTAGAAACACATTTATTAATATTATATATATTAATATTATTTGTAATAAATATTACTGAATAAAATATTATATATAGAATATATTAATATTTACCTTACTATTATGCATTATTTAATATTATATTATATATATTTTCCATTATATACATATATATTTTTTTTCTTATTTACACTTTTAATATTCTGATGTTTATTAGAGCCATGAATGTTAATCAAGTATGAATATGTCAGAGTTGTAGAAAGCGTTATAAACTTTAACACTTGCAGTTTTTTTTTGTTTTTTTTTGTAATTTTAACCCAAGGACTTAGACATTAATGACAAGATAAAAAAAAAATTCGTTTTCCATCAAGTCCATTACAAATTTTCTTTTTTCGTGATACATTAAAATCAGAGGTGTACCAACTGTGCATGTGTCAAGAATTAAAAATGTACCTTTAAAATACTGCTTCGCGATATTTCATATGGGAATAATTACAGTTTGTAGAAAGGAAATATATATATATATAAAAATTTGCCTCGAGTTAGAGCTGTTAATAACATTGACTTTCAGAGCTAAATCCGTACTGGGTCCATTTTTACACAATAATACTAACTTTACTCAGTCAGCCGTTGTCATGGTGACCAAATGCTTTGAAAAGGACAACATTCTCAGAAGCGAACTCTATCTCATGTTACCTTTTTTTTTTTTTTTTTTTGTTGAACAGCAAAGTACTTTTTCAGTTATGTACTGAAATGATAGGACTTTTATTTCCATAACATTATTTTTATAAATTTTATAGCATTAATATGCATATTTAAAGGTGAGGAGAAACAGCAAATAATGATATATATATACATAACAATCATAGCAATCGAAAATTTTATATAATACGACTATTATTTCATATTTAGTGTTCATTATTTCCTTGTTCTTTTTGCCTTGAAGAAATACGATCAGAGTTATTGCCGATAAAGATGAGAGGTTGATACTTATGTTTGTCGGCAATCAGGAAGTCTATTTGGTAGAAACATAGGTTTGCACAATTGCGAAAACAAATGAGCCGACTACATAGAGACAAATAGAGCGTTATTACTAGAAACTGATATGGAGATATTATATATAATAAGCGATATCCTTGGGCAATCAGCTTAATGCTGCCCGAAAGTCAATAAGACTGGATCAAGTCTCTTGGAAAGCAAGACAATACCGAGCATTATATTTCACGCTTTGTTGTTATATATTTCCTATTTCTGCTGATTTTCTGTCTTTCTTAAATTAAATATATGATCATTTCATTGCAATATGGAATACTGTTCTACAATTTTGTCTCTCTATATTAACAATAATTCGTCTTTTGGCAGGTAAGTAAAGCTTTTATACTATTTTGACACTATTTACCAATAAAATTTATTATTTTCTTAAGAACAATAATGTAACTTATAACTTACTTAAAAAATGTAAGATTAATTCAAAAATAATTTTAAATTGTAAAAGAAAATTAACAATTAGGAAATATACCTTTAAATTTTTAATATCATAATATTATAGGTAATGCTCTAAAGAACCTTGATTCGTGTGGTTGGAGGATTCAATACCCTTGGAGGGTAATGAATGGCAATGCTGTACCAATGAAGTTTAACTGAGGTTCGGCTGTTGCTGTTACCCCCCAGGGGCGCTGAGATTCGAGAGTTTTTGAGTACGCTCTCTTAGGATCTTAGGATTTTTGCCTTAAGGGAGCAATTTGAGTCTCCGGGGAGAGTGTTCTCCGGCACGGCCCGCTGAGGGTTTTGTCGGTGAATTATTTTCCTTGGAATTTGAGCGGTTCGGCTCGGTGGTGGCGTGTGGGTGGAAGGCCATCACTGAGTTGAGCCAACGCTGAGATGGACGGTCTTTCGCCCACGAATGAGTGGCCTAGGGATCGTCCGAATTTTTTAGAGACGGCTTTACCTTTAAATATGGCAATGCTGTAGCTAATGAAGTTCTAACTGAGGCTCGGCTATTGCTGTTACCCTCCTGCCATGATCAGAGCTTTAATTTAATTGCTCAATAACACCTTATCCCTACACACACTGTCCTCTACAGATAACGGGGAAGATGAAAAGCATTCTTGCTTCGCCCCTTTAAGCCAGTCCTTATATATTATATATAAGGTATAAGGACTTGATTCGTGCGATAGTCAGATGCGGTGATTAATAATGCCCTTCGGGGTAATGGATGGCAATGCTGTAGCCAATAAAGTTCTAACTGAGACTCAGCTATTGCTGTTACCTTCCTGCCATGATCAGAGCTTTAATAGCTCAATAACACCCTGTCCTCTACAGATAACGGGGAAGATGAAAAGCATTCTTGCTTTGCCGCTTTAAGCCAGTTCTGATAAGGACTTGATTCGTGCAGACTATAAGAATTAATTGAAATTGATACAGCGAATTACGCTGGGAGGTCACGTACTCAGTCCATCGCCCAGTTCTTTTTAGAACATACATATCTTAGGCGACTAAAATGGGTATACGGGGAGGGTGATGGATGGCAATGCTGTAGCCAATGAAGTCCTAACTGAGGCTCGGCTATTGCTGTTACCCTCTTGCCATGATCAGAGCTTTAATAGCTCAATAACACCTTATCCTTACACTGTCCTCTACAGATAACGGGGAAGATGAAAAGCGATCACGCAATTCGACAAGTGCCAGGACGGGGTTTAAAAAAAGGACTCAGGATTTTCCCCATGCTCCTTGATCTTACCCTAATGTGCTTTGCTTGTGAGGCTGTACTACCTAAACGATTGTAATGCTCTGGTTGCACTCGGCTAATTTCGTAGCCTGAACAAATGTCGATGAGGTCTACTAGTTTTATGTGTTCTACGATGAATGATTAGTCGTTTTGAAGAAACGAGATCATTGAGAGTTAGACTTGGCAGATGTCGCAAACCAATCAGTTCACAAGTGAATGAAGTTGCAAATCAGGTCATGAATAACAGCGTTGGTTTCTGCATTGCACGTGCTGTATCAAGACACACGAATGTGCATTACCCAACTGTCTGGAAAATTCTACAAAAGATTCTGCATTTCTGCCCATTCAAGTTAACCCTGACAGAGGAGTTTCGCTCGCAGAACTTTGAAAGCCGACTGACATTCGCTTTAAAATTTCTTGCTCGAGTGGAGTTGGACGCTGCGCGACCGTGGATGTAAGGAGATGAGGCTCGCTTTCACCTGAACGGAGCTGTGAATACTCAGGGTTTTCAGGTATTTGTTATGCAAAACTCGCATTCAATCCAACGAATTCATTTGTATTCACCTAAAGTTACTTTCTGGTGCGGTTTACAGCTCCGTTTATCATTGGATAATTCTTCTTTGAAGACATTCGCCAGTCAGGTCCTGTGACTTGCTCAGTTACTGCCGAAAGGTTCGGGATATGATAACAGTTTTCTTGTGCCACAGCTACAGAAAGGCCTGAGCATGAAGGAGGCAAGATGGACGAGTTGGGCAGAAGCAAGAGCAGCTGGCACATAAGACAGCACTGCAGTCTTATGTGCCAATAGGCACGAAAAGACTTGATGATGTATGTTAAAGATAAATTTTATGAAGAACTAGAAAGGATACGTGTTTCTGTACCTGCCATTGTATAAAATTAGTCATGGATTACATCACCACTAAAGCAGAAAAAGAAACAAGGTATAGACCAGTGGTGTTCAACCTTTTTTACTACGCGAGCTACTTTTCTATAATAAGTTATTCGGCAATCTACTCTCTTACGTAGATCACGTTCCCCCAACCTGATATCTAATTACGCACAAATAAACAACTAAAAATAAGCAACTAAAAACTTTATTTGTGTATTTAAAAATTTATTTATCAGTTTTAATTATTTTAATACAACAAAAAAAAAATATATATATATATATATATTGGAATAAAATATTTCTCTATTTTGGAAAACCAAAGTTAGAAAAAACAACAGATTGATTACAAACTCGCAAGTTACAGGAAATGCTGGTTGATTAAAAAAAAAAAAAAAGTTAATGTGAAATTTGTCATTGTTTGGACCTCGCAATATTCATAGTGAAGTTGACATGAAGAAATGGCCAATCGCAGACAATCATCCAAATGATCATTTGTAATTTGGTTTCTTAATTGATTTTTTTTTTTTTTTTATGACGGTCATATTTGAAAAAGCGGTTTCTGACAAGTATGTCGATCCGAAACACGACAGAATTTTTCTCGCAATATCAGTTAATATTGGGAATTTTTCATGTGCATACTTCCAAATGACTTCATTGTTTATTGATTTTAAATGTAAACTATTCTGAATGTTTATTATCTCAAGTTCTACTTCAGCTTGGTTTATATCAAATAGCTCACTAATTTTGTTTGAAATTTCTGTGATGTTCAAGTTTTCTTGAAATGGATTATTGATAAAATCCATTTCAATCTTGAATTTAAATCTTGAATTTATTTCTTCCTCAACTAATTCTATTTCACGAATAAATTCTTTTAAATCATAGCGAAGCATTTCTTGATTTTGTTCAAAAAATTTTAATAAATATGGGAGATGTCTAAATTCGCGGTCATTTATATTTTTCTTTAATAAAAGTAAGTATTGTTAGAAAGTTTTTATTGGACTTAACATGTCAATTAAATTTTTATCTCTACCTTGTAACTTTAAATTTAAATTGCTTAATTTCGTACAGAAATCTACTAAAAATGATAAGTGATTTTATCACTCAATTGTGGATAAATATCTCCTTTTTCATTCATCAAGAAAAATTTTTATATTGTTAATTAATACAAGAAATCTTTCTAAAAATTGACTTCTTCTGAGCCAGCGAACATTATTGTACAACAGAAGTTCCCTCTCATCATCTGCCTGTAATTTAAATAACCGCAGGACTTTTCCTCAAACAGAATCTACAATTTTAAATGTATTATCCAAAACATCTTTTGTGTTTAATCTTTTACTACACAGTACTTGTTGGTGAATAATACAGCGGAACGTTAAGAAATCTGGATATTTGTCATCGTTTTTACATAATGAAATGAAGCCTGATTTATTACCTATCATTGCAGGAGCACCATCAGTAGTAATACACAAGTTTAAAAAGCGGAAGTTTGCGTTGTTTCACAAATTCATCAAATGCCGAAAAAATGTCTTCTCCCCTAGTCCTTCCCAATAATGGTATAATTTTCAAAAGTTCTTCTTTACTTGAATAATCTTGAAATGCCATGCGAATAAATACCATTAACTGAGCAATATCAGTGAAGTCGTTTGATTCATCAAATTGTAATGAAAACGCAACACACTGGTGAATGTCTGACATTAACCTGGCCTGGAAACCTTTCTCCGGCAATTGGAACTCTTCCTTTCGGCAATTTGAAACCTTATTTGCGGCCTAGAAGTAGTCTCTCTCTAGCGACGTCTCGAACCGAGAAGCTCCTTTCTGGAAGCGGGAAACTCCTCTCTCAAGCAACGTGGATCCGGGCAGTCTCTCTGACGGTGACTCTGGACCGGGCGGCCTCCTCTCTGACAGCAATTCCGGAACCGGGACCACTTCTGCTTGCTTCAGTCCCTTTTCATTAGGCCTCCTCTGAGACCTCGCATGAAATTTGGCAATCCCCAAAGAATTGGTATGAGTCTTTCATCTTAAGTTTCAAGTTCGGCACGCCTTTTGTTCTCCTCCGCTTTCTTTTGATTGTAAGTTGCCGGCCATCGGAAAGTTGTTTGAACTCTTTCTGACTGACTTCGGAGATATTTACACTTAGAGCCCGCAAGCCTTTTTCATACATACGTTTCAATAACAATCTTTCTAATGCCGCCATGTACAGCTTCGTCGACAAAAACATTGCCTTTGTTTTTAACACTCTAACATATTCTTATTAAAGCAGAACTATACCGAGACAAACAAAGTTTATTTTTTTACAATATTCACATGGAACTTAACCTAAGTAAAAAATCGATGTAATGTGCTTTGGAATATTTAATATTTAAGCTACAATCGAGTTTTTACACTTTGCTTATAATCGTATTCACTCGGCTCGCTGTTTGACTTCCACTGATCCAAATTAATTCATTTACCCTGACTTATAAGAAAATTACTGATTTGACAATTTTAACGAAAAATAAATAAACAATAGCAATACACTTAAAGCGAATTAAAAATAATACAAAATAATGATAAATAAAATATTATATTTTCAGTTTTAATTAAATTTGTAAGTAAGGAGAAATACACAAGAGATCGACCAAAAATCGCTCCGTCCGCGGTCGATCGCGACCGAAGGGTTGAATACCCCTGGTATAGAACAATAATTTGCCCAGACAGTCGACAGGATATTAGTGATGACAATGGGATTAGAGCTATTAACTTTGCATTCTCCAGTGTGCTCACAGTTAGCACGTACTTTCTCAGAAGAAATATCCAAAAGCAAACTTGGTTTTCCCCCAGACGAAAGAGTGAGCAACCAAACGGCCCACGTAATGATAAACAACAGGCACAAGACGTGCAGATGAAATGCCTGTACCCACAGAGGAGTTGATGCAGATAAATATCACTACCTGGTAATGATAGGTGTCAACTTTCAAGTCAGTTAAATTGAGAAATATTAAAAGAAATAGAAATACTAACAGTATAATATTGAAAAGTGTCAGAATATAAACGTACTAATGCAATATACAGAAAATATAAAGCAGATTGTATAATATTCGGTTCTTTCTATGACTGAGAGAAGCATAGAAAATAAACATCATGAAATTTGATCATCAGATACAAAATATTATTTCTCATTGTGCAGAATAAAATCTTCGATACACAAGCAGCAAAAGGACTAGCAAATGATTTAAGAAGTGGAATGAGATGAGGTTTAAATGCTGCAGGGACCATCATCATCATCAGAAGAAGAAGATACTGAGAATTATAGGAGAGTTTACTTTTCTGACTGACGGAGAAAAATGAAAAAAAAAATTGAAATAATATAAATAACTCGAAGAGATTCTTCTTCAGAGGCGGTGGGATATTTAAAAGAGGATATGCATCACAAAATTGGAATACTGAGAAACAACCAAGGCGATTTAATTAAGAAAAATAAATTGGTGAGAAATTCATACCGTATTTTGATACGATATAAATAACCATCACCAGTTGGAAATTTTACATCTGAGGTAAAATGTTTAGGAGGAAATGTTGAAGAGTTCGCAATTAAGGAATGATCTTTGACTGAAGCGGAGAATGTTATTAAAGCACTAAAAATAACGAGGCAGCTGGTAAAAATAAAATTGAACCAGAACTTCTAAAAATTGGAGGAACATTCTTAACAACTGAAATTAACGAACTTCTCGAGCTAATATGGCAAAAAGAAGAAAATCTAGTGGATTGGAATACAGCCAAATCATGTACTATTTTTAAAACAAGGGACCACGTGATTACCAGTAACTACAGAACTATCTCCCGCTTAGATAAAGTATCTACTGAATACTATCCATACTAATCTGGAAAATAATTAATGAATGTCTCAAACATCATTGTGGCTTCTCTAAGAGAAAGTCAAGGAAGAGTTTTTCACGCTCTAAAATTGTTAGAAAAATATATTACGACTTTGATAAAGAATTATTTCTAATATTGGTGGACTATATACAAACTCAATTACAGTATATAACGAAGCAGTGGCGCACTCAGGATTTAATCTTGGAGAGGCCGAGCGATCATGACTTAACCTTTGGGTGTGTGTGTGGGGGGGGCGAGTTGAGTAGACGATTTGCGAATTCACACTACGCATCGCATACGACCTACGACTGAGCATCTGCAATGATCGCTAATTCATAAACATTATAGAAATAGAAGACACGACACAACATAAATTTAAAAAATGAATTTTAATTAGGAAAAGATTTTTGGAAAATTTTCTAGTGTTTTTTCCTTTTCTTTGGGGGGTACACGGGTCCCTTCCCCACTCCCCTCTGGGTGCGCCGCTGTAACGAAGTGCATTATGAGATGCATTGAGATATTTTAGAATACCACACACACGTAGATGAATGTGATACAACCATATGATCTTTAAATTCTCTCCAAAGCACGTTTCCTACAGGAGTATTCTTTATTTTTCGAAATAAAATCTGACTTTAGAAGAGAAGATGCTCTTTCACCTACTCTACTCAACCTATCATTGGAAAAAAAAAAAGTCATTAGAGATTTAAATAAAGAAAGAAGAATGGAAATGAACGGGAAGAACATCCTATTGGTGTGTTGATGTCATTTTTATCCATCCGAGACTCTTAGAGATGTTATACAAACTGCAACTAATTTAATTAAGGTAAGCCTATAGGCCTTACATAAACTAGAAAAGACTAAATACATATGCATTTCAAGAATCTATTAGGACTGATCCAACTTAGTTGTTGATAATTATATCTTGGAGCAAGTGGATAATTTTAACTATCTAGGATTCAATATTGACCTTGTCGTTTTCCGTATTTTTAGGAATTATCAAGCGGTTTAATGATACAAAGTACTGGAGAAATCAAATCGGCCAATTTGATTCTAAGCGCGGTATACACACTAGTGGTGGGCGACATTTGGGCTATTTTTCATTTAATTTTTCACGAATTATCCAGAGTTTAATGATACAAAGGACTGAAGAAATGAAATCAGCCATTTTGATTTCAACAGCTGCATACGCACTAGTGTTGGGCGACATTTGGGCTATTTTTCATTTAATATCTATTTTACTCGTGTACTTACATTCAAATGGAGGCCTACTTTCTACTGTTGTAATTTACAGGAACCTCGTGTGTCATACCTAAGATGAGTTGCCATAGGAACGGCATTTCCGACTGACCTGCCTTCCGTTGCGGAATTTCCGACACTAAGAAATGTTACGGGATAAACATCTCACTTGCTGACGCGTGAATGTGAACTTATGAAAAGGCTGTGTTAAGCGTCGCGTGTCCACATTTGCTTGTAATTGTAAGCCCTTCGGAATCGAAGGCTGAAAGGGCATGCTGCAATGAACACAGACTGCGAACAAAGCAAAGGACAGCCACCCCCCCCCCTCCCTCCCTTACAAAAGGAAAGAAATTTTGGTAATCTCTTTTATTAGTATTTCCGCAAATCAACGAGGCAACAACTAACTTCTGTTCGATTATTATGAATGAGAAATAAACGAGAAAAGGCATTGTGATGAACGGTAATCCGGTTTGTAGTTTAATAGAATCTATAGTATTCAATAAATGTGTTCAGATTTTTTTTTTTTTTTTTTCATTGGTGTGGTGACCTGCGAAGTTTCCCGCAACGACTTCTAGAGATTAGTCGAACAAATTTTATTGGAAGTGGATTCATATGGAAACTAATTGTTTTGCAAAAATCTATCTAAAGTTTTGTAACATCATTGTAATCATGTTGAATTTATATGAATCAAATCCCATCATGCGTAAATATACTCTTCGATTTTTTTATTATGAGTTGGGCGCAAAGCCCATAACAAAGGGGAATTGCTTATCGAACCAAGTTAAGAACAATAGAAGAGACGAGACATGGATACAATTTTCTGAATAAATCACAGGGTTTGGTTTTTACATATTTAATCGTAGCTTTATCTTATTCTTATTCTTAATAAGCTTATCTTATTAATCTTTTCATAAATAAACAAAAATAAGTCCACTACCTCTTTTATTGTCCAGCGTGTAAGCGAGGCCGTTAGCCCCTAACAAACTTTTGGAAATTGGGGAACAGCAAACTTCACCCCGAGCCCAAGACTATCGATGATTTCAGTTGATATCCTGGGAAGAGAGTACAGCAGACAGATCACTGCCGCTATCTCATAGTCCACCTAACATTGTATACTATTATACAATGTTAGGTGGACTCCTAACATTGTATGATAGTAACTGTGGAATAGTGAATTCCACAGTTAATTTTGTGGAGTTGCAAAATTAAAAATTTGATTTTCCGGAAGGAAAAATTCCTGTAGTTGGCAACAGTAATCGAATTTAGAATGGTCTTTCTTCGGATGGTTGAGCGCTGTGAACAGGCCTTTTTCTTTTTCTTTCTCTCTTTTTTTAATGTACATACATATTAACGTACATACATTAACAATAATACCAATATTTTGAACGTGCTAAAGCAGATAATTCACTAACCTATACTACCCATAAAGAACAATTAATTCTTTCTTAAAGTTATAGAAATTCACCAACTCCATAACCGTTCGCTGAAAGCTCCACTAATTTCAACGTTAACAGCCAAAAATAAATTTCGCAGTTTCGCAAAAAATAAATTTCTAAGAATACTATTCGTCTTGTATATGTTCTGAACTAATAAGTTTAAATTAAATATCCTGTCCCTGTTTTCTATTAGTTAATTCATCAGTTACAACCAAGGCAATCGATTCTCTTAACAATCATGATACAACCCCTCCGTAGAGTTGGTGAATCTTCTCTGGATACTATCGATTCTCTTGACACCCATTAAAAATCTCAGTGAGTAAAGGGAGAAGCTATAATCCAATATTCTCTTGGCTCGAAACTTGTATAACGGCATCATAACTTCCTTTCTTTTACAAGCGATGTTTCTTTTAAGTAACTTTGCAATCTTCTTGAGGCTTTATTAGTTGTTGTGCTAATGTGATTCTAAACTTGGGTCTCCTGTGAACTAAAATTCCACAATCCTTGTATTTCATTAACTTTTCGAAGGCCGATTCATTCAACTTATATCCAAGGCTCTAATACGGTTCTAGCCATTTTTTCTGTGGTTATTTTGGATGCCTGAAATTCTCTTAAAAGATATACCCTAAAACGATGTTCCACGTGGTTTTATCGCCTTACGTTATAGATTAGAATAAAAACGAACCATCATTTTCTCCTTCAAATACAGAACATTACTGGCTCATATACAGAGCTGCCAGATTCCGATCATGCTACTTTTTCTTCCTTTATTCTACTGAGGATTTTCAATCGAAAGTGACCCAGCTCCCCTGCGGTGTCAGGATTTTTTCTGCTCACTGTAGAACAGTCAAACACGTCCAGAATTATTCTTGCTGTCGTCATTTCTGGTCAAGGATCACCTTAGATACATTTCTCACACCTGATAAAGTTAAAGATTCTTCAGATGCAATGAAGAATCTGGAAAGATCGAAACCATAGATGAGATCTCTTTAAGACATCTCATCTATGGTTTACTATATCTTTCTGCATCATTATAATTGCATTTCTACGTTTCACAGTCATTTGTATTTATCTCTATAGCGATAAGAAACAAAACAACACTAACATGTGAATGATGAGAGATTACCTGAGAGAAATAATTAAACCTAACACTTAAAATAAATACTGTTTAGATAAACTTTCAATACTCATAATCGAAATTAGATTTAAAATTCGTGAACAGGTAAAAAAAATTAGAAAAATGAGAAAAACAGCCGAATTATTTCTCTTTCTTTATTTATCTGAATTGTAGTTAATGTTACATTACTAGCGAAAGAGACAGATCCTAAACTTCATAAAAATCCACTTCTGCCGTCATGTGTTGAAAACCACTGACCAGAATGAAGGCATCCAATTCACAATTATTCTGGCGTATCCACCAAAGTCAATTAATTCTCTCATAACTTCGACTTTAGCTTTTCATCTCACTTCTGTGTGTATATGTGTGTGTGTGTGCGTGTGTACGTACGTGAGTCATCAACAAACTCTTCATGTTTCTTTGGCCTTAATTTTTCTTTTGATTCGTTTTTTTTTTCTTTGTCCTTTTTTGTCGTTCTCATTTCTTGCTTACTGTTTGTATATGAGTAGAGAAAGTCACAAAGAACTAGTGAAGTGGCATCTCTATTGTATAACGAGGCTTTTGTGTGTGTGTGTGTGTGTGTGTGTGTGTGTGTGTGTGTGAGAGAGAGAGAGAGAGAGAGAGAGAGAGAGAATAAATATCGTCAGTATAAACAGGAAATGACGCACCACTAAGCAGCGAGTATTACAAATTGCAGCTAGAGAGAGAGAAAGAGAGAGAGAGAGAGAGAGAGAGATAGAAGGTGCAAGGCTACGCACAATGTACTCGACTCCTTCCATTGCATCGAGGCATGTAACATCACACGGCAGTGAAAAGTGGGCCAAATAAAAAATCATGATGGGCTTCGCAACTCGGTGCCTCCCAGTCTGGCCACATGCTGGTGACATTAGCTAGTGCGACATTTGATACCGATGCGGTTTCGGTGATAGATCGGCAGATTTATGGATGTCCACGATATCTGATAGTCATCCTGCAAATTCCAAGGAAACGAAGGAAGGAAGGAGATGGAAAGAACGAAGAAACACTTGAAGAAAAAATTAGGAGGAATCTATGGATAGGAAAGATTTTTTTTCTTCTCACTTAGAGGAGCTAGAAAAAAATTGTGTTTCTTCCTTACAATTATATTGAAGCAATCAATGTAAAACCCGCTTTTAAGGGGGTCTTTTATGACATACATTCATTGAGAAATCGCGAGAAAAACAACGAACAGCTCGCATGAATCTTTCATGGAATAATACACACACTACGCAGTTCAAGCGAGGGATGTAATCAACATTGAATCATTACAACCAATATTAACACTATAATTATATATTTCCGAAAAATATACGATCTAATTCTTAATAATAGAATAAAAGCTTTTAGTGGCATTTGAGCAATGTGCAAGAACCAACTTGGATCGCCTTGCTTGTGTCAAATATAACAGCGCAGTTGTGGTTGGACAGATGTTGGTGAAATTTGGAATGTGTGATATTTATTAGGTAAATATTTCAATTTAGATAGGAGTTGTATTTTAATCACTTTAATACCTCACGTAATGCAAGAATGATACAAAATTCTATACTGTAAGATTTCACTAGCCTCTAGGGCTTAGCGCTGAGGCCATGAGGCACCAGTCTTAGTAATAGTGAAATAGGTCATCCTAAGGTCATTTTAAGCAACTTGTATTCGTAAAAACATAATTAACACCACAGAGCGATTAATTTTATATTCGCAGTCTTGGTTGTTTATAAACTGTGTGTATTCTTTTGCCACTATTACAGGAAATGTTTTACTTACAGGAAAACACTTTTTTCCTGTAAGTAAAACCTCTTCCTACATTAAGTTGTCACGTTCTTTTTTACTTTTCATCATAAGGGGAAAAATCCATTAAAAAACAAACAAACATGAATATAAGAGAAGATAAATACAGACATTTCCCCCCTCTTTCTAGCAAAATGTTTGAAGCCATTATTATAGTTAAACTTAGCATATTAAAACGCTGTCTCTGATGATCCCATTGTTAGTTATCACAGTTAAGGCTTTGCGTAAGCCTAAGCTTAAGCAAATGATTCTTCAATCCATTCCTTGGCCTTCAGTGGGCGCATGCGTTGTAAGTTCTTTTCTGCCAGCATGATGGTGTGTGTAACAATTGCTGACGTGCATTTTGGTATGGATTTCTACAAATTGGCCAATTTTTCCTACGTAGATTTTCTGCGTTTGCAATATATTTTCCAAGTGGGTGTGTGCCTCTCAGGGATCTTAGTAATGACTGTCGTTTCAGGATCGACTTAAAGTTCACTTTGATCAGCTTAAAAAAGTGAAGTGACTTTTGTCACTTTTTATCCCTCCAAAAAGTCCAGTAAATTTGAAACTTACGGAACTTTTTTGAGGGATAGTCTGACAGTATCAAACGGCATTGTTGTTAAGATTGTTGTTGTACATTTTGAAATTAAGGCGAATTAGCCAGTGTCTTATGTTTAGACACTGGCTAATTCGTTTTGCGCGTCTAAAACAGTTTAGACGCGCAAAATGACCTCATAGCTCTTTTGTTGGCAGTAATTTCAAAGAACTCACCCACAATAACATGCAATACCTTATTGAACCTTCCTGCAATCAAAATCTACAAATCTTTCGATAAAGGAATGTTTATTTTACACTATTCATTTGGTTTTTACTCTTTGCATTTGTACATCCTACTTTTCCGAATCAATGCCTGATATCCATTCTCCACAATGGAATTTATTTTACTCTTTTCGATCTAGCAGAAAATGGAAAAGCTACTTCAATTACAAATGTTTCCCAGAAGACATAACGTCTTCCTTCGTCACTTCACTGACGTAAAGTGAAGTCTGAAAAAGAAATCTGTCTTATCCTATCATAAAAATATAAGGAATGTTTATTGATTTAAAATTATCGGCATATTTGATTATTTCATTGATTTTTGATTATTAGTAATTAGTAATTTATTGTTAACTATTTTTGATGATTGATTAATGATTTTTGGTTATTGAGTCTTCGTAACTGAGTCAGTTTCGATGACATCCCCTTGGATAGAGAGCATTAATTGATCTCCCAATGCTTAACTAGGTTTTTAAGAAGTCAAGTTACTTGACTCGACAGACCATTGAGCCTAACACATAAGGGAAACATAAGTTTATTCCATTTATTAGCCTAACAGCGCCAGCAGTAAATGTTGTAGTCGATAATACATTTAGCTCATTGTTAGCAATACGTAAACACCTGCCAGTAACGAATAGAAATAATAATGACGAAATAAGGCCTTCTCGCATGGTAATACACCGTCATCGAAACACTCATACACAAACATTTATGCGAACATAGCATCTTATCCTATCAGCCATATACCAAAACGTCTTATCAAAACTCCTTTCAAATTTTTCCCTACAATTCCGGGGTTTTTTTTGTCCTCAGATAGGAGGTGGTGTCGCAATCCTCTATTGAGACCGTCATCCAAGTCAGTAGAATGGAGAGCGATGCATGGCGTCTGTGATATGACTCTAAATTCCTATAAAAATAGAAAAAAAAAAAACTAGCGGCATTGGTAAAATACCTCATCGGAGAGAATCCAGGTGTATAGAAAACTGCTAGGAACAGCTGACGGTTGTCATGGATACGATAAAAATATTGAACACCCCACCGTGAGGAGGAAAATAGCGTGAATGGAGTTCTAAACGGGAAATTCAAGTGCGTAAGCAGTGATGAGTGTAACCTTTGTTCTCAGATGCACTGTAAGAATGTTCTCGGACAAGAAATACGACACACCTAGAGCATCGAAAGAATTTTTTTTTTCTCGCCTTTATCAATCCATACGATAGAAAATATTCTCTGAAAGATGTCATCCCCTCTTCTTAAAATGTCACGTTAGTGTAAAGGCTTAGAAATACTAATATTTATAAGGGTTAGGAATAATTAAAGAGCGAATGTAGTTATCCCCAGGGAGTTGTACTATAGTGCTAAAAAAAGAAAAAAAAAGCACTTAAGTGAAATTCTATTACACGAGATTTAGTGCTCCAATAATCGTACATCACCAGCCTACAACTGGTGGAATATTTAAGCAAGATAGTTGCTAAAAAAAATTCTGTGTCATTAGTAAAATTAAATCTAGAACGACGTTATGATTTGTTCACCACTGGGATTATTGCAATCACACAATGGAATGTATACGTTTTCGGTAATTTAGCCAACAATGAGACATTTTCTTGCCAAATTTGATAAGCTCCGGGCTTATTCTCATGTGAATTAAGGGTAATAGTAGCATTTAACAACTTCGTTAGCCATGAAATCTACCAGTTTTGTTAACAATGGCGAGTACGTGCATTGTTGAAAGTTAAGGCAACAATTAAATTTGCTGGCACTCAGTTGAAAACTACAACTAAATACAAAATTCTGGGAACATTTTAATGATGTATTTCCCAAGGCAGATAAATAGGTGGAAATGAGTATTATAACTTGTAAAAGACGAATCGCCACTATTTTATCGTTTTTTCTTATCCGCTATCAATTTATCACACATCACTTACCAGTATATCTTAACTAGACATTAAAAAAACCTTTAAAGAAAGAAAGTAAAAAACACAGTACTTCATTTTATTAAACAATTATATTTTTAATCAAACTCGATAAATATTCATCAGTGTTCGGAGAAACCACTTAAATGCTCCATCACCAATCTATTTTTAACTTTATTACTTGAAGAATTCCAAGTTTTCTTTGCGCTCAAGAAAAAAAAAAGTACAGAAGAAATTTTTATAGTCGGATGTTCATTTAAAAATTTATTACATGGTTAAATTCTTTTTTTCTTTTCCAAATACTTGAGTTTTTAATCAGAGGCAGTGGCTATAATCGAGTTTTTATTAAAAAAAAATATTGCATCCGCATACATATTTCATAACGAAAGGTATGTTAGAAGAAATGATGAACAGCTTTAGATTTTTTTTTTCTTGCTTTCATCTTAGCAAGTACCATTTATTGAGGAAATTCCTCTCTCTTTCGCTTGCAGTTCCGCATTTATTAATGAGAGAAAGATTAATGGCAAATTGTCAATTATGAAGATCATCGTACTGTCGAGGGTAAACTTAAATAGCACATTCTAAGCGATAATTCATCATTCTTAAGGATTAATTCCTGAAATATGTAAGAGGAAAGAGCACTAGATCTTTAGACGAGAGATTGAAGAGATGACTTAATATGAAAACGAATTCTCTGGTCTGTCTACCATTATACACTAATAAAATGAACGATACTTTTGGTTTTAGTTTCTTTATCAAAATATCATTTAAAAAAATTCTAGCTATGTCATGAGTGTAAAAACTATTCAAATAGCGATTAACATACCCGATAGGCTGCGAATTCCGATCCTACTTTAGACATGGACATTTATGATTACCTTTAGGTGACAGATGACTTTCATCGCCGGATGTGACAGAAGGTTTGGAATGGCTTAGGTCTAGAGAGGGTTTTCGTGTTGGGTAAAAATGCATAAAAGTAAGAAAAATAGAAAGAAGAAAAATTCTGAACTAACCGATGGAAGTACGAATATGTCATGGGTTAAAAAAAAAACGTTCATGGATTTCAAGACGCATATTTTTTTATGTGTCTCCACCATATGTTTTATTTACAGTAATATATTATGTATTACATACCATAAAAGAAGAGGATAAAAGTCTGATGGTGATAGAGTGCAAACGAATATGGGCAATTTTATTACGAAGAAACTGGATTGTTTTCAAGTAGTGTGAGATATTGCTGCCGTATGGAAACTATATAAGACCTGTATAAAGATTATACCATAACATTTTTCTTATCTTAGATAATCGATATTTTACAAAATGTCGTGTGTAATCTACTTCAACAAAGAAGGCGATCTTGTTTAAAGTACTTTTCTATTGCTTTTAAAACTAGATCGAATCCATTTTTACCGTGCATTAAGCGAGGCAATAATCCCGTTCCCATTCTCCTCAGTTATTTTGCAGCAAATACGCTTTTCGTATAGCGGGAACGACATCCCATAGAAAATCGTTTCTGAGATAAACTTAGCACATGCTAGATTTAAAATTGATCGAAGATGCCAGAGTTGATGAATATCGTAGAGCATTATTGTACCGCCACCTAGCGGCTTGGTATTGGTCAACGTAAAAATATAAAGATAAAGATACACGAAATAAAGTATTATTATTTCAATGGTCAATATAAATTACTTAATATGAATTATATTTCGATGTGATATATATATATATATATATAATATTCATAATATATCAACATATATATATATTAAGCATAAAATTAAATATTAAATTTAAAAAATAAATAATATAAAAGCGATTAGGCTATTTTATATCGAGTAAACAAAAACAATTACAAATAATTTTGAAACTGTAAAATTTTGGATATTAATGAAATACGAGACAAATTTAAAGAATAAATAAAACTATGTTTTTTTTTTTTTTTTTTTTTTTTTTTTTTTTGGCTAGATGGGCGAAGCAAGAATGCTTTTCATCTTCCCCGTTACCTGTAGAGGACAATGTAAGGATAGGGTGTTATTGAGCTATGAGCTCTGATCATGACAGGAGGGTAACAGCATCAGTTAGAACTTCATTGGCTACAGCATTGCCATCCATTACCCTCCCTGGGTACCCATTTTAGTCGTCTCGTACGACATGCATGGGCCACAGTGGAGCTGGTATGTAAATAAAGCCCTCTCTAAAAATTAGAACGATCCCTAAACCACTTCATAGTGGCCGAAAAGATCGTCCAACTCAGCGTTGGTTCCACTCAGTGACGTCCCCCCCACCACCACTGAGCAGCACCGCTCATATTCCAGGGAAAGGTATCCACCAACAAGGCCCCTCACGGGCCATGCCGGAGAACACCCTTCCCAGAGACTCAAAATGCTCTCTTAGGGCAACCCCCCCACTGAAATCTAAGCGCCCCCCCACCGGGAGCAAAATTCCCGAAGAAACCTAAGAGAGCGAAACTCTGCGTCCTATTTCAGTCGCCTCTTAAGACATGAATGGGCTGCAGTGGAGCTATTCTTATCTCCGTCACCACATGCGGATAAAACTTAGTTTTTTTTACCATTAATTAAAGCTACTGTCAGGATGGGTGAAGCGCAAGTGCTTTTCATATTCCCCTTTGTCTGTAATGAAAGTTATTTGGGAAAGGGAGTTTTGTGAGCAATTAAGCTCGTCCTGTGGGGGCAGTTGTGTTAGCTATGATCAGTTGGGAGTAGAATAGCCTTTGGGCTTTTGTATTTGTAGTAATTTATTTCGTTGTAATTGACAGCTTGTACGATCATCGGGTTTGAATATGAACTTGACTTGACGAAGAATTTTTCTGCGAGATCGCGAAGAAGGGAGGAGATGTATGGAAGGCCGGTTTCTCGATGAATCTGTGAATTTCTGATAAACCATGGGGCATCTAAGGGATCATCCTTAGGCACTTATTTCGGATTCTTTGTAAATGTTTGATCGTGACGTGTGATTCCATACTGGTGAGGCGTAGGTTATAACTGGACGTATGACCATCCGATAAAGTAGTAATTAATTTTGTAAGTTCAGTTTGCTCTTGTGGTTGATCATTGGGTAGAGCTGAGCCATTACTTTTGAAGTCTTGGAGCCAATGAGATTGATTAAAAAGGAGTTTCTTATCCAGTAGTACCCCAAAATATTTGTTCTCTGATTGCCATGGGATCTTCTGCCCAGAGAGCAAGATGTTTTCTTTAATGCAGACCTTTCTTCTAGAGAACAGCATGGCTGAGCTTTTGAGGGGTTCACTTGAATCCTCCAGTTGGTGATTGTCATTGATACTTCCTTGGAGTCTACTGATTGCTAGGCGAAGGCTGAGAGACCTTGCTAGAATAGCGTGTTTGGCATAAAGGGCCGCAATGGTTATTCTTGAATTTAGATGGATGTCTGATAGGTAAGTTGTGAAAAGTATTGGGGTCAGACGAGAACTTTGAGGTACTCCAGCTAGAATTTTGCGCCTTGATGAAACAATTTCGTTAAGCTTTATCTGAATGTATCTTTCGCTAAGGTATGAGTTAATAAGTTTCACTAGCTTAATTGGGATGTTGTTTTCAATTAGTTTGAAGATAAGGCCTTGATGCCAGTGTGAAGATACCAGTGTGAAGGTGCCAGTTAAAACCATGGGTGATATGTTTCGTTAGTCGGTGAATTTGTTGCACCGTGTTGTGAGCTTTGCGAAACCCAAATTGCTCATTTGGAATTATTTTCTGTTTGTCCACTGCTGATTGTAGTCTTGATAGGATGACCTTTTCTGTTACTTTGCCGAGGCAGGAAAGAAGACTAATGGGCCTGTAGCTTTGGGGGAGTTGTGGGTTATTACCAGGCTTTTTCAGAGGGATGATATCAGCGGTTTTCCAATCTGTGGGAAAGTACTGGAATTTTAATGTCATTGGTTATATTGACTAGATGAATTAATGGCCTTCCTTGGGAGTAATTTTATTATTCTATTGGTGATGCCGTCGGGGCCAGGACTGACGAAAAATCAACCCAGAAGATATGGAAATTTCTAAAATCTCTTCGTGTACCAAAAGACAACCCCGTCCCCCTATGAAGAACAATCTTGGATTTGCACACTCAGATGAAGAAAAAATAATAGAAGCCGTAATGGACAATGTGGAAAATCAATGCAGCCCATCTTATGAAAACTTAAATATTAATCTCATTTATAAAGTTCATCGTCAAATCAGAAAGGTCAGCCTAAGGACGATTCAGAAATCATCATAACCCCACATCTCCAACAGAAATAATCAATATTATATATTTATTCCCAATTGAAGAATGAAGGCTCCTGACCCCGACGGCAAACTAAGTTTTAATCTGATGATCGTTATAAATAATTTAAGATAAATATTAGATTTTGGTGTATATGAAAAAGATAAGGTATGTTAAAATATATTAAGGTAAAATAACAATAACAACACGAATAATAATAATAATAATAATCAAATTTTAAAATTATTAAGAGTATTTAATTATCACGAGAGATCCTACCGCATGCACGGAATGTACAACTAGCGACTTGACAAATCCAAAATCCTTGGCACTTGAAGAATGTACACACCAAGATCCATCACTTCTATTTTTTTATTTTTTAAAAATGATGTGTTCCAAATAAGTCAATAGGAGTTCTATAAAGTGATTAGTGGTACTGTATAGTGGTCGGATAAAATTTTCTTTGTCTGACAACCATTTAAAGAAAGGAAAAAGTCAATAAATAATCAGAATAGAAAGAACAGGGAAAAAAAAACAATATTAATTTATGAAAAATATAATTTATTATATTAATTTTTATTACTAGAATGACCCTTTATAGGACGCATATTCTGTGCTTTCTTAAAGTTAAAAATTGAGTTTGTTTCGATTTTTTTATTTTATTTAAAAAAAACTATTTTGTGCAGTCTGTAGTTCCTCGCCAGCCAGGTGGCAAAATCTAATCTCCAGGTGCGAGTAAGCAGCGTATTTGTCGAGCCCTAGAGATGGATATTTGATATATTTCGTACTGGATATTAATTCATGAATATTGAGGATCATTATTTAATAACTAACTTCGCAGAACAACTTTCGTCATCGCCAGAAAAAAAAAAAAAAAAAAAAAAAAAAGGTCTTTTTATCGGAAGGAAGCATAGAATGAGAGAGGCGACTGGAAACATGTACCCACCATTAGCCCAGGCTAAACAGGGACCCAAAATAGAAGTCTCTGTTATCCAAACAGTGCCCGAAGCCATCCTCAGGTTATTTCAGTCTTTTTCAGCTGATATGAACACCCTCTCCCCCCACGTTCGGATAAAGGAAGAACTACGGGGGGGGGGGGGAGCTAGAGTCTCGCGCTGCGTTTTGTGAATCTAGTTGAAAACAGCTGATATTGATTCAAAAGAAGCTTTTCCAAGAGACTCTTTAGCGAAGTGGTTATTGGAAGTGAAAGGACTTCCTGCATTTCCATTACCTTCTCTTCTTCCCTCCACATCCACCCCCCCCCTCCCTGATAAAACAACATTGTCCCTTATCAATGCTCCGAAGCTTTAAAGCGAAAAATTTTTAAAAATTAAAAAAAAGTGCATTTTTTTAAATATATAGAATCAACATAGCAAATAATGACATAGAATGATAAGTCTTTCTAATTTTAATTATTTGAAAATTAACGAGAATAACTTATTTTGCTAT
This sequence comes from Typopeltis vanoorti, assembly GCF_054136105.1. Classification (NCBI taxonomy): domain Eukaryota; kingdom Metazoa; phylum Arthropoda; class Arachnida; order Uropygi; family Thelyphonidae; genus Typopeltis; species Typopeltis vanoorti. The sequence goes on along the minus strand of NC_143563.1, from coordinate 61,930,099 downwards.
GCCAAGTTCTCTCGCTGCGCAGTCGGTAATATTTTGGACTACTAAAATGACAGAATGTACTACGCATGCGCGTACTCATGGTCAACTTTCTGTAAGTGAACTTGTTTGCAATAGCAAGTTTCGCTACAAACGATTATGCTTATCAAACCAACATCTCCCGAGGCTGTCAGAAAAGTTTTACACTTCGTCCGTAACTAAGGGGGGAGGGCGGCTGAAGGGGTCCCTATTTATCCATAAAAAGTTCCAGAATACGAATAGCCATAGAGTAGTATATATTATAGATCTGTTTGTTACATAACTAAACTCTTTCGCTACTTGAGAAACCGATCCAAGTTATCGAGATGTTTATACAATCACTTGTGAAGTTCCCGTAAAATTCTTTTCTATTGAAGTAGTTACAGGCTATCGAAGAATGCTTTTCCAAACAGCATCTGCGTAGAAGTTATATATATATATATATATATAGACAAACAAGTCAAGTTTGCGCCTGCACGTATTGGAAGTCTAGCTGACCCTCAAAGTAGTGCAAGGCAAGGCAACTCATGGTAAAAGTAGAATAAGCTCTGATCACTATTCTTAATATTTACCCTTAATGCACAGCCCATCTCCTTGAGGAGATGTATGTTGCTATGCATTAAAGGCAAGGGGCCACTAATACCAAGCAATTTTATAAACTAGGTTTTAATCCACACACACTCACACACGTCCAGTAGTAGAAAAATAATTTGCACAAAATAAAAACTATAAACAAACTCCTGCAAACTATTCGACAAAAGCACATTTGCTTTACCGCTAAATGTCGGACCACATTAATGCAAAAAAAAAAGTTATTCTTATTACCAACCAGGTGTTATGGGCAGGTGAAGTTTTTAACAATTTTTTTTTTCACGTACGTTTAACTTATTCAATGTTCACAACTCGTAGACCAACGATAGTTCACAGAGGAAGCCCACATTAACACATCGATTTTTTTACGATCGTTAGAGCTCCTTCAAGTAATTAAGAATAAATTGGAGCGATCTCACGTTGACTTTTTTTTTCACTGCTTTAACTTTCAAAGAGTTCATGTTTAACTGTTATGTTTTAATTTTAAGGATGAATAATATTTTAAAGACGACAATAATGCTCCAAACAGAACGTAACTTTTTTTTTTTTTTTTGGCTAGATGGGTGAAGCAAGAATACTTTTCATATTTCCCGTTAACTGATATATATATATATATATATATATATATATATATATATATATATATATATATATATATATATATATATATATATATATATATATATATATATATATATATATATATATTTTGGATGGAGTGATATATATATATATATTTTGTGAGTTCAATATATCTCATCATCGGCCTATGAAGTAAGACCGGTGCTGAGATTCAGCGGATAGTAGGAGAGGAAGAGAAAAGATAGAGATGTGTAGTGGTAGAGTAGAAAAAGAGGCCTCAGTTAATCCCCCACAGGGGTGCTTCTAAAACGGTCGTTGATTTTTCTCTTTAAAAAAAGGAAAAATCCTGAAAAGGAAACATGTAACAAACTGGAAAAAACTTAAGAATGGAACAAAGCAAAAAAAAAAAAAGAGAACGGTAGTGGCAATGTCATCGATATAAAGTTCCTTCCATTGAAGGCCTATACGTCCTTCCCCAAGCAGGAAGTCTGGTTCATCTCCGTGGTAAGCTCTGATCATGGCAAAGACAGAACGTAACTTTCTTTATAGAGACTGGCTTAAAGGAGCGAATCAAGAATGCTTTTCAACTTCCCCGTTATCTGTAGAGATAAGGTGTTAATTAGTTATTAAATTAAAGCTCTGATCATGGCAGGAGGGTAACAGCAATAGCCGAGCCTCAGTTAGAACTTCATTGGCTACAGCATTGCCATCCATTACCCTCCAAGGGTAATAATCACCCCATTTCAAGCTCGATAAACCCAAAACTTAACTTTCCTTATAAGGACTGGCTTAAAGGAACGAAGCAAGAATGCTTTTCATCTTCCCCGTTATCTGTAGAAGACAGTGTAGGAATAAGATGTTATTAAGCAATTAAAGCTCTGATCATGGCAAGAGAGTAACAGCAATAGCCGAGCCTCAGTTAAAACTTCATTAGCTACAGCATTGCTATCCATTACCCTCCAAGGGTATTGGAATGAATAAATCATTCAACAACCTCCATCAACTTAACTTTAGTCCTTATAAGGACTGACTTAAAGGGGCGAAGCAAGAATGCTTTTCATCTTCCACGTTATCTGTAGAGGACAGTGTGTAGATAAGGTGTTATTGAGCAATTAAAGCTCTGATCACGGCAGGAGGGTAACAGCAATAGCCGAGCCTCAGTTAGAACTTCATTGGCTATAGCATTGCCATTCATTACCCTCCAAGGGGTAAAAATACTCATTCCACATTTCAACCTAACTTAACTTTACGATTAAACGTTCTTATATATATTTTAAATGGTCAATAAATATAAAGGTGTATTTTATAATTTAATTAAAAAAAAAATTAAACTAAAGTTACAAATAAATACACTATATTAACTATATTATTATATTTACTTTAATTTTTATTACATTACATGCATTATTTTGCACTAATTTTTCAACTTTTAATACATCCCAGCAACGTGTACTAAAATTAAGAATTCATGACTGTAATAAAATAAAAAAAATTGAGGTATTTTAGGGATTCTGTAATCAGGAAGAAATTCTCATATGAGATCAATAACCTTTATCAGGGTTTTTCAACTGAGGGTTGTTTTCGTCTCGAAAATTGTTTTTTAAATTTTTCCAAATAGACAAACCATCTAGAATCACACACACAGTTTACAAAAACATGCAGACTATGAAGACTGGATTAATCTTCATTGAAATTGATTAGATATCCAATGTCGTATTATATTGGTGGGATTAGGCTAGAAGAAACTGACGAGGTTATGGATCCTGGAGTGTTAATAGATAGGAAGTTGAAGATTAGGGGCCATGTGGCAAAGATTGCAAATACACCTCAGAGGATAATTACAATGCTGAAACGAACGTTCACATGTAAAGATAGGGATGTCATTTTGCCTCTTTACAAGGCCTTGATAAGACCTCACTTGGACTATTGCGCGCAGGTCTGGTCTCCTGGTTTCTGTTGTGAAGAGATTTCTGTTGTGAAGAGAAAGGAGGGTGTAAAAATGATATCATGATTGTGGAATACTAATTATGAAGACAGATTAAGAATTTGTAGAGTGGAGACACTAGCAAACAGGAGAAAGAGGGGTGATTTGATTGAGACTTACAAACTTCTGAAAGGGTCATACAGGATTTCAATTGATGGAATTTTTCAATTTATGGAGGGTGGGGAAAGGACGAGAGGGCATCCTTGGAAGCTGAGAATGAAGGCCGCCAAGAAGGGTGTGAGGGTTAGATTTTTCTCAGAGGGGTGCGTGATTGGAATGGATTGCCATTGGACGTTGTGAGTGCAAGCAATGCGAATGAATTCAAGAATAAGTATGATAGCTGGTGTGTGTAGTATGTGGCCTTCCTCTATAAGTCTCGGACCCCTGGAGGTCTCTTTTAACAATAATAATAATCACTCTATCATGAACATTTTAATTAGGTTTCAATGATGTTAAGTTAGTTGGTCGTGATAAGCCATTGAACTTAACACACAGTGAAGATCTAAATCTCATTATTTGATCAGTTCAGAGACAAAACCTTTAAAATAGACAGATAGTCACACACAATTCAGGCTGATGGTACTGTCTGTACAAATATTAATATTGAGATTCAAACTAAATTCGAATAATTCAAGCAATAAATCCATTAATGTATCGACTTCTCCAGTCAAAGTAGGACATTCGTAAAAGTTTCTCTTCAAAGCGATGTTTTATTGGATACAAGGTATAGGCAGACATCATTACGTGTATATATGTGTGTAGTCAATAGTTCAAAAGGATTTTTTATTTTTATTCGATTTTATTTAACGAAAAACTTTTTTTGAACTTTAATACGTTATAATCCGGCTATTACACGAACTGTTAAGCCAGAAAAAGGCAAACAATCTCTAAATTTATTAATAGAACCAGTCAGAAAAGTTCGGCCATTTTTACGCAACTTTTTTTTGGGGACAAAGATTGCACGTGTGTGTTCTCTTTCTCTTTTTAAAAACTTTTTGGAAAGGGAGAGAACACATGTGTAATGAAAAAAAAACAGAAATAAATAAATAAAAATAATATGCCAATTACACATTCTTTGACACTGACATTTAATGTGAACAAATCTCAGAAAACGAATCGGTTACAAAGATCTTAGTTGAAGAAAGAAAAAAAAAAAAATCAGATAAGAGCCGAACAGACTCGGAAAACGCGTACTACCCAAGAGACTGAATTCTTTCTGGTATTTATGTTAACTTTCATGCATTCTTCGTCTGCATTTAATGCCAAATGTAAACAAAATTAAACAGAAAAGAAAAGAAAAAAAAACAATTGAAAAGTCACAAATGAATAAAAATATGTTATACTTGTGTGTGTGTGGCGCCCACTGTTGGCTTTCAATTTTACCAAAATGTTATTCGGCTGTTTACATTCCAATTCGCACTCCCTCCAGTATTTTCAAATTGGAATTTTAATGTAGATAGAGCGCCACTAGAAAATAGCGGCGAATCCTTAAAGCACTCAATGAAAATATTATTGTTAGGTAACAGGCTCATTTATAGTACCTTATTTAATTAAGAACTTCTGCTATTTAACAAATCGATATCACTTAAAGGATTAAGTTTAATATTAAAATATCTTCTTGGACTTACACTATTAATTTCTTTGGTCTTTTAAGTTCTGATTTCTGAGAGATATTAAGCCTGATCATTATTTCTTGTCAGACAAAGAGAGATTAAAGTCCGCTCCGAAATGGATAGTATTAAATTTTATCATTCTTGTGGAATCGAGGCACAAAGTCATAAAACTGAGGTCATCTCAATTTTGAAATACATTAAGAAGTTAATCAAAGATGTAAGATGATGATAGACATAAGAAAAATGGAAAAATGAAAAAAATGTGTGAAAAATGAGGAACGTAATGAAAGGGTTCTTTTTAATGCTAGAAATTTTGACGTGAATTATTCAACAAATCACCGACTTGATTTTACTGATCGAAAATTTAATTTTAATAATTGAAATAAGCAGAATTTGATTTTAATATTGAGATATACGGCATACACACACACACACACACACACACACACACACACACACACACACACACACACATATATATATATATATTCATTTTTATATAAACTGACTAAAAATCCGAGAATTATAACAAATTGAGATTTATTTGAAACGCAACATGTTTCGTTAGGATCGACTTCATCAGGCGTTAAGAACATAGAAAGTTACAGTTATATTATAGCTTTGTAATTGTATAGCTTTAGTGTCTCAATGTTTTCAGTGTCTTTTAATAATATATATATATATATATATATATATATATATATATATATATATATATATATATATATATATAATCCATGTATAATCTAATACTAACAATGACATCATGTACCAGAGAAGAAATATTCGGAAATACTATCACTGCCTCCTGTCTAGATCATATAAACGTCCGAGCACCCCAAACAGTTACACTGCATCAGTCATAAAGTGCAAAGTAGCAGACCATTACTTCATATATATATATATATGCATAACATCCAATAATATTACTATAATATATATATACTGTATATATATATATATATATATATATATATATATATATATATATATATATATATATATATATATATCCAATAATATTGCTATAATAATATAGTATTACTATAATAATATAATAATTATAATTATTATATTATTATAGTAATACTATACTATAGTAATACTATATATATATATATATATATATATATATCATTTACTGTTCTTATAAACGCTAGCTGTAAGTATGTCGCTTTACTTAACTCATCGTCACGCCCTTGAAGTTCCTTGAAAATCGAAACAGCAGAGCAAACATTGTATTCACTACTGAACGCCACACACACACACACACATACATACATATATATATATATATATATATATATATATATATATAATATTCATCAAAGCTTGATTTGCTTCCTCAGTCTTAAGAAAAGGCTGGTTATATTCCACTAATTCGAGCCCTACCCAAGGGCCTATGAGTTGTGGAAATACTTTCTGAAAATGAAAGCTGTGCCGAACAAAGTGGCCTTTTGCAGCTGCCCAATTTTTAATCCGTCTAACTCGAGTGCTTCTAGATGTTTTTTCAAGGTTTTTTCAAGGTTTTTGGCGCCTAAAGCACCTATGATTATGGGAACAACTTTCGTTTTCTTTTGCCAGATTCGTGCAACTTCGATTTGCAAATCGCGATATTTTGTAATTTTTTCAGTTTCTTTGTTGTCAATCCGACTATCTCCTGGTACTGATATTTCGATAAACGTAACACACTTGTTTTCACTTTATTTCAACCACTGTGATATCGGGTGTATTACATTCCAAGCTTTTGTCAGTCTGGATTTTGAAATCCCAGAGTATTTTAGCTTTTTCATTCTCAACCATATATATATATATATATTATAAGGCTATTATAAGCCGAAATTAGTTGTATTAATCTTATTAAATCTTTATAAGTAATCTCGGTTTTTAAGTCATTAAATCTATTTTTTTAAATATATATATATAATTTTAAAGTTTGTATTTTAAATTCGACCATTTTGTTCTTTGGATATTTTTCAGAAATTTTTAATATTTTTTGAATTTTCCAGAATTTTCTGTTTTACGTTAGAATATTTTAACGAATATCTAGCGGTACGCTCAATAGATTTTGAGTCAAAATTTAAACACATATCTCTTATCTTATCTTATCATAATTATGACCTTTACCTCAATTCCCGGTTTATTCCATTACAATGTCACCACGAATTTTTTTCAGCTCCCCCCTTCCCCCATTGATTGCATACTTTACTTCAGTATATGATGGATGAATTTCGTGTCTTTTCTTTTATCTCATTGCGACTTTCCATACCTACATTATGGTATTTAATACGCGGAGAATAAAAACAGATTTAAAAAAACAAAAACAAAACACATTTGGTGTTTCTGAATAGTCATACAAAAATAACATTATTAGTGCCTATAATTTAGAAAAAGACATTAACTAATGCTTCTGAAGTTATAAAACATTGCACAAACATCGAAATAAATAATTCACCACGGGCGTTTTCAAGAAATATTATGAACAAAACCACGTAATATGAGACATTCCCTAGCAAATTGCGTGTTAGTTATGTGCTGAAGTAGGTGGCGATTCATTTAATCTCGAGACTAAAAACTTGTTACCATGGTAACTTTTATGTGCATTTCTTTGCGTGACATTTCTACCAGTCTAATGTATGTGCACAAATATCACATTCGGTATTTCTGCTTCGTTCAAAATAGCCCAACGTGGACCTTTTATTACTTATTTATTATTACGAATAATAACTTGAACTATTTAAACCGAAATAAAATAACTGTACACCAGTAAATGCTTCGGAAAAGTTCCAAGTATCTTTAAACTTGTATCTTATGTAGCGCCATCTTTGTTTAAATTTATTAACTAAAAAAAAATAAGACAAAACAGTAAATCGGATATTTGTTTCTACGGGAAGTCCGTTCTACAACGCATTTTAAGCAAGATTAATTGTTTGATTGCATCTGATATAGCGTAGTTTGTACTGTCAGCTCTTTGTTGGCTTGATGCCAATAAAAGGATTGAAGGCAGTGGAATTCTGTATTAGCAATTGGATCATTGTTTACAAAGGCAATTGGATCATTGTTCATCAATCACTTTTATAGTCTATGGGTGATCTACAAAAGGGGACATTTGAAACTTTATATGTTTGTTCAAACAAGCACTGTCCGTTTCGGCCACGGAAAATCAAGAACTGAAGAAGAGCTAACAAAAGATTTGTTCAGACTCATCTGAGGTACAATTAGACAATTTTAGACAAGGTTAGAGAGAAAATGAGTGACGTTTATTGCGTTTAATTCGTTAATAGTAGTAAAAGATCGCAACTTGTCACCTTCTCTAGTGGGGCATTGAAAATGAGACGTGGATTGCTTTGTAGGATGAGGGAAGGTTACATTTCTTAAACTCCTTCATAAAAGTGTCTAAAATTTCGCTTTAAAAGTCAACTCACTGTTCACCTGAAATATAATTTGCTCATTAATACAATGCTCATGCCATTTATCACTTCCTGTTAACCAGGAAGTGATGTCATTTGGCGTGGAAAATTATTAGGTGTAAATCTGCTCGTAGCTTTAAGTGGAAGAGAATTACAGTCACTTATGACAGATTACCTCTCTGCGTTGGAGGTAGTGCGTAAGATGATATTGGCAGCGTCTAAATCTGTTTGGTGCTCACTTGAAGTCAGATCAAAACATATTATTATAATTGTTGTTTAAATACTCTTCTTTTGCTCAATAGAGTACAAAATAAGGTTTTAAAGCAAAAAAAAAAAAAAAAAAAAAAAATTTTTTTTTTTTTTTTTGATTAATGCTAAACAAATAAAAGTCCGAAAGTTATTCAGGTTCAGTAGAGCAAAATGTATTCACAGCTTATGATTGTCAGAGTTGGAGACTGAATTATCAGTGGTGATTTGGGACAAAACAGTGACGTCAGAAAGTCAATTGTTAATTGGAGTAACAACTGACTTCAATTAACATTTCATTTACTTAAAATAAAAAAGTGTAGTAGTCGGATAATAACACCTACTGAACAGTATATTAAACTAATTGAATACAAATTAATAAGCATTGATATTTCTGGAGAGAGATAACAACCCTTCATGCCATTCTTTGCCTAGTAGATAAAAATACTGCAATCAATAGCTATCTCGACTAATAGATGCACTTTTAAGCACATCACGTGATCATAATCAGGACTAATTTCCAAGAAAGGTAGTAAATTACTACATTCGTGAGTAATTAGTATTATCAGGAACGCATTTAAATCAAAAGATTGCGACTTCACATTTTCTTAAATAGAAAATCCAATTATATGACCCTTATTTGAACCCCATTTTGCTATTGTAAGGTAATTTGCTTATTTACATGCACGTATTCTAGGATACTTTTGATATAAGGATACCATAAAGCTATCCTTATATTGTTTAAGAGTTCTGGTGATTTTCAAATTATATGACCTCAATTGCCTTCAGCCTTAAACTGACACAATCACACAATAAGTAATGATTAAAATACGTTTTCTAATTCTAAAACTATGCCTATTAATTTTTAATTCTTTACTTTATTATCTCATTAAGTTTCATTCATTTTGCTGTCTCTGTCCCTCTTCAAGTTTTGATAAACATTCTGACCTTCCCCCCCCCCAAACCCCCATTATTTGTCTTTGTAGCCGAATGTTATGCAATACAATTAGCCAAACAGTGAGGGAGTCTTCCCTGATGACATCAATGTCCAACATTCAACTTGGTCTCCCTTCTCCAATTGCACTGATTAAGGGAGATGAGACGCCAAGGTATTTGTTGTTAGTAATGACCCAACAAACTGTTCATGTACACACCATGTTAGATCTTCAGTCTCTCAACACTTTCAAACAACTGCTCGGATCGAATAAGAGAAACCATTCTAACTGAAATAATTAAGGCCTTCATCTCCTGTTCCATTTCAAATCCTCGCCCCTCATTCAGCAAGTCTTCGTTCAACTGCAAGTTTACCAAGAAAATAAATCAGCATATCAGAATGGCTTAAGACTAAACTTCAACTTTGTATTAAGTCTACACTGCAGCGAGAAATAAGCTAACAAAAAAAAAAAAAAAAAAATGTTGACCCGACTTGGAAAGGACCAAATGCAGAACACTCGGCTCCTCCACAAAAGGTAGTTCTAGCGTTCTGATCCCTCGCCAAGGACCACTGAGAACAACTTTTGCGCTTCCATGCTTTCACCTCTTACACATGCAGATGCTATCATTGTAAGATTGACTGAAGGTAACGGTTGAATGCTGGCACCATTCTCCTCAAACTCCTGTAGATATAACCACAAATTACTTCCCACGGTACTGAGACTAGCTCACTTAATGTCTCCTGCAATATTTCGGGGGGAGGGGGATATCAGAGAAATCCTTAACAACCTGGGTAACAGCAGTCTTCTTGTCCTCACTGCATCCAAATTGTACTCCAGAATTTTTTTTCTGTTATCAGCTTTTCCTACTAATGCTGTAGTATTCCAAATTCTGTACTTTTGCTCAAAACTCTGAGAGAATTCTTATTCTTGATAATCCTTATTTTGTATGAATAGTTTATATGCTTTATTATATATATGTTTTAATTTTAATTTAATTTAATGTTCTTAAAAGAACTGGGAGATGGACTGAGTCCTTGACTCTTTATCCAGTCATCTGAAAAGAAAATCTGTGTGGATGGGGTGTTATTGAGCTAAAAGCTCTAGTCAGGGCTGGGTAACGGCAATAGCCGAGCCTCAGTTAAAACTTCATTGGCTACAGCATTGCCATTTGTTACCTTCCTCACCCCCCCCCGCCTAATAATAATGTTGTTTTAAAGAGTACTTATTTTAATGTTCATAATGGAATCTACGAAGAGGTGAGGTGTACGAAAGAATAATAAGAATAAAACTATTTTATTCATTATACTTAGATAAAATATGCTAAAATAAAAAATAAAATAATACATATCATACTAATATATTCAAATTCTCTAATTATTGACATTCTATCTCTTCGCACAAGTAATATAAAAATCACAGCCGAGTACTAGCACAATTCCGGAAGTGACATACTGTACATTTTAAGTTAACAGTTCTCCATTGAATCTTTCAGCTAAGAATATATGTTAATATATGTATTTTTTATTTTTTACTCTGTTCCCGAGTTTCATGCATGGTACTTGTAGCAATTTGCATTCACTCCAAGCTAAATTATCGTATTTACAAACAAACTACTTACAAAACAGTCAACCGGAAAACATCAATAATAGCACTTACACAAGCAAATGATACGACAGCGCCTTCCACCCACGAGGACGTTCCAGATAGTTATGGAGTAGAAGTTGCGTTTTCCGGTACCTCGGATCCCTATGGTGATGTCGATAGCTAAGAGGTTTTCCAAGAAGACTAAGTCGGGGTTGTGTTAATCGCCCTCGGTCGTCTTCGCTTCGACTGCTGTCTCCGCTGTTATGGGCACTCCTTCGACTACGTTTGCTTGCCGTCCAGTCCACGCTACCCAGTTCGAAATCACTCGCGTCGTTCTCTTCGTATCGCAACGGCCGAAAAATTCTACAACGCGACAGTGGAGAGGGTTCGTCTCCGTAATCGGTTGGCCCATCCCTCAAGGCTTTTCTCAGATCGGGGCTGTCAGTGTGTCGATCCCGATTCAACACCGATCGAATCCAGCGACTCACTAAGGCCATAATTGTTTAGCACCAGCGGCAGGTTATAAGCTCGTAATCACGGACGGATAGTTTCGGGGGTGAACACAGGGGGGGGAGGGAAGAGGTGAAGGACAAAATCAAGACTGGAAACAGTCATGGAGTAGGAACGGCTGCGAACAAATGACGAAGTAGAAGCGGATGACCAGGAGGGGCGACCTGATGTCAAAGGTCAATTCCCAATTCAAGGGAATGGTGTCAGTAGACGTCCCGAGGTCACCTCTACGCAAGCAGTGCCGTCAAAACACCGCAGCTCTACAAGTGACACGAATTCATCGCAAACCGGGTCACCAGGTTCACTCATTCCGTCGTCCGCTCCGTATTCCGGCAGCCGGTAGTCACCGCACATGCTCCCACAGTAGCGTCTGAGTTCCACTACCATATTGCGTTCGAACGGCGGACGCTCCGATACCTTGCGCCCTCGTTTTCTGTCAGCCCGCTTCACCTGACCAATGAGAAAACACCACTTTGGGCGAAAACTGTTGGGCGCGCACCAGCGTTGAGAAATAGTGGCAGCGGTAACAGTGGGTGCTGTCGTAATTTCGCACATGAAGGGCTCGTCTTCCTTGCCTCAGTTGTGTTCTTATTGCGTCTTCTCCGGTAGCCAAGATCAAGGTGATGAATTACGAGTGTCGATGAAAGAAAGAAAATAGATTTTCCAGGCTAAATATATTAAGATTAATAACTCAACATGTTCTAGTTGGATGCCGCTCTTACTGTTGCATTTCTACAGAGAAAATAAGGCAACAGGAACATGATCAACAGTCATTAATGCCTGGTTTAGATGCTCTCAAAATAAAATAAAAAAAAAAGGACAGTGCAATAAGAATTCCCAACTTTATTGTAAAGAAAAAATCAACACTTTTTTATCAGAATTCTATTGGATGACGTCATAAAATACTAGTATGTTATTGGCTTCTGGTATTGATGTTAATTTCATGGCATCAATTCTGTGATCTGTTTTGCATTTGGTGACGTAGAGGAAGGAAAATTATGGTTATCTTCATAAAGCAGTTTTCAAAATTTAAAATCAATTTTTCGTTTTTAATAAAAGATTAATTTATAAAATTAACTTGTAAATCATGATTTTTATTATATTTAATAAAATAATAAACATATTTTTATTATTCTAGCTATATTAATCACTTTATTTTTTTTAAATTACCATTTTAAAGTTCAGATATATTATTATAAATATCTTTTCGGTGGCATTCGATAGGTGTTGGTCATGGAGAACCACCATATCCTTGGAGGATAATGGATGGCAATGCTGTAGCCAATGAAGTTCTAACTGAGGCTCGGCTATTGCTGTTACCCTCCTGCCATGACCAGAGCTTTAATAGCTCAATAACACCTTATCCCTACACTGTCCTCTACAGATAACGGGGAAGATAAAAAGCATTCTTGCTTCGCCCCTTTAAGCCAGTCCTTATAAGGACTATAAGGACGATAGGTGTTGGGAGGGGAATGAACACCTGATTCCCGGAAAAGTCCTTTTTAGGACTCCCAGGGTAACAATTAGCAATGCTGAACCGAGGAAGTAAACTGAGGTTCGGCTGTTGCTGTTATCCTGGGTGTGAGTTTTTGAGTTCGCTCCCTTAGGGTTTTTGCCTTAAGGGAGCACCTTGAGTCTCCGGGGAAGGTGTTCTCCGGCAGGGCCCGCTGAGGGGTTCTTGTCGGTGAATTATTTTCCTCGGAATTTGAGCGGTTCTGCTCAGGAGTCGGGAAGCCCGTTGGGGTGCTTGAACGGGGCGGCCGACACTGAGTGGAACCAACGCTGAGCGGTTCTGCTTAAACGGGGAGCCCGTCGGGGTGCTTGGACGGGGCGGCCGTCAATGAGTGGAACCAACGCTGAGACATGGACGGTCTTTCGCCCACTATGGAGTGGCCTAGAGATCGTCCGATTTTTTGAGATTTTACCCTTTACTTACTAATCAGGGTAACAAATAGCAATGCTGAACCGAGGAAGTAAACTGAGGTTCGGCTGTTGCTGTTATCCTGGGTGTGAGTTTTTGAGTTCGCTCCCTTAGGGTTTTTGCCTTAAGGGAGCACCTTGAGTCTCCGGGGAAGGTGTTCTCCGGCAGGGCCCGCTGAGGGGTTCTTGTCGGTGAATTATTTTCCTCGGAATTTGAGCGGTTCTGCTCAGGAGTCGGGGAGCCCGTTGGGGTGCTTGAACGGGGCGGCCGACACTGAGTGGAACCAACGCTGAGCGGTTCTGCTTAAACGGGGAGCCCGTCGGGGTGCTTGGACGGGGCGGCCGTCAATGAGTGGAACCAACGCTGAGACATGGACGGTCTTTCGCCCACTAAGAAGTGGCCTAGAGATCGTCCGATTTTTTGAGATTTTACCCTTTACTTACTAATCAGGGTGACAAATGGCAATGCTATAGCCAATGAAGTTTTAACTGAGGCTCGGCTATTGCCGTTACCCAGCCATGACTAGAGCTTTTTAGCTCAATAACACTCCATCCACACAGATTTACTTCATTCAGATGACGGGATAAAGAGTCAAGGACTCAGTCCATCGCCCAGTTCTTTTAAGAACTTTAAGAACTCGATAGGTGTTGAGATTCGTGACAGGAAAGAAAAATATTCTTTTATTTTATTTATATTTATATTTATATATTTATATTTATATTTATATAGGAATATGTAAAAAAGAAAACTGAAAAAAAAAAAATATATATATATATATATATATATATATATATATATATATATATATATATATATATATATATACAAATACAAAATATATATACAAATACAAATACAAATATATATATATATATATATATATATATATATATGTATGTGTGTGAAAAAAAAAAAACGAAGAAAAATATAAGTTTTAGCCTGATGGTAAAACTTAAAAAAAAAAAACGTTGCGTAGTACATTAGTTTCAAATCTCTCACATGGACAACTGGAATGCGTTAGTTTACAAGAACTGTAATGTATCGTAACGACATAAAAATTCCGCAACACGAAAAAGGAGATCGCACATTTCCATATTCCGCGTGCCATCCCATCCATCAAACTTTCCTCTAAGATTAGAACTCTAACCTTTTGTCGGAGTTCTGACCAAAGACTACCAAACGCATCAAGGTCAAGTTATAAGCACGTTTAACACGGATAAATACTCTACGGGTTAGACGAAGAATTTAAAGAGGAAATCTTATACTCAGGAACGTTTATGGTGGAGATTTTTCACTTTTTTTTTTCAATTTCTTAGAAATTGTTTAAATATCAAATTAACAGTTAACTCAAATAGCGTTTGCAGTTTTTATTTCATTCAGTTTTTTTTTAATGTTTATTTCAAAAATTGAAAATGGAGCCGAGTTTAATAAAATAATAAATAACATAAAATAAAAAAGATGACTTCTATAAATAAAATAACTAATAGGCTTAGGGTTTATTTATTCATATTTTTATTTTGTTTTAGTATTTATAAACTTTTTTTTACTCCTTCCGGATTGAGTAAATTTTAACCCAATGATTAAATGTCTTCACAAATCCCAGCTGTAAGTTGCGTGTGTGGGTGGGACGGAGGGAGCATCAACGACTATATAAAGCCCTGATTACTTGATTATTTATTCGGCCCAACTTTAGTCTTCTTTAATTTAGCATAACTGACCAGAAGGAAGACAGCAGGACCGTGGCACGTCTTCAAGTAGGCTACTCATTGTCGTTTGGAAAATATGTTTGACTCCTCTAAAGGATCTTGCTCTAAAAGAAGTTCCATAACACCCGATTATTTGTTTTAAAATTACAGAAGCAGATAAAGCTATGATGCACGTGTATTTATGTCTGCAAATTGCACGTATTCGTCTGTCCGGTTTGCCCGAAAAAGCCGATGAAAAAACTCGAATTTTAGAGAGGCAAAGATTCTTCCACCTTCATATGAGATCGGCTAATTCTAATTCGAATATATATATATATATATATATATATATTAGACTCATGTCATACCTTTCGACTCATGTCATTGACTTTGTTGGCTGCTCCTTGTTAACGATTCAACCTAGCCTGATGACCTTGCCGTAAAGCCTCACCCATATTCTTTTTTCGTTTCCCAGTCATCTGAAAATGCATCGAAAGTAACAAACCAACGTAGATGTAAACAATGTAAACAACTCCAGACAAAAGCCTGGTTGAGATCCGATCATACTACACATCACAGTAAGAACTGCTTCTAATGGACTTTGCATATGTCAATATTCACGTCTTTAGTGGCAAAGTTGAGCATCGGATTCTTCGGTTTGAGAGGAAAGGAAACTGGAGGTAGAGTATTTGTCCGAGACACAATTTCCAGGAGATTTTTAAGTTTAAATTCGATACTGGAGAATGGCATAACGAAGTGTATTTCCTGTACAAAGAGTTTGTTTTTAAACTCTTCGGTAGCCTCCGGGAATGCGGACGTTTCGTGGGTTTAACCTAAACTACATCGCACATTATCATAAGTCTTCCGAAACCGAACAAAAATCTGTTATAGGGAGATCCACTCTCTACGGTAATTTTGAACTGCAGAAGTCCGTAACGATACGACATAACCTTCTCCGTAACCTTAACTTTTATCAAAGCTGTTTTAGCACCTTCTGAATGGGTGATAAGCAACCCATTTTTATCGTATTAGACAACCAGCGGGTGGAGTCATCACAATAAAACGAAAATAAGATCGAATCTGTGCAATTTTGGTCTCTCCCTCCTGTGCGTCCTCTAAATAAAGATCCGGAACCCGACATCTTTAAATTTCAGGACAGATCAATAAAGAACTTCGATTCTTGTGAGAGATTTTTTTCAGATCGATTATGAGGTTCCACGAAAACCCGATTAGAGTTCTTTGAATACAAATAAAGTTCTTGTCAGATCGTTGGGAATTCTTTTGTGCTTCCATATGGTCAGGAATTTCGAAATCTTTTTGGATCAATTATTGAATTCTCGGATTCGTATCATTTGGCATTTCTTTTGAACCTTTCTGAGAATTATCGTGTGTGTGTGTGTGTGTATGTTATACATAGCATGCTATACACCCTGGATGATTATAGTATGGTGGGGGCACTAAAAGTTCTTAATTTGAATATTATTTATTTATTTACACAATCCGGAATCCCATTCTGAAGATCAGATGTGGAACTTGTCAACTCCCTTCAGGTTTTTAATAATTGCAGCGATGGTCTCACATCGGGAGATGAAAATCATTCAGGCCTAATCACAAACGTCCATCCCACGGGGGGTTAGGGAGGGATTCAAATCCACAGCCTATTGGTTAGAAAGCAGATACTCTAACCAGTATATTAACTCGCTAGATAATAGCGGGGGAGAAAATGCGGAAATTTTGGGTTTTTCTTAAATTTTTTCCCCACAAAATAGACAAATCTATTCGAAAATACATCAGTTAATACTTAATGCATTTCGGATAGGTTTTTCCATGGCTTTAACTAATAAACTATTGATATTAATTTTAAACAAATTAACCCAAGAAAAAATACGAGATGAAAAAATAGTATTTAGTCAATCCGAATTCAATTCACCGTGTGCCAGGAGTACTGATAGGTCTTGAAATAACTCAAGAGAAATTTCATTTATTTAATTATACTGAAGCTTACAAATCTGAAAAGTCCTTCAATATCCAGTCTCCGAGTCTTTTATTCTTCCATTGTTAAGCGTAGTCATGTAAAGGGATATTCTATTTTTTTCTTGTCGTTGCTGTGGAAGACGCAAAGGACACTTGGGTGTCATTGAGTGGACCAGTCTTTCGCAATTCTCTAAGGCGGAACACTTCTCTTGCGTCCGAATGTGACGGAGTGAATTAGGCCAACTGGAAGTTCCTTTTGTTCTGAGTGACGCACACTATCAGCGCTCAGACGCACTTAATCGCAACTAATGCATGGAAATATTTTGGAAGTAACAGAACCGAAACGCAATCTTCGGTAACTTACTTGAAACACGCGAAACCCTTTGTTCGAATGAAAATGGACTCTGAAACTTAACAGAAACCTGTGCGAGATATTAAAAGTGGTTTATAATTACATTAACTATATAATTTAATCTAATGCATTCTTTCATTTTTAAGTTTTACATTTTCTTACTTTTAATGTAATTTAAATTGACTTTTCATGGCTAGATGGGTGAAGCAAGAATGCTTTTCATATTTGCCGTTATCTGTAGAAATAAATGTATGGATAGGGTGTTATTGAGCTATAAGCTCTGGTCATGGCGGGGTAACGGCAATAACCGAGCATCAGTTAAAACTTCATTGGTTACCCTACATTATGTGCGGGTTTATCTCTCCAAAAACTCGTGAGATCCCCTAAAAATGAGCGACCCGAAGGATCATATAACTCAAAGATAGTTTTACTCAGCAACAGGCTTACACCGTCACCAGAACCCTCAGTGTTGGCTCTACCCAGTGGTAAGCTCACCCCCACGGAACAGAGCAGCTCATATCTAATCTGACAGGTGACAGCTATAGCCGAGCTTCAGTTAACTTCATGAGCCAGCATTGCCATTCAATGCCCCCCCCCCCCATCCCAAGGGTACAGCAACAGCCGAGCCTCAGTTAAAACTTCATTGGCTACAGCATTGCCATCTGTTACCCTCTGGAAAAAACCCATTCCGTTCCAAGTCTTCTTAAATTGATTTCTTATAGTCCTTACAAGGACTGGCTTAAAGGGGTGAAGCAAGAATGCTTTTCATCTTCCCCGTTATCTGTAGAGGACGGTGTAGGGATAAGGTGTTATTGAGCTATTAAAGCTCTGATCATGGCAGGAGGGTAACAGCAATAGCCGAGCCTCAGTAAGAACTTCACTGGCTACAGCATTGCCATCCATTACCCTCCAAGGTTATTAATCACCGCATCTCACGGTCCCTTAAATTGATTTAATAACGTCATAATTCTCTTATAAAAAAGTTATTATAAAATAAAAATCGTGTACAAAAAAGTGAGTTAAAGTTTGGAAATAAACGATACTACAATAAATTATATTATCTATAATATTGTTTTTAAGTTTTAAAACATGTTAAAGGCATTAGGCTTAGGTTTAGGCATAAAAAGTTTTACATAAAAAATGTAAACATTTCTATGCCTAAGGTTTTGAATAACTAGATTATGTTTTGTTTAAACCAAAGTGGTTTGGGCGTATCCGTCGCATTCTTTCTGTATCTAGATGGTCGATGATTTTCATCACCCGGTGAAACACCATAACCTTGCTAGAGACCTAAAGTGTAAAATGTCATGTCTGGCCTCCAGTGCAAGTGTTCCGGTTTCTTTCCACTTCTCTTTCTGCATGCAGTGTAATGAAACCTCAAAAGGTAATCAGACAATATGCTAGAGGCTCAAAACTTCATTTCAAATTTCTAAAACAGTGTAGGCCAGTGCCAGACAGTACACGGACACGAACCTGTTAGTGATTTCCATCAAGAACACCAGTGCATACTTTTGCCTGTGCTTAAGCATGAAATAAATGCAAAGCAACTATCGTCAAATGCAAATCTGACTTTGTTAGGGCTAGTAGCAAAGAAACTTGTATCTTGTCCAAATGGAAACCAGGCCTTCTGCTCCGTTGCAAAGGCCATAGGATGCAACTCTGCTATCTGCGCTTCCACCTCTTTCTCTTATAAAGCTGACCTCCTGGTATCACTCCTCTGCTCCAACTTCTGTTCGGATAACGGAGGCAAATAGTTCTCTGCCATACCAGAAACAGAGCTCCCTATGTCTCCTTTATTTTTATCGCCAAAAAAGACATTAGTAGAATATGAAATAACTTAGATACTAAGTCCTCAGGCCCTCGTGGTATCTCTCCAACTTACTCGAATGTCGTGCTTCCAAACTAACATCGGTCCTATGTCATCTCTACAATGTTTTATACTCAACCGGCACGTATCTTAATGCGTGGAAGCAAGCCCACACACACACACACACACGGCACTAATGTGCTATAACTGTTGTGGCTTTTCGTGTGGACCAGATATAAAAATATTTATCCAAACTATTTCGAAAGAAAAAGGGAGAGAGAGAGAGAGAGAGAGAGAGAGAGAGAGAGAGAGAGAGAGAGAGAGAGAGAGAGAAAGAGAGAGAGAAAGAGAGATGCCGTCAAACCAAGAGAGATCCTTCTCGCCTTATTCTTTTCCAAAAGAATACAGAAACTCATTAATAGTCCACTTCTCAACTACCTAGTGGTCCACTAGTTAAGAAACCAACTCATATGAATTTCGTCACTAGACAGCTAAACTTCTCTCTTAGCCTACATCACCCACCATTGGACACTTGCCATGAAAAATTTCGGAGAAACGTGCCGTCGTTCTGGACATTTCCAGGCCTTTTGTCATGCATGGAATCGATGCCTTCTAAGAAAATTGCATTCTTTGTTCTATCTGCCATCCTCTAATTGGGTGATCTGCTTTCTCCCTGGTTGTTCATTGTGTGTTATGGTGGTTGGCTTCTTCTCTTCGAGTTTTTCCAACAATACAATGCAGGAGTGCCTCAGGTTTTGTTTTATCACCTATCCTCCTTCTGCTGTACATACGCCTTAACTCAATCACCACCAGTCCAATTCACAGCTTTGATGAATTCCATCCATCCTACTCATTCACCAAATCATGTAGTGTTGTACATCATTTCTTATTTCTCGCAAAAAGGATCAAAATCACCTTCTCTAACGTCCAATAATACACACTCTCCTAGTATAAAAACATGACGTCAATACCTTCCTCGCTCATCTAAAATAACTAAGAGTTCTTTTCCGATCAAGCTACTAACATGATGCAAATCCCCAAACCGCCCATTTTTAGAATCCAGCTCACATGTTTGGGTTGCTGCACTAAAAACCTCTTGAAAAATTCTTGATGCTGAGACTCACTTCAGTGTCTGTCTTACAGACGCATCGTTTCGGGTTCTGTCTTTTCTACGAGTATCTCTATGGACGCTGTTCCACCATCGTTCGTTCACTTTTTGTTGGGCAGGTTAAAATGGGAGCAGCAGTCGTCCAAAATTCCTTTCAGCTTGGAACAGCCTTTCTTCAAGAAGCAAACAACAAAACCTTCGAGTCTTCAAGAAAAATATCAATAGATTTCTGCTTCCCTAAATCCCTCCCCCCAACAGCACTGATGTGCTATAGATTCTTATACTCTTCATGTACATGATCGATATATAGAAAATAAATATCTCGGACAATAGTCTGAATATATAATACCCTGGCAGCTGATCGCATATACACTGTACAAAGAGAAAGATAATAATTGAATTCATAAATTTGAATAAGAAAGTATTAAATACAACAGGAGCACGATTATTATTAGACCTTTTCCTGTTTAGGAAATGTCAAATGCTGCCGTATCACACTGGGCACTAGAACTATCTCCGCGTACATGTACACTAACAGCTGGACTTTTCCTCTCTTCAACGAAAATTCTCAATTACCGTGTGCATAAAAAAAAGTGACGTAAATCCACACGATAAGAGCTAATATTAAGTTGCAATCAATGTCCGTCACTGACTGAAAGATTTTTTTTTTTCATGTGTCATGTACGCGAGTTAAATAAAGAACTATTGATTGCAACTAGAAAACACGCCTTTGCGTGTTTTCTAGTTTTGAACCTAGATGGCAGCACCATAGATTGTCGAGTTTTACGTTTTAAAGGTCATGGTGAGATTGTAGGATGTCCTATTAAGACTACATGCGTGTCCAAGTGGTCTGATAACCGATGGCATGATGCTTCTTCGTACGAAGTTTATAGGAGTGTATAATCCTACGTAATACAGATTATTTACAAAACCGTGTCTTCATAGAGGAAAGGGTGTGCGTGTTTCGCATGGCCACAAATGGCATGTCAATGGATTAGAAGCTGCCATCGTTTGAGGAGGAAACAGAGGAATCGTGAGGAAGTCGTAATGCTGTACATTAAATGATTATCTGCTCTAACGTGATATTCACCTGGAGATTAGAAGGAGATCTGCTAAACAATGGGATCGCACGACTACCATACAAGAAAGCAAAAAAAAAAAAAAAAAAAAAATACCGGGAGGGTCAATACTTGTCAGAGATGACATAAGTAAAACAAAAGAAAGAGATAAAGAAAAGGAAACCTGTATCTGTACAATCCCATATTTTTTTTTACGTATTACACCAACGGCCAATTAAAAGCAAGCAACTTGCCTTGGTATAAACCTAATGCTGTGATAAGGCCACAGTCAGCTCTATACGTGAATGCGTGTGTCCTCTGGTCGGGAGTTATCGGTTTGCGCGGAAAGAAAACCTCAATTTCCCGGGAAGAAAAGCTTCCATTTTACGAGACCTGCTAACTCGATTTTAGTCCCAATGAATGCTATTTTTTTTTCACATCTTTCTAGCTTTTAGCGAGTGTCGACACTGCTCTAAAACTTAGTAATGAGGAATGTAAGAAGAAATTATAAGAATATGTAAGATAGGTGGTTCGCGTATCCTTTCTCTAACCAATAAGTTTCGGATACGAAACCTAAGGTGGGCGTGGATGATAGTTTGAAATTCATCTCTTAAAGAGATGAATTTTAAACTATCTCTTTAAGAGATGACCTTAAGAAAGAGATTTGAAATTCATCTCTTTAAGTGAGAGATGAATTTCATAGTTTGGTGTGAGATCACATCCTCACTTACTGGAGGCCTGAAGTGGTTTTTCAAAAGTTACTTTTTTTTTTTTTGGTTTCTAGAGCATGGTTTACGGATTGTTAAATAGAAATACAAAAATATAAAAAAATAATAAAGCATGGATATTTTTTTTTCCAAATAATGGAAAAAAATCCCTCACCCTTCCACGGTACTAATCTACTTTACATTCACGACTTTTTGTGGGTGAGAATTACATAAAAACGCAAGCACGCGCGCACACACACACAGAGTAGGAGAGAGCGACATAATAATATGACAACTGCTAAATATAAGTGGATAATCAAAATTCAAAAATAGAAGTAAAAAAAAAATGCAGAGAAAATAAAAACTACATACAGAAGCAGAAAGAACAAAACCAAAAGAATTACTTAAATGATTGATAACAAATTAAAAATAAACACAAGAGAGGCCGAAAGAATTTTTTTGAATGAATAAAAAATGAATAAAAGAATCGACTTATATCTAAGAAAATGTTGCATGTTTTAAAGTAGTTCCATTTGTTTTCAATTAAGAACGGTACTCAAATACAAAAATAAGAGAAATTTTAGGTGCTATTATTTATCTTTATTTTTATTTTTTGATGCTTTCAGAAATTGACGGAATCTGTGATGAACGCACGCATAGACGCACATGCAGTATCGTGAGGTTAAGTCGCTGGTCAACCAACACAATATTCTGAAAATACCTCGGATAGTTTTTCCATACTTCACAGTCATTTTATGACGTTATGTATTAGATAATTAATGATGTCATAGTTCGGTTTGGATTATATATTGGTCATTTTCTCGTCTTTTTTTTTTAAAATTAAAAACTGATCCTTCAGAGCACTTGGCTGCTCACCAAACTCTCATTGAAATCATAATAATCCCCACATAACACACTCAAAGCCTTCATTCAACCAATGTTTATCTCTAAAAAAGACGTCCCCCAGGTGTTGTGCAGCTGTTGATTTCACCATTTGCAACCCAGACACTTTCCTTTTACGTAATATGAGTCTATTTCTTACCTCAACACATACGGGGAATTTTCCCTAGGAATAAAGTTTCTAAAATTGTTACTCATTTTGCACAGCTAACTTTTCAAACTTGGAGTTTAAAAAAAAATATATTTTAATTGGATTTTGCAGAAATGAGTATGAGTGCAGGATTACCCAGAGTGTGACCTTTATAACGCAACGTAAAGAAAAGAGAGAGAAAAAAAAAACACATTTAATCTTCTGAATGTTGAGATTTGTTCGAATGTAAACAGGAGTTTGAAAACGAAAAAAAGCGGGTGGAAGGTAACTGCAAATAGTTCCAAGTTAATCCTCCGATTATGCTCGGCCTCTATACGGGCTAGAAACTAGCACAGCTTCCAGTACAAATAAGCACAAATAGCGGGGAAAAGGTTTTTTTTTTTTTTTTTTTTTTTTTTTCTTCTTAGCATTCTATAGCAAACTCGAATGTAAACTGAACTTTTAATCCTAGTTTAGTTTGTGCGAAACTCCAGTATTTTCTTTATCAGTAAAGTTCGCGTTTAAACTAACGTAGCATGTAAAGAGAAGGGCGATAATTTATACTTAGCCCGCAGTAAAATTCTCCGTAATACGATCATTTGGTGCTATTTGTTACGTCAGAATATATTAACCCACTTATTAACTCAATTATATTAGATTCTCAGTAGTTGTTTGTAATGTGGGTAAGAGAGGTGCGCAAGACGGCGCACAAGGTTAAGGTGATGAATTATGAAAACTCATAAATGCATTAACTGCGTCTATTATCACCCGTCACTGATGAATTATGAAGTGTTTTAATACACTTGCTGAAGAAACAAACACATATTTAATACGTTGCTATGGTAACGAGGAACGGAGGGAGAATGTTAAGGATTTTGTAACAAGCAAGATCTGTCCGTGTTGGGCGGACCGGAAAAATTGTAATTACAAGTTGGATACGTATAGAATCGCTCTGGGATATTGTCTAGCATCTCGTTTTAATGACCTTCACTATTACGACTTTGTATTATACAGAAAGCATACTTTCAAACACAGGGAAATATCCCTTGGGTTAATGTTACTTTGACTGGGAAAAAAAAAAAAACTGCTGTGAAGTATTATGGAATTTTTAACTGTCAGCATTTTTTTGTCATTGTTATTATGCTCTGGTGTTAACGAGAAAAAATGATAAGCAGAAAGTGAATGTTAATGGGATTACTTGTTGTTTATTTAATAACTGAAAGTTGATAAATTTTCTAGATGGCGCCACTAGTGTCTTTTTCGGATTAGAATTTAGGACCATTTTAATTGATCATTTCACGTGAAATTGATCATATTAAACATTGAATTGAAGCTTCACAATTTTGTATTTCGATAAGCGAATTATTTACTGACCCTGTTCTAAAGATAGAAAAAAAAAAGTTTAATTTATTAAAAATTGTTTTCTAGCATCTTATTTTGTACTTTAGGCCTTAGGTCGAGTCCACAAATCTAATTTTTTTTTTGCTTGTTTTATTTAGACATGTAGTAGAATATGCAAGCCAAAAATGACTTTGACTGAAGTATTTTGTCTATGGGGAAAAAAAAAAAAAACTGTTTCAAAATTTAGCGAAAAATTAAAAAAAAACAGCTGACTTTAAACTCCCCTCCCCTGCAAATGATGTAATGGACCGAGAAAAAAAAATTGAAATTTATATGAGATGCTCTTGATAAGTAGCTATAAAGTAAAATTGGTCCTTTTCTGTTATTTTCATCCTTTCAATTTAGACAGTCTTCGGAATACATTTTAAGATAAGAATAGGAATTACATAAAACCTTAAACTCTCATGTCCAAACCTGTAAGAATTACTATAAAAATGTCGTTCACTGGAAAAATATAAAATAAATTTTATTTTAAGTGGCGAGTATCAGGTTTTTTTATTACTCTATTTTAACCAATTTTATTAAATAAAATTGGTTAAAATAGAGCAAAATTTTATAAGCACTTCGAATTGCAATGCATCAGTTCTTTGCAAGTTGTCGAGGCTCGCATAGCTTAGCTACTGAGATAATGTCTTACTTCTTACTTTTACATTAATACTGGTAACATGTAAAATGTTTTCGAAACGCTGCCTAATCTGAAGGAATAAACATAACAGAACTGAGTGCTTTTTAGCTACTCATCAACAAGTCTTCAAGTTTTGAGGAAGGTTTTTCACCGATAAACTGCTTCTTTCAAGGAAAATTTGAACGTATTTCGCTATATGCATAAAAAAGAGAAAAAATAGACCAGCGGATTCAACTGAGGCTTGCAGGACAGAGTATAAAATAAAAAAAAAAACAAAAAACAATCGGAATATGTTTGAAAGTGCAAATAAGAAAGTAAAAAAATCACACAACTTGATCATTAAAATAAAAATAAAAAATCAGAAATTGAAAAATATGGGAATAAGTTTCAATTAAAAATGGCCACCATAATTAATAGGATGCCACGAAAAAAATCTTTTAGAAAAATTTCTTTCCATCTAAAAACGCGACAAAATAACTCGCTTTCATCAACTTGCTTTTAATGGACGGTCAAGACGAAGCCCTTTGGTCGGAAAGACCTGAGTTCGATTCCCGTCAGTGACGTGAGGAATCTTTATTCTGGTCTCCTTCGACTAAAGGTGAGTTAGCCGGTCTCATACGGAAGTGAGGGGGGGGGACTTGCTCACCTGGACACTCAGGTTTTTCGTCCCCCAGAGCAGGCAAACCGGCCTCGTAAACACACGCATCTACAGACATAGGACACACTGGGAGGCATGGGGCCAACCACCTTATCCTCGGGACGGGGACAGTTTGTTAGGTCTAGTGGCTCTAACAAGCCACTAGACCTAATACGTGAAGAAGAAGAAGAAGAAGAAGAAGAAGAGTGGATCCTTCTTCAAGGGCATGTCTGTTCTCTCCCTTGTTATTACTACGCTTAGCATATGTACATTTTATATTTCAAATTTTTAATCTTCCCAGAACATCTTTCTCCTGTTTCTAGGAGATTGACTTGGTTTAAATGATCCTTAGCAATTCTGCGCAACAAGCATTGATTCACTGGGGTTTTGAAAATATTTCTTTTAAAAATTAAAGTAATTTTAGTGCTCTTCTTTCATTAATAAAATAAGTTAATTTATAGAAACTTCTAATGGGACTATATTGATCAAGTACATATAATAAACAACTATGTTATACCAACTAGTTTCACCAACTAAGGCTGTTGGCATCTTCAGGGTACATAATTGATGTAAGTCACTAAAAAGTAAAAAACTGTTACAAACTATAATCAACCAATTCAAATTATATTAGACAAAAGAACATATCGCGTACAAAATACAGTTTTTTACTTTTTAGTGCCTTACATCAGTTATGTACCCCGAAGATGCCAACTGCCTTAGTTGGTGAAACTAGTTGGTATAACATAGTTGTTTATTATATGCACTTGATCAATATAGTCCCATTAGAAGTGTTTTTATAACTGTTGTGGTCAAGAAAATTAACATTTTTAAAGTTAATTTACGTTATTTAGACTAATTAACTTCGTTTTATTAAAATATAACGATAGTAAAATATTTTAAAGTTACATATCATTTAAAAGAAAGATATCATGGTGCTTTTCCTATTTGATATCATTTAAAAAAAATAAATAAAGTTTAAATTTACAATAAAAGTATGGTAACGATAATATTAAAAGTATATCCTATACAAGTCCAAAATTCGTCACACATATTTATAATCACTTCTAAGTATAAATTAGTTCAACAGTAGAGCAGGTGTAATAACATTTATGTTCAATGGAAAAGACAGCCTCGCTGGGTCAAAACAGTATCATTACAGTTAAGCAAAATGAATGAAATTACCCAAGTTTATCTGTAACTATGAAGATGTACTGAAAACTTTATCTATCCAGCAACAAAATGGAACAAGCTACTGTTATTACTATTGTTATTAGGTTCATCTAGGATGGTGATGGCAAATTATTCAGTCCTGCTTTATAATTAATTTGCACACGTAACACTTTTACCAAATGAGTTCGATGGCGATTTTATTTTTATGAGAATAACACTGTCCATACATTGAGACAATTATACACTGAATAATCAAAAGGTACCACGAGATTCACCACGTAGGTTAGCTTATATTCAGGCTTAAAGAAGTTTATGCTCCCACATCTCGCTCTCTCTCTCTCTCTCCCTTCTTTTATATATATTTTATTTTGTTATTACGTATTATTATTATTATTATTTATTTTTACATACATATATAGTACCATATATGTATGTAAATACATATATGCAATAACAATACAGAACATACCAGTATGTTCCGTATTGCTAAATCATCAATTTTTATTAACCTATCCTTCGGCCATCATCAGTACCTAATTCTTTCTTAAATCTACTTAATACTTCTAGAATGTTTGATTCACGTCATTTCCCATATATTCACTCCTAACACTAAAAGTGAACTTAAATTTGTTCTTTCTCCTTCGCTATCTTTTTATTGTATTCTCTACCAGAGAACAAAAATAAAAAGATGTCTTAATTAACTTATAAACATTATTTAAATCATCTGTCTGTCTTCCGTTAGATAACTTGATCAGATCACAGTAAACCAACCGATTCTCATACCATTCGGTAATCTTCTCTGAATATTATCGATTCTGTTGACATCCATAAAATATGAGTTAACAAAGTTGCGAGTCCAGTACCTACCTGACTATAGATTTGTATGATATAATTATGTATTGTATGTATAATTTATAAATATATTATGAATATATCATAACTTTCTTTCTCCATTCAACTTACGCTGCTTAAGGGCTGTTAGTTGTTAAACCATTATGATTCGTGAACTTGAATTCCCTATCAACCAGAATAACCAAATCATCGTATTCGTTAACTTTTTTCTAAAGGCAATCCAATTCATCTTATATGACGTTTTTAAACCAACCAACCACATATACTCGCATTAGCTCACATTAAAGTTTAAACTCCACTCCCCTGTCCACTCCTCCAGTCTTTGAAGATCATTCCATAAAGAACTTAGGTCATTCACATAGTTAACGACTCAGCCCATCTTAGAGAGAGAGAGAGAGAGAGAGAGAGAGAGAGAGAGAGAGAGAGAGAGAGAGATTTTACTCTGAATATTTTAGCCTAAATCATTTATACATATATTAAAAGTTCCTTAAGAATCCTGGGAACTCCTCCTGGAGATTCGTATCATTTATCTGTCAACTAATTTCCCATCATCTTACAATGTAATCATCAATCTGACGTATTTCGATGAAGAGATTCTTGTATAAAATGTTATTGAAGACTTTACTAAAATCCAAATCAATCAAACCACAATCATTACCACAATTTATAAAAAGTTAGACTTGGTTTACAGTTAGCCACTATTTTAATAATTGTATTAATTTTTGGAAAGCATTGTTTAAAGTTTATACCCGTTTGGTAATTCCTCTGTACCTCTGATGAGACCTGAAATTTTCCTTAACCCTTGGCCATTTATCTAGTGGTGCGTAACCTCACTTAGACAAGTGCAATGAATCATGCCAAGCGTTTATGAAATATCCTTGTATTTTACCGCAGTAATATCAACAATAACCGTAAATAGTCTTCCCCAAAATGTTGATCTTCTTCCGGTAAGCGACGATTTCCTCCCCACCCCACATTACCCCGCTTCTCCACCTTCTACTGTTCTTTGTTTCATAACAAGTAGAAAGAGAATTTATGACTTCGGCAAAGCTGTTTCTTCTTGATTGAATGTCTTTACGCAAGGGTGCTATAACGGAGAAAATTGAACTAGAAATGAAATAATGTCTGTTGCGTCAAGATTTATATTTTCGCCTTTATCATTCATCTTCCTTTCTTTTCATTTTATTGTTTTTTTTAATTATCTTCTTCTCCTGTTCTATTGCTATAATCATATGCATCCTAACAAATGTTGCAAAATATTCTCCGATTGTTCTAAACGATCTTTTGTTTTTTCATAACCCAGTTAATAAACACTTGTTGCTTACATTCAAGCGCGCATTTGAAAATGTTTGGAAACGTGCCAGCAGACATAACGTAACCAAATAATACTTTTATAGAATAATATACTACCTCACTTCCATATGTATGGCTACTCTTCTTGAAATTACATCACGAACACGCATGCGCACTGAAATCTTGCTCTTAGCGCCCTCTACTTTATGTGTACTTACAAAAATTGAAAATAAACACACTTTGTTTCAAACAGATTATTTTATGTATTCTAAAATAATGATAATCAGTTAAATAAATAAATAAATAATCTTTTATAATTGCATTTCAAATTTTCTTTATCATTTTCAAATGGCACTTTTATGATATAATATATTACCTCGCTTCCATAGTATGTGTGCTGTTTGGAAAATTGCATCCGCTTAAGCACATGCGCGCTTGAAACTTTGCTCTTAGCGCCCTCTACTTTATATACACTTCGAAAAATTGAAAATAAACATATTTTGTTACAAGCAGACGTTTCATTATTATTTTATTCGTTAGCGTTTATTGAAACCAGTGAACTAATAAAACAAAAAAAAGTCATTTAATAATTCAATTAAGAATATAATTTCATTAAACTTTTTAAGCTAAACATATTTGGTCGTTTTATAATTAAAATACCAACTTATTTAATACTGACCATTTACAAAACAAACTTACATTATAGCCTATATTGGCTATAATGTAAGTTTGTTTTGTAAATGATCAGTATTAAATAAGTTGGTATTTTAATATAATTTCATCTTATTTCCATTATTTTAATTTTTAGTAATGCTACTTTTAAGGCGAAATATTTCAAGAATTTTTTTTTATGTATTTCATTAGAGCCGTATTATTATTCATTTGAATAGTTTACATATCTTTTCAATGCATTAAAAAAACAGAACAGATGTGCGAGACATTAACTGAATGCATATTAACCACTAACATCTGCTGTACTTTATTCTAGGTGTATGTCGAAAGCAGAACACCTCCTAAAGAGTTATTGATTAAAATTGCTGCAAGCACTTTTAAACTATTTGTTGGTATTTATTCATCTTGCTTTCACACAGCGTTTTTGTATAGGATTTCGTTCTACCAAAGTATTCAGTTTTGCAATAACATTGAATTTTTATATGTCCAAAACCATTAGGAGTGCAATTTTCTGTTCTTTATTCGACATGAAAGTATTAAGAATCTTTAGAATCTTTTGTTCTTGATCGAGATATTTTCCTATGCATTCGTGGGTTGTCCACATAAAGTGTAACTATATTTGGGATTTCGCATTCCATTTCCCCTCATCTGTTGCAACGTGCTATGAATAATAAACGAATCCCCAATCTGCTGTCATCACAGACTGATCCCCCCCATCCCAAAAAAGGCATTATATGTAATTGATGGACGAGCGCTTATGAATGTTTAAAATTTTTCTATTTCTTTACTCTCATTATTTATTTAATGATTTAAAAAATAAAATAAAATTTGCGTTATTTAAAGAATAAAGATTTATAATAATCATTTTCGGGAAAAAAATTATATCAACATCTTCGCAAACTGCGAATTGACCTTTCAAATGTCTCGAATTTTAATTCGTGTACATTTTAAGATGCATATTTGCGCTATATTTCTTTTGCATTTACTTCATAAATCGCCGGCAGTGGGATTTGTATATAAGTCAGCTATTTCAATCTGATAAACAAACGAGGTTTTATCATTCTTCTATTCAATAATTTGCCGTTTACAAATAAACACATAGTTGTTTATAGTTGAGTAGAATAACCCACGTGAGCATACATGAATTACAGCCATGAATACGTCCGAGTCATATGCCGGTCCTGAGCCCGGATAAAATTGGGGGTTGGGAAAAGCAACGGTGAACTACCCTGTAAAAATCTCACCAGGAATACTTTGTGAGCAATGTCTACAAAAATTATATAATCTATATATAATCTAAAATTAAGTTATTAATTAATTTACTGTTGTATTTTATTATTATTATTATTCATAAAATTTCCACAAAAGATCTAAGATACCACTTGTTAAACTGAATATCTACACAAGCACCCGTCCCACTCTTATTTCATGAAGTATGGATTTATTACATTTCTCTAAGTTAGCAATGTTGTGTACTAAAAATAAATTTCGATTTTTAGATTATCAGAATGCTTAATAAAATGAAATACATTCAATAATGTGCTAAAAGTAACATTCTTTAATAACATTATTATTTAATAAAAAGATATACCCCTCTCTACTAAAAGATTACTACTGATATCAGCATAGAAAATCAAAATGAAGATAATCTAGGACCCCCAATAATGCGAGAAGAATTTGATAAAGCACTATCCGAAATGAGTAAGGGAAAAAGTACCGGTGTATTCAATATTCCTGTAGAACTACTACAAAATCTAGGTGATGAGACAAAAACCTTACTTTACCAATTAATAGCCCAAATCTGTGAGAGAGGAGAAATACCAAAGGAGCTTATGAAATCAACTATAATACCAATACCAAAAAGGAATAACGCAAATAAATGCAGCCAGTTTAGAACAATAGCTTTAATCCCACATGTTAGCAAAATTCTGCTAAACATTATTCAAAATAGAATTTATTCAAAAATAGATTGTCTATTGGATGAAGACCAATTTGGATTCAGAAAGAATAAAGGAACGAGAGAGGCAATACCCTGTTTAAGAACAATAATAGAGAGAAGATTAGACCTTAGTCAAAATACTTACATTTGCTTCATTGATTTAGAGAAAGCGTTTGATAAAGTAAACCAGCAAAAACTCCTAAATTGTCTAACTAATATCGGCATAGATTTGAGGGATAGGAAAATAATTTATAAAATTTACAAAAATCAAAATGGACGGATTAAAATCAATGATAAGGAGAAAATAATAAATATCAGGAGTGGAGTAAGACAAGGATGTATACTTTCACCAGTTTTATTTAATTTATATATTAAAAATGCCATTCAGGAAACTAAAGATAAAATAAATAGCGGCATAAAAATAAATGGTGAGCAAGTTATGTGTATAAGATTTGCTGATGACATAGCCCTTGTAGCAGAAAACAGAAGAACGTTAAAAACAATGCTAGAATTACTAAATAATAACCTTGAAAAATATAAAATGAAAATCAACACAGATAAGACTAAAATCCTTGTTACAGGCAAAATCCATATCAATACAGAGCGTATGGACATCAGCGGGGAACAAATAAAACAAGTGAAAAGCTTTAAATATTTAGGAAACCTAATAACAGAAGATGGCAGAACGAGAGAAGACATAAGATCAAGAATAAACAACGCAAAAGCCCAATTCTCTAAGATGAAAAGCATTTTAACAGGAAACCTCAACCTACAATTGAAAAAAAAAAAATTAGTAAAGACATTGATATGGAGCATTGCACTGTATGGATGTGAAACTTGGATTCTAGGCAGAGAAGATGTAAGATGATTGGAGGCTTTTGAAATGTGGTGCTGGCGCTGCATGAACAAAATAAAATGGCAGAAAAAAAATCACACCAACAAGTCCTGAGAGAGATAAACGAAACAAGAACCCTAATTGAATCGATCAAAATTAGAAAGGATAGGTGGTTTGGACATATACTTCGACATGATGGACTTGTAAAAAGAATAACTGAAGGCAAAATAGAGGGGGAAAGAAGAAGAGGCAGACCAAGGAAAAGCTTTCTTGACCAAGTCAAAGATAGCACGGGTTTGAGGAGTTACCGGAAGGTTAAGAGGAAAGCCAATGACAGAGCGGATTTTTATTTATATTGGGAAGATGTTTAACGCATTTAACATGTTGGAAAACGCTTAATAAATTTAATATTTCATAAACATCATATATTTTAATAAACAATAAATAAAAAGCGATCATCAATACATAAGTTATATATTAAGTTGTTATAATGGTTTAAAGTTATTTTTTAATTGAAGCTATAAAAACTGTTTGGAAATATTACGTTATCAAAACATCACAACTCACTCAAATATGACAAATTCGAAAAGCAATTGTTAGCAAAAACAATATTACAACTGTGTTTGGTTACAGCATGCCACTCTTGAATAAAACTTATGCATAGTAAAAGTTTCATTCAAGAGTAACATGTTATAACGAAATATAGTTGCAGTGTTTTTTTTTTAAATAAATGGGTTATAACCTCTAAACAAGAAAAACAAAAACAACTGATCTATCTTACGCGTCTTCGAAATTGTATCAACTAGATCAGGGCCAACAAAACAAATTTTCTCTGCTGGGTGCCAATTCACTTACTCTGTCCAGACCCAGTAACTCATGTTGAGTTTACGTAACACACACACACACACACACACACACACACACACACACACACACACACACACACACACACACACACACACACACACACACACACACACACACACACACACACACACACACTTTGAAAAAAAAAAAAAACACAGATTTTTCTATCAAGGTCGACTATTTCTTACCCAATTCCCCTCCACGGCTGTCAGTTGCAAAGGGGAGATGTTTGTTACGGACACTGATTTATTGTCGTATCCTAACTTGTTAACGATCTAAACGTGAAAAGGGACTAAAGTATATAAAAGAATAACTGAAAACGAAATTTAACATTCGTTACGAACAATAATAAGCCCTAAAAACTTCCGTATGTTTAATATTAATACATCAAAACTGAAACTTAGTGGGAGAAGAATGTTGCAGAGGTTATCAGAAATCACTCGAAAGACGTACACACGCATTAGCACTTTGATTGATGATATTGAAATGAAATATGACAGATGAAAATAAAAAAGAATGGCAGAAATGATAAATTTTAGTGAAATAGTAATGCCCAGGATTTCCCGTTTGTGTGTGTGCGTGCGTGTGTGTGTGTGTTTCCTCATTAATCGTTTTTATAACTAGATAGACTAGATATTTTTCCTTCTATGTGATAGTTATCACAATGTCGAAACTCAAAACTTACACACATAAAAATAAACTATAAAATAAAATAATAAAGAATAAAAATTAATAAGATGCACCGTTTTCTACAAGGAACACCTAATTATATACAATATTTAGATAATATAAATAAAAATATATATAAATATAAATAGCAGTAACATTTAACACTGATTCATTACTTGATTTAGGTGTCAAATGTATAAAATCATCTCTTATTTCCTAAACAGATACATTTACTCGTAATAATTATTTCTTCACTATTAAGAATAAATGCTTTTGTAGTGCCTTCATTTTCAAGATCATTCGCCATCTTTTCCTTGGTTTTCCTCTACTTTTTTCCCCTTTGGTATCCAGTTCTTTACTTCCTTCTGTTATCTTGGATTCTTTCTATGTGATTTTTCTATTCTTCTTTCGTTTTCGGATCCAATTCGTAAAATTGGCTATATTTTACGATTTTCTTCGATTGGTGAGTTGTTAATTTTGTTTAATATTGTTCATCTCATGTTCTCATTCTTCCAGATGAAGCTGTTGAAACGTGTAGATATTCTATTAATTTTTATGGCTTGTTCTTGTACTTTATTTTGTGTGATGCCATAATTATTTATTTCTATTCCTAAATATTTTATATTTTCCCTTTAATTTTTAATTTCCATCTTATGGGTGCCTTGGCAACTGTTACTGTTTCATTTTTTTTTCTGTTCATATTCTCCCCACCCTTTCTTTCACATAGTCTCCTGATTTTCTGTCTTTTTTTAGTTCTTCTTTGACTGTATTATCTTTATTCTTTTGGGTAAAGATTATGAATAATTATTTATTAGAAATAAATAATTTTTTTATATTTATCTATAATATAAAAACAAATAATAATATAAAATAAACCGATGTTATTATATTTAACATTTTAAGATTTTTATTTTGTAGAATATTTTCACATTTCCAACACCGTTTTTTTTATATAATGTACAAATTATAAGAGAAGAGAGTAAAAATTACTGTTATTGTTTCATCTTAAATAAGGTGTCAATAATGATCTAATTTTTATTAATATTTTTGATTAATACTTTTATATTCAAGATTACGATCAAGATTAACACAAATAATAATTTGATTTAATATTCAATTTACGGTTTTTATTTTGAGACCGAAGTCAAACTGCAGCGATCTTATTTATTTCGGGTGCATCGACTTCAGAATTACCATTTTTTCTTCCTCTCCTTTTCTCCAATTATAAAATACATCACCTTAGAATTCAGATCTTTATTATAACCACATATATCCATAAGACAAATTACTGCAAGTGATTTATTAACGTCATCATTTCTGGACAGGTCCACGTCTTAGTCCTAGCATCAGAAGAGATCATATGCTTTGCGGTTTGCAGGTACCGCCCTCTTCCGGAGCACTGCACGTTAAATATTTATAACCAACTATTAGGTCCCACTCCATTTTCTTGATAATCTGTACTTTTTTTTTATTTTTTTATATATATAATGCAGTTTTTATATAACGAATAGCTAGGCTATCACGCAACACCGCGTGGGAGCATATCTAGTGCCCACGGCTTTCCTAACTAAATGAAGATTACCAAGTTAAGACATTTATTCACAAAACGTGTGACTGATTCGAGTGTGACTCGCAAGGAATTTTGGGAAGATAAAACTTCCTGGTCATTGGATTTTATGGAATGAAAAAAAATAGCACGTCAACGTTCTAAGAACAAAATAATATTTTCAATACGAATATAATTTTATATAAACTATAATATGTTACTTAAATTTTTAAAAATAGCTATTAAATTTTGAAAATTTTAAAGTTTAATTGGAATAAATATTACTCTAGCTTTATTATTCTTTTATATAAAATCTACTAAAATATTCATATTAATGTAACAAGATTGTTGTTGACGGAAAATCGATCGTGCGATGCGGTGATTAATACCCTTGGAGGGTAATGGATGGCAATGCTGTAGCCAATGAAGTTTTAACTGAGGCTTAGCCATTATTGTTACCCTCTTGCCATGATCAGAGCTTTAATAGTTCAACAACACCCTATCCCTATACACTGTCCTCTACAGATAACGGGGAAGATGAAAAGCATTCTTGCTTCGCCCCTTTAAGCCAGTCCTTATAGGGATAAGAAGATTGTTGCAAGAAACCTAGAGAAACAATGCAGTCCAGCATATGAGAACCTAAACATCAGCAATATATACAAGATCCATCGTAAAGTCAGGTTCACAGTAAATCGTCCCGATGTCAATCCAATCCCTATAATGCCTACCGAAATAATCGGCATCATCAACCATCTCAAGATCAAAAAAGCCCCAGGTCCTGACGGCATCACTAACCAAGTCATCAAACCACGCAAAGCCATAGCACATCTGGCAAACATCATAAACTCCATTCTCAAATGGCAGCACTTCCCCCAATCATGGAAAATAGCTGACATCATCCCAATTCACAAACCAGGTAAAGACCCACACCTGCCTGAAAATTACCATCCCATCAGCCTGCTATCCCATTTAGGGAAAATAGCTGAGAAAGCATCCTCATCAGACTCCAAAATCATGTCAACCAACTAAATATCATTCCACAAGAACAATTTGGCTTCCGTCAAAATCATAGCACCACCCAACAGATCCATAGACTGGTAGAATACATCACCACAAGATTTAATTGGAATCAACACACTGGAGCCGTCTTCCTAGACATCTCAAAGGCCTTCGATAAGATCTGGCAGCAAGGCCTCCTCTACAAACGTATCATCGCTAACCTTCCACTAAACATGGTACACCTGATCAAATCATACCTCTCCAACAGGAGGATGCAAGTCAAAATCAATGAAATAGTCTCAACCCAACGGAAAATCCTAGCTGGAGTTCCTCAAGGATCACTGCTAGCCCCGATCCTGTTCAACATCTATATGGCAGACATCCCCCAAAATCCTCTAAAATCCACCATCGCCCTTTATGCAGATGACACGGCTATACTAGCCAGATCCCGCCAACCACATCTCGTAACCAAAAAACTACAAGACACCATCCTGAATCTAGAAAAATGGTTTACAGACTGACTACAATTAAACCCACAGAAAAGCACAACGATACTGTTCAGAAGAAGACGAGCATCCCCCAAAGGAGACATCACCCTGTTCAACTCTAAAATTCCCTGGAAAACTGAAGCAAAATACCTAGGAATACTTCTCGATAAGCGATTATGCTTCAACAGCCACATCAAGAGCACATGCACCAAAGCTTCAAAAGGTATCGCCCAGCTAACCCCTTGATCAACAGACACAGCAAACTAAGCTCAAGAAACAAAATTCTACTGTACAAGACAGTGATCCGTCTCACAGTTATATACGCCTCCCCAGCCTGGAGCCATACCTCCAAGACAAACATCCTCAAGCTACAAAGACTACAGAACAAGTGCCTGCGAATGATACTGGTCCCCCCGTGGTTCATCAGGAACGCTCAGATCCACCGGGACATAAATATCCCCTACATCTCTCCACTACTACGCTCCCTAGCAGAAAAATTCTTTATGAAGACATCTACGCATCCAAACCGACTAATACAACAAGCCGGAAACTATGACGGTAATGACCACTGGAAACATAAAAGACCGAAAGCCATCCTAACACTCAACGACGAGTAACTACTTCTGCCCACTCAGGGCGAGCTAAAATAGCTCACAAATCTCTCCCATCACTGCTCCCGAAACAGACAACAGGGAATATGAAAAGCGTCAAGCTTCACTCTCTGCGCCATATATGTCCTGTGTCCTGCGTCCTAAGAAGATTGTTTTGATTATTTTGAATGCTTCAACTTCCTTAATGGTTATTATGTCAAAAAAATTATTATTACATATTTTTGTCTTATCTTATATAATTGGAATCTGGAAACTGCCAGTGAAATTGAAATGAGTTATGAAAAAGTTTACATTTATACATGTTTTTAATTATTTGAATTTTACATTAAATTTTGATTTTTGCAATAATCAAATTAGCCATTTAGTTGATATAATAGCCAAAAGCCTTCTTTCCAGTATAGATAGAGGTTTTATACATCCGTCGGATTACTAGCTTGACATTTATGGTCCGTATGAAGGGGAATGATGACGCGCGTGACATCTGTACCACGCAAAAGGTGTACTTTATGTAATGGTAAATCATACAGATCCCCGTCTCCTCCCCCCCTATAACCCGTGTAGCGTATGAATTTTTGATCTTTATCCAATGCATCTGTAGAAAGTTTGTCACACGAACTGGCTTCATTCCTGAGAGATAGAGAGAGAGAGAGAAAGCATTTCGAAGGTTTCGGGTCGATGGAACCATCACTTGCATGCACGTGACAGTTCCCAACGCACATTATCTTCGGATATCTGTAGATAATGCTTTCTCTCTCTCTCTCTCTCTCTCTCTCTCTCTCTCTCTCCGTGCACCTTCTGATTTACCGACGAGAGAACGAAAAGAGAACTATGAGAAAACAACTACAATAATCGGAAGGAGAATTTCGTGGAAGAATGAAAAACTACAAATAATACTTTAACAAATACTTTACTAAATCCATCTCTTGCCCCGCAAAGATTTGTCATCGCGCAGGTATTATAGATGATTTTTGTTTGTTGTGTGCCACGATAAGTAACCAGTTCGTATCCAAGAACAAAGGCCATTTGATTATTTTCGTTTTTTCGAAACAGGCACTTCCTGCTTGATTCTTTTTTGCGTTTAAAACGAAATTGACGCTTTAAAAAAATGCATTTTTTTAAATTGTAAAATTTCAATTTCCGGTATAGCCAATAACTGAAGCCTTCATACCATGTCAGATAAATTTTCCAAGTGAAAATGAAAAACGTTTTAACAAACAATAAAATTAATAATTTATCAAAAATTACTTAAAAAAGAAACCCAATTAATTTTGTTTAATTTGCCAGAAAGTGTCGGTCAGGTCTACTAAGATCATTGGAGAGATTTCGACCGTGAGATCCGATGATTAATACCCTTGGAGGGTAATGGATGGCAATGCTGTAGCCAACGAAGTTCTAACTGGGGCTCGGCTATTGCTGTTATCCTCCTGCCATGATCAGAGCTTTAATAGCTCAATAACACTTATTCCTACACTGTCCTCTACAGATAACGGGGAAGATGAAAAGCATTCTTGCTTCGTCCCTTTAAGGCAGTCCTTATAAGGACTAATATCATTGGATAGAACAAAGGAATTAAGAGGGTCCTTTTCAGGACTTCCAGGGTAACGGATGGCAATGCTGTAGCCAATGAAATTTTAACTGAAGCTCGGCTATTGACTAGACCCTTTAGTTTAACAATACCCCATCCACACAGATTTTTTTCATTCAGATGAAGGGATAAAGAGTCAAGGACTCAGTCCATCTCCCAGTCCTTTTTAGGACTTTAATATCATCGTTGATGCGAAGTGCGGAGGACCTTGCGAACCCAGGGTAACGAATGGCAATGCTGTAGCCAATGAAGTTTTAACTGAGCTCGGCAATTGCCGTCATCCAGCCATGATCAGAGCTTTTAGCTCAATAACACCCCATCCACACACATTTAATCAGATGAAAAGATAAAGAGTCAAGGACTCAGTCCATCTCTAAAATCACCACTGATCAATAACAAGGAAATTATTTGTTATTTCGAAATGTTCTTGTCGATTTACATATCAGATGTTACCAATAGACTCCGAACAACACATCGAAGCTAGTTATCATCTAATGTGATCGAAGATGTGCGCTGACGTGTTATCAATGCAACGCTGTGTTGATCAGAGTGGTCGCAAGAAGGATGCGATATCTGTCCTTAGATTTGAAAGAGAAGGATTGAACTAAAAAAAAAAAAAAAACTTTTCTTATGACTTTTCAACTCTCATGAGAGTTTTCCATTAATGTGAATTACAAGAGCCCATTTTTGCAAACGAATAATAAGAATGATATTATTATTATTATTAATTTTTTTTTTGGAGATGGACTGAGTCCTTGACTCATCAGTTATAGACTACCTTGTGAATTTTTATATGATTGTATTGTGCAATAATTACTGATTTTTTAATGTTTATAATTAGTTTTGAAGATGAATCCATGGATTTTATGAAAAAAGTGGTCAAGAATAAAAGCAGATCTTTTCTGTTGCTTATATTGCAAGCATTCGCTTCATCATCAAATAATTAACTTTTAAATAGTTATTTCCAAGTTAATTATTTTACTGCAAGCATATTAAGTCTATTTTATCAATTAATTCGATTCATTGATGAAATTCATTGATTGGTACATCTTACGTCGAATTCAATGCAAATTCTTGTGTGGTGTCCTAAATATATAATACATTAAAGAACGTCTAAGAAAGTTCTGTTAGTTGAATACATTTCAATCGGATCC
Organism: Typopeltis vanoorti; assembly: GCF_054136105.1. Classification (NCBI taxonomy): domain Eukaryota; kingdom Metazoa; phylum Arthropoda; class Arachnida; order Uropygi; family Thelyphonidae; genus Typopeltis; species Typopeltis vanoorti. The sequence continues at coordinate 61,889,644 of NC_143563.1, read as the reverse complement.
AACTTCATCTTTCTTAAACGGTCAAACCAGCCGGCGAACACACGCAATTAATTGGCGTAATATACTATCACATGACCGTAGTTGCTTCTTTTCGGTTGCAGGATTAATAAAATAACAGGGAATCTAAAAATAAAGCTGTAGTAATATTTGTATTGGCTAAAAATATTTTTTATGAGATTATTAAAGTATGATATTACGGAAAGAAGACGGAAATAAAACTGTAACAGGTTTAAAAGGAAGAAAGGTCTCCGAGATTGGAACATATAGAGGCATTCCACAAAGATTAAAATCCGTCTGCAACCGTTTAGTTCTTTAAAATTCCAGCATTTTTTTCTTTATTTCATTTATCCCCATTTATAATGTATTTCAGAATTCTATGGTTCTGAAACACTGTTTTAAATATTTCTGAAACAGTCTTTCGTTCGAGTGGAGAAGGTTAAATATGTTTGAGTAGCGTAGAAATATTGCCAATTTTAGCCGTACGAATACCGTTTAGCTTCCAATACCGGAAAAGATGCAAACTTATATAAGGGTACTCTACACGATAAAGACGGGAGTGCACTCTTACCCCACGATGTGATGGGTGCAATTCCTACTAACAAAAAGTTGGAACTTATAGTCAATTAGTACTGGACAGGCTAAGGAGTTCTTATAATGTTTTAAATTTATTTTTTGAATTTTTATTTTTATTTATTTTTACACAGTCCGTAAATCCTGCCCTATAGGCATCAATCACACCATCTTTGTTTATTCGATTTTCATATTTAATTCCACCAACACTAAAACGTTTATCTAAATAGCCGAAATGTTTTACTTGTTCTGTAGGTTTCCGCATTCTGGATGAAAATGATTGTTTTCCATGTTCCTGTCGAATTATGTTTTATATTGCTGATGTCCGTACCGGGTTTGTTACATCTTGAAGACAGTCATTGGACTTATTTAGCATTATCACCCAAATAAAGTAAATAGTTGAGTTGAATATGTACAAAGGAAGTTGGTATTAAGTTTGATACCAACTTCCTTTATATTATGATCGATATAGGTGACGAATAAGATTGAAGAGAGGGTACAGCGTTATCTTATATTCTGAGTTTTCAACCATCTTTCTGTACATTATTCAATGTTAGCTTCTAACTTGCAACTTAGTGAAAGCCATACGCTGTCCTATACAATATCCTATCGACGTGATGTAATTCTGGCATTTTGAAAAGTAAGTTCTACAGTCGGTTTTGAGCTGCGGGGTTAAAAACCCAACTTTCCGGGAGAAAAATCCCTACTTTCCCGTGCCATAGATCGAATAATTTAGTTACTACAAACATACTTATAACGGTATTTCTTGTTGAGGCCTAGCGCTATGGATAGAAAAGCCATTTCCACAGGCTACACCTTCTGTATTTTGTGGAAAAAAATTATTAAAACTAGCTAGCAACCTTCGATATTTTTTTTTATTTCTTGGACTGTTTGTGCTTAACTTTTTTTTGTGTCCTCCAATAACCAAATAATACCTAAACTAGGTAAACAATACGTAGTTTAGGTATTGTTTTCAAATTGTTTCATTTCCCCCCTATAATACATATATATTTTTAACTTATTTTCCTCTCAAAGCTGTTGGATTTGGATTATTTTAAACGTTTTGTGCCTATTTTTATTTTCAGTATAGTATGATACTGATTTTTATTCAACTCCAAAACTAAATAATGACAATTTCTATTTCGGCCCCTTTGTATTCTCTTGTTTCTTAGCTTCATACCTGAAATTTTTGGATCTAGAATTAATATCCTCTATTGCTAATAATGAAACATGGCTGGGTAATGGCAATAACCGAGCCTCAGTTAAAACTTCATTGCTAAAATGAACTTCTGAATTATTATTTATTACTTATTTTGATTTTTATGAATGGGTGTATTAGGTACTTAAAATAAATAATTTAATTTCTAAAGAAATAATATCTTCTATACCTTATTTTTTTTAGTTATTTACTTGCTTTTTAATTTTAATCGATTACTTTAAATACACAGCGATCAAAATTTCATCTGAAGTCTTTTGAATTAATTTTTAAACTAACGATAAATGATGCTAAGAAACAGTTTTTTTTTAGTTTATCATAGAAAAATGTCTATTTCTTTTTCATTGATTATACCAATGTAATATTCAATGAAATCATTTTGTATGTCTTTTAAAATAATAACTTTCCGTATTCTTAGAATTAATAATAAAATGATTTGCTGACATCAGATTTTTTTCTTTTATAATTATAGAATAATTTATTATCCACCAATTATTTTAAAAAAAAGAGGAACGTTTATTTTATACATACATACACACAGCACTAAATAAAAATCAATAGCTATTTTATAAAAATAATAAAATATATTATTTATATATTATTTATATATATCTCTTAAAATATATTATCTGAAGTAAGATTTTTAAGTCTATTTTAATATTTTCTGAAATTATTTTTAAAAAAGTTGAAACACCTTTTTATTTTAATTAAAGTAATTTATTTATTATTGGAAATTTCATTTAAGAAATTCACCAAAGTTGACCAAACAGAAGAAATGTATTCTGTATTTCAATGACTAGAATGTTGGAGGAGAGCTGAAGCAGAACGAGGATCTTTGATTATCTTAGTTTCTATGCTATTGGAAGTAGATGTACGAGTTAAGTATTGTGTCCGTTGTAGATTAATATTTACTTTAAAAGCGATTAGACCGAATTATCTTCCAAGGAGGGACTACCAATGATCATATGCATCAAAGGTGCATGTGAAGTTTCTAGTGACGAATCGGCACGTAGATGACGGGAATTTCAAACTCGAGGAACTGAAGTAGTCTCACGTTTCAAAATCCCCAATCATGATTGAGCAGTTCCTTGACATAATCCGTTCTGCTAATCTACAGACGGTGAAGAATAGAAAAGGTGACCTAAATATAGTTCAGAGGTCGGAAAATAAAGCATTCACTTCAACTTGGAATGTTCGGACTGTTAAGAAGAAATTACGTCTATCTGAAGTACCAGTTGGAAATCAGCAAGGGTTTCGTCAGCCTTATGCTTGAAGCTAAGCAGAATAATCCAAATTGGTCCTTAAAGAAAAGGCTAAATTAAAAATGAAAGCACAGATACAAAGAAGAATGCCATTACTGACAAATCACCGAGGTTGTGGAAATCTAAGGGCATGCAACACTTTGCTGTAATCCCCGTTGATTTCTTCTTTAAGGCTATCAAATCATTCCATGGTTCTTTTACTCGTGGTTCACATCTAATAGTTTAAAGAGCTTATCAGTCTGAACGCAACTGTTGCGGCTCAATTTCTCAACAGTATTCGACAAGATCCAATTAGGGATGGCCTCGTGTCTCCATCCTGTTTATAAAGTTGGTATTTGAGCATGTGAAATACAACAGGGATTCTGGCCATGTTGGCATCCCTGCTGAGATTTTCCAAGAAAGAGAGTGAATGTTTTTCACTATCATCATGCTCTTTTGGTTTAGATTTGGAAAGCAAAAGGAGAAGATTTTAGTTTTAAATATGTCTGATTGTGACAATCTTCAAAAAAAAAAAAAGGTGAGAAATCAGATTATGGTAATATCGAAATAATCCGATTCTAATCCAAACCAATCTCATCCTGGCCTCAACTTTAATATGTTGTTGACATTAAAAAAACTTGCGAAAATGTGGCCTAAGTTTAAACATCAAAAACAATCCAGGACTTTTACCAAGTGACTCAGTTCAGTATTTGTCGTTGAGGTGGAGGGGGATAACCTAGAAATTGTTATCATTTTCCCTATTATGGTGATCATCTCTCAGTAATTGCTGACAACGATGAGGAAAATATGTGTTGGCTGAAATATTGGTTCAACTTTTGAATAAAACCAATCTTTGATGATCATGATATCCATCTTAATTTAGGACCGCTGGCATCTTAACTTTGCTGTATGGTTGCCAAACATGGACCGTACATCGCAAGCTTGACAAACCTGGAAAATACCACTGGTGATGCCGTCTAAAAACCCTCTCAAGATACAGTGGAAAGACAAGAGCATTAACAGTGTTATGACCAAAGCGAATAGTAACAGTATTGTGGCAATAGTTTCCAACACCGACTTTGCTGAATTAATAATATCATCAGTAAGTCGCCTGCCTTCCGAATTGATCTTCATCTATGAACTGAAGGAGAGAAAAAGAAGCCATTGTAACGATGATCTCAGGGCAAAGATGAAGAAATGCAACATCGGCATGAAGAACTTGGAAGCTGTGGTTCTCGATCGGCCAATATGGAGAAACAAAAGTGACTACAGAATCTCACTCTTGTGACGTTCTCTTCTCACTTACCTAGGAAAGAAGATAAAGGAATGTCGATTGCCCATGGGCCTAATCCATCTTCTCCGCATTTACCAATAAACAAAATTTGGAAAACAATCATTTTCCTTTACGAATGCAACTCCTTTTAAAAAGATACTTCCGATGGCGTGTCTCCTTAAAAGACACAGACGCTCTTCTTTGTTATTTGCTTCTTATAAGACAAAAAGGAGACAATTATTGACATTCTAAGACTTCTTTGCTCTACCATCTCTCCACTTTTCTTTCTCTCCAACAAAAAATCCCGAGATCTACTGCTAGGAATTTTGACGCTCCTTCAAAAAAAAAATTACTTGATAATGTAATTGATTTTCCCATTAAAATATCGAATTCTTTCTTAAAATAACGTTCTTGCCAATGCATTTAGCTAGTGATGTATAGAAAATAAGCAACTGGAGAAAATCAAGTAATCCATCTTTTCCCTCCCACTAATAAGTTTAATAGATTTTATACCTCCCCAATCTTTGTTGACAGGGGAGCACCTTACTAAGACTCATTAACATTTTAAGTGCGTTGCTAATGGCTTTTATTCAGTACGACACTCAACTAACACAGATTACCTAATTGCTTTTGGCTTCCGAAGCGGCAGAGCCTTGAGACATGACAAGGATTCATTACTCTAATTAGAACTCGCCTCGATGTCATCACCTGTAGCCACAACACAGATTGTTCCCTAAGTGTACAGTTGATTTACTAAGCTAGGTGGCGCTGTGGTAGGATTAGCAGATTTGAACATTGCGGTTGTAGGTAAATTATCTACTAGGAAAAGTGACGTTTTGCAGAAAATGGAAAGAGGATTAGAACAGACAGGACTTTGTTCCTCCAATTCAAAGAGACTCAACGTGGATTACTTCCGCTTCGTAGAGCTTTTGATTAATTATTCAATGCGGAAATAACTGTTGGTGTTGTTTGTTTTGTTTGCAGTACAAGAATAGCTCTATAATGACATGATGCGTTGTTTCATTTTGCATTTTTGGAACATTTTATAAAGTGAATTTTGTAGTTAGAAAACTAAGGGTATTTATAGTTATATCTCGGTAAGTTTTCATTTTAAACAAATCCGGAAAAACACATATTTTTCGATTTATTTAAGAACCAATCCGTTTAGGTTTAAAGTATACTTGGCATATTCGCTGACTGGACAAGAAATGTGTTTTCCTAATAAGTCAGCAAGCTCTTTTCAAGAATAAAGAGAAAAAAAGAAGAGAAAAAAAAAGACTAACTTTCGAAAACTAAGAGACAGCCAGCTCCACCTTTAATCAATCACAGATAGCTGGTCTAAGACTATCAATGATTTTAAATAGCTTCTGGGGAGGAGAGTACGCAGACAATTGCCACCATCTCGTAGTCCCTAACTCTAACACTATGGTATTATTGTCTAAAATAGCGGTAGGTTCTACGGTCGCTTTTCTTGAAGAAGCTAAACATTATGCAAAAGTATATAAACAGTGATGGGAAAGTATATAAACTTCTATATTGTTTTCAATATAGAAGGTAAATATTATGAAGGTACAAAATGTTTTGGAGATTATTAAGAAATCTTAGAAATGGAGAGATGATATCATAAAAAACGAATTGCAGATGGCAAAGATAGTGTAATTTTAGCTCTCATCATATCTTTGTTGTAGTGGGCCTAGTGGTGATATCTATAAGAACAGAAGAATTGGTTAAATCTCGCTTAGTTAAGTATTGTCATGATAATGATTAATTATTGGATTAGGTATAGTATCGGTTACTATGTACGCTTTTTTTTTTGCATTGCCATTCATTTGGACAGTTGGTAATAGGTCTGTCTAAGGATATTTTTACATCTGGATTACATTTTTATTTGCCTATTCAGGCGTTAAGTTATATTGGATGTTAATGGTGAAGAAGTATAATCTGGCGTCAAATGGTATGGCAGTTTATTTGACTCAGATCATTTGGTGAGAAACATTAGCAGTATATAAAAAACGGGATGTCTGCAGTTACGGAGAAACTCTAGGCTTTTTTAATTTATTTCTTGTTTCTTGAGATTTATTCGAACAACCATCAAATAGATTTCTGTTTATATCAGCTGTGAAGCTTTGAAATTTAAATGCTTAAATTTGTATGCGTATATAGTGGATATATTTCTACATCACCAGGGATAAAAATCTCTATGTCTAAATATTATAAGAAATATCGACTAAGAAATTATCTATTTCATACTTAGTTTATTCTTCATGTTCAAAATATTAAAATATATGTTTGAGATACGTTTTTAACATCATTCAAGTGCCTCAGTAGCTCAGTGGGTAAAAGCTGTTACGTGTTTATTTACTACAAAGACTTTGAGTTGAAAGCCCCATAAAAACCAGAGATATTTGTAAAAGACTGCTCAAAACCAGCTCGTGTGTATAAGACTTGGCTTAAAAAATATCAATTCCCGAAATTGAAGTGTTTTTATCTAAATTCAAACTATCCAAAAAACATACACAATTTACAACAATAATAATAAATAAATATGTTGGCAATATGTCCAGATTAACCAAATATTATAGGCGGGGCGGCTCGTGCAATAGGCACCGCGGAACTGCAGTGCCTATTGCACGATGAGGACCCCCGATTTTTCTCGATATATAAATATATTTATTAATTTATTTATACTTGCTTGTAATATTTAATTTTATCATCAACAATCCTATACAATTCTCTTATTTTGTATAAAAAATAATAAAAATCCATCTTGTAGCACTTGGAGTGTCATATTGCTACGCGTGCAAGCATATGCACGTCATAGTGAGATGCGAGCTATTAGCGTAATGCGGCACTGTCCATCGCGCAGTTCCATTGTTGTTTATATGCAATTTGCGCCAGTAGTAGAGTGTTCGTAGTGCTTATCGTGTTTACTCCGTCTCTTTAAATATTTGGACATTACGATTAAAGACATGACATTTATTATAGTTGTAGAACATTATTGGGGTTATTGACAATTATGACCTCCGAATTTTTAAGTAATTTTGAATTATACCAAACTGTATAATTTTCTCGATAATAAACAATATTTTTTATGCTTAATTTTTTTTAAATTTTTACCATAATTTTCATATTTTATCCAAACATGTATACACTGTACTTAGAGTGTGTATGTATATTTCGAAAGTTGCAGCACCCCCACGATTCTAGCCAATAGGAATAAGTTGATGAAAAACCAGATGCTTTGTAGCAATCTGTATTACAGAACATTATGTTTTTTTATTATTATTAATATATTCCTTATCAACCCACTACAATCTCACCTCAATTCTTTCACCTTCCATCTCTTTGTTAAACCAAGGACTGCGATAACTGAAACTCTGCTGCTTTACCTGTACACCATTTCAAACACACGTTAATGTTCGATATTTTCAAATAAAAAAAAAACGATAAAGAAAAAAAAAGTATCTTTGAATGTATTTTTGGACTTCGGTTCTCTTTTAGCATTTGTTGTTCAAGTGTTTTTCCTTTTTACATGAAATACTGCTATTTTTAGTATCTAACGATCCATACGAGTGAAGTCTTACCTGCGAGAAATATAATGGAAGTAAAGCGACACCTAGTGGATAACTGTGTAATGTGGCGATCTCAGAAATCACCGGCTATCACGATTTTCTTTTATGGAGTTTTGGTCGCTGTGATATTCGAAATCTTTTTCGTATCCACGGACGTCTATTAAAGTGCAGTTATTAGCTCCATAAAACAGGTGCGGGGAAGAAGGAGGGGGAGGGGGGCCCTTCTATTGCACGCGAGTCGAACGACATATTCACTGGCTCTCTATTTTCCACTTTCAGACATTTAGTTTAGTGAACAAAAAATTCATGTAACCATTTCTTGAATATTCAAGAGAAAACCAAAGCGTTTTTGTGTGGCTTCCGTGGGTTGCTGTAAATGCACGTGCGTACAGATCCGAAAAAAAAAAGAAAGAAAAAAAAAAGACAGAGTTTTGCGACTTGCTATTCTTTATTTTTTTTAAAAACTCTTTCGAGTATTCTGTGTGCAGTTATTTGATCACGTGACTCGTGTCCATTTCGCATTGCTGAACTTTTTATGTATTCTTGATGACCTTTCAAAGGGTAAACTTGCTCTGATGTTTTGTGCAACAAATAAGTTTTTCTGTTGCACCTTTTTTATGCTTTTATGAGTTTGCATTTCCTCCCCTGAATCCGCTTAATATGTAGTGTCAGTTTCGAATCAAAATTACATTTGCTTTTTTTTGAAAAGTTACTATTTACATTCTGAGCGATATTAGTTTATTTTTGAGTAAACTAGTGCAAAATTTTCCTATCAGTACGTAAGTAGACTTCAGAAAAACATAATCAATGCTCTGATTCGACCGTTAATCCACTTGGCATAGTCTGGCTGTGTCTATTGGTTGATGCATTACCGGGCCAGTTTGTTTCTAAGTCTTACTGGATGACAAATCCGAGTTTGTCATCCAGTAAAGAAAGGAAAAAAAATTCTATTTCATATAAGACGAACTAATTCGCCTTTATAAGTCGAGTTAGTCGGTCTCTTGTAAAGACCTTATAAAAGTTCTTTGTGTTGTAGACGGGAATCGAACCCGGTTCTTTGAACTGAAGGATAACGTAAATACTAACCGAACCATGTCGGCTCTCGTCAATTTTGAGAGCACGTATTTTGAGGGATATTAGAAATATTTTGAATAACGTATTATATATTTTGAGTAACGTTTCTTTAGATTAATATATCAGTATTATATATTTCGAGTAACACTAGGGTTACTATTACTATTATTATTACTATTACTATTATTACGGGCAACTCCAGGGAGTCATTGGACTCATCGAGGGAGGCCCCAAATCATATTCATCACAACTATTTGACATTCATACAGTATCTATCATACCTCGCCTTAAACTCATTCACTGTCACAGCATCCACCACAGACTCAGGGAGCGCATTCCACTCATTCACTACTCTAAAAGTAAAGAACCCAGCTCAAACACCTTTACTAACCACACTTTTGCCCAGTTTCCATGGATGTCCCCTAGTCCTCCCACAACCAGCCCTGTTCTCAAAAATATCTTCTGAATTAATTTTATAGAAACCCTTCAGTAATTTGAATGTCTCAATCATATCTCCCCTCCTCCGCCTATCAACCAATTTTTGCAACCCACAAATCCTCAACCTGTTCTCATATGGTTCATTCCACAGACCTGCTATCATCTTGGTCACTCGCCTCTGGATCCTCTCCACCTCCTCCCCATCAAGAAGAAACCTAGGTGACCAAATCTGAGCACAGTAGTCTAGATGGGGTCTTATCAAGGCTCGATACAGAGGAACAATAACCTGCTTGTCTCTGCTTGTCATCGTATTCTTCAGCAACCAAGTGATTTGATGAGCTGTTTTGGTCACTTTTGCAATGTGTCCCCTAAATTTCAATTCCTTATCTACCAACACTCCTAAATCTCGTGCCTCATCAATTTCCTGGAGCACGGTTCCACCAATACAGTAAACTGCCGCCAATCTTTTCACCCCAAAATGCATAACCTTACATTTTGCCACATTAAACTGACATCCATTCTCCTTAGCCCAGACCTCCAATCTATCCAAATCATCCTGCAAAATTTTGACGTCATCTGCATTCACTATTGCCCTACCCAACTTCGCATCATCCGCAAACAAATGAATTGTTCCTCTCAGATCATTTCCTATATCATTTATGAACAAATTAAACAGCAGTGGTCCAAGAACAGATCCTTGTGGCACACCACTAGTCACAGGCCGTCTTGTGGACTCTACTCCCGAGTAAACCACTCTCTGATATCTCTCCGTCAACCACCCTCCTATTCATCTCACCAACCCTATGTCCATTCCCATATGCTGCAATTTACTGATTAGAATTCCATGTGGAATCCTGTCAAAGGCCTTGGCAAGGTCCAGTAGAATCACCGTAAACCCATTACCCTTATCCAGTTCAGCCGTCACTGTGTTATAATACGTGAGCAAGTTACTGAGGCATGACCTACCCTTCACAAAACCATGCTGTCCCCGATACAGTATCCCATTTTCTTCTATCCACTCTTGTATTTTCCTCTTGACTATTTTTTCTAAGACCTTGACAATGATTCCTGATATGCTAATCGGTCGGTAATTTACTACAGCAGTCTTGGAACCACCTTTATGCAGTGGAACTATTTTCCCCTCTTTCCACCCGCTCGGGACTAACCCAGACCCGAGACTCAAATTAAACAAAATGGTCAAGGGTACTGACAATTCTTTAGCTGCTTCTCGTACAACACGAGCTGGTATACCATCCAATCCCACAGATGTATTGACATTGAGGTTATGCAATAGACTACTCACCTCCACTTCATTAACCACAATTCCCGTATAATCTACTGGTTTATTCGTTTCTGCAATGTCACCACCTGGATGATATACTTTTGCAAAGTGCTCACTCAGTAACTCAACTATCTCAACTGATTCAGTTACCTCCCTACCATCGGCATTCTTTAAAATCAATCTGCCATGTACATTTTTCCTTTTACTTGCTACATATCTAAAAAACTGTTTAGGATTCTCTTTAGCCTGCATGGCCAATGTTCTTTCGTAATCCTTTTTTGCTTTTCTTACCACACTCGTCACCCTTCTGGCCTGTGCTTTATACCGTTCATGTGCCTGCCAGTCACCCTTCTCCTTAAATTCCCTCCATAGTTGTTTCTTTTTTTGCAACTCAATCTTAATGGTGTTATTCATCCATTTAACCCCTACTTGATTTATTATTCGGATTCTAGGTATACAGTCAGCCATTGCTTCATGCAAGCACTTCTTAACTACCTCCCATGCACTATCAACTTCTAGTCCTTGCAGTTGTACATGCCATGGCACTGAACCAATCAAACTCCCAAGCTTGTCATACTTTCCAGCCCGATAATTCCACATGTACCCTGTCTTAATTGAAAATTCTACACCTTTAGCCACCTCCCAAGTTAAGACCCTATCATCACTCTCACCGATTGGTGGCAATGTGGTCATATTTGTTACAGCCAAATTCTCAGATGTAATTACTAGGTCAAGCACTCTCTGACCCCTAGTATTTTCCATTACATGCTGTCGCAGATAGTTATCCCTTAATAACCGCATAAAATCCAGTTCCTTCCTCCCGTGTGTCCTCTCCTCACTCCAATCAATGCGACCATAGTTGAAATCTCCCATAATAATCACTCTCCTTCCACCCATTTCTTCTATTTGCTTGTGCATACTGTCACCACCGTCTTTTCCATCACCTGGTCTATAGCAGCACCCAATTGTATATTTAGTTCTGCTAGCTACAATCTCACACCAAATGGCCTCAAATGTGCTCTTTTCTCTATCCTGCAATTCAACTTCTATTCTCCTTGGCTGGAGCACATCAGCTATCATCAACAATACTCCTCCCCCCATTTTATTCTCTCTGTCATTCCTGAACACACTATACCCATCACATTCAATCCCACTAGTTATATCATCTACAGTCAGCCATGTTTCACTAATACCTATAACCTGTGGTCTGGAAGTGCCAACCATGGCCAAAAACTCTTCCTTCTTGTTCCTAATACTCCTAGTATTAGTGTACATGAATTTAAGACCCCCATTAGCCCCAACCATACCTTGACGCCTTATATTAACTATCCCACTCAGATTTGTTGTCCTTATTTGCTCTGGCATATTATATTCATTCTTACATTCAACTGCCTCTATAAGGTCTGTATCTCTACTCCCCCCCCCCCCTAACAAATCTAGTTTCCCTGAATTTGCACATCCACTACATTCAGCAACACTTTCTCAAGTCTTCTTACACCGTAACCATTCAAATGCAAGCCATCCATCTTATATAGATCCTTTCGCCCATCAAACTCACTCCACACATCCACAAATTCCACACCACTCGTCATACATAACCCACGCATAAAGTCATTCGCAATTATGGCCCTCCTTTTAAACATTTCACTGTCATACCGTGGCAAAAGACTAATCATTCTAACTCTCTCACTCTTTTCTTTTGCTACCTCAAACAATTCATTCAGGTCTTCTATCATTTCCATTTTATCTCCTTTCAAATCATTCGTACCTGCCACAACAATCATTTCTTTCACCCTTTCCTTTTGCTCTCTAATAGACGCAGTTACGTCCTTTATGGTCGCACCAGGTTGGTACGATTTTGTCAAATCCTCTACTAACACACCTCGTAATAACGAGTCTCCATACAGCACTCTATCCTTCATTCTGTTCATGTTCAGATTCATACGTCTATTTTTCCTGTCATACCTTTTATTATTGGTTGGTTCATTCAGTCTACTTTTGTTCATGCACTCTAGCTGCTGTTTTGCTCTTTCTATCGCACTATTCAACAACGCGATCTCACTCAATGCATCTATCTCATCGTTTTTGTTCTCTGAGAAACCATTTATACTATCATTCACACTTTCTACATTCACACTCTCACAATTTTCATGTACAACCTTGCCGTTTCCTGTCATATCCCTATTTCCTTCATTCTGAAGGTTGACAAAAATATCACACTCACGATCCGAAATACACTTCAATTCCGCATTCTCCCTACATTTTCTACACACATTCAATCCTTTATTATCATCTAACCACACTCCGACCGCACTCCGCAAAGCGTACATTTCACAGCTAGTACACTGACTCATTTCTTTTATGCTACCGTTCTTTGATAACGATGGCGAACCTTCATTACTGGCCGCCATTTTCCTTCGCACAGGTGCCATTATTATCTGTGACGTGTTTTGTCAAATTATACCCTAATCTTTAATAATTATTCAATTAATAAATAAGAGGAAAAAAAGTACAAACATCAGAACATTTAAGTACTAAACATAATTAAATAAAATGAAATATAACTAAATACAGTAACTTAGCTTCGTTTTGTCTTCCACCGTTACGCGTTCGATTCCGACGGTACCAAAATATATTATATCGCGACAGCAACTAACTTCCAAAAAACAACTACTGAAGTACACTCGTATTCAGAGAAACAATTTAGCACTCAAAAACGTAGAAAAACGGGGGAAAAAGCGGACTATTCACCGATTAAAAATCACTTTCTTCTGCACAGCTCAAATTCACCGCCACGTTCTACGGCGACGCTAGCGCCACCCATCTGTCGTTATCAATTAGTTATCAATTTTCAGGAATTGATATATGGATTGTCCGATGAGGAATCTTTCAGACCTGTTAATTGCTTGAGTGATTTTAAACTTGTCAAAACACTGATCAAATTATAACCGACATAGTTTTGTGTTTTTTGCATATCTAAAAACAAAAACTTGGAATACTAAAAAAAAATTAAAAAACAATATCGAAAATTTTAAAATAATTTAATATTATGTTAAAACTTACACATAAGTTACAAAACCAACCAATTATTAATATTAATAAAGATCATATACAATTAACTCTTGCTATAGAAATAACAGATGAGATAACAGGGTCCCTGTGTGGTGGCCAGGATAAGAACATCCCCCACTGTAGCACATGCATGTCGTACGAGACGACCAAAATGGGTACACAGGGAGGGTAATGGATGGCAATGCTGTAGCCAATGAAGTTTTAATGAGGCTCGGCTATTGCTGTGTCCCTCCTGCCATGATCAGAGCTTTTAGCTCTATATTACCCTATCCATACATTTTCTTCTACAGATAACGGGGAATACGAAAAGCATTCTTACTTCACATATCTAACCAAAAAAATAATAATAACAGATGGATTTCTTTTAGAGGCACTGGACATTCCAATGGCATTATTTTAGTAGTTTGGACTGCAACAGATGCTCAAGATATCTACCTTCTCCTACAAAAAGATTGCTTGTGGTCTTGTACAAAGATAAACTTATGGGAAAATCACACGTCATTAATAGACAAATACACTGGCTTCGCATTAGATGCTTTGGACGCAATTTCGAACAACGCAACCTATGCTTCAAATTAGAATCTCGAATATTTGGTTGATTTTCTCTATACGCAAAAATCAATACAAATTTACCCCATTTGACCTACTGTTACTACGGAAATTTTCATGGCCTATCTGTAGTTCGATGAAGATTGTAGGCTGACTCGTTTCCGGACTTTAGACGTGCAGTTTGTCTATTTTGCAAAAAAAAAAAAAAAAAGAAAGCTCATCATTTCTGTATAAGACTGGTTGACTCACCTTCAGGTGAGAAGCCCTTATAATGGTTGCTTGCATCCTAGATTGGATTCAAACTCAGGTCTTTCATCCAAAGGATAAATGTTGTGCATGGGCTAAGGAGACACTTAGTACTGTTAGTTTTCAATTCTTCCTGTTTGACTAGGAGATAATTGTAAGTGTTGTCTAAATCTATAGCGTTAATCCACTGAGATCGTTATGTAGTTTGCTTACATCTTGAGAACCGACTGCGTTCTTCATTCAAACATTCAACCGATTTCTGCCAGCTGTTCCTCGACTGAAGCCTCCTTAGTTCAGTCAGTATTCATAATACCTTCTCTCTCTCTCTCTCTCTCTCTCTCCTCTGGTTGGATAGAAACTAAGGTTCGATTCTTCTAGGACGCGAAGGACTTTTATAACGTCTTTTCAGTTGAAGGTGAGTTAGCCGAGAATGTAATTATTTCCTTTCACTAACTCTTTACCAGTAGGTGATGGCCTGCCTCAACAGAAGCCCTCTTATAAACACTTCTTGTATATAAGTGTTTACAGATGGGCGGATTGTAAAAAAAAAAAAAAAAAATGTGCTGAGTAATTGGAATGTCGTTGTATTCTAATACCTAATTTTAATTTTATTCTAATTCTCTAATACCTAATTCTAATAGAGTATTCTAATACCCTATTCAGCTATTTTTCTCAAAACCGGGTTTTTTAACCTGCAAAAAGGGCAAATCGCTCAGAAAAACACATAATTAGCAAACATAATACAGTGGCGTCATAGCTTTATTTTTTTCGTCTGTAATTTAAAATAACAACCACACACCGCTAGTTTTTTTACTTCGTCTAAAAAAATGAGTAATATCTCTTTAATTCAATGGGGAATATATTTAACAAAAAAAGGAATCCAAGGAACCTGGTTGATATTTTTGTTTTTATTGTTATAAACGTATATTCCCTAAGGAATTTTCGGGAATACAGCAATAATAATAATAATAATAATAATAATAATATATATATATATATATATATATATATATATATATATATATATATATTTCAAAAAATAGATTTAATGACTCCAAGACCGAGATAACATATAAAGATTTTAATGATAAATACTACTAGTTTCGGCATATAGCAGCCTTCTTCAGGTATTTATAAAGGAAAGGAATACTAATAAACATTGAATTATTTAAATAAACAAACTGGAAATTACAGGTAAAAATTGCCTCACATAATCGATACATAAAAACGTTGTATTTTTCAAGTTGTTCCAACTGGCGTGCCATTGTTTGTTGCAATTGTGCGTGCAAGTTCACGTGAACGCCAATATTGAATAACTGCAGCATGGCTATCTGGGATGTTATAACTTAAATTATTATTTAAGTGGACCGGGTTCAGTAGGATTTCCCGTGATTCTACGATTTTTCTTTCAAACTCATCTTCACAGCGAAAAATATTTTCTGATCTATTCCAGCATACAGAGTGGCTTTGTTGGTCATCATTAGGATTATTTGAAAAAAGAACATGACTGGATAAAGCAGTTGCATGAGATCTTTTGTATGAGATGTCTCTCTTATGCTCTTCTATAATAATAATTTAAGTTATAACATCCCAGATAGCCATGCTGCAGTTATTCAATATTGGCGTTCACGTGAACTTGCACGCACAATTGCAACAAACAATGGCACGCCAGTTGGAACAACTTGAAAAATACAACGTTTTTATGTATCGATTATGTGAGGCAATTTTTACCTGTAATTTCCAGTTTGTTTATTTAAATAATTCAATGTTTATTAGTATTCCTTTCCTTTATAAATACCTGAAGAAGGCTGCTATATGCCGAAACTAGTAGTATTTATCATTAAAATCTTTATATGTTATCTCGGTCTTGGAGTCATTAAATCTATTTTTTGAAATGTATAACAACCGAGTAAAAACTAATCGCCACATATATATATATATATATATATATATATATATATATATATATATATATATATATATATATATATATATCCTCGTTATGTCTTGCATACATATAATAATTACATAATAATAATAATAATAATAATAATAATAATAATAATAATAATAATAATAATAATGTGTCACCGATAATATGCCTCAATTCTATAGCGTAAATTCTCTAATAACAGTATATAATATATAAAGAATTTTCCGTTACGTCACTAGCTAAGGTCTGTTTGTATGTGTTTGTGTGCTTATTTTGAGTGACGTACATACGACCTCTTGAGTAATGTGAAAATCCAGTGGACTTTTGATGACAAGATTACGCAAGGTATAGAAGCATTTGCCATCTTGGAGCAGAAAATGCATTCTTTCCTATGGTCTCCATAGAGATTATATTTCCTGAGTGTATTCTTTCTGTCTGGTTGCAAGCCTTCGGGCTACATGCACTCTTCACTCGAGTAAAGGACTCATCATTCACTTCCAAATCAACCTTCTGTGCTCAGTATGACCACCAGTCATTATGACATTCTTGCTGCTGGATCGCTCGGGGCGAATAGACGTCGTGTGTGTGTGTGTGTGTGTGTGTGTGTGTGTGTGTGTGTGTGTGTGTGTGTGTGTGTGTGTGTGTGTGTGTGTGTGTGTGTGTGTGTGTGTGTGTGTGTGTGTGTGTGTGTGTGTCAACTTCATGTGCACTTACGAAATTGGTGACAGTCTTTTCCGTGCCTCCTTGAAATAGAGCTTAAAACCGTGTGTGCGTGCGTGCGTGCTGGGTTAGCACGAGAACTCCACTCTTTATGAAGAGGATGCCGTCGTATTCTCTGCCACGTCTCTTTCTGCATGATTGATCAGGAAGTTAAAAGTGGTTACTTTGCAATCCTTCTAAGTTTTCAAAATAGGCAGAAATTGTTTACAAAGTTCTCCATTAAGGGTTTCAGGTTGTGTGCACCACCTGTTCACATTATTAGTTCTTTTTCTACTATTAGGAATATTATTATTACATCGGAAATTAACTGATACTAGTTTCTGCATATATTTTAAAGTTATTTTACTTTATTTAATAAAACAATTTGTAAAAGTAATTATTACCTAAATTTTTCCTAATTATTTAATTTTTTTAAAAATTTATTTGTTCTAGTTATAAAATTAGAATACATCTATTTATTAATAAATTAAAGACTTAATTCGGTATGTTAGTCAAGTAAATAATAGTTTAATATCCGACTAGTTTCACTGACTGATATCTGTCAGCATTTTCAAAGGGTACACTGGTAAGCAATAGAAAGTAACAAAAACTAGGAAACTAACCGACAATTCAAAAAATTATATAAAGTTATCACTTTGCGTGATACAATGATATAATACGCGTGTCGCACGTACAACGTTTTATTTGTTGAGATATTTAATGTAATTTTCATGAAAGTTCATTTCTTTTTGGTTAAATGATCTGATTAGAGTTTTCCAGATATCTGGTAAGATTAGGCCTTGATTCTTATTTAAGTTACCTGTTGAACGGGTGACTGTAGCAGCTTCTTTGAAAGTTCTGGAATGGTAGTTCTCTTCTATGTAGGGCATATGACTCATATCCCATTCAATATTATGGTTGGTAGAGGCAAAGTGGGAAGAAAGGCCTGATATATCCTGTCTGTTATTCCTTACATAGCCTATGTGTTCTTTCTTTCTTGTTTCGAAACTTCTACATGTCTGTCCGATGTAATTCATACTGCATGAACAGGGTAAATTCCAGAGTATTTGTAGAAAGGATGGCTATCTTTCGGTGATCTTATAAACTTTTGAATGGTCTCAATAGGTTTGAAGGTTACTCTGATATTATAAGGTTTTAGAAGAAGAGCTAATTTTTTGGATATGGCACTAACAAATGGAATTGTTATAGAGCTGATGTATAGAGTTAATGAAGTAATAGGCGACACGCGAATTATATCATTGTATCACGCACAGTGATAACTTTATATATTTTTTAGAATTGTCGGTTAGTTTCCTAGTTTTTGTTACTTTCTATTGCTTACCAGTGTATCCTTTGAAAATGCTGACAGATATCAGTCAGTGAAGCGTCGGATATTAAACTATTATCTACTTGACTAACATACAGAATTAAGTCTTTAATTTATTAATAAAGAAAAAAGGTTATAATAATCAAAATACATCTATTTATGTTTTCTATATGTTGATTACAACTAATTTGGCGCTTTGAAGCGAATTTCTTTCGCTTCAAAGCGAAAGAAATTCGCTTTTTTCATTTTTCTATCTATTTATATCATTTTATATTTTTCTCTTAGTTTGTTCATTTTTATTCGCTTCGTTATGTAATCTATTACATTACATAATATATTATATTATACAGTATATATTATATTATTATTATTTAACACCTCCAGGGGGAGGTCCAAAGCCTCATCGACGGAGGGCACCTGCTCTACAGCTATCTCCACCACTCAATCCACCAACTGACCGCAACTACACCAACGCCATCTACCTTCGACTACCACTATTAGTTTTTTTCACAAACAATCACAAACATCCATCCCACAGCGGGATTCGAGCCCGCAGCCTTTTGGCTGGAGAGCGAATGCGCTAACCACTCGGCCAGCCATTATAGTATATATTACATTGTATTATACATTGCACGACTATGTCAGGTTATTAAGTGATATTAAGGAACTTCGCCAATATTAAATGTAATTTTTTTAACATCAGTTTTTTCCCACAAAACAATACTATATCTTTATTTATATCAAATATATTTTTGTATAAGATTATTTAACCCTATGAATATTATATCGTTTGCAATATTGAAATTGCCATTTCGTATGGGTGTTCCTCAAGTATCAACCAATTCTAAATGCGTGTTACCCTCGATATCCGTTAGTCTGATGAAATATGAGATAGACCTAAATATAAACGACCTCCTGGAGAGAGAGAGAGAGAGAGAGAGAGAGAGAGAGAGAGAGAGAGAGAGAGAGAGAGAGAAGTAACCTTTGTAGTTCAAGGGTGGAGTTATTGTGACCATGGACATGCAGGGAGGGCGCTGTAATGGCTGCTGTGACAGTTGTCATTTCAGAAGGGAAGTAACACGAAATATATTTTGACGAGACAACTGGAGTGGGAAAAGCAAAACTCAAAGGTCATAGGTGTGTTTTGATTATCACAGTCCCCACTCTCTCTTTTTTTCCTTCCGTTTTTGTCTATCTTTATCGCATCTTCGCATTATTCTTTCATTTTTCTATCTATTTATATTATTTTATCGTATTTTCCTCTTACTTTGATCATTTTTATTCTCTTCTTTATATCAACGTAAAGGCTATAATATCATGGAATGGACGATGAGGATTGTAATCTGTCAAAATTAGTACGCAAATAAAAAACGCAGTGCTTAATTTACGCCAACACAGAAAGTTCTGTTTGCCCTACATTTTCTTGTTCTCCTTAGCCAAACGTGTTGTGTTCTAGTCAAGGTAACCACACTTCCACGTTATTTATCGTCCGAAGGTGTAATGTGATGTTCGCTTCCTGCTAACAGGAAATGAGCTCTGAAGATAAAAAATGAGTTTCTCTCATCTCCAGAGACCGCCTTGTTACTAACGCTTCGGCACGGAGGTGATGAATATTTAAATCAGCGCGGTGTTTGGCGAAACTTGTGGACAAACAACACATCAGGCAACTATCAACCTTACATTATAAGAGCGAATCAATGGTCACATTTCCTCCCTTCTTTCTTTCAGCATCCTTTCAAGCGTTCATTCTAGCTGATGAGCACACAAGTAAACTTTCCACGAAACATCGCATTCTCCAGCTGTTTCTACCCACTGACCTTTATACTTTACTTGAAGACCATGAATATTACCTAATTTTTTATTCCCATCTCTCTCTCTCTTTCTCTCTAAAACTATTATGATAATTATTATGGAAATCTTATGGCTCCTTAAACTTTTTCTGTCTTCTTCTTATTTCAGCTTTCAAAAATTATTGAAAAACTGATATCTGAATAACGGAGCTGTTTGTTTGTAAAATCATGTTTAAAACGAGATTATAGGATTTTTCCTCAATTCTTGGAAAATTCTAAACAATAACGCTTACATGTACAGTCTCTTCAATGAGTCAAAAATAGCATTTTTTAAAATTCTGAATTAATGCTATAATAAAATATTTCTTGTTCATTTGAAATAATACGTAGATTTTTAATTGTTATAACAATTAGAAGAAAAAATTCTAATTATTCTGAGCTTTCGTGTTTATTTCAAATCATATGTAGATTTCTAATTGTTATAACAATTAGAAAATGGCATTTTTATTCTGATTTAATTTTACTCTCAATTAAAATATATCAAACGATATGTAGATTTCTAATTTACTAATTAGAAATAACAATTAGAAATCTACATTTTCTCTAATTGTTATAACAATTAGAAAAATGACATTTTTCTTCTGATTTAATTTTACTCTCAATAAAAATACTTCAGACGATATGTAGATTTCAAACAATATGTAGATTTTAAATAATATGCAGATTTCTAATTGGTATAACAATTAGAAAAATGACATTTTTCTTCTGATTTAATTTTACTCACAATAAAAATATTTCAAACAGTATGTCGATTTCAAATAATGTGTTTTTTTTTTTCTGAGTAAATGTTACAATACAAGATTTAACATTCGTTTAAATAATATGTAGATTTATAATTGTTATAACAGTTGGAAATTTAAATGGTTTTAACAATAATATAATTTATCACGCGTTACTAAAAATAATATCACAAGAATAATTTTGCACATTTCTGTGATGTTATTGCAATAAAAGAAACTCCGCCATGAGCTTATCCGTCCATTTTAGCAAAGTATACCTATTTATTGACGTATTAGTAAAGTAAGCTAAAACTTTTACAATCATTATTATCCTTTATAATAAACTAGCAGAGATTTTAATTGACGATATGAAAATTACAAAATCATATTCAAAATAATTCTAAACTTTGCTAAATTGAAAACTTGAACACAGGAAGGGAAGGACAACCAAAAACCCAAAAAGAAGCCGCGCGCGCGCGCGCGCGTGTCTGGTTATATTTCCTCTCTGTGAACGTAGATTATGACAACTGGAGGCTGGGTTATTTCTACAGAAATTGCTTCTTGCTATAGAATGCGAGCTTGAAAACACTCTTAAGTAGTTCCAAGCGTTGACATTTCGAGAATGCAAGCAAATAAAAAAGCAAGTTAAAAACAAGGTTTTCTTACAGCAGGAGATTTACACACTCGAGTGAAAAAACATTCGAATTAGTGAAGGCTATTCAAGGTGACTTTGATATTATTCTAAAAAAAATGAAGATATATATACAAAAAACTAGAGCACTGATAATTTACCCTGGAGGGCATTTAAAACTTTCTATTACAGAAAAAAAAAAAACGAAATGAATTCTGTTGACTTCCAACGCTTGGATGCACAGAGTAACCTATAAAATTATAGAGATTAATTAGCTACTTTTGTTTACATTCTTCTGTATTTATCGTTGTATTCGTAAAAGACTGAATGTTTAAGCCTAGTTGTGGTAGCGCCTGTGGGTTTTGTTTTTATCTGTCACTAAAGATTCAGTTGTATGGCTGCTAACGTAGTATTATTAGTGATTGTGATCGGTTAAAGGAAGTGACGTCACACTAGATGACTACTGAAAAATGTGTTGGTTGTTGTTTCATTTCCAATAATAATGCTTCTGTTTTTAACAATGGTTTTTAAAATTATTATTCTGGATTTTATTTTAAAAAAATGTACTCTTTTTTTTTTTTTTCATTTTATAGTCATGCCAGAGGGGAAACCTACTTTGTCTCTTTCGAAGTAGGGAAAAAAAAAAAAAAGAACATACAGACTTGGGACTCATAAAAAAATAGTCCTACAAGACATTCAGTCAGCGAGTTTAACCAGCAGCTGTTGGTTAGACTTCTGCCAACATTCGCAGTTCTTGAGGCGATGCTATTACTGCTGAAGCAAATAGCACAATTTTCTTCCTTACATTCAAGAAAACTGAACTTGTTCTACCCTTTGCGACGAATTCCGCTTACGAAAGAACTCACAAACTTCTGAGAAAGTTCACAAGCCGTCAATAGCCTCTTACTAGGTAAAAGTGAGGATAACAAGATCAGGGAGTCGAGTTTAAAAGGTTTGAAATGATATTACGTCATAAATACCCAGCGCTTTGTTTTCAATTCTTAAAACAGAATTTTCAAAATCAAGAGAACTTCATTGATTTAAAACATCTATTATGCTTTTGTGCTTTCTCATTTTTCTCACACACATCTGTTGTAATTTGATGACATGAAACAATTAAATGAAAATATGTATAATTTATATAATTTATTATATAGAGTATAATTTATAAACATATATTTATTTATATAATTATTGCAAATAATTCAAAAATGTATTGCTATAATTGTAATTTGACGATATTTGCTTGTTTGTTTCCAGTTCAAAAAAGTTTGTGACGTAAGTTGGACTCAAATGAAGAATGTTTAAAAGTAATAATGTTTCAGGATAATCTTGCTTCTTAGTGTAGCAAGCCACTTCATCCCTCCAATAAGCAGAGATTGGTCTCACACTTGGAATAAATTCATCCATAGTATATAAATATTTACAATGGGATTCGAACCCATATATATATATATATATATATATAATTATTACAGCATCTATGTATGCAATTTATCTGAGACATAAAAAATTATTATTATTATTATTATTATTATTATAACGGTGTCCTCATGGAGTCAAAAAACTCATCGCGGGAGACCCCACATTGACACACTAACTATTATTTACATAATACCTGTCATTCCTCTCCTTAAATTCATTCACAGACGAAGCATTCCCAACCATCTCTGGCAACGCATTCCATCCCTTCACAACCCTCCAAGTAAAAAATCTAGTCTTAACACCCTTGTTAACCACACTCTTACATAATCTTCAGTGGTGGCCCCTCGTTCTCTCCCTTCCTGAGCTGGTCTTAAAATGTCATCAGTATCAATCCTGTAAAATCCCTTTAATAATTTATATGCCTCTATCATATCTCCTCTCTTACGTCTATCAACTAGTTTTTGAAGCCCACAGATCTTCAATCTATGGGTAGGGAACATCCCACAGACCTGCAACAATCGTTGTAACTCACCTTTGAATCCTCTCCACCATTTCTTCATCACTAAAAAAATCCAGATGACCAGGTCTGCGCACAATAGTCCAAAAGCGGTCTTACGAATGCCTTATAAAGTGGGTCAATCAGTTCCTTATCCCTGCTTGTCAGTGTGTTCTTCAACAACCATGTAATTTGATGTGATGTTTTGGCAATCTTTGCAATATGCCCTTTAAACTTAAGTTCTCTGTCCACAATGACTCCCAAGTCCCTTGCCTCGTCAACTTCGTGCAGTTCAGTTCCGTTAATATAGTAGACAGCATGTGATCTCAACCTCCCGAATTGCACCACCTTACACTTAGCCACGTTAAACTGACAACCATTTAGTCCATACCGTCAGCCTATTTAAATCATCCTGCAAGATGTCTACATCATCTGAATTGACTATCGCTCTTCCTAATTTTGCATCATCAGCAAATAAGTGGATATTCCCTTTCAAAGTAGGCCCAATATCATTGATGTACAAATTAAACAATAGAGGACCAAGCACCGAGCCTTGAGGTACACCACTAGTCACTTGCCTTCTCCTGAACTCAGCTCCTCCGTAAACCACTCTTTGATATCAATTCACCAGCCATCCCCTAATCCAAATCACAAGCTTCGGATCCATATCCATTTGCTCTAATTTATGCAACAGATTTCCGTGTGGACTCTTATCGAATGTCTTTGCAAAGTCCAGCAGTATCACTGAGTAAGGATTTCCTTTATCCAACTCCACTGTTACTTTATTATAGAAAGTAAGCAAGTTACTGAGTAAGCAAGACCTACCCTTCACAAAACCATGTTGCCCCTTATAAAGTATCATATTGCTGTCCACCCAGTCCTGAATCCTAATTTTTACCAATTTCTCCAAAACTTTAACCACCACTCCACATATATTGATCCGTCTATAATTTGCAACCTCAGTCTTGGAGCCTCCCTTGTCCTATTATTGGCAACACTGCGTCTTCGTCTATTGTTTCCCCATAAGATTTTTTTAATGATATAATGATATCCGTTGCTTCAAAATCTGATAAAGCTATTTGTTTAATAGAAGAAAAACCAAAATTTTCCCACCTATTTTGATCATTTTAATATCTGTATCAACAAAATGTATTCAATTAATAAACTGATGACAACAGAAAAGAAACAGTACCGTTTATTAAAAAAAATTTTTTTTTTTTAAATGTTCCTAATATTTCCATTTCCCCCCTGTCACCTTAACGATGTCATACTTCGGTTATCTCACAATGTTGAACTTTTCTATTGTCGCGTAAAATCAACTACTGATTCTTTCCAAGAAAAAAGAAACAACTGACATTGTTTGAAAATTTTGTCTTTATTATTTTCAATTTTCTTTTACACGTTAATGATAAAAGAAAAGGGTGGGGGGGGGAATAAAAAAGCAGTATCTTTTATTTTTAATATCGGTAAAAACACAGCTCGAGCATTACCATAGCAACCTGTTCATTTCTTCAATATCAGTGTAGCAAGGTGATTTCCTGTTTTGCTCGTGTAACATGTCTATTTCGAACACATTCCAATTCCCTCAATTTACTACGGAATTCACTTCCTGGATGTTAATAATTATCCATCACAATAGAATGTTTTTCCACTCGATTTAATAACAAGATCAAATCGCTAGGTGTTTATTTTGTTCTTTGTTTCAGCATCTAGAAATACCAGATGCCATTCCGAGCATTTGTAGGGTATTTTTCTAAGCCGATAATACCACTTATCGAAAAGTCCTACACGATGCGATTATTTGGTTAAAGCTCATTATGGCTACTACTGCTGCAAAGTTATTTCGATGTGAGATACGAGTCATTGACTGGTTTTTATTTTTTATTTTTTTTTTATTTATTTAAATGGGTCCTTGTTGTTCCTGTGCTAGCGGTTTACTGTCACTAACCACGCTGTATTATTAACAGGAAGTATTGGTAGGTTGATACTCCATTTGTCTTGGCGGGGATGCCTTAGAAAATCGTTTTCTTGTCGTGTCGATGAATGCAAGATATTACTCATCATGCAGGCGAACACTTGAGTCGCTAATAGGATGCGTGGTCCGTGTGGTTGCATTTCGTGATGTCTCCTCCTTCCTGCCATCTAGTGGAGATGACGTTGCATTAAGATGGGGAGGAAATGAATAATGGAGCCATTTGATTTGACAAAGAGAAGAGAGAGAGAGAGAGAGATTTTGAAGATGAGCGTGTGTGTGTGTGTGTGTGTGTGTGTGTGTGTGTGTGTGTGTGTGTGTGTGTGTGTGTGTGTGTGTGTGTGTGTGTGTGTGCGTGCACCGACTGTGTTATCATCGTTTGTGATTATACAAAGGAATCCTGTAGTGGAAGATGTCGGCGTGGAAACAGTTACCAGAAAGATTAGATTTAGAAAAATTCAGACGGAAGAGTGAAGCGAAAACTTTCGTTTGAAATGAAAAAAGAACGAAGGACGTAATGAGAAATGTACGCGTGTAAACAATGGGAATAAATCACGTCAGACATTTAAGTAGGATTAAGTATCAGATGAATGAGAAGATGAAATCATGCTTATTTGGATCGGAAAACTTATCGAATTAATTCTTAGTTTTTAATCTCTCTCTCTCTCTCTCTCTCCTAACCTTCAACTCCTCTTTGTTATTTTCTTCAAAGAAATATTTCTTTCTCATTTCTCTGAATGCGATATAGTCCTCATCCTTTCTCTTAAGTTTGAATCTTCTTCCTCTTTCGTACTTTCTTTCAAAGTTGAATAGTTTTCTCTTTCTTTTTTCTTTCTTTTTATTAATTGTTCATCTTTCTCTTTCTTTTCCTTAAGATTTTATCTTCTTTCTCTTTCTTTCTTTCGCTTAAGATTTCATCTTCTGTCTCTTAAGGTTTCAGGTTCCTTCTTTGTCTTTCTTTCATTTAAAGTCTCCACTTCTTTTCTCCTTCTTTCTTTCTCTTAGGCTTTTCTTTGTGTGTTTATTTTTACCTTTTTTTGATCTTTCCATTTCTCTTTTTGTCTTTGATCTTCGCATATCTTTCTTCCTTTCATTCTCTCCTCTGTTCTTTGTTACTTTTGTGGCTTTTGTCATTTCACTTTCATTCTTGTTTTCTGTCTTTCGTTCCTAACGCGTGTCTGCTTTCCTCCCACCTGTCTCTCTAACCACACCGTATCACATCAGTCTCTGTGGCATATTTCTGCTGCCAGTTACAGATAAATATTTCAGAAACGCAGACATTTCAATCAGGTTTTGAATTTCCTCTGGGAGAGCTCGAAAAAACCACTTTGAACAACGATATTTGCCAGCGGGATGAGGGCAAAGCGGTTTATCAGAAGAGATTTCGGAACGAGATTTCTATTGCAACGAGTTAGCTGCGTCACTGCCCAATCCTATCGACAGTTGACGGAATCAGAGATATAAGTCAGCTACGTGGGTGGCACACAAACACGCCAAGGGGGATCGCCGTCAGATAAGAACAGTGGGGGGGGGGGGGATAACAAGAAAGAAATGAAATCTTCCAGATGATCGCGTGGTATCAATTTTAGATTCCGGTTGACTTTGTGGATTATTTGCCGAAGACACAAAGTTCAATTTTCTTTTCATTTTCGATCTTTGAGTTTTATTTCATCTTTTGACAGTCATTTGGAGGGGGGGGGGGGAGACGGAATAGAGAATGCAAAATATATCCGTATGGTCTTAGTAAATAGAAATGCAAGCCACTTTGTGTTTACGAACAATTTGGGATTTGGAAAATGCTCAAAGCGAACTGTTTGTAATATTTTTACTTCCTTTAATCTCTTGAGTTCGGTTTTAGATCTTGTGGCTTTCTTTCTGGGATTACATCGTATTATTGTCTATCTTTTATACACCGCTTTGCCATTTGTCTTCAAATAAGTTTTTTTATTCAGTTTTTTTTCCCTTTTCGTTCTTGCATATTGGCAACGATTTAACTGCATAAAATATCTTCTATAGACGATCATTTATATAAAAGTCACTGTCCGGTTGATCGAGTTCTTAACGGGCTGGACTATTTTTAACTCCAGCTAAATATCTGACAGGACGTAATTTTGACCCTACAGGATATTAAAAGATAATTGACATCACCATTTACAAAGTCTCGAGACTCTGCAGTTTAGTTTTGAGATTCTGATGCGAAATAATAAAAAAATCATAAAAATAACAATCCATTTAAAAAGAAAATCTTATTATTTTAGGAGTTCCCTATCGGTCGACATTGGACATCCGCAGTTCTTGTAAACAGGTTTCAATCGCTGTAGTTCATTCTTTGAAATATTCTTCGCACGATAAGAGCTAATGGGTTCAAACATTCGCCAATGGAATGCGAAGCAGTTGCTCTGTCATTTGGAACCGATTTTAGCCAGTGCTTGGTCACTTTAGAGGTGATCACGAAATACTAAGGTCGTAAGTGGAGCTGACAAATGAACATGATTTATCTGAATCACTGTAAAGTTCTATAATAGGACTTATAATAGTTCATATTAGTGCGAATTGTAACAAAAGAATTTAAATAGAGTAAAGATAGAATTCAGTGACGTCAGAATTCGAATTATGACATTTTTTTATCTTGTTTTAGGCATTTGTCAAGTTCATTCGGATTTTCTAGTTCTTCTATACTTCCCCCCCCCCCCCGATAATCGTCTTTCCATGGAGTGAGTGAGTAAAAGAGCTTAACAGAAATCATTCGATCGAGAAAAAGAGAAAATTAGTTCGTTAAATAAATCGATGTTCCACTTTCTTAGTATGGAATGAGATGGCGAACCCCTCCCCCCCCCCCCAGATGACAAGAAGTAGTTGAAAACTTTAATAACTTACAGACTCGGAAGTTTAACACGAAGGCACTCAAAAATCAAAATTTTTCTCTTCATGACGCAAAACATTTAGAAAAATGAAAGTGCGCATGTCAGCAGGCTTGCAGTTCTCATCTGGCTTTTATTAAAATAAAATGTCCAATATTCTTGCCCTTCAGTTTTCGAAATCAAATAAGCATATTTGAAGAATTTTTTGGTGGCTACTAGAAATGTCTAGGATATTTCAATTCACGATCTGGAGAACAGCATTTTTTATATATATTTTTTTTATAAGAAAGATTCGATTTTAGGGAGAACAAGAACAGATGGAAGGTTACGAATAGATTCTAATTATCATCTACACGTTTCATTCGACATTATTAATTACATTAATTAACGGAATATCCACCAGATGGCAGTATATGCTACCTGATATTATCTCGAATTATATTAGATTTTTTTTTTTTCATATTCGGTTCGTTTTAAGTAACTGAAAATAACATCAAAAGCTATTGTATGTGATTCGTTGTCATAGCAACGGTAATAATATACATTAAAGCAGTTATTAATAATTCAAATATTTTCCAACTTCAAAATCATATAGAATAAGAGTGAATAAGGCTTTTTTGTAGAAAAACTTTTATGTAGAAAAAACTACATCAAAACGAGATATAAACCAAAACTACTATAGAATAAAAAAGAATATGAAATAAAGACATGAAATTTCTAAGAATAGTTTGGAAATAAACAAACATTAAGTAAGTACTTTTATATGAGATATATACACCATCTTTTTAAAAGAATAGAGTGTCACAAGAAGTCAACTTAAAGTGTATCATCCGTGGGGAGATTTCGCTATCGACTTTTGATGTAATCGGACATGTTATTTTAAGCTGTACCTGATTGAATTTTGTATAAAGTTTTTTGGGATACTTACATTGCACTGGAGTTAACATAGTTTGAAACATACTCCCCCCGCCCCTCTGCACGAAGTCTGATGGCCGCGTAGGCCCCACCTGCAAAGAGGACCAGTGGTGGATGAATGGTACTTCGGAGGTAGGTTTCCGCACTGTGGCCAAGTGGGTTCTTGACATTCCTTTTCCCTGTTTTTAGGGCATTCTACTATAATATATTGTTGCTGCTAGACACCTGTGTGTTTCTACAGGATTTGCCAGTGGACCCTCAAAATTCCACGGGATTGTCTGTAATTTTCTCGGGACACCTGAGTGATCTTTATTCTTTCTCTGTTTGTGTCTTTACACATTTTTCACTTATTACTCTCATGGCAAAACCTCTGAATGAGGCCAAAGATAAGGAATTCCTCAGACTGGGAAAACTGCTGAATGATAACTGGCCGGGAAAAGTTAAGCTTTTTGATACCCCCACCCCCTCAGCAGTCACAGAAGACAAAATGGATGACATAAGTGACGAATTCATTACACAGAAGCAATCAGACTGTGTACACTCGCCAAATCTAAAAGATGCTTCATCCCAAGACAGCATCTGTCAGGTGTTGGAAATACATACAGAATTCCAAACTGTCAAAAAGAAGAGAAAAATCTCTACCACCACAGAAGAACTCAAAACAACAGAGATGGAATCAGTCAATGTACCTAAAGAAAAGGTACCGCTAGTCATCTTAAGGGATAAAGAAAAATGGATTCCTATGGCATCAGCCCTCAGGGAACATAACATCACATTTTCATGGACCAAAAACTCCGATGAAGGAGTTAAAATTCAACCTGCCACAGTCACAGACAAATGACTACGTTTATGGACAATGCAAATCTCCCATACCACACCTTCTCTTTACCGAGAGAAAAGAACCTGAAGGTGGTTCTTCGTGGGGTTGCCAAAGGTATCATCCCTGAAGATGTAATCACCAACCTGCTCACTTTAAACGGGCCTGTCCCCATTTAAAGTGAGCAGGATGCTCAGGTCAGATAAAAGACCAATCCCTTTGGTGCTGGTAGAAATCAGCAATACACAAAAGCAAATCTATGAACTGACAGTTGTATGCGGACTCAAAATATCAACTGAGTCCCTCAGGAAGAAAGCATCAACACGACATAGGTGCCAAAGGTAGGTTTCGGACACTCCCAAAAATTATGTAAGGCAGCCTACAGGTGCTTGAAGTGCGGTGAGGGCCACCAGACCAAGATCTGCACCAAGCCAAGATCTACTCCTGCCTGCTGTGCTAACTGCAGAGGACCTCACCCCGCCAACGACAAGGGATGCCTTTTCAATCCAAAAAAATCGAGGGTCAGCAAGAGTCAATCTTGCTCCTCCTCACAATGACGCCATAACCAACCAAGTAGGTCTCCCCCCAGTCCAAAACACCTCACCTTCACCCACACAGGAAGGAACACGATCCACAACCACGACCAAAACATATGCCGAGGCTGCAGGAACTAAGTTTCCTACATCTCTCGAGCTAGCAAGATCCAACCTAACATCAGTTTTATCTGCTTCGCTTGCCACCATGCTGCAGGAATTTAGCAAAACAAGCCCTTCACCATCTTCCAGAAATAGATTCCTGCAAGGCACTCAAACCATTATAACATCAAACCATTAACCATTTGTCATGATTAAAAAATTCAAACCAAAGTCACTCGTGATAGCAGCATGGAATGCAAATGGATTGATAAACAAGGTCCTGGAACTTCAAGAATTTGCTACTCGTCTCAGTGCTGATATCATCTTGAATGCTGAAACACACCTAAGACCAGTTAATAACCCTAGAATCCGTGGCTACACTATGTACAGAAATGATAGACTTGGTGCAAGAGGTGGAGGCACAGCCACATACAGTATATATATATCAAAAGTTACCTGAATCATAATACAATACCTAATCCCCAACCCGTAAACCTGGAGGTGACCGGTGTGGACGTGCATGCCAGAAACGATGGCAGTCTCAAGATCTTTGCTGCTTATAATCTACAGAGCATTCCTGTGCTGACAACAGATCTGGACTCCATACTCGGATCAAATGACTCCATAATAATAATAGCAGGAGACCTCAATTTAAAACACACAGCTTAGTACAGCTCTTCAATTAACACCAAAGGCTACACGCTATTCAACTACGCAATGTTCAACTCTGCTGTTGTGGCCGGACCTACCGAGTCCACCTACTTCAGCCCATTAGGCAGCTCGGATGTGCAAGACATCGTTATTTTTAAAAATATAAGATATCAATATAAATTGGAAATAGTTAATGAATTATATATTCTGACCACAATCCCATAGTGCTTAATCTAGGTTCATCAGATCAGTTCTCTCCCCCGCACATATTCATACCATGGGACAAGTTAGCCAAGGTACTTCCGGATTATATTGGTCAGATGCCCAACATCAGTATAAAGGAAGAGATAGACTCAGCAGTAAATAACTTAACCATCCAAATTCAGAAAGCAATAGAATCAGTCAGGCAAACCACTGTCTTCCACCCAACCAACCTTATCCCAGACGAAATCATGGACCTAATTAGAGAAAAAAACAGAGCCAGAAAGAGCTTCCATAATACAAGAGCCCCACAAGACAAAAACAGTACTGAACAACCTAAACTGGTGGCTGGCGGACGGGAGGATCCAAGTGAACCCCCCAAAAGAGCTTAGCCATACTGTTTTCTAGAAAGAAAATCCATAGTAAGGAGAACATCTTTTTGGGAGTTAAGATTTCATTGCAGATTGAAGGAAGGTAAATATCTTGGAGTGATTCTTGATAAAAAAACTTCTATTCAGAAATCATATAAGACACATTGCCTCGAAGACATCCAAAGTAATAGCACAGCTCTACCCTGTGATCAACAGAAAAAAGCAAGCTGGATACACAAACAAAGTAAATAATTTACAAGATGGTAATAAGACCGGTCATCACTTACGCATACCCCGCATGGAGTCACGCCGCGAATACAAATATTCAAAAACTACCGAGATTACAGAACAAGTGCATGAGGATGATTCTAGATGCCCTTTGGTTTATTAGAAACTCCCAAATCCATAAAGAAGTCGTTAAAATTCCTTACATCTCTTTCCTTCTAGATCTAGCTGAGAAGTTCTTTACCAAGACAATCAACCACCTAAACCCGTTGATCAGGGAAGCTTAGGGATATAATGAAGCGAAAAGCTACAAATATAAAAGGCCCAAGTCAATCTTACGTCCAGCTGAACACAGCTAATTTCACTGCCGTCACTGGGCGAGCTTATAGCTCATAAACACTCCATTGAATGGAGTGTACAAAGGGGTATACCAAGGGGAATATGAAAAGCATTTTTGCTTCACCCAACTCGCCAGAAACGTTATTCGTTTTATTATCCGTATTTTGTACACACAGTAATCAACTAAAATTCTATTCTCCGTATATTTTGTACACACAATAAATCAGCTTAAATTCTATTGCCGTAAGCAAAAAAAAAAAAAAAAAAAAAAATTCTATCATAGTGATGAAACAAACAGAAGCCATGTTCTTATCTATTACAACTCTCATATATCTAGCGCAAAGATGTTGTGGCTAGGACAGATGTGTTCGTTCTGGGAATGATGCAGTTCACAAGAAGCACATGGCTTTTTACTGCGTATATTTACGTAATTTAGAAGTATACAGACTTAAAAATAGATGGAGTAGAATGAAATACCGACTAGCTACAAGTGTTATGCTATTAGATACCGCTTAAAATGTATGCAGAGGAAATAAATATGACATTAATTGCTATTTAATTAATAGATTGCCATAAAACGCGTATGGAGATCAAACAAGGTAAAATACCTTTTTTTTTTTTTTTTTTTTTTTGCTACTGGCATCATTTTTTCACTCAAAAAGGATTCCGACATTTTTGGCGTTATTCCAGGAGATCTGCAGTATGTTAAATATTTAGTAAGATTCTAGATATAGTGACACGTATTAAATGGGCTGGAGATAGCTGTATTTCAAAAAAAGGCTTTATCGTAAACTCAGTGCGTTCCAGACATATCAAGCTATCTATGTAAATTTAATAGATTGTCAAAAAAAAAAAAAAAATATCCTACAAAAGAGTTCTCTTCAAATTGCATTTATTCATATACGAGAAAATAAAGTGTCCACTTATTAATAAAAAAAAAGAATAATTTATAATTTCATCTATTTTTTCGCCGGCTCTTTAAGACTAATAATAAATTGTCTTTCTTATAGTTGAGTAAACAAATTTATTATAACAAGAGATAGATAAATGGATTCTAATGTCGCTTCAAATAAAAATTGATCGCCCACTATACACGTCTGGCGTTTATGAATAATGATTATTTATTACGTAATGAAGTTATTTGGATACCATTTCTGATGTAATAGGCAAATGGAATAAGTTAGAATAGATTCCAAATTCCACTCGTCTTTCGGATAATTTCCAACAGACAAGACATACATAAGAAGATGAGATTTTCAGTCACCGCATAACAAAACGAAAAATTGCGTAATCGAGTTAAATATATCAACTTAAATGAATTTTAAAATTAATTTTAAGTCATTTAAAAATCAATCAATTTAATGAACGCTCTTAAATTGAATAATTTAATTAAAACATTCCATCCTAACTTACTTTCTTCGTTTTATAAGGGAAAATGGATTTATCAGATCACCATAAGGAAATTTTGTATGACTAATACGAAACGCTGTCTTAATGCAATCCTTTTTTTTTTTTTTTTTTTTGTTCAAGGAAAAGTCTCGAGACTGGAAAAGAATCCAGAATAGAATTATCTGGACAAGACATGAAACCAAGAAAATAATCTAGAATTATTTATCAGCTATTTTAAAAAGCAATGCAGATTTATTTTTTTTTTAATTAACCCACATAATTATTACCATTTCCCTGAATATCAGAAATTTAGTTTGA
Source organism: Typopeltis vanoorti (assembly GCF_054136105.1). Taxonomy (NCBI): domain Eukaryota; kingdom Metazoa; phylum Arthropoda; class Arachnida; order Uropygi; family Thelyphonidae; genus Typopeltis; species Typopeltis vanoorti. The sequence goes on along the minus strand of NC_143563.1, from coordinate 61,855,337 downwards.
ATGAGGTAATTATTCCAGAAAATTTCTCCCTTAATCGCCATCATGAACGAAAGAGTTTCCGATCTGTTACACACCTTATCTCCTTAATTATGCAGACATCCGCTTAAGAATTATCAATAAAGAAACGCTGCACACCCTCTGGTAATTTTTAGTGGTCGTCTGATGTTTTTTTAATGTAAACTAATTTCTCATATCTCAAAATTAATCAAGAAATGCCAGATTTTTTAATCAAAACTTGCTGTGTGATTTTCAGTTTAATGCCCAAAAAAAAAAAAAAAAAACGAGTCCTCTTTTCATTTTTTTAAATGTTAGCCAGTTCAAAAAATGTCATTAAACTAGAGCCTGACACTGGGCTTGGTAATTAAAGATGTTATTAATGCCATTTGTTACAAGCCACATAAGATGTCAGTAAGAGATAATCACCGATTCTAAATAGTTATTGAAATACGAATGACGTTGTCTTTGACGTAATACTCGTAAAGATTGTCATAAGCTGTCTCGATTGTTGCAGGGGGATAAAAAGTACAACCTCCTTTGTGCTTTTTTTGTACAACATATGTCTTGTTTGTCTTAGTCTATCGCTTAGCAGCCTTCGCGAAGTACTTGGCAGCTGTATTGCAAAGAAATGTGCGAATAAAAGAAATCTTAGACTTGTGGTGAAGTAAATTCCTGGTGAATTGCAAGGCATCAAATAGAATGCATAGAAACAGAAAAACAGGTTTAATCGTCTATGCTTAACCCATGGATTGAGTGAAAGTATCAAACATAAATATTTCTCTTTCTGGAAATACTCATCTTCTCGTAAAAAAAAGATTGTTGAGCTTTTGCTATCTACCATCGTGGATTGAAGTCTCTTGATACCAGGTGGAGACGCAATGATCGTGTAGCATTGCGACATTAGCCGCGTAAAATGCCATGGTAATCGAGGTTATGCAAAGGCTACCGCCATGTTTACAAAGAAGATAGTCAAGAGCCTTGAGGGACACCTACTGTAATTCTTGAGGGACATCTACTGTAATCCTTCGTTATGAGAAACTAATATTCCGTAGTTCAATCTATAGTTTATCTACCATTCAGGTAGTTCCTAACGAGCTACACTAGACTGATTAGGAAATTAACTACATTGTGCTTATTACGAAATGTGGATTTTGTTATGCAGCCCACAGAATGGACACGTGATCAACCTACACATACTTTTGATTTGTATCCGATCCAGCCGGCAGCTTTGTAAGTCTGTCGTTATCTCTTGGTTAGATACCGACTCTGTGAGGTCTCTCAGCGCCATCCTTACATTCTTTTCGCTCTTAATAGGCTTTCAACGGTCGCTACTATCGCTGGACTACTCGCTATTGTCACGAGGAACGAGTAAGAGTGCTCAGTCTGACTTCTTGGATCATCGCAAGGGAGATTTAAGGTGAGGATTGCGTCGGCTGATGTGATTTTCTAGGGATGTGCTGCTCGTGTCTGGGGTGCATGATGATCTAATGAATTGGACTTGGTCAGGCTATTTGGTCTCCGGTAGTTTCCCCATCTTTGCTTTCTGAACACAGTCAAATTCAAGATTGTCTCAGGATATTTGCCAGTTGTAGGTGTAGACACTGACCACAACATTCCAAAAATGACCAGAATCCGATATTTGCGCTTCTCACTAACTCATGATGAGAATAACATGCAAACTTGCGACCTTCATTGTTTCCACTTGTTTAATTTAATACGAAATCGCATATTAACCACCGGCCATTAAAGATCACATACGCACCCTCAAAAGCTTCGTATCCATCATCATAAATTTCAATGTAATATCAATTATATTACAGTTTTAATATGCACTACGCATCCATGGAAATGTAGACCGGTAGCGTGGTTAAAAAAAAAATGCAGTGTATGTATAAAAATGTATATTTGGGAGGTATGTGACTCTCTTTCAGTTGTAAAAAAACATATACTGCATTTTTTTATTTTTATTTACATATACTGCATTTTTTTTATACATACACTGCATTTTTATAACGTGGTTAAAAAACGCAGTGTATGTATTTTTTACAACTGAAAGAGAGTCACATAGCTCCCAAACATTAGTTCTAAAAAGAACTGGGCGATGGACTGAGTCCTTGACTCTTTATCCCGTCATCTGAATGAAGAAAATCTCTGTGGATGGGATGTTATTGAGCTAAAAGCTGGATAATGGCTGGGTAACGGTAATAGCCGAGCCTCAGTTAAAACTTCATTGGCTACAGCATTGCCATCAGCTACCCTGGAAGTCTATATATATTTTGTGAGTTCAACAAAATCTCATCATCGGCCTGCGGAGTGAAATAGATGCTGAGATTCAGCTGATAGCAGGAGAGGAAATAAAGATAGAGCGCATAGTGGTAGAGTAGGTAAAAGAGGCCTCAGCTGACCTGTTTTAGCTGTTTACCTTTCAGGGGTGTTTCTGAAACGGTCGTTGATTTTTCACTTTAAGAAAAAGGAAAAATCCTGAAAAGGAAACATGTAACAACAACAAAAAAACAACAACTAGAAAACTTAACATGAAAGCGACGATACAGAAATAATAGCCTACAGAAAGTCTGGAGGGAAAATGGAAAGATGAACTTAGAAGGTGGGGGAAGGACCTGACCCGAGTGATGCAGCTCACAAGGAGCTGCACCGCCTCTCTGTAAGCCTTCGCCTCTCGGGTTCTCAGGTCCACCTCAATCTGTGTGGACTTGAAGACTGTACAAGGAGTTGACTAGGTCTACTTCCTCTTGTTGTGTGTTGTCAATATTTCATCTGCCAACCTCCCACCCTTGGCTAAAGTTATCATTTGGAGAGTTCTGAAGAACGCTAATTCTGCCTCTTCCTCTATATCCAGAACTCCAATTATCTGTTCTGGAATGCCCTCACTTATGTCTTCTATGTATAGGTCACCCCCATTTCACACTCACAACTTTAGGGCCTTTTTGGCCTGTGAGCATGAGTACAGGGTCTCCTATTTTTGCTATTGCATTCTGGAACTTTTCTGATAGCACAGGGGTTTCTTTTAACAGATGCCTCAGCGTCTTTCCTGCTTTCGCATGAGGGGGGAATCCTAATGGACAATATCTGCTTTTTCAGGTTCATCTGATTTTGTTTCCATTTCCTCTGGACTGATTGGTCTTTTGAAAGGGGTGTTGTTTGTCTCCATGCTTTCAGTTTCATCTTCTTTCTCTTCTTCTTCTTCTGCAGCAGTTTCATCATTTGTGGCAGCTTGTTTTTTAGCTGTTTCTTTTTCGTGTGTGCCTCGCTTCTTCTCTTCCTTAGGTTTGGATGCTGAGGTTTCTGTGGAGGCTGCCTTCTCTTCTTCAGCCGTGGTTTTGCCGTATGCCTCTTTTAGAGTTGGAAAGTCTGGGTTTTCTGACTCTTGTTCGTAACTGTTGTTAGCCTTATGATACCACCCATCCTTTCTGCGTGGTTTTGTGGTCTATGGCACCACATTTGAGGCAGGCTACTTTACATTTATATCTAGTGTATGACCTGTTTTAAGACAATTTTTGAATTTTAGTCGAGGGCAGTCTGCCCCAAGATGACTGAAGGCACCACACCTGAAACATTGCTTTTTCACGCCAGGGAAAAAGCAATGTTTTAGGTGTGGTGCCATTACCCTAGCAGATCCAATGAGAATGAAGTTGGGTACTTCTGTTTTCATCTCAAGGGAGATGTTTACTTCCCCTGATTTCCACTCTGGGTTGTCAGCATCGTTAAGAATCTGAATTTCCTTTACGTCGTCCCACTTCGAGAACACGCTTCGAATGATGTCTTCATTCTCCGCGTATTCTAGGGGGGGAATCTCGATGTTTTGAGCATTTTTAGGATGCTCCCTACCATGAAGGGAGAAATTTTTTTTTCTCCACATTCAAAGTCGCCAAGTAGCATATTTCTGGTTGCTATGTTCTTGACACCTGCTTGGTACCTTCCGCCGGGGGGTAAACCCAAATATGTTTTCAGCTCCTACATAGTACATGATAGCTCTCGCTATTGTCCTTGTTGGTGTTGAAGCATCCACCTCAAAGCCGAGGGCCGACAGATGTCATCGTTGGAAGATTGCCAGGAGGAGGATCTATAAATTCCTTATTCCTATCTCGTGTTTTACTTTTACCCCAGTCTGGGGCTTAAATTGTCTGCACTTAGATAGTTTGATATAAATTCCTTAACCTTATCTCGTGTTTTACTGGTGTTACCGAAATGGTTTGATATCTCACGCCCCTATGGGACCCGTGTGTGATATCAACTGGAAAGAACAGACGCTACACTCTCACTTAGCTCGAAAACTTTGTTCTACACTTTGATCTTAGCCAAAATGTAGAGATCTTTTTATACGGAGAGATTCATCCATCTTCCAAACATTATTATAGTCCTTATAAGGACTGGCTTAAAGGGGCGAAGCAAGAATGCTTTTCATATTCCCCGTTATCTGTAGCGGACAGTGTAGGGATAAGGTTATTGAGCTATTATTAAAGCTCTGATCATGGCAGGAGGGTAACAGCAATAGCCGAGCCTCAGTTAGAGCTTCATTAGCTACAGCATTGCTTTACATTACCCTCCAAGAGTATTGGATTCTCCTCCCACCTCCAAACATTAACAATGATTTTCATGGAGTCATATCCACTGAAGTCAGATAATAAATGGTAGGCAATATAAAAACTTCAAATATAAAAAAGATATGCAAGCTATTTCAAATAAAGAGTTAATGTAAATTAATAATTAAACTATCAAATGAATTTTTAAAAAATTATCTAAGCAAATTCAAATTTTTTGTTATTAATTTTGTTCTTAATACAAAATCAAGATGAAATAATTTATTTTACAATATTTACGTGTGTATGATTTATAATGAATAAAATTTTAAATAAATTAAAAACTCAATATATTAAATAAATAATAAAAATATTAAAAACATGTCTTTTAGTTTAAAAAACGTGTAAGGCGATTTTTTTTTTTTTTTTTTTTTTTAAGCACAAAAACTGCTGATAGCGGCTTCGCGTGCTAATGCAATAGCAAAAAGCTACATGCAGAGAGCTAGGATCAACTTTCTAGGTAATCTTATGCGATGCTAAGAACATGCTGGGACGCAATTTAAGTAACAGCAGGAGGGACAAATTTTAAGCAAAGACACCTTCGGCCTGTGTTCTAATAAATTAATCTTGTCTCTGTACGCCAATTTTTCAAACTATTCATACGGCCCGAGGCTTTACTTAATTATTTGGTGTGGGATCACAGCCTACTCGACTTTCTTTTTTTTTCTTTTTTATTGATTGAAATTATCTGAAAATTCTTTTAAATTACACGAGCAATTTTTCAAGGCTTCTCTGAATACTTACAAATGGGATTAATAATGAAATAAATTCCTTGATTGGAATGCACACAAAAAAGTATTGCAATAAAATGAGTCAAATTATATATTTGTTCTTGTTTCACATAAATTGTATTGACAATGATAAACAATGACCAATAGGAACTTCAAATTACTTGGAAATAAAATATGTTTTGAAAACATTCCTTTTTAGCATTGTATTAGCCAAATTTAAATGCCTCTGAATAAAAGAAGTGGAAAACATGCTTGTCATATGTATGATTCCTCTACGCATGCGTTATTGATCACATTCCCATTCAAGCGTTTCCATGACAATAGCTATTTTCTTGTTAATTATGTAAGGTTAATAAACAACACAGAGCATGTATAAAATAGTTTATGTTCGAAGCCTCAAGAAGATTAAAAGATTTCACGCGCTATTTTAAGTCAAACTTGATTATATAACATAAATTATATAATAAAATTGGAAATATTATAGATCCATCCATATTTTATAGCTAAATAATGAAATAAATCTTTGAAAAGTGTCGAAATTTTACCAGAGAGCTATCGATTTTACTCATCTATCAAGTTTACCAGACAACTAACTCTCTGATAAAATTTCGAAAATGTTAATTTTTTTCTAGAACTAACTATAAAATATAGATGGATCTATAATATTCTCAAAGTCATTAACTTATTTTTATGAAATTAAAGCTTTTCGACTCTATAATTTAGTATTCATCATCATCATCATCATCATACGTATCAAGGATTTAGGCCTAGCATGGCCTGTTCCGGCCTTAGACGTCATCGTTGAATCGTTTAAGAAGACGTCCTGGTTTTCTTTTTCCTAATCGCTTGTACTTTGAGGCTTGTTTTGGTAATCTTTCCGTTTTCGTTCTTTGAACGTGTTCCATCCATTTATGTTTATATTTTTTAATTTTTTCAATTACTGGTTCTTGGTTTAATTCTTTCATAATTTCTTCTTTTCTTTCGTGATCAAATAGGGTATACTTTGCAGTTTTTCTCACAAACTTCATTTCTGCTGTTGTTAATCTTTGTTTGTCTTTTTGTTTTATTGTCCAGATTTCGCTTCCATACATTAAGACCGGTAGGGCTAATGTATTGTACACTTTCAGTTTGGTTTGTTTTTGAACTAGGTTTGGTTTAAATATAGAGTTAATTACTCCTGTTATTTTTAAATATTTTGCGATTTTTACGTTTATATCTTTTTCATTTTCATATGTGATCGTACATCCTAGGTAATTAAATGAATTCACCTGTTCTAAGATCATGTTATCTATTACTATTTTAGTTCTTGCTGGATCTTGTCCTTTAAAGGCCATAGTTTTTGATTTTTCTGTTGATATTTTCATACCATAATCTTTTCAATACCATAATCTAAAATAGCTTTCTGTAGTTTATCTTCAGATTTTGTAATTATTATTTGGTCGTCGGCAAAGAGGAGTGTTTAAGTTAACTGTAGGAGAAAGTTTAATTCCTTGATGTAAATTTCTATTCCATTTTTAGATAAATATTAAAAAGAGTTGCTGAAAGGGGGACATTCCTGTTGGACTCCTTTGTTTAGCTCTCATGTAGATGATAGTTCATAATTTAATCTTATTTGTATTTGATTATTTTCATATATACTTGTGATAGCTTTTAGGATATTATTTGGTATTTGTCTTTCTTTTAATATGTTAAATAATATGTTTCTTTTAACTTTGTCATATGCTTTTTCAAAGTCAATAAATGCAATATATGTTTCCAAATTATATTCTCTTCTTTTCTCTACTATTAATTTTAGGCGAAAGGCTGGGTCTATACATGATCGCTGGGTCTATACAACGAGGTTAGAAGCATAATTTAGTATTAAACTAGACATTTTTAACCAATATTGATAGTAAAGATATATTTAATCTAGGAAATGTCAAGATTTGTATTTGCGGAAATTAGGTTAGAACCCAATACCCTTGGAGGGTAATGGATGGCAATGCTGTAGCTAATGAAGCTCTAACTGAGGCTCGGCTATTGCTGTTACCCTCCTGCCATGATTAGAGCTTTAATAGCTCAATAACACCTTATCCCTACACTATCCTCTACAGATAACGGGGAAGATGAAAAGCATTCTTGCTTCGCCCCTTTAAGCCAGTCCTTATAAGAACTATAAGAAGATTTGTATTTGCAGATCTTGACATTTTCTTGATTTATTTTATTTTTAGTTAATAAAGACTGTTTTTGAACTTCCATTTAGTTGATAGTAAAAGATGCCAAAACAATTATGATTAGTATGAGAGGCTAAATGTTTTATCGCATTGATTCCCATTTTCTAATCCCTTTACGAGAAAACTAAAGGAAAAATAACATCCTATAACCATAAATCATGATTCTTGATGGCAAATGTCGTATCAGACAACAAATCTACACTAGTGACACCTATACGCAAAAAGAACTGATGCGTTATCAAGGCTGCTAAGTGTCCCGTTTTCTCAGGGTTTATAGAACTGGGCCGAAACTTTCCACATAGGGGAAAAAAATTAATGGAGACGCACAGGAAAAGTAGTTTTCGAACATTCCCTGAAGGGATGGATAAGTAACCAACAAGTCCACTTCCATTAACACTTCTTTGCCATTGCATACTGGCATCAAAAGACCCTGGCAACGAGGTTAGAAGCATTTTTTCCCCCCATTCGTTCGCTAAGAGCGATAAGAAAGAAAACGAAATGATTGCCTATAAGGTACACCAAAGGGATAGGAAGACTAAAAATGCTGAGGAAATTGAACAGGACTAAACAATTGAGTTGTATAAGCTATGATCACTTCGTATCATAGTTCATTATAAAAGTATGAACGTCAAGCTGGTTTAAAGAAAAAGAATGACATCACAAACAGGAAGTGACGTTGTAATACGTCATGCGATCGTGTTCAACGGGATACATCGGTTTATACTACATAATCCAATAACAAGATTTCGTTATACTGTATAAACATGAAAGTTACTTGACAAACCGGAAGTGACATCGATTGACGTCAAATGACGTGTCAAACGGGTATATCGGTTTATGGCACCTCATCCATTAACAGAATTTCGTTGTATACCAGCAAAGGTTGGTCGACTGGTAGCGCCTTTACTACTAATGGCACGCAAAAAGTTAAGCAAGTTTGAGCGTGGTTAATAGTTGGATCAATCGTTCGATGCTGTTGGCACACTCTCCCTCGTTGAGTCTTTGGACTCCCTAGAGGTGTCACATAATAATAATGAGAGGAACATCATAAACCGGAAATGACATCTCATATGTCAGAGGATCGTGTATAAACGGAATATATTGAATATAAACCTGACACAACTCGGATATAACGCAAGTAACAGGAATACAAACCGGAAGTAAAATAATTTCTCGAATAAGACCAAATGTACAGTGGAAATAAAAATTTTCCCGATAACGTGTCATCTAAACTACTAACATCTAAACTACTGACTCCCACCCCTCTTTTTTTTTTGTCTTTTCAGTTAGACTTGGATTACTTTATAAGGTCATCAATGATTGTTTTCTTTATAACCAAGGGTAATCTTTGTAGTAGGAACTTTTCTCGCAGCCTCTCCCGACATTTGATGCTCCAGACGGGCAATCTGTACCTTTCAGTGTCCTTAATTAGCGGATGCGAACAGCAACTACTAAATCCACGAGGGACTCACCTTGCAGGCAATAAAGAAGAGGCTTTGCAACACCTAAGGGATTCACTTCATTAGGGGACAATAATCTGATCTGAACAATGGCCTATTGAGCGTACTTAAAGATTACCTCCTCATGGGTCCTGAGGTGAAAGTTTCTTGATGGATTATTCTTCAAACTTTTCCTTTAAGTCAGGATTAGTTAGGGAAAAAGATATTTTAATAGAGTAATGTAATTTATTTGGGAGGGGGGGGGGTTTAAGGGATATACCTAATTCATAAAGTAACGAATTAGAGAAAGGACTGTAGTTACATTCAGACTTTCGCCTTATATTCACAAATGAAGAATTTGTCTCCTAAGTAGGTGTAAATATAGGGATATTTACACCTCCTTAGGAGGCGTAAATATTCTTCTTGTTCTAAGACGCTACGAGAATTTCAAGACACGCTCCTGAGGGGGGGGGGGGAAGGCATGACCAAAGCGGCAAACGCTTTGGAAGAAAACTGATAATGCGGACAGACTAAATCCCATCGTATTGATGACCATTTAAGTCAGCGAACACAGTGTTTTTTTTTTCTAATCAGGAATAAACAGTTGTCTTTAGAAATTAATCTCAACATCGTAATGTAAAGGGAACAACACGGATTCTATCGAAATGTTTAATAATTTTTAGTGACCAAACGAAACCATTTTCATCTCATTAGGAATGGGGAAAAAGTGTTTTGATGCGATCCTAAATGGATTCTAGTTAAGTTTTGATTCATTCGATTACATAGTAATAATAATCAGGGAAGGAAAGTCAAAACGTATCTGAGAAACAATATCTAACGTAAAGATACCAAGCAACTTTAAAAGCTATGTTTTTTAATCCTTTTTCCCAAGCAAACAGACAAGTAGCTGTTCCCACGGGATTACTCAATATTATATAAATCAACCAAAAAAAACACAAGTAAAAATAAATAGGTATTAAATATAGGAATGAAACGGGTGTAAATATTAACTGGAATGTTAATTAAATTTCATATAGTTTATCCCCAATTTAGATTATTTCATTTGTTGAGGATGACATAGAATTTTATTGACCTTAATAATATTTGATAACTGCATGTGCAATCAGCAAACATTTTGCTATTCAATTCGCATGAACAAGTTCAGAAACTTAAAAATTGATATATCAACGACAAACATTGAAAATTCATGGATGTAACATTTTTCATCGCAAAGAATGTGTAATATATTTAGCACTTCATTTATTAAAATTAATAATCTTGCTTAATAAAAAAAATTGCTTTAAAATTTTTTATTAAACAAGAAATTTTTTTAAAAAATCCTGTTTACCATTTTTATTACTGATTATTCAAAATCTATAAATAAATAAAAGCCTATCATATTGCTTTTAATTTGCATACATAAAAGTAATTTTTCATTCTAACATATTGAAGAATCTAACCGATCGCTTCTCGGCCTCTTGGCAAAGTCACGTGTGTAGGTGATTAGCAAATTGCTTAGCTAAGTGCAAATTGTGGTATCTGTTAGCTAGCGCAGTTATTATCGACAAAGCGTCTCATCTCATAGAGGCACTTGATAATAAACTACAGCAACAGATACAGAATAAACCCCGGACTGGGGCAAGAATAAAACACTCGGTGGTGGGAATAGCTTAGGCACCCCCCCCCCCTCACTAGCTATGGCTTTGCCGCGTACGCGGATCCTTGGAATCGAAGTTGAAGCCGACCTGCGACCTCGATGTTTGGCTAAAGCCCTCATCGAAAGCGTCGGCGCTGAGCAGATTTTTGGTTTTACTCCCTCTGGTGGTGGCCGCTTCCAAGTAGTAGTAAGGAGTGAACAAACAAGAGACAAACTACTTGGATAATTCGAATGTAATGGAAAAACAATAGTCATTTTTGGTAGGGAGCATTACCAAACTACTTAGAATCTCCAGATTCGCTTTAGAATATATTGAAACCGATGTAAAGATTATCCACGAAATATTCGGGAAATGAGGCGTTGTACACAAAGTGGAAGTCCTAAATGACGCATAAAACCCCAAATGGAAGTCGGGCGAAGTCCACATCTCCCTCGAGATGAAAACGCCCGTTCTCTCTATTATTATTGGATCTGCCAGAGTAATGATAAACTACCCTGGTGTGAAGAAACAATGTTTTAGATGTGGTGCCTTCACTCACCTTGGGGCAGACTGTCCTAGAGTGAAATGTAAAAACTGCCTCAAAGCAGGCCACAACCAAGAAAAATGTGAGTCAGCTTGCCTGAAATGTGGGATCATTGACCACAAAGTGGACACATGCCCATCCAGAACCCTTGCTGAGAGGATGGGTGGTGCAATCACGCCAGCAACTCCACCAAGCAATGGAAATGACCCAGCACAGGAAGCTTCTCCTCCTTTCGAGGCTGCTCCTGATATAACAGAAATCCATACCTCCACGTCTAAGAAAAACTGTAAGGGGAAAAAAACTTCCACAAGCAGTAAAATCCAACAAGAAGAAACAGTCGTTATTGAAACCATCAATACTAATATAGAAGAAGGAAAGATGGAGGTGAATACCAACACCTCCAAACGGCCATTAAGCCCACAGGAAGAAGAGTTGGTAATGCCCAAAACAGCAAAAGTATCTGAGATCGCCCACCCAGAAGTCCCTCACGCAAAAGCAGGGGAGACTCTATGCCATCTCATTAGAGGTATCCCAGGGGTGTCGGAAAAATTAAAAGCGATGAAAAAAATAGGAGAACCTGAACTCCTCCTCACAGGGAAACATGGATCTGACATCGTCAGCGCAAAATGGGGTGACATCTTCGTTGATGACATCAGCAAAATCACCCCTGAGCAAGTAGAGGTATCCCAGGCTTTAGACGAGGAGGCAGCTTCGGCGTTCTTCATAGCTCTCTGCAAACTAGATATGGCCAAGGGAAGTGAGGTGGCCAAAAGAATAATAACTGCCCACAACAAAAGAAAGACACAGTAACCACCTTGTGGGGTTTCTGTACACAGCTTCACCGGTTTCAGCTATCACAGGTGGGGGAGGACCTGAGAACCCGAGCGGCGAAGGCTTACAGCGAGGCGGTGCAGTTCCTTGTGAGCTGCATCACTCGGGCCAGATCCTTCCTCCACCTCTAAGTTTACCTTTCAATTTTTGCTTTTCTCTGTACTTTTTTTTGTTTGTTTTGTTACATGTTTCCTTTTTAGGATTTTTCCTTTTTGTAAAGTGAAAAATCAACGACCGTTTTAGAAACGCCCCTGGGGGGCAAACAGCTAAAACAGGTCAACTGAGGCCTCTTTAACGTACTCTACCACTATGCACTCTATCTTTATTTCCTCTCCAACTACTGCTGACTCTCAGCCTATCTTACTCTACGGGCCGATGATGAAGATTTGTTGAACTCACAAATTATTATTATTATACTTCACAGGATCATTTCTGTAGTGTGATTAGTATTTTTGAAAGTTTCTATTCTTACCAGCTTAGCAGGCTAAGACCAAACTGTAGTATTTGTTCTTTACCGTTGATATCGGTACGAGTCCTATCGGGGCTCACGATATTTAATCAGAAATTTATAGATCTTCGTAAACCCCTGACTGGGGAAAAATCAAACAGTGGGTGGTGGGAATAGCTAGCCCCCCCCCCTCACCAGCTATGGCTAATATTTTGCCGCGCACGCGGACTCTTGGCATCGAAACTGACGCCGATCTACGACCCCGACTTTTGGCTAAAGCCAAAATTGACTGCGTCGGTGCGAACGAGATTTTTGGATTCACTCCCTTCGGTAGTGGCAGATACCAAGTCGTAGTAAGGAGCGATGAGACTAGAGACCTAGAGACAAATTGCTTGAAGGCTTTCAATGTAATGGAAAGGAAATTGTCCCGTTCATGGTGGGGAGCATTATCAAAATGCTTAAAATCCCCAGATTCCCCTTGGAGTATATACAAAGTGGATAACGAAAACGTTATCCACGAAGTGTTCGGAAAATGGGGTGTTGTCCGCAACATACAAGTCTTAAACGATGCAGACAACCCACAATGGAAGTCGGGAGAAGTAAAGATCTCGCTCGAGATGAAAACAGCGGTTCCAAACTTCGTCGTCATCGGATCCGCTAGGGTAATGGTAAATTACCCTGGCGTAAAGAGGCAATGCTTCCGATGCGGATCCTTCGACCATCTAGGAGCAAACTACCCAAAACTGGCATGCAAAAACTGCCTAACAACAAGTCATGCACTGGACAAATGTCTCATGGCCTGCCTCAAATGCGGGTCCAAGGACCACAAAATTAACACCTGCCCATCAAGAACGCATGCAGAAAGGATGGGAGGTGCTATTATACCAGTCACAGTCACCTCAGTAGAGAAGCCTGAAAACATAGAGCAAGAAGACTTCCCTGTCCTTCGATCTCCACCTTTAGAAACTGAAGATGCCGCCAAGCAAAATCCAGAAGGAAGAAAAAACAAGAAGAAGAAGCATAACACAAAGAAAATTCCCAACAAGCAAACTGAAGAAAATAAGAATGATGACACAGAAGTAAAAAAAATGGAAGCTAGCAACAACATAGCAAAACGACCAATGAGCCCAGAAGAAGAAGAAACTAAGAAACCCAAACCAGCTAATATAATTCCATCAGATGAGTCAGAGATAGAGGAAACCTTCCATAACAAAAAAGAAGTTATGGACAAATCACACGACAAAGACACTCTCGGCGGAACAGTCGGGGAGGCAATGATGAATGCCTTCATCGGAGATCCTGAAACTTCACCAAAACTCCAAACAGCAATAGAAAATCTAGGGGAACCTTGGCTCCTCATCTCAACTAAGACAAATCATAAAGTCTTAATGTTCGAATGGGGAGATCTCCTCATTAAAGACATCAGCAGGCTCACTCCAGAACAGCTATATGGTTTCTTGGACCTAAAAAAGGAAGAAACAATGACGCTGGATGACACTCTCGTCCGAATAAAAAAGGTCAGGAAGAGCATTTGATCTCGGAGATTGTGAAGCTCACCAACGAATAATTTTTGGCTAAACACTATTCTCTCTATACAGTTCACAGAGGTCGGGGTCGGTCTGATAGAACCCGAGCTGCGAAGGCTTACATCGAGGCGGTGCAGCTCCTTGTGAGCTGCATCACTCGGGCCAGATCCTTCCCCCACCTCTAAGTTTACCTTTCTATTCTTTCCCAGATTTTATGTTTATTTTTGTTTGTTACCTGTTTTCCTTTCCAGGATTTTTCCTTTTTCTAAAGTGAAAAATCAACGACCGTTTTACAATCGCCCCTGGGGGGGGGCAAACAGCTAAAACAGGTCAACTGAGGCCTCTTTAACCTACTCTACCACCATGCACTCTATCTTTATTTTCCTCTCCTACTATCTGCTGACTCTCAGCCTATCTTACTCTACAGGCCGATGATGAATTTTGTTGAACTCACAAATTATTATTATAAAGACTAAAAATTTAATTTGCATAAATATAAATAAATAAATAAAAGCCTATCACATTGCTTTTAATTTGCATTCATTTCATATTATATTATATTATATTATTATAAAGACTAAAAATTTGCATAAATAAATATAAATACAATTAGCAATGAGAACGAAATCATTCAATTTTCGGGGTTTTTTTCCGTAGATTTAAATGAAAGTTTTAAAAGGACAATTTATTTTAGCCTGACTGGAATTCTGAATAAAGCCAGTCTCCCTCAGTTCTTCCTTCCAAAGAATAATCGTAAGATATCCAAGTCAATGAGAGAATTACTGCATGATGTAGTTGCTGAAGCGATCTCAGCACGGGGGGGGGCGATTAGTATACAGCTGATGTTTAAACTAAGAGTTACACATGTATTCAATGAATGAGATATTTTCAACTTTTAACTGATTTCTCTGTAAAAGAAATTTTGCAGAGACCAATACTGAAGGGAACTTTATTTTATTGTGTGTGTGTTACAAGAATATCGATATTTTAAATGCAATGATACTAAAAATGATATTTTTAAATGTTCGGATTTTTCGTCGAAAACAGACAAACCGCCTCATGACTTTTAACTTTTTAATTTTAACTTTTTACACCATTATATCTCATCACACACACACACACACACACTCTCTCTCTCTCTCTCTCTACAGACATCGAATACTGTTGGACGAAGAAGAAAATTTTAGTTCTGCAGAATAAAAAGTGGACATGCGCAGTGATTTTAAGCAATATTACACGGAAACAGAATTTTTTTTTTCCCTGAACAAAAGGGGAACCACTTTGTTTTATAATAATTTCCTAGTAAAGTACCCACTAACAACTGGGTTGCTGAGGGGAAAACACACACATGAGATAAATCTGTCTGATGATGAACGTATACAGCGAAGATACACTCAAATGAAAGAAATTAACAGTCTGAGAAATGAAAGTCCAAGCAATTCTCTGGATGTAACGAGTTTTTTCGCTTTGTCAGAACACAAATTGTACTTGAGAAAAAATTATATTTTTTCTCTATTCTGTTTACTTATACGATAATACAATTTTTTGTTATATATAATTTTTTCTAGAAATTCCTAAGAATTTTTAGAAACAGTTGAAAAAAAATTTAATATTTTAAGTTCTACTTTTTACGCCATTATATTTTTTCGTTATAGGGTTATTAAAATAATTCTTTTTGTTCATGAAATTTTATTGGGAGAGGCATATTATTACGTGAAAGTCCTTTTTAGGATTTCCAGGGTAACAAATGGCAATGCTGAACCAAGGAAGTTAACTGAGGTTCGGCTGTTGCTGTTATCCTGGGTGATGAGTTTTTGAGTTCGCTCTCTTAGGGTTTTTGGCTTAAGGGAGCAATTTGAGTCTCCGGGGAAGGTGTTCTCCGGCACGGCCCGCTGAGGGGTTCTTGCCGGTGAATTATTTTCCTCGAAATTTGAGCGGTTCTGCTCAGTGGTCGGGGAGCCCGTCACTGAGTGGAACCAACGCTGAGATACGGACGATCTCTAGGCCACTATGGAGTGGCCTAGAGATCGTCCGATTTTTTGAGATTTTACCCTTTACTTACTAACCAGGATTTCCAGGGTAACAAATGGCAATGTTGTAGCCAATGAAGTTTTAACTGAGGCTCGGCTATTGCCGTTACCCAGCCATGACTAGGGCTTTTTAGCTTAATAATATACTTCATCCACAGAGATTTTCTTCATTCAGATGACGGGATAAAGAGTCAAGGACTCAGTCCATCGCCCAGTTCTTTTAAGAATGAAATTGTTGGTATTATTGGTATGGCCTGAATCAGTCGACCGTGAGATGTGGTGATTAATGCCCTTGGAGGGTAATGGATGGCAATGCTCTACCAATGAAGTTTAACTGAGGTTCGGCTGTTGCTGTTACCCCCTTGGGCGATGAGATTCGAGAGTTTTTGAGTTCGCTCTCTTAAAGTTTTTGCCTTAAGGGAGCAATTTATTTGAGTCTCCGGGGAAAGTGTTCTCCGACACGGCCCGCTGAGGGGCTTTGTCGGTGAATGATTTTCTTCGGAATTTGAGCGGGTCTGCTCTGTGGTGGGGGAACCCTTCACTGAGTGGAACCAACGCTGAGATATGGACGGTCTTTCGCCCACTATGGAGTGGCCTAGAGATCGTCCGATTTTTTGAGACTTCACCTTTACTTAAACAGTCGGTGATTGATTCGTTCAATCCAATACCCTTGGAGGGTAATGGATGGCAATGCTGTAGCCAATGAAGTTCTAACTGAGGGTCGGCTATTGCTGTTACCCTCCTGCCATGATCAGAGCTTTAATAGCTCAATAACACCTTATCCCTACACTGTCCTCTACAGATAACGGGGAAGATGAAAAGCATTCTTGCTTCGCCCCTTTAAGCCAGTCCTTATAAGGATATAAGGATGAAATTATTATTTATGACTGCCTCGGTAGCCACTATGCTGCAGGAATTCAGCAGAACAAACCGAACTCCATCCTCCAAAAACAGATTCCTGCAAGGAACCCATTCCATACTGACATCATTCAATAATGAATAAATCAAAAGTAAAGCCTAACTCGCTTCTAATTGCAGCCTGGAATGCCAACGGCCTCACCAAAAACACTAGAACTGCAGGAATTCGTGTGACCACTTGCATAACGGCAGAAATAACTAAAAACGCGGCAAACAGTGATCCGATTTCTGAATGTTTTAAAGGTACTGCACCACTGACATGCATCTCCGGTTGATATTAATGTACCAGCGGTCATAAGCTGGTTTAGATTTGAAAGGCGGTGTCCAATACTACCCAACTGAATACGCAAGATTACTGCGTTATAAACCGGAGGTTGAGCCTCCGCAGCCCAGCTGGTTTCAGCGAAGCCCTTTTTGGAAAGACTTAGGTTCGATTCCCGTCAGTGATGTGAGGAACCTTTATCTGGTTTCTGTCGACTAAAGGTGAGTTAGCCAGTCTCACACAGAGGTGGAGGTTTTTTCGTCCCTCAAAACAGGCAATCTGGTCCCCTGAACACATATACAGTACATAGAACAGAATAGAATACTACTGGACAAGGAGAACAATGGGAAGCTACTTTGTTCTATAATAATTTCCAAGTAATGTAATATTGCTATCGCACCAATAATTGATTGTTGTCGACATGAGGGAGTATGTGTGGTTTTCGAAGAAATTGCTAGTCTCGATGGAGCGTCGGTAAAAGTTAATACTAGGTGTTTTCTTCTTTTTTTTTTTTTTTGGTGTGTGTGTGTGGGGGGGGGATGGTTAAGGTAGTCATTCATAGAACCAAGAAGAAAGATTTTTTTCTCATAGTAACTCAATTTTTTCAGCTTGCAAAAAACGGTAAATTTGTTTATTAAAATACACATACTCCCTCATGTATAGATCTAATAAACCAGAAGCCTATTGACATTTCACCAGCAAGCACTGCTGAGGAATATGAAAACAATAAAACTATGCCATTAAGGAGAAGTCATGTCCAACACCCAAATAACTGAGTGATTTAAAAAAAAAGTGGAAATATGTACAAGCACAATAAGTTGATTTACAAAAAAATGAACAGAAAACTTCAAATAGCAATCCGAAGTTAGAACGACAATTTGAGATTGAATGACTAGGCGTAATATTTTACTACAGAAAGAAATATTCTGTTTCTTCCATAGCCACAACCACGATCGCATTGTCTATAAACTGAACAAAGAACAGCCTGAAAACAAACGAAATTGCGCATATCACTGAAAGCGATAATTTTATTTAATGAGTCGGAACAAAAATTTCTAGAACTAAAAACATCCTGATAGTAAAGAAACACAAAGAGAAAAAATCAAAGAATCATTTGGTCCAAAGAAAAAGTGACAAATCTACAAGCAGCCTCGCCTATATTAGAAAATAGACAGCAGCTACGTGGTCATAAGAATTACAGTTCGTAAAAGAATCAACCGGATATATGCGACATTTAACATTTTAAAAGGATAAATTCATACGGAGCAACAAAGGCCAACACATCCACATGCATCACCAATCACAGACCAGTTAGTAGTCTTTCCCCTCAAAAACCGCCTCAACTAAATAGATAAACAAAGTAATACAAAAGCTGAACATCATTACAAGAAAAATGTCTTCATCATTGGCAGCAGTTAAGAAAAATAGGAAACCATGCAGAATGAAACAATGAAACCAAATAGAAGACGGATCCAACATAGAAGCATTCAACTATTTTCTAAATTAAGAAGGAAAAAAATATCGTAAAAGGGAAGCCAAGTTATGTGGCTGTGACGCTATTTAGTCCACGTTAAGAAGATTATTATTATTTTTTTTATTTATTTTTAACCGTAACGTCCATGAGAGGTTGAATATCTATAGTAGCCTAGTATTAGTACCATAGTTGGCTATGTGTTAGATAAATCTAAAAAGTCTGCCTTGGAGACCAAAGCTGATTTTTTTTCACGTCTTTTTAGATCTCCAGTTGATCAGCTGAAGAGTGGATGTTGATATGTTATCCATTCAGTCAACCAAGCCTGTTGGATTAAAGTATAAAGAGAAATAGAATACATCTTAGAATTAAAAAAAAAGGGGTTGTGCGCGTGTAAATTTTATTATTGTAATTGTATAGAGGTGTCTAGTGTGTCTATGGTGGGCAGGAGTGTTTGTGTGTTGCTCGTGTACTTTTTCAACATATTTCATTGAGAAACCCTTGAAGCATCAGAGCGAGTCAAATACACTTCCACTAACTACTTAACGATATTACAATAACTATCATTTTCATTGATATACTGGATTCTTTGGACTACTTGGAGGTATCAAGTAATAATAGTAATAGCAATTTCACCTTCTGAAGCGATTTCTTCCAAAAATTAAGAACATTTAATTTAATATTCACAATTTTATTGCTAAAAGCAATTGCGTTGAAAGAAAGCCATTTCACATACAAGAATAGGAATTAAAATAGAACGAAGTATTTCTCATTAGAATTGAAATAATTCTTTGAGCCAATTTTAAGTACTTAAAATTGTAAATTTTAAGTACTTAAAATTGTATATTTATTTACTTACTTTTAAAGAAAACCACTATAAATAAATATTTCCATGCAATTCCTTACACATATTGCAAAACAATTTGTCATTTATAACATTTAATTAAATTATTACTATTATTTGTCAATTTAAAACATAATTTTAGAATAAATATATGGTGTGGGAATGATTTTATATATAACTAAAATATTTTAAAGCAATAAAGGAAAATATAAGAATTTCTAAATACTAATATAACATCATATATTATTATATGAATATATTTTATTTATGCCTTAATTAAATTAGAAAATCAAAGTGCATTTCTAATTTTTTCAACAAACAGCAGATTCAATTTGTAAATCGTGTTTTTCTCTTTGAATAATGCTACTGGTAACCATCTGTTTTATTCTAGTCTTAAAATGTTTAAAGAATAGTATAAAATATTTTTTTCTAATAAAATTATATTAAAATCTTTTTTAAGTCAGTCTTTTTTTGAATAATAC
Organism: Typopeltis vanoorti; assembly: GCF_054136105.1. NCBI lineage: Eukaryota > Metazoa > Arthropoda > Arachnida > Uropygi > Thelyphonidae > Typopeltis > Typopeltis vanoorti. Next base: position 61,835,366 of record NC_143563.1, on the reverse strand, counting down.
GAAACAAAACATAGCACATCATAATTCAGTAGATTGTAATAAGCATTTTAACTTTCCTTATTTCCTGATGAATCTCTTTGTTGTTTAGGAAACTAGAAAAAAATAAAACTTTTAGAGAAGCGTAAAATAAGCCTCAACCCAGTATCATGCTGTGAATTAAAATATCTTAAAATTATTCTACAGAACGTTCTTTTTTGTTGTTGCTGAATATAACAAAAGTTTTGTTCGACAAACAAGTCATGTTTCTTTTTTTCTTATTTTTATTTTTTATTTTTTTTCTAAGATAGAAGTTTTTTCGGTCATTGTCACTTTCAAAGAGAAATTGTTAGTGGAATCAAATATACAAGGCAATAGTCACTATTTATTTGATAGTCCTAACAAAATAATAATAATAATAATAATAATAATAATAATAATAATAATAATAATAATAATAAAATTAAATATAAATCAATCTCAAGTGACTGGTTATCGCGCTAAAGCGTAGTTGAAAACACAAACGAATGCTTCAGGTTAGTGTATATATGTGTGTGTGTGTGTGTGTGTGTGTGTGTATATACTGTATATATATTTCGACTCTTTCTAACTTTATTAATAGTTATAAATCAATAAAGACATTTCATATTGTGATTATTAAATTCTATTTAAGATTTTTATTTTATTAAAATATATATAAACATAATATATTTATATATAATATATATTTATATACACAGAGAAACATACTCATATAAGTACACACCTAATTATTTCTAACATCTTTAATAATCATATATGTATGCCATGCTTTCACATTTGAAAAGGGAGATGCGGTGATTGATTCATTCAATCCAATACCCTTGGAGGGTAATGGATGGCAATGCTGTAGCCAATGAAGTTTTAACTGAGGCTCGGCTATTGCTGTTACCCTCCTGCCATGATCAGAGCTTTAATTTAATTGCTCAATAACACCTTATCCCTACACTGTCCTCTACAGATAACGGGGAATATGAAAAGCATTCTTGCTTCGCCCCTTTAAGCCAGTCCTTATAAGGACATTTGATAAGGGAATCAATCGACCGTGAGTTGCGGTGATTGATTCATTCAATCCAAAATACCCTTGTAGGGTAATGGATGGCAATGCTGTAGCCAATGAAGTTCTAACTGAGGCTCGGCTATTGCTGTTACCCTCCTGCCATGATCAGAGCTTTAATAGCTCAATAACACCTTATCCTTACACTGTCCTCTACAGATAACGGGGAAGATGAAAAGCATTCTTGCTTCTCCCCTTTAAGCCAGTCCTTATAAGGATATAAGGACACATTTGATATGGTAGGTTCGGAGAAGAATGGATCAATCGACCGTGAGATGTGGTGATTGATTCATTCAATCCAATACCATTGGAGGGTAATGGATGGCCTTATTCATTGAATAAGGCCATTGATTGAATGATTAGTTAGAATTAGAACTAACTCAGTTAGTTCTAATTCTAACTAATCAGTTAAAATTAGAATTCTAACTGAGGCTCAGCTATTGCTGTTACCCTCCTGCCATGATCAGAGCTTTAATTGCTCAATAACACCTTATCCCTACACTGTCCTCTACAGATAACGTGGAAGATGAAAAGCATTCTTGCTTCGCCCCTTTAAGCCAGTCCTTATAAGGACATATTTGATAGTACACCATACTCTTGTTTGCTAGGACACCATAGTGTTGGAGGGTAATGGATGGTAATGCTGTACCAATGAAGTTTAACTGAGGTTCGGCTGTTGCTGTTCCCCCCCTGAGGCGCAGAGATTCGAGAGATTGAGTCACTCTCTTAAGGTTTTGCCTTAAGGGAGCAATTTGAGTCTCCGGGGAAAGTGTTCTCCGGCACGGTCCGCCTAGGGGTTTAGTCGGTGAATGCTTTTCTTCGGAATATGAGCGGTTCTGCTCGGTTGTGGTGGTGTGTGTGTGTGGAAGGCCATTACTGAGTGAACCCAACGCTGAGATGGACGGTCTTTCGCCCACGATTGAGTGGCCTAGGGATCGTCCGAATTTTTAGAGACGGCTTTACCTTAACAGATGGCAATGCTTTAGCCAGTGAAGTTTTAACTGAGGCTCGGCCATTGCTGTTACCCTCCTGTCATGATCAGAGCTTTAATAACCCAATAACATCTTATCCCTACACTGTCCTCTACAGATAACGGGGAAGATGAAAAGCATTCTTGCTTCACCCCTTTAAGCCAGTCCTTATAAGGACAAATTTGATATTGTCTTAATATCCGTGAATATTGTATATATTATATAGAATTATATATATATATATATATATATAATTCTACTTTTCAATTAAAATAAATATCGTTCAGTACAGTTTTCTTTCTTTCTTTTTTTTTTTCCCTGAAAACAATTCGATTCGATCAGAGTTGGCACGCGGTTTTCTTTGTTCCAATTAGCAACAATATATTTGAAAAATGATATTATCAAAAGATTATAAGTAGGGATCGGTAGCTGATCATTATAAGTACTTGTCGGAAAGCTACTGCCTCAATAGTTAGCTGAAGCAGATATGACTGGGCATTAGGAGAGGATGTTTCATAAAACTGAGCAATAGAACCATTTACATTCTTTCGAAGCTTTTCATGAAAATAGTAAACGCATTCGAGAGCTTTGCTATTCACATAGCGTAATAGTAATTGGTCATTCAAGTTACATCACAACTAAGTTGAATGTTAGGATATCCCAATTGAGAATCCACAGTGAAAAAAAAAAAAACCGGGGCTATCTTCCAAGATGGTTTTTGTCATTGAAAGTTGATAATTATATTTTTCAGTTAATTGACATTTTCATCGTTACGATTCAACCTATGTGTAGGTCCTTAACAGTGTTTTATCTTTCTTTTTTTTAACTATAAAGAGAATTACCAGTGGAATAGTAATCATAATAGTGAATTAATAACAGACAAACCCGCCAAAAGAACTCGCACAATTAATAGACATAAAAATATTGGTTTCATAGCTATCAAAATAATAAAATTCATATTAAAATGATGTGCAATAATTCTTCACATCCTAATAATATTATTCATTTAACCTCGGGGCATTCATAATACACATTCATATGCAGACAGCATCTGGAACTGCTGCAAACTACACAAAACTACTGACTGGTGCACCGTATGCCAGTAAAGGTCGACAGATAATTCCCATGGCCGGTATATCGTGAAGAGAGAGTGAGTACCCCAGAATTCACCTTGACAATTTCTCACTCACGAACCCTAAAGTGAGTTAATGTGCGCCAACACTTCCGAAAGAGCCTTGGGATCGTTGCCATCGGACATCCCTCTTGGTTGGGGGGAAAAGTAATAACACTAAATCAAGTAGTTGCAGCTGTCCTACAGTACATTCTGAAGATCTTCTTGTCTATTTTTTCCCCTGAGCATTACAGATAGCTTTAGGGATATCTAACTTTCCTTATCAAACCCCATTTTCACACGAAAATAACTGGAGAATCTTGTGTAGTATCGTAGAAATACTTTTTCATTGTTTTAAGCCTAATCGCTATCTGTGCGTATAATATCATCAACACATCCGATAATATAATTATAATACAAAGAGATGATCTGCATAACACCACACAGTCGCCCCCTCCACCCCCTGTGTCTCTACCTGCACTATCAAAGCAGAACAGAAAACTCATAATTTTCGTTAAATGTTTTGGAAACATCCCAAATAAAGCGGTCACGTGTTTTGTCGAATATTGAAGAAAATTCCGCTTTATTGTTTTCAGAAATAGCCATCAACGTGTCGTTGTAACAGACGAAAAAAAAAGGTTTGTTTTATTTTTAGCTCGTATATATATACTTATATATATAATTCACCACCAAGAGCTAGAAACTTTTGTATTAATGCAATGCTTTATTCACTTCGTACATCTAATTTAGACGTACGTAATCATAGAAAATAGTATAACAATAAAAAATGCCCGTCTATCCTGCAATTATACTGACAGAAAGCACTGTAGTAAACTTATAAAACTCTGAATGCGTCCATCATCGTGCTAAAAAGTGTAATCACAAAATACCAGAGCTTTCTAAAAGAATACCATTCAAAAATTGGTAGAAACATTACACATATTATTGAAACTGTCCATTACGTCTCTCATAAAGCGTGTTAAAGTTTTTTTATTTATGGAAGAAGATATATTTTGTGAGTTCAACAAAATCTCATCATCGGCCTGCGGAGTGAAATAGATGCTGAGATTCAGCAGATAGTAGGAGAGGAAATAAAGATAGAGTGCATAGTGATAGAGTAGGTAAAAGAGGCCTCAGCTGACCTGTTTTAGTTGTTTACCCCACCCCCTCCCCCAGGGGTGTTTCTAAAACGGTCGTTGATTTTTCACTTTAGAAAAAAGGAAAAATCCTGAAAAGGAAACATGTAACAAAAACTAGAAAACTTAACATGAATAACGTACAGAGATAGTAAACCTACAGAAAAGTCTGGAAAGAGAATAGAAAGGTGAACTTAGAAGGTGGGGGGAAGGACCTGGCCCAAGTGATGCAGCTCAGAAGGAGCTGCACCGTCTCGCTGTAGGCCTTCACCGCTCGGGTTCTCAGGTCCACCCCTAGTGTGTGGACTTGAAGACTGTACAAGGAGTTGACTAGGTCTACTTCCTCTTGTTGTGTGTTGTCAATATTTCATCTGCCAACCTCCCACCCTTGGCCAAAGTTATCATTTGGAGAGTTCTGAAGAACGCTAATTCTGCCTCTTCCTCTATATCCAGAACTGCAATTATCTGTTCTGGAGTGACCTCACTCATGTCTTCTATGTATAGGTCACCCCCATTTCACACTCACAACTTTAGGGCCTTTTTGGCCTGTGAGCATGAGTACAGGGTCTCCTATTTTTGCTATTGCATTCTGGAACTTTTCTGATAGCATAGGGGTTTCTTTTAACAGATGCCTCAGCGTCTTTCCTGCTTTCGCATGAGGGGGGATCCTGGTGGACAATATCTGCTTCTTCAGGTTCATCTGATTTTGTTTCCATTTCCTCTGGATTGATTGGTCTTTTGAAAGGGGTGTTGTTTGTCTCCATGCTTTCAGTTTCATCTTCTTTCTCTTCTTCTTCTTCTGCAGCAGTTTCATCATTTGTGGCAGCTTGTTTTTTAGCTGTTTCTTTTTCGTGTGTGCCTCGCTTCTTCTCTTCCTTAGGTTTGGATGCTGAGGTTTCTGTGGAGGCTGCCTTCTCTTCTTCGGTCATTGTTTTGCCGTATGCCTCATTTAGAGTTGGAAAGTCTGGGTTTTCCGACTCTTGTTCTGTCGTAGTTGTTGTTGGCCTTATGATACCTCCCATCCTTTCTGCATGGGTAGGTGTCCACTTTGTGGTCTATGGCACCACATTTGAGGCAAGCTGCTTTACATTTATATCTAGTGTATGACCTGTTTTAAGACAATTTTTTGAATTTTAGTCGAGGGCAGTCTGTCCCAAGATGACTGAAGGCACCACGCCTGAAACATTGCTTTTTCACCCCAGGGTAGTTTACCATTACCCTGGCAGATCCTATGAGAATGAAGTTGGGAACTTCAGTTTTCATCTCAAGGGAGATGTTTACTTCCCCCTGATTTCCACTCTGGGTTGTCAGCATCGTTAAGAATCTGAATTTCCTTTACGTCCCCCCACTTACTTTGAGAACACGCTTCGAATGATGTCTTCATTCTCCGCATATTCTAGGGGCAATCTTTGTATTTTGAGCATTTTTAAGATGCTCCCTACCATGAAAGGAGAAATTTTTATTTCTCCACATTCGAAGCCGCCAAGTGGCTTATTTCTGGTTGCTATGTTCTTGACAACTGCTTGGTACCTTCCACTACCACAGAGGGTAAACCCAAATACTGTATATGCTTTCAGCTCCTACATAGTTCATAATAGCTCCTGATATCTTCCTTGCTGGCGTTGAAGTATCCACCTCAAATCCGAGGGTCTGGACACGAGGAACCACAGATGTCACCGTTGGAAGATTGCCTGGAGGGGAAAGCCTATAAAGTCCTTATCCCTATCTCGTGTTTTCTTTTACCCCAGTCTGGGGTTTAAAGTGTCTGTACTTAGATAGTTTGATATCTCGAGTCCCTATGGGACCCGTATCTGATATCAACTGGAAAGAACAGACGCTACACTTTCACTTAGCTCGAAAACTTTGTAAGAACAGAAACTAAACTTTGATCTTAGCCAAAAGGCCGAGAAGCGATTATTCAACGCCAGATTCAAGAAACGTTTCGATACTTGCAAACAAAGAAACGTAAACATTATTATAAGGACTGGCTTAAAGGGGCGAAGCAAGAATGCTTTTCATGTTCCCCGTTATCTGTAGAGAACGGTGTAGGGATAAGGTGTTATTGAGCTATTAAAGCTCTGATCATGGCAGGAGGGTAACAGCAATAGCCGAGCCTCAGTTAGAACTTCATTGGCTACAGCATTGCCATCCATTACCCTCCAAGGGTAATTGGATTGAATGAATCAATCACCGCATCTCACTGGTCGATTCATCAAACTCTTCCTGAAAGTGGTTTAACATAACATAACATCATTGGCCAGAAGGGTGAAGCAAGATGCTTTTATTCCCCGTTGTCTGATAGGGAGGATGAATTGAAGGAAAGATTTATGAGCTGAGAGCTCGCCCTGGTGGGTGGGGGGGGGGACGGAGATTAATCATTGTTGCAAGTATTCAGGATGGCTTTTGGCCTCTTGTATTTGAAGAGGTCAGTTTCATCATAGTTTGCTGCCTGTTTAACCAGAGCGTTGGGGTGTGTAGAGATCTTTGAGAAGAATTTTTCTGCTGTAGTTAGTAGGAAGGAGTAGATGTAAGGGATGTTTGTATCTCTATGCAGTTGGACGTTCCTTACAAACCACGGTGCATCCAATATCATGCGCAAACACCTATTTTGCACTCTCTGTAGCCTGAGGATGTTGGTGTTGGATGTGTGGCTCCAGGCTGGAGATGCATATGTCACCATGGGGCGGATCGTCAGCAGGTAGAGGAGCACTTTGATTCTGGTATTTAGTTTGCTTTTTCTATTTATTAGAGGGTGAAGTTGTGCGATGGTTTTAGATGCTTTCGCGCATAAGGCTTTGATGTGTGGGTTGAACGTTAATCTTTTGTCTAGAATTACCCCAAGATATTTTGTTTCTGTTTGCCAGGGGATTTTGGTGTTGAATAGATAAAGGTCCCCCATGGGATTTGCCAATCTTCTGGTGAAAAGTATCGCTACACTCCTTTGGGGATTCACTTGTAATCTCCATTTGGAGAACCATTGTTCTAGTTGTAGCAGGTTTTCTTGCAGTTTTTTAGTGACAAGATGTGGTCGTGGAGATCTGGCAAGTACTGCTGTGTCATCCGCATAAAGTGCTAAGATGGATGACATTGGGTTGTGTGGGATGTCTGCCATATATATCGAGAATAAGATCGGTGCCAGTAGGGAACCTTGGGAAACTTCCGCAGAGATCCGTCGCTGACTTGAAACTGTACCATTTATTTTGACTTGTATGTGTCTGTCCTGGAGGTAAGATTTAATTAGGTGCACGATACTTGATAGTATGCCTGCTGAAATGAGTTTGTGTAGTAATCCCAAGTGCCATATCTTGTCAAAAGCTTTCGCTATGTAGAGGAAAACTGCTCCAGTGTGCTGGTGCCAATTGTAACCGGTGGTGATGTACTCAATTATCCTATGAATTTGTTGAGTAGTACTGTGATGTTGTCTAAAGCCAAATTGTTCCTTAGGAATGATATTTAACTCATTTACTGAGGCTTGGAGTTTAGAGAGGATGATTTTTTCGCCAATTTTGCCTAAGTTTGAGATTAGGATGATGGGTCGATAGCTTTCAGGCAGGTGTGGATCTTTACCTGGTTTATGCACTGGCACCACATCTGCGACTTTCCAATAGCTGGGGAAATAGCTAAATCGGAACATGGCGTTGATTATGGTGATGAGATATACGACAGCTCTTCGGGGCAGCAGTTTAATTATTCTATTTGATATGCCATCTGGGCCAGGGGCTTTTTTATTCTTTAGCTTCTTTAGAACTTCATAGATTTCCTCTGGTGAGGTGTTTGGAGGTATGTTGTTGCAGGTATCGGTGACTTTCAGTGCATGTCTGACATGGAGGTGGATTTTTATAGACATGCTTGAAGTCCAAGTTGTCGTATGTAGGGCTACACTGTTTTTCTAGGTTCTTTGCTATTTCTTCAGCTTTTTCTCCGTGTGTACTAGTCCCATGTCTGACTTGAGTGGGGGAAGAGATTTGTTTTTGTTTCTGAGACTTCTTAATATGTTCCAGATGGAGTGTTCGCAGGGTGATACAGAGGCTAGTTTGGCTTCCCATGTTTCGTTCCTGTGAGCTTTAAGTGCTTCTCTAACTTCATTGTTCAGTTTATTGAGGATCTTTTTGTCCTGGGGTGCACGGGTGTTGTGGTACCTTTTCCTTGCTTTGTTTTTGTTCCTAATTAAATCCATGATGTCTTCTGGTAGTCGGTTTGGCTTAAGAGTAGCTTTGGTAGAGGTGACAACCTTTATGGCTGTGTTGATCCGCTGGGTCAGGCTTCTGACCGCATTTTCAATCTGTTTTATGGATCTGATGTGAGGGACAGGTCCAATGTGTTCTGATAGTACTTCTGTTAGTTTTTTCCATGAGATGAAGGAGTGGGGAGGAGGCAGCAGTTGTTCTTGCTTTCCCAGCTGGAGCAGGATTCGATTGTGATCGGATGTCACAATCGAATATATTGCTATATTACAAAATATTAAGCTATACTGTAGCTTAATATTTTGTAAGATAGCAATGTCAAGTATGTCGGCTGTGCCATACGTACTATGATGTGTTGGTTCTGCAGGGCCTGCCACCACTGCATAATTTGAACTGGAGTAGCTGGTTTTACTGTTCCATGCCGGGTGTTTCGCGTTTAGATAACCGGCAATGATGACCTGATCTTTATTGCCTAGGACGGCATCTAGATCTGAATGTAGTAGATTCTTTGATGGAGGGTTGTAAGCTGCATAAAGTGTTAGTTTCCCAGCTGAGGTAGTGGGTACTACTATTCCTGTGAGCTCTAGATTTTCGGTTGAGGGGCTGGTTACAGAGTGGTGATCGATGTGTTTTTTATGAAAATGGCGGTGCCTCCGCCTCTGTAGTTTATTCTGTCATTTCTGTGGAGGAGGTATCCTCTAACTTTGGGGTTGTCTGCTGGTCTTAAGTGGGATTCGTTTATTAAGATGATGTCTGGGTTGTATCTTAGTGCAAACTCTTGGAGTTCCAGAATCTTGTTTCTAAGTCCGTTGACGTTCCAAGCGATGATCTGTAGGGAAACTGGAGTGCTTTTATTTTTATGCATTTATGAGAGCTGCTAGGATGGATTGGGTTTCTTGTAGAAATTTTTTTCTGGAGTCCGATGTGGGGTGAGATTTGCTGAAGTCTTGCAGCATATTTGCAAGGGAGTTTGTGATGACGGCTGCTAAATTTGGGTTGTATTGCTCCTGAGTGGTCTTTGTTGAGCGGACTACATCTGCGTAGGACTTTGTCTGCCGATTGAGGTTTGCTTCGATCGGGACTTCTGGTTGCGGCAGTTGGTTTTGTATCGTGTTTTGTCGACCTCTGGAGGGTTGAGGAGTTGGAGCTACTGGTTTTTGTAGATTAGTAGAGTGAGCAGATAGTCTGTTGTTTGGGTGTTATATACATCCTTTGTAGTTTGCTGGATGCGGGCCCCCGCAGTTTGCACATTAAGCCGGGGTGGATTTTGGCTTGGTGCAGGTATATGTGGGGTGGCTCTCCCCGCATTTTAAGCACTTGTATTCTGCTTTACATAATCTCTGGGCATGACCATACTTTTGGCACCTGTGGCACTGTCCTGACGAGGTTCTTTTTCTTAGTGGTTCTGGGCTGATTTTTAGCCCACAAATTGAAGTTAGGTCATATATGTTTTTATATGCCTGGTGGATCTCTACTAAGATGAGTGGCATTGGACTTTTGTCTGCTCTGGTCATTCTGCTGACCTTGATGGGTGGTAGGTCTTGGTAGCAGAGATCGGCGGCTATGTCTTCTGTATGTATGTGCTCTGATACTCCACGGAGAACCACCTTCAGGCTCTTCTGGGAGTCAAGGGTGAAGGTGTGGTATTGCACACCTTTATTGTCTAGCTCCTTTGTGAGTCTGCGGTAGTCCATTATAGTGGCGGGTTGGATTTTGATACCATCGTCTAAATTCTTCGCTGTAGTGTATGCTATCTGTAGACTAGTCATAGTGGCCCTTAGTTCCGTCCACCTATTCTTTTCTCTTAAGATAATTGGAGGCAATTTCTATTTAGTGGAGGCAGGAGGGTCAGAGTTGTGTCCGTCTTCCTCCATACCTTCATCTGTGGGTGGTGTTCTGTCGTCTGTGTTTTGCGTTTTTTCCGCGGGTGGGTCTCTTCTTAATCCTGGGGGGGAGGAATTGGAGACCACCAAATCCAATTTTTCCTCTGTATTAGCAGTATCCTCGCTTTCCTCATCATCTCTCGTTGTGGAGTACATGTTCAAGTATCCTGGCCATTCCGCTTCAATTTTTTAGCAATTTTTTGAGTAGGCTTAGCGCCAGACCTTTGTCTAGTGTTTCTATCAAGGCGTCGGTGTCTATGTCAGTCATAATTACGTCTAGTATGTTTTGATTCGGGGTTGGTCAATTACTAAAACTGAGAATTAATAGCGAAACCTTACTTTTCGCTGAGTGAATCTCAATCAAAATGCACTCCTTTGTATCGAATGCAACTGGAAAAGTTTTCCACAAGTTAGCTTTTCTGCGATAGCTACCGTTAAAATCCAATGACGTATTTTCTTTTCAGAAATCACTACAATTCCTAAATTGCAACTAAATCAAAGTCTTACCTCTATATATCAATCAAATTGCATCTCCGAATTCACTGAGTACTTCTATGACCATTAATTGAAAAAAAAAATTATAATAAAAATCACCAATTTTTAAAATGGCGAGTTCTAAACTACCAACGTAAACATCTCTCACGGTCGATTGATTCTCATCAACAACGTAAACATTGCCTTCATAACGTTCATTTCTAGTTGACATCTTTAAGAACGAAAATGGTGTTTAGTTTTTCCAAAAAGAACATTTATTTTTGTAAGTTATATTATTAAGAAAAATTAAGAATACAACTTGATAACAGGTAAAACGTTTATCGAATATATAGCACATTAAGAAGATTTTGAATTAATCTAAAATCTAATGATAAAATCACTCTCAGTTTGCTCTTCAAACTGAAAATGATTTTAAATAATAGTATGATTTGGACTATCTGACTGAACCTCTTTTTAGGAAGCACCTTAAAGGATCTGTATTTATATCAGTCTCTTACAATGGAAGAACTTCAGGTTTAAATTCACAGTAATAGATGGCACATTCATAGCCATATTGTAGTCAAGTGATCCGTAACATATTCGTCAGTGATTCGCCATGTTCTAACGGTCTTCATATGTTTTTAATTAGATATTATGGTGGTTGTCTCATTGATAGCATAGTGAAGTCAGCTCTATTAATTTAGCATATCGAGGTAAAATATAAACACAATTTGCTATTTTAAATCTTATTATTAAATTTCAAATAAATAATTATAACTAAAAATAATTAAAACTTATTAAAGCAAAAATTAATTTTTCTTAATATCATTTAAAAAAAACTAATACATAATAAAACACCCTTTTCTTTTGTAAATAATTTTATCATTTAATTTATAAATTATAATTTAATTTATAATTTATAAATTAATTTATAATTTATCTTTTAGGTTCAATTTATAAAGTATAAGTCTACTTTTATTTTATATACAGGGTGTTCGGGATAAATTTGACAGTTTCGTAAGGAAAAAGAAAATCTTCTTTGTATCTATTAAATTTAATGAATTGACAAAAATACATTACAGGCAGAGTTAATTACAATACTATCAACAAGATTTACTCAAAATAACCACCATTAGCATCGATCACAGCTTCAATTCTGCTTCGGAACCGCGAACAAGCTGATGCTACGGTCTCCCTGGGAAGGGCCGCAAAAACTGTTTTAATTTTATCCATAACTGGGCTTTTGTATTACTGGAAGTGCGATTGGTGTCTTTTTCAACTGCGCCCCATACAAAATAATCCATGGGGTTAAGGTCTTGGGAGTTTGGAGGCCAAACATTTGGACTGGTGAAGTCGTAGAAATTTTCAGACAACCATTTTTGACTTTTCCCAGAGGTGTGGCAAGGGGCCGAATCCTGCTGCCATACATACGGCCTACCATTGGCTACCCTTGTTATCCAGGGCTTGACTACAGTTAGCAACTCCACGAACAAAGCCCGAATTCCAATGCCAGGGTTCTTCAACACCTGTTCCTGCAGATTTGCGAGGAATTCTGCTGTACGAACGCAATCAGATCGTCTGCTAGGGATCTTTCTTCTTGCTACATCCTCGTAGTCACCATTGCAAGTCTCTAGTTCATGCCTGATTGTTTTTACTGTATTCAGGGAGCATTGAGCAGCAGTCGTAATATCCTTATTTTGATGGCGGGCACGAATCATCATGATACAAGTTATTCTCTTCCATGATTCAGGTGGGTTCCAGCTATCCATCCTTTCTGACATCTTGTATATGAATGAAGAAGGGCCCAAACTTTTAAATGAAGAGAAGTGTGTGTTAATACATGTAACTTACGGAAAAATATAATTAATTATAAATATGTCAAATTTATCCCGAACACCCTGTATATATATATTTATTTTATATATATATATATATATATATATATATATATATATATATATATATATATATATATATATTATTTGAAAAAAATAGATTTAATGACTCCAAGACCGAGATAACATATAAAGATTTTAATGATAAATACTACTAGTTTCGGCATATAGCAGCCTTCTTCAGGTATTTATAAAGGAAAGGAATACTAATAAACATTGAATTATTTAAACAAACTGGAAATTACAGGTACAAATTGCCTCACATAATCGATACATAAAAACGTTGTATTTTTCAAGTTGTTCCAACTGGCGTGCCATACAAAAGATCTCATGCAACTGCGTTATCCAGTCATGTTCTTTTTTCAAATAATCCTAATGATGACCAACAAAGCCACTCTGTATGCTGGAATAGATCAGAAAATATTTTTCGCTGTGAAGATGAGTTTGAAAGGAAAATCGTAGAATCAAGGGAAGTCCTACTGAACCCGGTCCACTTAAATAATAATTTAAGTTATAACATCCCAGATAGCCATGCTGCAGTTATTCAATATTGGCGTTCACGTGAACTTGCACGCACAATTGCAACAAACAATGGCACGCCAGTTGGAACAACTTGAAAAATACAACGTTTTTATGTATCGATTATGTGAGGCAATTTGTACCTGTAATTTCCAGTTTGTTTAAATAATTCAATGTTTATTAGTATTCCTTTCCTTTATAAATACCCGAAGACGGCTGCTATATGCCGAAACTAGTAGTATTTATCATTAAAATCTTTATATGTTATCTCGGTCTTGGAGTCATTAAATCTATTTTTTTCAAATGTATAACAACCGAGTAAAAGCTGATCGCCACACACACACACACACACACATATATATATATATATATATATATATATATATATATATATATATATATATATATATATATATATATATATATATATAGTATAGATCTCAATATATATAGATATAGATATATATATATATATATAGTATAGAACTCAGTGACTCTTGATGTGGAGCTATTATAAGATGCCACCTTTTCCCGAACTGCAACTTTCGTCATTCGAGAATTTGCAGCAGCTTTCCCAATATATAAGTGATGCTATCGTAAAATGGAAACGCCTAGGAGCAGGGCCACCCCTCCTAGGAATTTTGCCTCCGCGTGCAGTAGAATATTTTGCCACCCCTTCTACTTTATTTTTCGTATAGTTTATATCAAATTTACAGCCCCCAAAAAACTTGCTGCCCTCTGCAAATGCACGTCTTGCACCGTCGGTAGAGCTGGCCCTGCGTAGAAGCAACAGCAGCACAATCGCGACCTGGAAGGCCACACAAAGTTGCAAAGCTGGACTGCCGAGTATTGAAGCTCTTGGGGCGAAAAATAATTCCCTGTTCTCGGTTGAAACACTCGCTACCGAGTTCCAAAATGCCACTACAAGCAACACCAACAGCACAACTGTTCCTCGGGGAGTTAAAGAACATGGGTTACCATGGCTAGGCAGTTACACAAGAGCTGAGCGGCCTTTTTGAAACATCAGCAAATGGCAACGCCAATTGGATGGACGGAAAGATCAAAAGGTCTCCGCTATTGGTCTTTGGAGCAACTGGAACGCATTCTCTGGAGTGATGAATCATACTTCACCATTAGCGAAAGCCAGAAGGACGTTAATCGCTCGAATATTGTGTCAACTGTGAAGTTTAGTGGCGATTAGGCTGTTTTTCAGTGACCGGGAAACTTAATATCATGGTCCACAGTGACAATTCTATGGTTCCAACTCCATGCCAACAGTTCGATAAAGGTCCTTTCCTGTATCACACGACAATAACCCGATCTACAAAGGAAAATCTGTGCAGGAATGCTTGATGAGATGGATGTTGAAGAATCTGATTAGCCTGAACACACCTGTAAGATAAGCTGGAACGCCGATAGCCAGCAGACTAAATCACCCGCCATCAATGACCGACCTCAGAAATTACCGCAGCAATCTATCAAAATCTAGTGAAAAAATCTTCCCAAGGCTTTTACAGCAGCAAAAGAAACACCGACTCCATTGACGCCTTTCAGATTAGAGCGACAGTTGGGATGAGCCTCCAGCTCCTGACCACGTCAAATTGCCAAGCAAAGTTTATTTTATGACTGCTTCAGTCTTTCGTCCAAAAGAAGCCAGATATATCCTGGATAATGTAGACACCAAAAATATGTATTTTTAAAATATTATTAAAATATATTCTATATTGTCTCTCAACCTATTCTACCTTACATTAACTATTCTCTACTGTTCTGCATGAAAACATGATATTCAGCTCGTTCCGTATAAAAGTGATAAAATACGGTCATGAACTACAGTTCAATAGCTCTCATTCAGTTCTCTCAAAAAATCACAGAAAACCTCATAACAGTCGACTTTTTCTCCAACCAGAGACCTTCCAACAAATTATTGATCAGCAATACGGATTTGGACACTTTCTCAATCCACAGCTTCTAGGCATCGTCATCCACCTTCATCCACAATCCATAGAAAGGTTTGGAAATGTTCACGTAGGTTGCCCTTGAAGATTCTTGATCACCAATTATGTAGCTCGAATCTCTTAGATGGTAATTCAAGTCAGTGAAATGTCATCACGTATAAGAAGAAACACTGTAGTAGAAGGACATTGTCATTATCTTTTTTTTTTTTCCCTTTAATGTGATGTCCATCTACAAAAGGTTTTAAACCTTATAATATACCTGAATTAAGATTTATTTAACCGATGAATTCAGGGGATGATCCATCGTTAGAGGCCAGCCAAAGTCAGGCGGAGGTAGCTAGATGTTTACACGTGAGTCGTTCCGTGGCTTAGAGACTGTGGAATCAATTTTAATAGTCATAAAGAGCATCCCAAAGGAATGCCATAGGCTACAACTGCACTGGGTAATATCTTTGATTATCTGCGAGATGAAATAGAAGCGCTGAATCAGGTACGATCTAACCTCACGCGGCCTATAAGAACATTAGTATCTGATTCCACTGTGCGCAAAGGCTTCACGAAGGTGGTATGCATGCTAGTCTGCGTTCCCTCCCTCCCCCGCATATCACGGCAGAGAATGTTTGAAATGGACCGGGTTCAACCCAGCCTTGTCACACTTGGGAAAGTTAGTCATATTTTGCACTAACTAATGCGATTTTTGAGATGAGATACAACATTGATCTCCTAACTGTTAGCGATTAAAGCTACAAGGCTAGAGTGTTATAGCTATAAAGTGAGATGAAAAATTCGATTTCCCCAGGAGAAAAATCTCTTCCATCTCCCGTCTTATTCAACTTCAGATGAAAAATCTAACCAGTAGAAAGTGTGCGATTTACAAAAGTGAACAGATAGAGTCAAATCTCCTAATAATTCTTCTCGGTTATTATACGGATATCATTTTATTAAAATAGAATATGAAATAAAAGGATGTAATATATCGTTAATACGATGTTAAACTGTTCATCTCTATTTTAAAATTTCCTCCCATCTAGGGAGAGAGTACGGCAGACAGCTGCCGCTATCTAGTGGTCCCTAACAATATATATTACTGGCTGAATAATGCGAGTTTTATAGTCCATTTTGTTGAGTTGTGGAGATTAAAAACCAGAGTTTCCGGGGGGGGGGGGCTACTTGACAGTACCAGAGATGGACTAACTCGAGAACCGGAGAAAGGTAGGTTTT
Source organism: Typopeltis vanoorti (assembly GCF_054136105.1). Classification (NCBI taxonomy): domain Eukaryota; kingdom Metazoa; phylum Arthropoda; class Arachnida; order Uropygi; family Thelyphonidae; genus Typopeltis; species Typopeltis vanoorti. Next base: position 61,818,942 of record NC_143563.1, on the reverse strand, counting down.
ATGGTGTGGATGGAAATGACACTTCTACAAGGCTGCACAGGGTTTTTTAATTAAAGATTGATATTTAACATACAGTGCTTGAAAATTTTTTGTTATCAACGAACTTTGTTTGCAAGAAACCAATGTTTTCAGGATACAATTCTTGTAAAGAAAACAATGACATATAAACATTTTAAAGAGTGATTCGACGAGAAAACATTGGCTTAGAAACGTACTTAGAACATTTAGGGGGGATTAGATTTCTACCCAACTACAAACAAGCGACGATTTATGGGTGTTTTCACTAAAGCGACGAAGTGCGTCTGTTCGAGGGATTAAGCGATTTAACAGAGAGCAATGATACTCGAAATAAACCACAATACGCGAAGCCTTTGAAGAGGAGCGATTTCGATGTTGCTTTGTTCTACTAGTGAATGGCATTCAGTTTAAGCGAATCACACAATGACAAGAGTTCAGAGTATCTGTGCCGATTTCAAGAGTTTACAGCAATGCTCATGCATTTCAATAGCCAGCCCTTTTAAGCGGAAATACGAATATGTTAAATGGTGACTGCAGAAACTCGGCGCCGTAGCAGACACAAGGTCAAAGTTATGCATATCAAAGGCAGAGAAGCCTTTCGGAGTTGGCGCTATTTAACATTTGAAAAAAAAATAGAATAAAAGTAAAATTTAGATATTTTATTTTCAAATATCACAACGCCATGTAAGGATTTGAGTGAGTAAATATTTTATATTATGCAAGCGGATCATAGTGTTGTCTCCGCCCCCTTCTTTCTTATACGAGTCATACAAAACGTGATGAAAAGTATCTGAAAGCATCAATTATAAAGCAAGTGTAATAAAACATACAGAAAAATTTGTTTATTTATTGATCCGACTTTCTATCTATTCCCTAAGGTATTCCGAACATTGGTTTGGGCTTCGTTCGAAGACCAAAATTAACTTTTGCGCATGCCTGATTATCAAGATGATTATTGAATTTATGTAATCATCCAAAATGATTAAAAAATTGGAAACCATACGGGACTCTTAATGATAGGTTTTGGTTTGGATAAGAAAAGTCATTCTCTTTTCAGTGATTTTAAGAATTTAGTTCAAATATCTTCATTCGTAAGAAAACGAATTAAGCAAACGGGATGTGCAATGCTCTGCAACATATTCGGAAAATTTCCATTACCCATCTCTAATCACGATTATTATTATTTTTTCTCGTGTAGAATCCTAGAAAAGGACTTTGTTGGTCAATGTAGTTCTCCAAAACAAAATTGACTAAAGTTTGCCTTTCATTCGGAGAAAGTAAAAGAAATGTCAAAGATAAAACTTTTCTTTTAAACAGAAGCTTGCTACCAAACGATTAACATTTCTGACATAAAGGATGAAGCAAAATGCTTTTCATACTCCCCGCTATCTGATAGGGAAACACTGAGTGGAAAAATTTATGAGCCAATTGCTCATACATTTTTTTATGAGTCCCCTGAGCGGGCTTGAATATTAAACATTAGACTTTTGGCCTTTTATGTTTGAAGTAATCCGTTGCTTCGTAATTTGCAGCTAGTCGAACCAATTTGTTGGAGTGTCCGGATGCTTTTGAAAAGAACTTTGTTGCCATAGTTTGCAGGAAAGTGTAAATATAGGGGGGGGGGGACATCAGTGTCTCGATGGAGTTGCACATTTCTTACGAACCACGGTGCGTTTAGGATCGTACGTACACATTTATTTTGCACTCGTAACTTGAGAATATTGGTATCAGCGGTATGGCTCCAAGCCGGAGAAGCGTAAGTGAGTATAGGACGAACCATCAGTTTGTAGATAAGTAATTTGATTCTGGTGTTTCAGCTTATTGTTCCTGTTGATTAGAGGATAAAGCTGGGCAATGGCTTTTGATGTCTTTAGACAGAGAGCCTTGATATGGCAGTTTAAAGCTAGCCTTCTGTCCAGTAGTACACCAAGGTATTTGTCTTCTGTTTGCCACGGGATGTTTGTGTTAAGCATGAAGATGTCCCCTTTATGAAGCATCTGTCTTCTGGTGAAGCTTGCTATCAAAACTAATAATGATAATTATTACATATTAATGATGATTAAATTAGAAAGATTTGTTATAATAATTAACGATTATTAATTAATGTTAAAGAATACTTAATAATTAATAAGAATTATTAACCAATAATTATTAATGATTATTAAGTTAATTGTTTAATACTCAGAATTTTTTTTAGATAAAGAAATTAATTATAAATAGGAAAATAATATTTCCCCTATTGAAATATTATTATTATTATTATTATTATTATTATTATTATTATTATTAATAAAAAAAATAAAAATAAAATTATTAATAAAACATCTACACAACAAACTCCGAACAATAAGTGGCAAACTCTACAGATTAAAAGACATAGTGCCCATACGCCTAAAAACACTAATATACAAAGCACTATGCCAAAATATACTAAGATATGCTATAACAACGTATGCTTTCTGTGCACCCTACAAATTAAATAGATTAATGTCGCTACAGTACAAAATGACAAAACTGATCTTTTGGGAACAAAGAGAAAATCACGACCTTATAAACATTGCAATGGAAGAACACAAAATACTGACAGCAAAACATTTATGTCACTATGCAGCCTTGCTAGACCATTATTTCGATGCCAACTACAGGACAGTTAGAAACATACCGCATAACAAGACCTCAGACTACTAATTATATCACATATAAATACAATAATCACTACGGAAAGGCCACGCGAAACTTCTACATCCCAGACATGATAAACAAATTACCTTTTGAATACAGAAACCTTACAAACTACAATAGCCTGAAAAGAGCTCTAAGGACAAACAAGAACAAGAAACACGCACCCAAAACACCATACGAACTTAATGAAACACAATATATTCGCTCAGGCTTCCAGTTCAGCGACGCATCAGTACATTCCAATTTATTGTGTGTGTGTGGGGTGGGGGGTGCGCGCGCGCGAATTTCTCAATCATAAATTCCGTAGCATCAGCAAAAAAAAAAAAAAAAAAAAAAAACATAATAACCAACTGGTGTCATCCTCGGATAAGCTTACATTTAAGCTTCGAGGGTGAAAGGAAAAAGAAAAAAATTAGTTCTCATCCAAGATGTATGATATGTAACCAAATGCATGTAATGTACGTATCACAAGAAAACCAATGTATGTATTATATGTAAACCAATGTACGTAATGTAAATATCACATGTAAACAAATGTAAGTAATGTATCATATATAAACAAATGAATGTAATGTATATAATAATTGTAACAAATGTATGCAATGTAAAAAAAAAAATATTTTTAAAGTAAATCATGAGTTTACACCGTATGTTTGTGAAAATAAGGACACATAATATTCAGATTGCATATGTGTGAATACTGTTGTATAATCACACCTTTTCAAACTTGAAAAAAAAATAGTAAACCACAACATGTAATATTATACAACTTATGTAACTCTGAACAATATAATTGCAAATTATTATTATGATTGTTATATAAAAAAACTGTTATCATCATCACTATTTAAATCTCATTATATGTAGCACAAAGTGCTGAACCTTGTAAAATAATATACTGAATAGATGATCATTGTACATATGTAAATATTTGAAAGAACAATAAAAAAATATTATTATTAAAAAAAAATTATTATTATTATTATTCTCATCGAGACTCATCGAGGAAGGCCACATACTACACACACCAGCTTATCATACTTATTCTTGAATTCATTCACACTGATTGCACTCACGACATCCAAGCAATCCATTCCAACCACGCACCACTCTCTGAGAGAAAAATCTAGCCCTCACCTTCTTCTTGGCAGCTTTCATTCTCAGCTTCCAAGGATGCCCTCTCGTTCTTTCCCCACTCTTCGTGTGGGATGGAATTGAAATATTCCATCAATTGAAATCTTGTATCATATATAAATCTTGAAATCTTCTGATCCTTTCAGAAGTTTGTCCTTCTCAATCATATCACCCCTCTTTGTCTTGTTTGCTAGTGTCTGTAGTCTACAGATTCTCTTTCTGTCTTTATAATCAGTATTCCACAATCCTGATATCACTTTTAACATTCACCTTTGTACTCTTTCCAATATACGTATCAGAATCGCAACGGAAATCAGGAGACCAAACCTGCTCACAATAGTCCAAGTGAGGTCTTCTCAAGGCCTTGTAAAGAGGCAAAATGACATCCTTATCTCATGTGAACGTTCGTTTGAGCATTGCAATTATCTTTTGAGTTGTATTTACAATCTTTGCCAAATGGCCTCTAAACTTCAGCTTTCTATCTATTAACACTCCAAGATCCCTAGCCTCATTCGTTTCTTCTAGTCTAATCCCACTAATATAATACGACATTGGATATCTAATCATGCCGAAGTAAATGACTTTACATTTAAAACTGAATTGAACTGACACCCATTTTCCCATGCCCACAATTCCAGCTTATTCAAATCATTCTGCAAGTACTGCATATCAGCAGCATTACTGATTATCCTACCTATCTTTGCATCTTCAGCAAATAGCTGTAAGTCGCTTGTCAAATCCTTCCCGATATCATTAATGTACAGATTGAATAACAGTGGACCAAGCACTGATCCTTGTGGTACATCACTTGTTACCTTAAACCTTGCAGACTCAGATCCCCCTGTATACCACTTTTTGATATCTGTCAATCAGCCATCCTCTTATCCATGCTAATATTCTATAACCCAAACCCATTTTCTCCAATTTATGCAACAGTCTACCATGCTGTATTCCGTCAAAGCCTTAGCAAAATCCAAAGTTATCATGGCATATCCATTCCCCTTGTTTAGTTCAATGGTAACATTGTTATAGAATGTGAGCAAGTTGCTAAAACATTATCTTCTATTAGATTCACTGCCAACCCATTTCTGAATGCGTGCCCTGACCAATTTTTCCAAAATCTTCACCACCACTGCTGAGATATTAATTGGTCGATGGTTGGATACAATGGTCTTTGCACAACCCTTGTGCGATGGAATATTACCATACATTACTTCCATTCCTGCGGAATCTTCCCTGTTCTGAGACTCATATTAAACAGCTTGGTCAAAGGAACAGCCAGTTCAGCTGAACACTCTTTTAGCACACGTGCTGATATTCCATCCGTCTCTATTGCTGAATTCTTATTCAATTAGTGCAACAGCTCTAATACCTCGGCCTCACACGACTGCGTTTCTTCATCTAGTGAAGAGGTAACAGTGAACTCAATGTTGCGTTCACCAGGTTGATAGCTTTTAACGAAATGGGCACTCATTAACTGAACGACCTCTTTTGCATCTGTAACCCCTCACGCCATCTGGATTTAGAAGTGTTATTCTTTCTTTTACTCATTCTTTCTTTTACTTGCAGCATATCGATAGAATTCTTGTGTGTTGTCTTAAGCACGCAGAGCCAGTTTCTTTTTTCATACTCAGACTTTGCTTTCCGTACAACAGTTGGGACTATTCTAGCCTGCTGTCTTATAACGTTCATAACGGACTATGGAAACCTATACTATGGAAAATAACGGAAATATTGACCTTAATTTCAAACTTCTGAAAGGCTACTCGTCGTTTAACGGAAAATGTGTATACTCTTGCTCCCAGAAAATTAATGTTGGAAGTTAGAATTATTTCTTGCGCATAATTTTTATTCAAATTCTTCATTAGAATGAGATGAACTTCTAAACAACATCTGAATACGGTTTTCAAACGCTATGAATGATATAATTATTTTACTAAATATTATAATAACAACAAAAATCGCTTGCGATGATTTATATACAGTGTATCTGGTAATGCCATTTGCAGTATTCAATTGACGGATTCATAACGAATCGTATAAACGTATAAATTGTATTGTTTTATAAAGAATCGTATAAACGATCAATTGTACAACTCCTGAAGTGATCACTGCCTTTCTGGACAGTATTTATAAATATATTTATTAATACAGTATTTAATTTATCCATCTATATATATTTTACATTAAAACTTTTAGATAAAGTGTTATTTCAAATATTCATCGAAACTTTAAATTTAAAATTATTGTTAATTAACTTATATTTTAATTGAATTAAACTAGATAAACAAACTATTTAAATTCAATTGAGTTATAATTTATTTAAATATTTATTTTATTTTACTTTTTAAGAGGAAAACTTTTTCTCTTGATAAATAGACAAATACCTTTCTGACACCATATTTATCTTTCAATCAGAAATCTATATATAAAACTAACTATTGTAAAGATGTAAATTGGAGGTGGAATCAATCGACCGTGAGATGCGGTGATTGATTCATTCAATCCAATACCCTTGGAGGGTAATGGATGGCAATGCTGTAGCAAATGAAGTTCTAACTGAGGCTCGGCAATTGCTGTTACCCTCCTGCCATGATCAGAGCTTTAATTTAATAGCTCATTAACACCTTATCCATACACTGTCCTCTACAGATAACGGGGAAGATGAAAAGCATTCTTGCTTCGCCCCTTTAAGCCAATCCTTATAAGGATAAGATGTGAATTTGAGAAGAAGATTAAGAGATGAGAAGGAACAGTCCTTTTTAGGACTTCCAGGGTAACAAATGGCAATGCTGTAGCCAATGAAGTTTTAACTGAGGCTGGCTATTGCCGTTACCCAGCCATGACTAGAGCTTTTTAGCTCAACAACACTCCATTCATACAGATTTACTTCATTCAGATGACGGGATAAAGAGTCAAGGACTCAGTCCATCGCCCAGTTCTTTTAAGAATTTAAGAAGATGTGAATTTTAGGAACGTGAGATGCGGTGATTAATACCCTTGGAGGGTAATGAAGTTTTAATGAGGCTCGGCTATTGCTGTTTCTCTCCTGCCATGATCACAGCTTTTAGTACTATATTACCCCATCCATACATTTTCTTATACAGATAACGGGTAATATGAAAAGCATTCTTACTTCACACATCTAACCAAAAAATAATAACAGATGGATTTCTTTTAGAGGCGCTGGGCATTCCAATGGAATTTTTAGTAGTTTGGACTGCAACAGATGCTCAAAATATCTACCTTCTCCTACAAAAAGATTGCTTGTGGTCTTGTACAAAGATAAACTTATGGGAAAATCAATCACATGCCATTAATAGACAAATACACTGGCTTCGCATTACAGCTTTGGACGCAATTTCGAACAACGCAACCCATGCTTCAAATTAGAATCTCGAATATTTGGCTGATTTTCTCTATACGCAAAGATCAATACAAATTTATCCCATTTGACCTACTGTTACCACGGTAATGGATGACAGCACTGTAGCCAATGAAGTTCTAATTGAGGCTCGGATATTTCTGTTACCCTCCGGCCATGATCAGAGCTTTAATAGCTCAATAACACCTTATCCCTACACTGTCCTCTACAGATAACGGGGAAGATGAAAAGCATTCTTGCTTCGCCCCTTTAAGCCAGTCCTTATAAGGAAGATGTGAATTTGTCCCCGTGTGGTTGCCGGGATAAGAATAGCATCAACGTAAATCCATGCGTGTCGTAAAAGGCGACTAAAATGGACGCTAAGTTTCGAGAGTTTTGCTCTCTCTCTCTCAGGTTTCTTCCGGAATTTCGCTCCCGGTGAGGGGGGGAGGCTTAGATTTCGGGAGGTTTGCCTGGGAGTGCATATTGATTCTCCGAGGAGAGTGTCCTCCGGTGAGGGGCTTTGTCGGTGGATGGTTTTCCCCGGAATATGAGGGGGGGGGACATCACAGAGTGGAGCCCACGCTGAGTTGGACGGTCTTTCGGCCACTATGAGTAGTCTAGGGATCGTCCAAATTTTTAGAGTTGGCTTTACTTAAAAAAATCACCAATGTAGCTAATTCATGTCACACGAGGCGACTAAAATTGGTACCCAGGGAGGGTAATGAATGGCAATGCTGTAGCCAATGAAGTTCTAACTGAGGCTCGGCTATTGCTGTTACCCTCTTGCCATGATCAGAGCTTTATTTATATAACACAATAACACCTTATCCCTACACTGTTCTCTACAGATAACGGGAAATATGAAAAGCATTCTTGCTTCGCCCCTTTAAGCCAGTCCTTATAAGGACTTATATATATAAGATGTGAATTTGATGTATTCTGAATGATATTCTGCTTTTAACTTGTACGAATTAATTTGAGTACCGAATTAATTTGGAGATCGGACGCGTTATCTTAGACTATGCTTGATTGAATTTTATACAAGGGTTTTCGGGAAAATCACATTGTACTCGCGCTAACACAGTTTGACTCCTACTGTCTCCCCCCCCCCCCTCTGCATGAAACATGCAAAGAGGTCTGATGGCGGTGTAGGCTCCATCCTCTATGAAGACCAGTGGTGGATGTATGTTATTTTAGGGAGGTAGGTTTTCACTCTGTGGCCAAGTGAGTTCTTGACACTCCTCTCCCTATTTAGTAGGAACATTACAAGTGTAAATATTGCTAGTAGACCACCTCACTCTCCTCCAGGATTTTTAGCTGGCAAGACCCTGGCCCTGCGGGATTAAATTAGTAGGCTAACAGGCTTACTTCATTGTGAAGACTCTCGCATTCTTTACTGCTCTCAAACAGTTCCAGCCGGCAGGAGATGCAACCTCAATATGGAAAACATCAAGGATCCGGATCCTTAATAAGGAGTAGTCACTAGAGGTACTGAAGTTCGTAATGAACAAGCTTGAATCCGACTGGCCGGGTTTTATAAAGCAGTATACTCAAACTAATGATCAGGAATGGAAAGGTGGAGGAGGTAACACAAGGAGAATTCACTACTGTTCTGTCATCAAAATCCCCCCGCCAAAACAACTCACAGGGGGAGCATTCAAACAAAAGACGTAGAAGATCAGATGGATGAAGACTCACCAACACTGGATGTCCCGAGGAACACCGAAAAGGTTCCCCTGTTACATTAATGGACAAAGATAAATGGACCACTGTCTCATCAGCCATTGGAATATGAGATGTTGTGTACCTTAGGGTACACATCTCTCATATTCCTGGGCTAAAAACCTAGAGGAAGGAATCAAAATCCAGCCAGCCTCAGTAACTGACTACAGACAAATGACAAAGCTAATGGACAACAAAAGTCTTTCTTACCATACATTTGCTTTACCAAGTGAAAAGAATCTGAAGGTAGTACTTCGTGGGGCCACCGAAGGTGTTATCCATGAAGAAATCACGCCTGACCTTATGAGTTAGGGATTGATCCCAATCAAAGTGAGCAGTAATGCTCAGGTCTCATAAACGGTCAGATAAACGACCGGTGCTGGCAGAGATTGACAAGATGCAGAAAAAGATATACGAACTGACTGCTATCTGTGGCCTCAGAATTTCCACTGAGACCCTAAGGAAAAATCGTCAGCTGGGCAGTGCCAAAGGTTTGGCCATGCCCAAAAACTATGCAAGGCCAACTTCAGGTGTCTTAAAATGCGGTGAGGGCCACCAGACCATCACGTGCACCAAACCAAGATCCGTGCCAGCTAAATTCGCCAACTGGACGCCCCATGGTTGATTAGAAACTCCCAGATTCACAGAGAAGTCAACCTTCCCTACATCTCATCCCTCCTCCATGATCTAGCAGAAAAGTTCTTCACCTAGACAGGTAATCATCCAAACCCGCTGATCCAGCAAGCTTCAGACTACAACGAAGCAGAATGCTGCAAATACAGAAGACCCAATCAATCCTATGCTTAGCTGAACACAGCTAATCTCACTGCCCTTCCAGGACGAGCTTAAAGCTCGATGTCTTCACTCAAAGAACTTCCCTCTCAGACAAAGGGGAATATGAAAAGCATTAGTGCTTCACCCATCAAACTAGTAATGTTCTGCGTGCGAATATCGATTATTTAAAAGTCTATCGATTACACAGTTGTGTTAATCGTCCATATTTTCATCCACATATATACGTTTTTACTGGAATGACTGGTGACTTTCCTTAGCGAAATAGAGACCTCAACTACCACTTTCTTCCTCGTCTTCTTCTTTGCATAGAAACTTGAAGCAAACGAAGACATCAGACCAAATATCTCGTGCATTTTTACAACTGAAGTGAAATGGAAAGAGCCTGAACGTAGGTTAACGAAAGGATTCTACTAAAATCATCCAATCATCAAATACTGTGCATGGCTACAAGTGAAAAATTAATAATAACAAGTAACAGTTCCTCGTCTCATAGACAAGGTACGAAGCTGGGTCTTTACGAATGAAGAGAAATGATGCAACATCCTGGCAGCGTTAGGATGTCGAAATTTACTGAACATAGTAAAATTTAAACACCGTTTAGATTGCTAAAGGCTCCTGTTTGATTTTGGTTTCCTTGTTATATCGGTAGATCTTCCGTTTTTGAAAAAAAAAAACGGAAAAAAAAGGGCGAGGTGATTGTCACTGCAGTGCTGCGACAAAGAGATTTGTCATGTTATTGGCTGTTGTTTGGTTTCAGGGTGACATGTTTATATTCTAGTGTTTCAGTAAATGTCTCAAAGGAACACTTGGCGGTATATACAAATAAGTTTTTTTTTGTGTGTGTGTGTGTGTGTGTGTGTGTGTGTGTGTGTGTGTGTGTGTGTGTGTGTGTGTGTGTGTGTGTGTGTGTGTGTGTGTGTGTGTGTGTGTGTGTGATTGTGTGCGCGCGCTATAGAAACCTCGTTTTGACAAAGGTTTGTTATATCTATCAGTTTATTCCTTACTTAAAATGGAAAAAAAATAGCAATAAAAACTGATCCAGCATAAAGTACTTATTGGACTTTTTTGGTGATCAGTTGTTATTTGATTGAACTCAGAGAATGCAGCCGTCTGATGTTTCAGAGGAGCATTCTTACTAATTCCAAACGAACGGATAACAAAAACATATCAAGCAAACTTGTCTAGTTGAAGTGTTTCGACAGCCAATGAATTACTAACTACGAAAACAGCATTGAAACTAAGGGTACGACAAAGCTCCCAGCTGTTAAAATAAAACCGTCAAAACATTTCTTCAAAAAAGGATTCTTAGCGATAGTCTTTGTCCTATTTACTAAACTGTGCATTGCCAAAACATTTATTTTATATAATTAATTACCTTATATTATTTCATTTATTTATAATTTTTAATTATTTGACTGTGTGGTTTTATTTTTTTCCCAAAATGCACAAGCATTACTTATTAGTACCGCGTATTCCGATTAGATTATAATTCATATTATGCCTAATTCATAATATTATCCATGTGTTCCTCGCTTTACGCGATTAATGGGTTCTGTGAAATAATCGCGTAACACGAAATCGCGTAAAGTGAGTTGAATTTAGCATGGGTGAGATAGGGATAGGGGTTTCTTCAGAAGGATAAAAAAAAATCAAAACTTGACGCCTGTGAGCAAAAGAAATTTTAATGAACGAATTATTTAAACTTATAAGCAAAACACAGAAATTTTAATGAATGCAAGGCTGGATGAGTGAATTTAATTAATACAATGTCATAAACATCTAAACACTACATACTTCTGACAGTCTTCAATCGGATAATGAATGGACTGGGTCTGGTGATTCTAGATCATCACTCTCTTGCTCTCCTGAAGTCCCTGGGATGATAGGCTGATGGTCTTCAACTTTTTTAATGAAACAGTCGAGACTCAGCTGACGGGCAGCATTCCTCATCTCTCTATAAAATTCTTTGTAGCAAGTCAAAGAATTCTGAATTTCTCTCGCAATTTTGGCGCTTCTAGTCCCATTAGGATCATTTTCTTCAATTATTCTGATGGCAATGCGTTTAAAAAATTCAGTCATTTTTTTTGAAAGTTGTTTGATAGGCTCCTGACTTTCATCAGTTATGTTGTTTTCCATTTCCAGAAGATCTTCATTAATGAGCTCTGATGAATGGCACTCGAGCAGTTCATCCACATTTGTTCCATCTACATCCTCAAACCCAACAGATTTTGCCATTTTAACTATGTCATGTCTTGAGCTGGCAAGCTCACTTTCAGGATCAAATTCATTAGAATCAGAAACTCCAGGCCAAATTTTCTTCCAAACTCCCTTCATGCAAGACTGCTTAACTTCTGCCCATGCCTCTGCAATGTTGTCAATTGCCATTTTTATATCATATTTCTTACAAAATTCTTTCACTGAAATTTTATCTTCGCTGTTGGTACATGTAGCTTGAACTAGCTGAGAAAATGTTCTGCGGTGATAATAATTGTTGCAATTATTTTTGAAATTGTTGCAATTAATTATTGAAAGTTGCAATAACACCCTGATTCATGGGTTGAATGAGAGATGTTGTGTTTGGTGGCAGAAAAATAACTTTGATATTCTTATCAATTTCAAGGATGCTTGGAGGATGCAACGGGATAGCAATTGATTTTCATGGTCAATCCATTGGTCCAACATCCTTTCTAATTTCTCAATAATTGGTACCCTTATCTGTGTTATTTTAGTTGACATTCTCGTCGCACTTTTACAACAATTTTCTTTTATTTTATCTGCTTGATTTCTTATTGTTCTTAAAGTTTATTCTGAAATTCCTATAGCTCTGACTATGTCGAATGTGCGCTCTACGTTCATACCTCTTTATAACTTCTAATTTTTCCTCCATTGTTATAGTTTTTCTCTGTTTTTTTAGTCTTGGAAGTATTTTGATTCCAATTACGTCTTTTTTCCATAATGTTTGCCTTGTAGAAGACTCCAACAATGGAGTTTACTAGTTCTACACCTTCTGTGAGACTGATATGCAGCACGATGCCGCCTTGTCAAAGCGATGCGCGCACAAAGTCACGTGACCACTCACAGGGCGACTGAGAAATTGCTACCGGTTGCGAATTTTTAAATGAACTTTTTAAAATCGCGTTATAGCGAAAACGCGTAAAGTGAGATCGCGTATGAGATACCTGTATCACCAACTCTTAATCCATCAAAACTTGAATAAAATTTAAAAAAAAGAAACAAAAAATAAAATCCAAATAAATCCTGTTTTCCTTAATGCGTGCTACTCTGAAGGCAGTTAGGCCATGGTAAGAAATTGTATGGAAGAAGAAGAAGAAGAAGAAGAAGAAGAAGAAGAATTAGTACTGCATATGAGAAATGGTCGTGTGTGTGTGTGGGGGGGGGGGTTGAAGGAGGCTATAACCGACTGCAATTCCTGAAGAATTAATTGTAGAGTGACAAATGGATAAACAAAACTTCAAAACATGACTGCATGAAAATAAAAAATGTTACGGAACCTGTATCGTGTGGAATGCGATAAACTGTCACATGATCAGTACAAAGAAGAGACCAAGAGAGCGACAACCATCTTGAGGAAAAGTGTAGCCGGACTTTCGTTACGAAGTTAGTTGAACAGGTTAAAGAAATCCGAAAGAATATTCATAGAAGAAAACCTTAGTGAATATGACGGTAAGAAAATGCTCAATGCAAAAAAAAAAAAAATCTCGTTTATTAAGCAGTTATCGTAAAGTATACATTCCTGACCGACCCATCATTTCTTCAGAAGATGAGACGGATTTGGATTAAAAAAAAGATAGAGGGAGAAGAATAGGTATTAAAAATATTGCAAGAACTTAATAAAAATACAACATTGGATGGAATATCACTCTTTGGTACACGTGTGATTTAGGGAATTAGCTGTCCCCTCTAACCCCGGTTGTTTGAGTCTCAAGACGAACACGATTCCTAATGAGTGGAAGGAGAGAAAGATAATTCGATCTACAAGGGAACTAGAATTGATGTAGCTAATTATATACCAATCTGTTTCCCTGGAGTGGTTATTAAGGTATTAATGACACAACGAGAAACCGCATCCGGAGTCGGGTACATAACACAACGATTGTTCACAGAGGACAGCAAGGCTGTGAAGTTAAAGATAGACCTTGCTTTACTAATCTGCTGATTTTACAACAGAGTGACAGCTGACTTGGATAAGGGAAATGGATATGCACGTGATTCTTTTGGATTTTCAAAGTCATTTGACAGAAATCTGCACATGAAATTATATTCAAATTCAAAGGAATTTGTATGCAAAGTAGGCTTGTGAAACGAATTGGAGAGTGGTTATCTTAGGTATCAAAAAGTGATGCCATGGAGAATATTAATGGGAATTTGTTGTAAGTGGTTGATGAAGCCGGGGATCTAATAATAATAATAATAATAATAATAATAATAATATGCGATGTATCTAATGTTTATGATATACAATGTTTTTATTTTTGATACCTATATACTGCTTTGTTATACGTAATGCAGCTAATGAGTTTATGATAATACATCTGCAAATTATTCATTAAATAGTTTCAAATTCTTAATATGGAAATATTCAAATATGCTAAATAATAAACTCTGATATATTCACGTTAAGTCTCTCAGCCGCTACACTCCAATGTAGACGAAAAAAAAAAAAGAAAAAGAAAAAGAAAAGAAAAGAAAGCGCTAGATATTATTAATGATCTCTTAATAAATGATCCCTCCTTTGCGGAAAGAACAAAACTATTTCTGTTGTAAAAACTACTTCTTTTTAAAAATTCATACTTTCTGCAAACATCTATATGCAACATTTTTTTTCCCAGCAGTGTTTTTGTTTACCCATGGGCCTTACTGAGTCTGCGCTGTTCACAGCGATCTGTCAGCAACATAGAGCGAACAGTGGGTAATCTGTTCCTTTTTAACCTGAAGTGCTATTGTTGCTACGCCGACGATCTCTAGTAATAATCCGACTTATTTTCTATAAATGGAGATAATCCTTAGTTTTAGAAACATACGATAATAAAATTAATTTCCTTTCCAAAATACATCATACCGATTCATTCGTAAGCAATTTCTGTTCAAATAAACTTAAACTGCATAAAATCTGTTTATATTAGCAATTCATAACAATCACGAATGTTGGTTCTCTCGTTCCCAGGCTTATATCCAATCAGAAAAGTCAAATACGTCATTAACGACACCTACCTCACCGGACTACTTTTTCTGTAAGCAAGAGATAAATTATTTGTTAATTATTAAATATTCTAAATAAATAAATTATTTTCAAAATTTTACATTTTAATAACAAAAATATAATGTTAAAATTATTGTTATTTTCTGAAAAATTTTTGCAGAAATTAACTTAAAATTATAATATCTTTATATTATTTCATACACCATTTTAAAACTTTTAACTTAATAGTATAAATTAACTTTGAGGAGGATAGAGGGCGTTAGGTTGGAATGAGAATCAATCGACCGTGAGATTCATTCAATCCAATACCCTTGGAGGGTAAAGGATGGCATTGCTGTAGCCAATGAGGTTCTAACTGAGGCACTACTATTGCTGTTACCCTCCTGCCATGATCAGAGCTTCAATTGCTCAATAACACCTTACCATACACTGTCCTCTACAGATAGCGGGGAAGATGAAAAGCATTCTTGTTTCGCCCCTTTAAGGCAGTCCTTATAAGGATAAGGAGAGGGCGTTATACGAATTATTTGTATTAATATTAATTTTAATTCTTTCAGTAAATACTACAGCAGGCTGAAATCTAATTTACAAAACAGTGCATAGAAGATGCAGTCAGGCATAAGGTCACCGATTTATATATTGAGGAAACTGTTTTGTGGAGAAATACAACCGACAGGTCACCACAGCTGAGACATCGGAGAATAAAGAACTATTGTGTAGGACGCAGCGAGAGGGCTGAATCGCAAAACACAGAAGAAAGACGATTGAACGATAGCTTAGTAGGCCTGTATATCAAATGGCTTTCAATGTCAAAAGCAACTGCGTGGAGTTTTTCGATTTCCATGAAATTTCTCTGCAGATGGGGAATATGAAGAAAATCGCCTAGATGGATCGAGCAATGGAATTCATATTGAACAGTCATTGGTTATTACACAGTATGGATATTTAGTGTATGGATTGAATTTTAATAGACTTATTTATTACTTTAGTAATGGTTAAAATAACGTCCAGTCTATAGGCAGTACAAGATAAGGATTAACTTTACGGCTGGTTTTAATATCAACTCAAATTAATTTTTGGTAGACAAACTGAAGATTTTATTGGATCATTAAGCGTATATAGAGAGCAGTTATAAAAGAAGAACCAACTGGAATTTCAAATAATTCCAGCTATATAATTCAAAATAATTAATAGTTAGATGTGTAGAAGCCACATGCATATCGTGCATTGCCTTATTTATAAGTGTATAATAATCGTGGCGGCTCTATAAGTCATTGAACTCCTATAAAATGTATAAAAAATAATCTCGAAATTTATTTCTTTTTCTGAACAAAGAAAATCACGGAAACAGATAGAGTATCGGACAACATCAACATTTCACCGAAATGAAATCGGAAAATATTTAATGACTGAAACTCTTTAAAAAAGGTAGAATAATTTCAGACCAATTTCTGTACATAATCTAAAATAGTTTCTTTCTTTATTATCCGATGACGATTCCCAGGAAACGGCCAGCACACCGTCATGTTGTTCGCATTGTATATACTTTGCTAATTTTTGTTCCTTTGGCCTTTAAATTTTAGTTTTTCAAAAGTTTTAATTCTTAATATTTCAAAATGTATAGTTCATTTGATTCGTTGTTTACACATTTTATTCACGCTTCAGTTTCGACTATTGAATATACATTTTTAAACTCACATATTGAGCTGTATTTTCATCACCTGGCTTAATGAGTTTGGCCAGAAATATCTTGCCATCTCTACCTCCTCAAAATATGCAAACAGGTATGTCTTAATTACTCTTTTAACATAAATTAAAATTTTTATATTAGTCATTTAACTTAGTGGGGTAATCCATCATGCAATAAGCTTTGCTATTTTTTTTTTTTTTTGCTATAGTTTATTCTGTTAATCTAAACTATGGATTATCAGAATCAACGACAGTATCGTCTCATTGGAAAAACAAATACAGGGAGGCATTTATCCCCCATTGCTCAGGAGGCCATCTTCAGGTGCACATATATTTTAGCCTTCAATAAATAAATAATTACCATTGTCCTTTTATTTCCACATTGTTGAATCAGTACAGTTTAATTTCGTTAAGTTACTAGAGGGCATTTATTTTTGACAAATGTTCTATCTGTAGTTATAATTTGTTCGTTTAAGTCATTAATTTGAAGTTCCTTTATCTCTTTTTATTAGGAAAAAAATAAATAATCATCAAGTAAACAGATCTCCTCTAGGCGAAAATGTTTCTGTTTACATCTCCCCCCAAAAAAAGATGAAAAGTGAAATGTTTTTAATTAGATTTCATTAATAATAAAAATCTAATTAAAAACTACTGACTTGAGTGGCAAAGATAAATATCAAAAAATAGATTGGACATCTCAAAGAAATGTTCTGAGGAATTCTAATCCATTGTAGGTCACTTCTTGTTGATTTTTCCCCTTAATATAAATAAATACTGTTCTCTACTGAGAATAGAGAAAGTTCATGTAATGCGGAAGACATTTTTACACACAAAATTTCTTTACACAACACCGACAATGATAGAACAGAATCAAATGTCAGTTTTATAAACTTAATAATATATTTCGTATATTATTTTTCGCAATAAAATTTTAAGTTAGTATTCTAAATATTAAATAATATTATTTAAAATTAAATAATATTATTTAATTATTTTTATTTTAATATCTATATTTTAAAAATATAGATATTAAAACAAAAAGACAAGGAAAATTTCGAAATATCCTCTAACACCATTTTTATTTCAGTTAATAAGAAATATATATTTTCAGGTAAGGGGTAAAAGTTTTCTTTCTTGCTTTATGGCAAAGTAATCTTCAATGCGTATATATATGTTGCTAGATTGGCAATCGAAATAAATATCGGTTTTATTTTAGACACCTAATAGGATTAGTAATGATTGCGATTGCAAAAGTAAAGACTGGCTACTAAACCATTCCGTAAAAAATTTAACAGATTTATTGTTTTATTTAAACAGAAAATGTGCCAAAGAGTTTTGAAATTGAAATATGTCAACAATATGCTCCAAACATGAAGAAAAAACATAAGATGAATATCGTGGTTTAATAAGCTGTTTTATTTATATTTTAATAAATGAAACGCTGGTATCTTAAAATTAATTTTTCATATTTCGAATCACGCAGAAATTGTGCGTATTTCTGGAACACAAGAGGCCCACTGATGGAACAGACCTTTCGTATTTAATCAGGTATTCCGAAATACGAGCCGAACTGCAATAATAAATTTAATACTAAAACTAACCTGAGAAAATTAACACTTGAATAAAATAATATATTTCATATATTATTTTTCGCAATAAAATTTTAAGTTAGTATTCTAAATATTAAATAATATTATTTAAAATTAAATAATATTATTCAATTTTAAAAATATAGATATTAAAACAAAAAGACAAGGAAAATTTCGAAATATCCACTAACACCTAATTTTGGGGCAATAAACGAGTATTTATTACCACAAAATCAACAGTCGTCACCTTTTCCCTTTTGGATTCACAGTTTTCTTTATGCTCAACTTGGAAAAGTCCAGAGAATTCGGTGCAAAATAAGTTTGTCACCTTGTGATTTCGAAGGCTACTAGAATTCGCAAACTGACTAGATAAGTTTTTTTTTTTTGGGGGGGGGGAATAAATTGTTGTTCATCCATTTGTGTTCAGCAGAACGAATACTCGAGTAATTGAATGCATTTTCTATTGTGATTAATTACTCGGTTACAGCATTATTGGGCAACTTAAAGTTTAAGAAGTTTAGATATAAAATTAATTGTGTAGTAAAAAAATCTCTTTTATAAAATATTGCAATTATAAATTTACATTATATAATTAAAATAAATTCCTATTATTTAAATAAAGAAAAAAAATCCACACCTTATATTATCTAGTGAAATTATTGTATATAAACTCAGTATCGTATTGGGGATAAGAAATAGCCTCATTGTAGCCCATGCACGTCGCACCAAGTAACGGATAACAATGTTGTAGCCAATGGTCTTAAACTCAGTAAAGTCTTATGTAGCCAATGAAGTCTTAAACTCTGATCCTCCTTCCAGAATCAGAGCTATAAGCTCTTATCTTCGCAGGAGGGTGACATGTTCTTACATAGCTCTATATTACCCTTATAATACATTTTCTTTACATAGCTCTATATTATCCTATCTATACATTTTCTTTACAGGTAACGGGGTATATGAAAAGCATTTTTGCTTCACCCATCTAGCAAAAAAAAAAAAAAAAGAAATTATCTATACACCCCGTGTGGTGGCCGGGGTAAGAATAACGCCACTGAAGCCTATGCATGTCGTAAGAGGCGATAAAATAAGACGCAGAGTTTCGAGTTTTGCTCCTAGGTTTCTTCAGGAATTTTGCTCCCCGTGAGGGGGACTTAGATTTCGGGTGGGGGTTTGCCTTGAGAGAGCATTTTGAGTTTTTGGGGAATGTGTTCTCCGGCGTGGCCTGTGAAGGGCCTTGTCGGTGGATGTTTTTTCCCTGAAATATGAGCGGTTCTGCTCAGTGGTGGTGGGAGGGCCGTCACTGAGTGAAACCAACGCTGAGTTGGACGGATTTTCGGCCACTCGTGGGGTGTGGTCCGGGGGATCGTCTTCATTTTTAGAGAGGGCTTTACTTACATACTAGCCACACTGCAGCCCATGCATGTCGTACGAGGCGACTAAAATGGGTACCCAGGGAGAGTAATGGATGGTAATGCTGTAGCCAATGAAGTTCTGAGGCTCGGCTATTATTGTTACCCTCCTGCTATGATCAGAGCTCATAGCTCAATAACACCCTATCCTTACATTGTCCTCTACAGATAACTGGAAATATGAAAAGCATTCTTCTTTGCTCATCTAGCCAAAAAAAAAAATCTCTAACTTCCAAGTATGTTCAAATTTGTACTCTGTATGTTACATTGAAAATTTCACTTTAATTTATTGAAGTCTTTTCGCTTTATAGTTTAGTGAACTAATAACTTAATTTGTAAATAAAAACGATTAATACGTAGCCGACTGTTGCAATAACAGCTCCATTCTATTTTATAAGTCAGGCTAGTCATACTTCTAAGAAACATTATTATGACCAAACAAAGATAAATACTCCAATATAACTACCAAAAAATTAATGAAAAAAAAACTTCTTTTAAGGAGGTTTAAAAATATTAGCTACGTAAGTTAGGCTTCTTGCTTTTGCAATTCAAAGAACCTCAAATTTTTACAATATGTAAATATAAATATAATAGCATTTTTTGTACACATATTTCGTTTTTTTGGGGGGGGGGGGAAATGGACTGAGTCCTTGACTCTTTATCTGATTAAAGAAAATGTGTGGATGGGGTGTTATTGAGCTATAAGCTCTGGTCATGGCTGGTTAAAACTTCATTGGATACAGCATTGCCATTTGTTGCCCTGGAAGTCCTAAAAAGGACATTTCAATCTCTATCCCCATACTATCAAAAATATATAAATTAAATATTGAAATATTATTATGGTGTATGCATAATTTTTGAAAGCCTTAAAAACAAACATCGACTCTCTTCCTTTCTTTTCATTCTTTAATTAATTCTTTCCATTTTATTTTTATTTTAATATTTTTTCTTTTGGGAAACTCGAATCCTTCTTAGCTGCATCAAGAAACCCTACAGATGACCGAATAAAACAGCATTTCTGCTATTATTGTATAATTATTACAAACAATATTATGAAAATTCGAAAGCAAAAAAAGAAGAATAATTACTAATATGAATTAAGATACAAATATCAGTAAAGGCTTTATTTTCATCAAATATGCAGGGTTGTTGGTAAGATTTTCAAATAATTCAGTTGCTGAAACGTTTTTCTTAATTTCATGACAGTGATCTATGTTTTACGAAAGATTTTTTTTATTAGTAGAAATTGTTTGTAGAAGCATTATAAACTGTAACAACAACAGTAAATAAACAACGTTCAGTTAATAAAGTGTTAAAGATCACTATTATTTGATATAAACTTATTACTTGACAGACTTGAATTTAAAACAATTTAAAATTTCGAGTTTATTAACATTAATATTATTAATTTAACTTGGTTTTTATTAGTTTTTCACAATAACGACATTTTTGCTCTGTGCTTTCAAATTGTTTTAATATTGAAAAGAAAATATATATTTCGTATGTAAATATTATTATGGTAGATAAATAATTTTATATGTATTTAAAAAAAGAACACAATATACGGTTTGTGGAATAAATTTTATTCCACTTTTTAACTAGTTTATTCATAAAATAAATAAAAAAAACAGAAATATAATTAAAATTAATTATTAGTGTTTTGATATTTCACCTCATATTGTATATCTATTTATTCATTTATGATAACCGACCTACACTTGAGAAAGTTTACTTTATTTACATTCTACAAGCGAGAAGATTTTCTTGTTTGCATTAACATTCCCGGCACATGCGGTAGCCTGTTTCCTGAAAGGAATATACAACAAATTCTTAGGGATCTAAATAGTGGAAAAGAGGCCCGTAAACATTAACAAAAAATATAGAAAGAACCTCTCGAAACAGCTAGTTCTCTGAGCAACATACACCGAAACTAGATTTATAAAATTCCCACGAGACTTCTAAGAACAAAGGAAACAAGAGGCTAGGTCTTGTAACTAAGGGTCACGAATATATAGTTACAGAAGAAATACAGCACTTATTTCAAAGTTATTTTTATGGTAGCAAGCGCAGCTATAGGTTATATGATGCCCTCTTTAATCTTACTAAAATAACCTACAAAAACGAATCGAATGCATTTAACTAAGACTTCTATTTGTTTAGAATTAACTTCGACGTTCGACTCTAATTTCGCGTGTGATCTCTGCTGCTTCAAAAAAAAAAAAAAAAATAAAATAAAATAATTGAATAGGTGAGAGACATCTCTTTAAAAATAAAGGCAATTCATCGTGAAAACAACTCTGTAATCTCAATGAGGTCAATTACATTTCGTAGACGTCAATAAGTAAACAAATAAATATGTCTGTAGCCCAATGAGCTGAATAACTTTCAGAATCCGATTGAATTACATGATAAATAATTCCAATCAATATAAGAAAGAGAGAGAGAGAGAGAGAGAGAGAGAGAGAGAATAACCTCAAATACCTATATTCAGTATCCTTGAGTTAAAAAAGAATTAAAATGGATACACAAATTGGAAATTCCTGATAAACCCAAAGGCAAGATCACGTTTTCTTTACACATATTACGAACCCTAAGTAATAAAGAATAGAATCTTTTTTCTCTCCAGAACAGCGTCAACTCGCCGAGGAACGAAGTGCTCTTAACATTCTACTACAAAATTGCCTAGATTTCAGAAGAAAACGTGTGTAGAAAGCGCTCCCCCCCCCCCAGGTACACAGGCCATATCGTCAGTGATACGGTCTATGGGTCCTTTGAATTCATGCTCTTATTGCCTCAGTTTGCAACAAATGGAATCCGAATTCGTCTGCGATTACAGTATACAGTTAAGTATAGACTGTGTCCGTAGTTGCTTGTTAGTCGACATGAGTGCAGCTCGGAGAGGCAGTTTCCTGTTATGTCCCATCCTTGACAGGATCTGATTATTATAATATCCCCTTTTACAGTTCGCTGGTGTCTACGGTATGTTTGACCGATTGCGAACCTTCTATTAAATCCACAATTCTTTTAGCCCAACATCGCTGTTTGTCTTTCATATCAACAAGTTGTTTCCATCCATAGGATATTGCCACTGGGTGCATGTTGAATCATAGCGAATTTAGTATTTTTGGGGATTCTAGGCGCAAGTTAGATTTGAATCTAGTACTGCTTTACTTTGATTTTTTTTTCAGCCTTGCGAGGCCCCTTCATTTGACATATCCATAGGTAGCAACTCATGTCCTTTATTATAAATACAGTCTCGTGTTTCTCCATTCTTAATTCACTTTGGACACGGTTGTGCGTGGATGTGTGAGAGCAGCCTAGAAGGGCGACACCGTCAGTTATACTTGCACCAGAACGACAGACACCAGTTATCATACCACTCTCAAAATCATATTTGGGCACATTATAGAGTTTAGTTCTCTCTTTCCAGTGCATTTTTTTTTTTTTTGAAATCCTCTCATAGATATTTCTCGCGACAATCTCTGAGTGTCACTCTACCTTCTTAAACAGTCAATAAAGATTTCATACGTCTCATGGTCAATATCATTGATGACTGTACCTAATAAACTGGCAACTCAGTGCACATGTTTTAGATTTAGTAGTTTTTGTTTCTTCTTCCTCCTCCTCTGCTAGCAAGAAAGAAAGAACAAAAAAGATATTTGTACAGATTACGGAACATTATGCAACCGAACTCATTTCGGTAAGATAATTTTTGATTAATGGGAATTTAGATTAATGAGAGATTTTGTTTGCTAATGAATTTTTTTTTACTTACGTAAAGCTCCGATTTAATTTATGTTGTTTCCGTTTTTCAATCTTTTATTAATAAGGTGTAAGCACTAAGAAAGTTTTATTAGCATCAAGTTATTAATTCACATACCGTGTCCTATTTCTTCGTGAATTATATACGAAGAAATATAATTTATGGAAATATTACACGGGGTTTCTATGGGAAAATTACAGAGTGCTCTTATCAAATGTTATGTGCTTGTTTCCATGGAGGGGGGGATGATAAAACAAGAACTGTTCTCTTCTTGAATTGCTATATAGAGAGGGATATGTTTTAAAATAAGCACATAGTATAGTAATCAATAAAAACGGAAACGAAACAAAGATGTGATATGAGGGGTTTCCAAAAAGAAGGGTAACACTTTTTTTTTTCTCTAGGATGTTTTGAGCTTCCTAGCTGAAATTATACACCAAGAAATAAGTGAACATGCACTGCTTCTCCACAAACTCTCCACATTTATTGACCCGTTTGTCCACCGATAGATCAGTTTATCAATACCAGTACGATCTACACCCAGTAACCAACATTGCACCGCCTAATGAACTTCCTCATCCGTAGTGAAATGCCTTCCTGAAAGGCTTTTCTTGAGGGGGGGGGGCGAACAAATGGAAGTCTGAGCTGTAGGGAGGATGTGGCTGAGTTTCCCAACGATTACAGCGCAACCACTCACGAGTGGTGTGTGGAGTAGTGTTGTCGCGCACCAAAATCACTCCGCTTGTCAGGGGTCCTGGTCGTTTGCTTCGAAAGTTGGCTTTCAGTTTGTTCAATGTTGCACAGTAAAGCTCTGCATCGATTGTTCCTCCCCTCCGCAAGAAGTCCACCAACAGAACGCCTTGGCGATTCCAGAACACTGGTCATGAGTTTGCGGACAGTGGGAACAGTTTTGAATTTTTTTCCACAGAAGATTGCCGATGTTTCCAGGTCATGGAGTCTTGTTTGCTCTCCAGGGTATGATGAACCCAAGTTTCATCTCCTGTGACTAGGAAATCCTCGCTTTTTTTCGCAACAGATTCTCCAGACACATCCTCATGGGTGTTGCCTTGTGCTCCTCTGATTGTCGACGCACCCAGATGGAGCACATCTTTCGAAAGCCAAAGACATCGGGAACAATTTCGTAAACAGTGGACTTACTCAAGTTCACCACTCGTGCAGTTTCACTCGCCGGTCTTCAAGAACGATGTGCTTAATGCGCGAAATGTTGTCTTCTGTCTTTCTCGATGAAGGCGTTCCCACCCGATGTGGATCTTCAATGTCACTACGGTGAACTTTAGATCCATTGCACTAAAAACACACCTGCTTCTTTATTTTTGCCATACACAGCAACCAATTCACGGTGAATGTCACTTGGTGAAGCCCCTTTTGCTTGCAAAGAAACGAATTAATTCACGGACATCTGTTTTGAACGACACTCGCACGGTAGCCGCCATCTTGTAACTGGAATTAGCTGTGAGACGACAGTAGCGCCAAACTCCAACGGCGGTCTTTTTTTTTGAAAAAGACCGCCATTGGAGTTTGTATAGTCTTGTAACTTTCACACACACACACACACACACACACACACACACACACACACACACACACACACACACACACACACACACACACACACACACACACACAAACGAATTATAATACTTAATAAATTATTGCAATTCATTAATTTATATTAGCTTTCGAGGTTAGTGAACTTCTACCAGTGTTGAGTATTTACATTAAATTGCATTGAATAAAGATTAAGATGAAAATAAAGATATTGGAGGTGAAAAATTAAAAACAATATGTTGTTGTATAGGACCTTCAGCATACTTAAAAGAGGATTAAAAATAACTGAATGATTTATAAGAGTTATTTGGTTCCATTTACAAAAAAAAAAACTTACAAGGCTTGACACAAGATCTAATTTAAACAATTTTTTGGGGAAGGGAGGGATAAGAATCAAAACAAGTTCCTGACTGGCATGAAAAATTGTTTTTATGGACTGTCATGAAAAATAACTCATATGGTTAATGGGTAAAAAAATGCAGTAGGAGAGAAATGTCAAAAGAAAGACTCGATTATCGTGTTATATGTTTACGTGGATCCGAAACCAGTGGAGATAATGCAAGTACTTTGTTTCGAAACTTCGATGTAACTAAACTGAAGGTAGCCTGAGGAACAAATAAAAAATCCGAATGACGTATGATGGTCTTAATTTCATATTAGAACAAAAAAAAGGAATAGAATTATGTTATTATTCCTCTATAATGTTATGTCCTGTTTAAAAAACTAAAATGTGATTTTTTTAATAACGCGAATTTCCACTTCACAATTCTTATTACAATTTTAAATAATGCGAATTTAAAAACTAAAATGTAATTTTTTTAATAACGCGAATTCCCACATCACAATTTTTATTACACTTTTAAATGCTAATACAATATTATTACAATTTTAAATGTTAATACAATCCAATATCTACAAGAATGGATAAAACTTCTGGCAACTTTATTAAAAAATTCACTATAGAATTGACTTTTTATATTTCATTTATAATATTAATTAAAAGGTGTTATAACAATAATGAGTATTTAAAATAATACTTCGAATAATTTTAGAATTTATTTAATAATATTTTTATTTATATCAATTGTACTATTTTTATTTTCATATTTGCTAATATTAAAATATTAACACTTTCAAAAATAACTTTTATACAAGAAGTATGATACACTTCATATTTAGAATATGTAAGATTTTCGAACACATTGTTTACTAGGCCTTTTGGTTTGCCTAATAGGAAAAACTGAAGAATATACAGCCCGTTGCGCGTTATTCTATCAACTGCACTTATAAAAGATAACAAATTACAAAAATCTGGATGGTCAAACAGAAGGAATCATTGTATGTGCCTTCAATTGATGAGAAAATCTGCGAAGCATTAATATAAAGATAAATGGACAGTGATCGATGGACTCGACATCGGGTACTCTGAATAAGGATTGTCCCTTCTGTACGTAGTGGTCATCAATTCTTATAGAGCCGCTGGTCTCTTGAAAAAGGCAGTAATGTCATCCGTCTTATAAAGAAGGGTAACTTCCAAAACTAAGAAAAAAAAAAACGCTTATCGAGGTATGTGATAAATGCTCAGTGTGATATACAGGTAGCCCAAATTTTAACGTTCTAAGACTGGTTCTTCGACGGTAAATCGGAGAAGTACAAATTGATGCAATAGATCGAAAAACATTTCTATATACACAAATAAAAAATATTATTATGACGATCACTGTAGAATATTATTTATAATTATTATTACTATTTATAATTTGCGATTAATAGTTTATGTAATGTTATTATATAATTATGAATCAAAAACGTCTGTTTAGCTCTTTTATCTTTCCATGCAGTTCTCCTTAGAAAAC
Source organism: Typopeltis vanoorti (assembly GCF_054136105.1). NCBI lineage: Eukaryota > Metazoa > Arthropoda > Arachnida > Uropygi > Thelyphonidae > Typopeltis > Typopeltis vanoorti. Next base: position 61,792,128 of record NC_143563.1, on the reverse strand, counting down.
ATCAAAAACTTCGGAAGATTTTAAAAATAAGATCTACACAAAGAAAACTAACTCAGGTCACACTGATGCCGACTCATTATCACTCTTTTGAATTTGAACACGATTTAAAATTCCATTTTATTCAACTTACAGAGGCATAACTTTAAAACAAAAACAACGTATCAAATCCACATTTTCTCCAATGCTTATAAACTCGTAGAAAATGCATTAAACCACTGCAGCCTCTTTAGCTCTCCATTGCGTAAGTCAAAAGTTTATCAGAAATTTTGAAAGGGATTTATTGGGTTCCTTGTTCTTGAAGTCTTAACACACAGAAAGATTAACGATTGTGTGTTTGGAAGAACATCAAGTTTCAGAGAAATTCGGTCTTATTCATCACGCTATTCTTCCTGAACAGAATGAATATCTAAACCTAAATAACAACTGAGTCACATCCTCCAAGTTTGGAAATTAATCTTATTAACTTTCATGTTGCCAACAGAATATTTCCTTTGGACTCTGAAGGCATTAATGATCTACTGGTATTAGATCTTTAATGTCCAAAAGAAAGCAACCGATTAATAGACGAGTATTAGCCATCATACGATGCACTTGTGTTGTCGACCGATAGAAATAATTATAAGTGAACCAGTGACCAAGAAAACAAAACATGTTTTACTCAATGGCGCCAGATGTTATTATATAGGCTTTTATTTGGATTGTAAATTGAAATAAAATTCTTTGGATTTCTTTAGTTTCAGGAGGTAGGGTCTCTTCTCCTGCAGTGGAGGGCTACCTGTATGAGACCGGTGGTCTGGTCATTTTCATTGTGAAACCACAATCCTACTAATTAGATCACATGACAATAACCTTTAAATTAACTATTGTCGCTGATAATTATGGCCTTATAGTCCTTATAAGGACTAGGCTTAAAGGGGAGAAGCAAGAATGCTTTTCATCTTCCCCGTTATCTGTAGAGGACAGTGTAGGGATAAGGTGTTATTGAGCTATTAAAGCTCTGATCATGGCAGGAGGGTAACAGCAATAGCCGAGCTTCAGTTAGAACTTCATCGGCTAAAGCATTGCCGTCCATTACCCTCCAAGAGTAATTTCTTCTTCCTGAATATCCTCGCTGATAATTAGTTCTTAAAAGAACTGGGAGATGGACTGAGTCCTTGACTCTTTATCCCGTCATCTGAATGAAGAAAATCTGTGGATGGAGTGTTATTGGGCTAAAAGCTCTAGTCATGGCTGGGTAAAGGCAATAGGCGAGCTACACTTAAAACTTCATTGGCTACAGCATTGCCATTTGTTACCCTGGAAGTCCTAAAAAGGACTTTTTCAAATAGAAGCCACGCTCTACTCGCTGAGATAATTATATATAAGGACTGGCTTAAAGGGGCGAAGCAAGAATGCTTTTCATCTTCCCCGTTATCTGTAAAGGACAGTGTAGGAATAAGGTGGTATTGAGCTATTAAAGCTCTGATCATGGCAGGAGAGTAACAGCAATAGCCGAGCCTCAGTTAGAACTTCACTGGCTACAGCATTGCCATCCATTACCTCCAAGTGTATTGGATTGAATGAATCAATCACCGCATCTCACGGTTGATTGATTATTAAACCCTGAGATAATTACATCTCCATTCCAATAAGTCTATATGTATTATGTTAATAAATCAAAGGTGTACTCTTAAACTTGCTATGCAATTCAAAGTTTTTTAAATAACTTCATTTTAATTTTAATAAAAACGTCACTTAAAATTAAATTCGAATTTTTATTACTAAATAAACAGGAACGACTTGTTTTTCAATCTTTCCAAAACTAATGGAAAGTCAGCCAATATACTATTTATTTTTTTCACCATACACCATAAAATTGTATAAATTAAATGGCAGTATCATGGCATCTTTTTATTTACAGTTATTAAAAAATATTTAATTACTTTATTCTTTTATATGTTATATAAAATTTTAATGGACAAATTATTATTTTTTTTTTCTAATTAGGACAGCATGACAGCATTAATACAGTATGAATGGCTTAGCCCCCCATACCCCCCACACCAAAGTTTGTTTTTAAGTCAGTCCGACCCACAAAAGGATATGGGGAAGGTGGAATGATTCATTCAATCCAATACCTTTGGAGGGTAATGGATGGCAATGCTGTAGCCAATGAAGTTCTAATTGAGGTCTGCTATTGCTGTTACCCTCCTGCCATGATCAGAGCTTTAATAGCTCAATAACACCTTATCCATACACTATCCTCTACAGATAACGGGGAAGATGAAAAGCATTCTTGCTTCGCCCCTTTAAGCCAGTCCTTTTAAGGAAGAGGATATAAATCTAGTGTATTTAGCATCATGATTGGCAACAACCAAAAAAGTATCATTTTTGGTCTAGAAGAGGAAATAGTTATATATTTTATTATTTTATAAGGCATTTATTATTTATTTATTTTAAAGATATTCAATCCCTTCGACAATGAGTTTCATTCCTAGTTATATATACTTCACCCTCTGTGGACTAAGACAAAAATATTATTTTTTTATCTTAGTCCGCATTATTTTGCCTATAAACAGAAAATATAATTTATGAATTTATGATTAAAAAAAAAGAGTATGTATGTATGTATATGCAGAAAAAATAATCTACTTTTTTCCGAATTGAATATAGAAAATTGAGGATAAATTGTATATATTTTAAATAATATTTCTGTTAACAATTTTTCAAACTTTGAAATATATATATATTTCAATATGAACTAGAATCTGAACTGAACTGAACCACATGTGAGAAATTGTAGTATTATTTCCTAAATTGTATTGAATATATATGGAATTTGACAGTCAAGTGTGTTATTTGACACATGATATAGATTGGATTAAGTGTTAATTTATTAGTATTAAATATTAATTGATAATATAATAAAAGTGTTAGAACGAAAATATATATTAAATTATTGAATAAGATTTTAACATTTAAAAAAATTCTAAAAATCGTTTCACACCATATTATTTTAAGATTCTTTTATTATTATATTTTTTCAAGTAAACTGCAGCGACGGGAGGGTGTTCATAGATCCTTATTGAGAGAGTATTGATAATAGATATATTTTCATGACTGCGATAGAATTCAAGGATGGGAGAGCGGGTACGCCAATGCACTAGGTCAGCAAAAAAGCCGACAAAGCAAATAATGAATTGAAATATGAAATATATGTCATAGGGAAACCATGTAAGATGTCTAATGTACCTAATAATCGAATTGTGATATTAAAGATTAAGAATAACTTATTATGTAGAAGCAAAACGATGTACAAAGGGGATATACATTTAGAAACTAGAAAGACCTTCCACAAAGAACTTAATGAAATTGTAAATTACACTCATGAGCCAAAACATTATACATATCCAGTCTGTTTTTGACCAACTGGACTGCATTGTCGGAAACAAGCTGATGGTGGCGATATCCTGGTATGGGAATTGTTCTCGTGAACATCACTAGGTCCCATTGAATACATCTTGACCCTAATTCTTACCAGAGTATTGTTTCGAACTAGGTAGTGTCATACATGATGCCAGTGTGGATGAAACGCAGCATCCACCGTTCGACGCCAGTTGATTTCCAGGATGTTATTCTGTCTAGTTGGTACATAATAGCTGAGGATACTTTCAGTGGGTCTAGTAGAGTCAATTCTAAGACAAGTTCAAGTAGTTGTTACAGTCATAGAAAGTCATTACGTTAATGTTTTGTCTCATTAATGTATATTAAGCAGGGAAAAGCCTTAAACTGCACTTTCTATATGCAGCTGATTGATAAAATGTGAAAATCTTACATAATGGAAGGTTGTGAGAAAAGTGAAACAGCGAATATATTGCTGTTGGTCTAACACTGAGCCGGCCTGGTTGGCCGAGTGGTTAGCGTGTTCGCTCTCCGGCCAAGAGGCTGCTGATTCGAATCCCGCCGTAGGCATGGATATTTGCGATTGTCCTACAAACTTCGGGTGGAAAGGGAATCTGTAATCCTACTACTTATACTAGCAGAAGACATCACTGCCAAAACCATGTGAGATACGGCATCAAATATGAAATATTTTTTTTCTAACACCCGATGACAGGAGAAAAAATAACCGTCTTTTGTTAAAGGCGGGCTGCAGAGACATTTATATGTTACTAAAATTATAAGTGAATCCCAAAGTGGCTTTGATATCGGAAATTATGAAGTAAATTCAAACATAAATTTGAGTTTTCGAAAGACATTCAGTATTATAAAGGACACTGGAGAAATAATATCATTGACTATAAGGACGAAATGGATTAACGGGCATGGCTAGAAGAAAGAAGGGCATCGTTGTTCAAGGTCGTATTTTCAATTGGGTACTGTAAATAGTAATGTTCCATATTAATAGTGGATTCATGTTATTTTTAATATTATGTGATCATATCATTGATAAAATTAAGAATAACAATGAAAAACAAGGATTATTATTTCAGGGATTTATATTTGATTGGGCTGAGAAATGGCAATAGGGATTTAATAACGTAAAATGTGAAATACTTCGCTTGGTTAACAACAATTCAAAGGTAGCCTACTGTTTGGTTGAAGAATAATGTAAAAAGCAATTGCATCTGAAAAAGAACACGTAGGAACAGTAGCACTATAAAATATGAACTTTTCTAAACTGTATACAATAATGGAAGGAGCCTCGGTAGCTCAGTCGGTATTGACGAAGCCCTTTGGTGAGAAAGACCTGGGTTCGATTCCCGTCCGGAACGTGAGGAACCTCTATCTGATCTCTTTCGACTAAAGGTGAGTTAGCCGGATTCATACGATGGTAAAGGGTTTTTTTCTCTCGGAAACTCGGGTTTGTCGTCCCTCAAAACAGACTAACCGGCCAGTAGAACACACGCAATTTACAAGCAAGAATACTTGGAGGCATAGGGGTAACCACATTATCCTTGTATTACGGTTAGGAAATCAAAAGGATACTTGGAAGGCTATGGGCGCTTATGTGCCTGTTAAAGCCACTGATGGATGGATACGGTAAGGGAGTCATGCAAATGCGAATATTTTATATAACTTTAAGTTATATACGAGGGTGGTCTAAAGAGTTCTCGGCCTAACAATGAAAAAACGAATTTATAATTTCAAAATTATTTTTATTTTTCAGCATAATCTACCTTAAGACTAATATATTTACTCCAGAGCTCCAACCCATTATCACGCCACTATAGTGGTTTCCAGTAAGATTTGCAAAATACCCCTCTAGAAAAAAGAAAGACAACGCTGCTTAAAGGTCATATTTTCCATTCAGTACTGTAACTAGTTAATGTTCCATATTAATGTTGGATTGATTCAGCTGGATTCCTCTACAGCTGCAACCACCTCTTGATTCGAAATAAAACGCTGACCAGCGAGGAAGAGTTTTAGTTTTGTAAAGAGATAGGAGTCAGAGGGAGCTAAATCTGGGGAATAGGGTGGATGTTCGAACAATTCATAGTAGTGCAGATCCCTTAATTTTCCCATTGCCAAAACACCTTTGTGGGCAGGTGCATTGTCCTGATGGAAGATGATTTTTTTCTTCTGCAAACCGGGTCTTTTCTCACGAATTTTTTCGTTTAATCTGGTTAAAAGATCGGAATAATATTAACCGGTTATTGTTTTACCCTTTTCAAGATAATTAATAAACAAAATGCCTTTAGCATTCCAAAACACCGATGCCATGACCTTTCCTGCTGATGAAACCGACTTTGTCTTCTTTCGCGCTGAACAACCGGCTTTTGTCCACTGTTACACACCAGAATTCAAGCTTCTGTTTGGATTCTGGTGTGTAATGGTGAATCCAAGTCTCATCCATAGTAATAAATCGACTCACAAAATCAGTTTTATTCTTGTTAAAACGCTCCAAGCACTGTTCAGAGATTTTCATGCGAGTGCGTTTCTGATCTGCTGTGAGCAAGCGCGCATCCATCTTGCTCAAAGCTTTTTCATTTGCAATTCTTTATACAAAATATATCCAACACGTTCTTTTGAAATGCCCATAGTCTTAGTAATTTCACGCACTTTGACTCGTCGGTCATCCAATGCATATCGTGCACTTGATCAATGATTTTTGGTGTTGTTACACTTTTTAAACATCCTTCACGTGGATCATCTTCAAGGCTGCTACGACCACGTTTAAACTCGGCAGCGCATTTCTTAATTGTCGAAAACGAAGGATAAGAGTGCCCATAAACTTTTATGAACTTCGAATGAATTTCTTTTGGCTTTAAACCTTCTTTTACAAAGAATTTTATAACCGCACGATATTCAATCTTATCCATTTCGAGGGATGCAGACAACACTTGCTTCGGACAGCTGTATAAAACAAACTACTTGACAGAATGACTTTTAATTTCACATGGATGCTTACGACAGATGTACCAACTTAGAAAAAAATCTCATCCTCGTATAAATCTGTTGGAGCACTGCTAATAGACGTAAATGTGTGATTATGCTTTTGTATACTTCTTCTCTGGTACTTTCTTCGATTAATAGTGTGCGTAAATCTGTGGGGGTGGGGAAGAGAAGAGGATATTTTAGTGTTATCTCATATTTATTAAGGACAGCTGAAATGCACGAGAAATATAAAGTTTTGTTTTTAAAATTTACAGGCAAGAATAGTCGGTTTACCTGACCAATGATTAGATAAATCAGGCTGCTATAGATTCCTGTCCAGTAAAAGAAAGAGGGGAAATTTATAGCAGATTAGTACTGTTGGTGACATTAGAAAACAAGCTATTAGCGCTATCTTTCCGTGCTGTGTGACATTAACTCTTGTTAAAAATGATTCTCACCCAGTAATAATGTATTTACTAAAGAAAAACGTTTATTTCTATAAAATAAAATTTCAAACGTATATATTTATTGAAAAATATTTTTATATTTTAAAATAAATTTTTTATTGTAAAATGTTAAAATAAAATAACACCATTTATTAGTTTATTGAGATGTATAATATTTATTAAATGGTTTACGTTTTCCGTTTTTCATAAAAATCACTTCAAGAAATTTAGAAATTTGGATGTGGAAGTTGGAAGCGTCAAAATAACATGCCAAGTTTAGTAAGTTTACTGGCGGGTCGAAAAACTGCTGCACACTATGAAAGTCATCATATCCTAGCTTCGTGCGAGTAGTAATACTTCACCCGAGAATGTTTCCAGAGGCATAGACATTTTCCCATCTTCCTCTTTTACAAGTGCTGATTTTTCTTATACTCAGAACATACATTTACAACAAGATTGCATACTCTTAAATAGTCTAGTTTTATAAGAAAAATGATGTATTTCATCAGAGGAGAAACATTGTGAGAAAAATACTTATAAACGAATTATATTTGCGATTAGAATAGATATGAAGTTTTAAATTCGCCGTAATCGTCTACCAAAAAAAAAAAAAGAATATGACGGATTATTCTTAAATCAGACTTATTAGTCAAAGATGTCACTGAAAAATTGATGCAAAACATCACGTTTTACATCAATTTTTCAGTGACATCTTCAAAACCTTTAGCATTACAGAGACTTGGTGATAATTTCATCTCTCTCTCCCTCTCTCTCTCTCTCTCTCTCTCTGTTCCTGACAAAATTAAGTTTAGTTTTATTTACCATTATTGAGGTTAGATTTCATCTATGGAAGATATGGAATAAAATTTTCGAGCATTAATATAAAATAATTCTAGATGTGCTTTTTGAGTGTCTCACCACTTTCAATGAAGGTTCCTCATGTCCTAGACGGGATCCAAACCCAGATCTTTCCAACCAGAGGGCTCGTCTATACGATGTGAGCTATGGTGGCTCTCGAGTTAGATTAGAACTTAACAAATGATCTCAATCCATCTGTTAAGAGAGGCGAGTGCCACAGACAAATAACGATTATGAGAAATCTCGATATTCATTTTTTTTTTTTTTTTTTTTTTTGAATTTGGTATGGATATTAAAGTTTGATATTATAAAGAGTTTTGAAACAAAAAGTTTAGGAAGTATAAATTAGGCGGTGGATATTGCATGTCCTGTTTTTACTAAGAGAGCGACAGTTTGCAGAAAAACAAAACAACAGAAAAGCCATAGAAATAACTGTTTGGATAGAAAATAACAAGGTAAAGTTACTGACATCTTTACTTCTGATGCTATCAAACTTATCAGTAAATTTTCCAGTATGAGCAAACTGATTTTAAGTTGATTTTAGATAGAAGTTTATTAATAAAGCATGTTGTCTAGAAGAAAGGGAGATGCTTTCCATCATCCAGCCGAATAATTGGATGTAATATTTAGTTTAATGATTTGACTCTCACCAAGAGCATCGTTTAAAAGGTTATTTGAAATTACGTCGAAACAACTAAAGCTTTGAAGCCAATGTATTATGTGTGTTAACTGCGCGCGTGCGCGCGCGCGTGTGTGTGTGAGTGGGTGTTTTCTTCTGGTTGGTTTGTTTATTTTGTAGGATTAAAAACCCACTAGGAGATTTTACATTCTTTAACAGAAATAATAACTCAAACGTCAAAACAAACTCACCATCCCGTCACCTAAATTAGTAAGATCATAAGTTGGATACCTCACTGACTGAATCATAATTTCTAGGTGTTTATTTTTATTTATTTATTTTTATTACAGAGAAAGGAACCTTCCTGACAAAACTCGAGTCGCTATTAGAATGCTCATGCCATCTATGAATCGGACATTATATTTGGAAACGATTTAAAACAGAAGTGTCTAGTAACACTTCTGTTTTCAATAAAGAGATATTCTCTAACAGATCGACATGTCTGTTAGGAGATTAAAACTCTCCTAGTTCTCCCATATATGCAAATGCGGATTACTTAGCCGCGAGAGATATTGAGCCTCATAAGGTAAAGTTAATACGAGATGATGGAAAAATATTTGTGTAGTTTTTTGTACACATATTTTATACAGATGATTTAACCTTTTATGTTTAAAATTGGCATGGATGATAAAGGAATAACTTCTGATTATATTTTCGGTTTAGCATATGGGTGTGTTTTCATCACTAAAATAGCCAGAACTGTTTATTCATCATGCAAAACATGTTAATTAGATTCGGGAGAGTACATTTTTTTTCTGTTCGGAACTCACACGATCCACAAGAAAGTGATCATCTGGATAGCAAATACAACAGATGAGAAAAGCAGTGTTGCTTTATATTTGGAATACAATATTCAGACATTTCGGTGTAAGTAATTCCAAACGTAATCCCATGCGTCTAGGTAGATGGAGAATTCACTTTATTGTTGTACCTAAAAGTTCTGTTTTCCCACAAGAGTTTAATGCATCAGTCTAAAAAACGAAAATAAGGTTTTATTCAGAACTGATTTTGATGTGTTCTAAAATGGAAGTTCATACGCTTTTACAATGCTCATTTAAGCAGAATTGCTAGCGAATTGAAGCAAGCAATACCTTTTAAAGTTTTAGATTTCCTAAATTTCGCAGAAACAAAAACAAACACCAGTAATCATCTGAATTTCATAAACTTTGAGAAGTCGACCATGGAAACAAGGATCAATAACTCACCAGATGGCGTCTCTTTCGAAGTCTTTCTAAAAGTTCGACATGGCTAAATGTAGTTTTCAAAAAACCCAATGCAGACTCCAAATTAATCATTGTTTTTTTTTTTTTTCCATAACACTGATAGGTATTTTACAAGCAATCAGTCGAGGATTATTTCTTCTCAAATTGGTCTAAAGAACACAGATTACCTTCACTGAAGTGGTCATAAAAGCTGACAGATCATAAAGTTGGCAAAAGGGTTCGACAAACTATTAACGCTGACATGTAGGTTAATATTGGTTACAATAATAGCACATATAGTAATATAACATTTTCTGCACAGCTTTTAATCTACTGGATATTGAGATGTACTTATTCCAGAGAAAAACTCAAAATCCTTATAAGGACTGGCTTAAAGGGGCGAAGCAAGAATGCTTTTCATCTTCCCCGTTATCTGTAGAGGACAGTGTAGGGATAAGGTGTTATTGAGCAATTAAAGCTCTGATCATGGCAGGAGGGTAACAGCAATAGCCGAGCCTCAGTTAGAGCTTCACTGGCTACAGCATTGCCATCCATTACCCTCCAAGAGTATTGGATTGAATGAATCAGTCACCGCATCTCACGGTCGATTGATTTATTCGCCCCAACCCAATTCTCCCTGTCTCAAAATCCTTATCAGGACTGGCTTAAAGGGGCGAAGCAAGAATGCTTTTCATATTCCCCGTTATCTGTAGAGGACAGTGTAGGGATAAGGTGTTATTGAGCAATTAAAGCTCTGATCATGGCAGGAGGGTAACAGCAATAGCCGAGCCTCAGTTAGAACTTCATTGGCTACAACATTGCCATCCATTACCCTCCAAGAGTATAGGATTGAATGAATCAATCACCGCATCTCAGGGTCGATTGATCCATCCTGTCTCAAAATATTATTAATTTTCTTTTATTAATAATATAGATGTTCTCTTTTATTTGGTGTCCTAATTTGAGCTATCTTATTTATAATTACTTAAAAAATTTTAAATAACAATTAATCTTGCCTAAAATTTAAATAATTTCTTAATGTTTTCGTTATATTATATACATATTTTAGGAATTGTTAATCGTATTTATGGCAAACTAGTGAATGACAATAAAACAAGAATTCTAAATACCGTGTGCATAGCTAACATGCCCGATGACTCTGATTACAAAATTAAATTTTTGAAGTCAGTACACCAGGCCACGATTCTCATCGTTACAGTTATAATTTTTTTTGAATTGTTTATTTATTTTGCGGAATGAAAAAAAAAAACAGTTTTCAGGAGGGAAGACACAGTGTTATACTCGTGGTTGATTTGCGAGTTTTAAGCAGTCTCAGTATAGATTGTGAGTGTTTCTAATTTATGTAATTTAAGCATATATTTAGTATGATGAATGAACTTCTTTTTCATGACGAAGTCTATTGTATTACGGTATATTTAATTATATCTTTATACGAGCTTTAGTTTTATATTAATTCTTGATATAACTAAAATTACTTAGATATTACTTAGCACACCACAATTTGGAAAGAACTAGTGAACTCTAATTTACTTTAGTAAAGTAGTAGAGTATTCTTGTTCAATTCTTTGAAATAAGGATGTAGTCAATAGTCAATATATATATTGCTTTTCTGACTCTATTCGTGATAAGATATGATTCTGATCATTTGCCGAATTTCTTTTACCCACACAGCGCTTTTATAATTTAACATCAAGCAAAATTTTATTATCTCAGTCAGTTACATTTTCTGTGGATATCGGGAAAGGCCACTCTAAAACAAACAGTAAAAATAGTCGCAAGCATTCTATCCGAAATGCAATTAAAGAGATTTTTTCCCAGAACTTAGAATAAATTTAAATACAACTGAATATATTTTGCAAAAATCTTAAAATGAATGATTTTTGTTGCTTCCTCTTAGTTTGATTTAGTTAGAATTATAGCGGAGGAAACTAAAACTCTGAGAGTAGTATATAATGTCTGTAAATGCCTGTATTCTCCATTTGATTTTTCTGGAAAAAAAAAGAAACAAGTCCTTCCAAGGATTCATTTTCCTAGACAGGTTATAAATAATTTCACAACTACAGTTTCGTTTTAAAATACATTTTTAATTGGTCTTTATAATAATTTACAACTAGATAATGCCCCGACTAGTGGCTTCTTCAAGAAGATGGTAGATTGAGAAAGGAGGGAAAAATTAAACCAAAACTTACTCAAATAAACTGTTGGAACAGTAAGAGTCAAATCGGCAACAGTAATGCTGTTACGTTCAGCTGTCTTTGGACAATTTGAAGGAGATTATTGGTTAGTAATCTGATTAGTAATTCCAAACATCATTCAAGGTGATTTCTGTTGAGGGAGATATGTGAGTCAATGACCACAGTGTAGTCCTTTATTAGACGTGAGTAGAAGTTGTTCTGATAAGGCTTGAGAACTTGTCTCCTAATCAATGATGTGAATGGTCATGGATGGATGACGTGCGAGAGAGATTTTATCTCTCTTTTGTATTCTAATTCGCTAGAGATATCCCTTTTTTTGTCAAAGTTTCTGCTTGTCTGATCTATGTAAGGTAGACCGTAAGAACATAGAATTCTGTAAACCCCCAGATATTTGTGGGATTGCTGTCTTTTATGAGATCTAAAGACATCGCAGACAGTTTGGATAGGCGTGTAAGCTACCCGTGGCAGCGTTCCTGATGTTAAATGTTAGGATTTTGGCGGAGAATCAGAAAATAATAGGATTCTTTATTCTTAAAAAACTAGAATGCAGCATTTCTCTATTTTAAACGTGAAGACAAGGTAAAAGAGGAACTTCGCTGTCTTCACCAGTTCGTCCTTAACGATATTCTAGGGATACCCAGTAGAAGGTACTAATTCTGATACCTCATTTTGCTAAACTTCAGAACAGAGACTCGATTTCCATCATATACACCCGAAATTTCTCCATAAAATCGCTTTCCTAGTCAAGAGTCATTAATATTTTGGTGTTTATAGAATTCGGTGTTCTTGCAATCGACTTTATGTAGGTCAGACAAGCAGAAGCTTTGAAATAAGAAAAAAAGAAACATCTAGGCGATACACAATATAGAAAAAAAATTAAAAATATGGGACTGCACATCATGCATCCACGACAGATACCATCGACTGGGACACAACCACCCTATCTTGCAGGAAACTTCCTTTCACATCTAATCAAGGAATTCAATGCACTCATCACTCACATGGCTCCCTCAACGGAAACCAATGTCTCATCTTAATATCTGGAAATCTAATCACATCTCAAAAAAAAAGAAGAGAGAAATACATAAATAAAAACCTGATCATTTAGTTGCTTTGAATCTTAAGACTGCATTATAATGCTAAAACTGTCAAATTTAAGACTAAAATTAAAACCATGACAATTTTTTGTTAAATATCTACATTATTTCATTCACATCCTTCCAGTTTTATTATATGCGAATAAACAAAGCCAACTGATTTTACGTTGCTGTCAAATTCACCTTTAAAAAAAACGAATAGTACTTCATTTTGTGATTCTTTAGCGATATTACTTTTCTCGTACTGCTTATTCCATTGGATTTTAACAATACAACAAAGGCTGGACTCACGTAAATGAAACTATACTACACACGAACTGCATACACCCAGTCTAAGCAATAATTAGCTAAAAACACTGAAGAGAATTTAATGAACTAAAAGGGGGAGTTCGAAGTATCTAATTCAGAAACGAAAGTATTATATTCTAATAATTGTTTTAGAGATGTATTTTAAAATAATGCTTTGTACAAATGTCGGTCATTGGAAGACCATTTAGTTTATTTTATTCAAATAGCATACGATGTTTACCTTAAGTTCCTCGTTTCTAAAATTCAAAAGAAAATAGTATTAATTTATATAATTTAGAAAAGTAAATATTATTAATAGTAAAATAGTCATTTATAAAATAATGATTTTCAAAAATATTAATTGTTTTTTATGAACTAAAATACACCTTTTATTTTCTAGTTAGAAATTCCTATAATAAAATACAAGGAGGAGGTTTTTATTTTGGGATTCATTCAATCCAATACTCTTGGAGGATAACTGATGGCACTGCTGTAGCTAATGAAGTTCTAACTGAGGCTCGGCTATTGCTGTTACCCCTCCTGCTATGATCAGAGCTTTAATAGCTCAATAACACCTTATCCCTACACTGTCCTCTACAGATAGGGAAGATGAAAAGAATTCTTGCTTCGCCCCTTTAAGCCAGTCCTTATAAGGACTTTTTATTTTGCATTTTATATATTATATAACTTTAATAATTAAATATTATATATTATATACTAAATAAATATTATATAATTTTAATAATTAAATATTATATATTATATACTAAATAAATATTATATAATTTTAATAATTAAATATTCTATATTATATACTAAATATAATATAATTTTAATAATTAACATTATATTATTTGGAATTCGCAATCATAACCTTCTATTCGCAAAACTGTTGACCGTCCACTCTTCTTCCAGACCTACAATCATTCATTACAAATGACTAATTATCTGCTGTATTTTCACCTACTCTTAATGAATTTATCAACATAATGAATTTAAAGTAACCAATCTTTGCCCTATAATGGGTTTATGGGCGACTAATTATCTCACTATTCTAAAACATATATATATATATATACCGGAGATATGATCCATAGGTCATTATCCCATTCAAATATTATTAACATAATAAATGCTCTCGAGACATATGGGCCACACCCTGTAGTAAACATCACATCTACCATAAAATGGTGAAATTCATTTGTCGGTATGTAGGATATTATGCAGTCAGCCTTTGCGCTGTAATGGGTTTATGGTCGACTAATTCAAAAGAACAACTCCCCATAATGAACTTGTTCGCACGTGAAATAATGTGTAGTTCAAAAGGAACCAAATCTCCCGTGGTATTATTAACGCAGGTAGACAATATACAACTACAGCACACACCCGCCAACCATTCCTATTTTTCACATAGGTAAACACACGCACTAAGTGATATTTTTTCTTTCGATCTTTATACTGATATTGAATTTCATTCTGAAAACG